>NC_073638.1:22237500-22862500 GCF_029407905.1 Bubalus kerabau | reverse complement strand
GAAAGAATGAAATAAAAACAAAAAAATAGATGTTTTAAAATTATGGTTTTTTTGTAGGAAAGAAAGGACTGACTTATACTTCATTTGAGTGCATGCCAGGAAAGACAGAACTTCTGAGCCTCACTGGTTTTACCTTCTCTTTTGACCCATACTTTTACCCCTGACTGCAGAAACATTTCTCTCCATATTTACCAAAACACACATTTTACTCAGAATTATACCAGCATTGATATATTTCCTTCCAGAGAGCAAGTCTTTTCAGTTATGAACTTCTCTGAGTTGATTTAAATTCTGTTTTATATACAGCTACCCTTAAATCATTTCCATCTTCCCATATCTGTTTCCTTTTAACAAGATTAATTTTTATCAGAATTATTTTCCATGTATATTTCAAAACAAATATTGGGTTCATCAATCAAATTTATCCATACCAGATAATGATTAGTTATTATCTCTGCCATTAGGAAGTTTCTTTGCCACCATGTTGAACAAGCACCATTTTCCTGAATCCAACTTTGCATTCCTAAAATGTACCATATGGATCCCTACCAATAAAACATGGGTAATTTTAGTTGCTGTCAGTTTTATTTTGTGTCGATCACTTCAACCACAAATATTCATTATGATTTGGCAAAAATGTTTTATAGCTAATCTATGAGAAAACTGTAAGCAATCTTCTTCAGATATTCCAGGCTTTCTCTGTGGGCCAAGATTGGTCTGTTATATTTTGAAGCCAATTCTTCGATGTCCTTCTGAACACTTTGACCAATGTATACTATTTCTCTAGCCCACTGAAAAAGTCCAAAGCAAACTGGTATCACACAATGGTATCGACCACTCTGAATTTGATTGATGATGTCAAAAGTTATTGTGTGACACTGAGCAAAGTACCTTTATTCTGGGGTTACAGGAGCGGAAGAAAAATATACTGAGCAGGCACTGTGCTGTGGCGTGGGTTGTAAAGATGAAAAGACCAACCCCTTTCCTTCAAAAAAATTTGTCTTATGGGCAGTTCAGATACCCCAAGAGATAAAGATACAGTATATAGCTATATATAATGAATAAAGGCTAATGGTGATGTGCGGTGGATATCATAAAGGAATTTTGTACGTTTGGGCCCTAAGAATAGGAATGTATTTTTCACAATGAGCTGACGGCATTTGAAACACTGAGACCTGTCCTGTTGAGAGGTTTGCTCTGACTCACAGGACCTGATAGCTTAGTTGGTAAAGAATCTGCCTGCAATGCGGGAGACCTAGGTTCGATCCCTGGGTTGGGAAGATCCCCTGAAAAGGGAAAGGCTACTCGCTCCAGTATTCTGGCCTTGGAGAATTCCATGGATAGTCCATGGGGTTGCAAAGAGTCAGACATGTCTGAGCGGCTTTCACTTTCACTACTTTGACTTTCAGAGGACCAGGTGAGCTGGGATGGGGTCAGGCAAACAGAGAGTGGAGAGGGAGTGAAGAGTTTAAAGCCAGGATCCAGAGAGTCCTGCGTAGATAAAATGATGTTTCCTTCCATCTCCAGCAACTCCCCTACATACGAATGAGTTCTGTTTTGAGAGTGCATTCATTCAGTCCGGTTTGTTGGTAAGTCCCACAGAGTTAGCCTAGGTACCCAAGTAACACAACCAGCTGGATAGTACTGCACTGTAATAGGTTGAGAATAATTTTCATACAAACAACATATAAAAACAAATGCAAATATAAAACACTTTTATTTTTTTAAGATTTATGTATTTTTGGCTGTGCTGAGTCTTCATTGCTGCACACAGGCTTTCTCTGCTTGCAGTGAGCAGGGGCTGCTCTCCAGTTGCAGTGTATGGGCTTCTCATTGTGGTGGCTTCTTTTCTTACGGAGCACAAGCTCTGGGTGGTCAGGCTTCATTAGTGGTAGCACGTGGGCTCTAGGGCACAGGGGCTTCAGCAGTTGGGGCAATCAGGCTCAGTAACTGTGACACAAGGACTTAGTTGCTCCACGGCATGTAGGATCTTTCTGGAAAGTGAAAGCAAGTGAGGTCACTCAGTCATGTCCGACTCTTTGCGACCCCATGGACTGTAGCCCACCAGGCTCTTCTGTGGGCTTCTATTCTTGCCTGGGATTTTCCAGGCAAGAATACTGGAGTGGGTTGCCATTTCCTTCTCCAGGACATCTTCCCGACCCAGGGATTGAACCCAGGTCTCCCGCACTGTAGGCAGACACTTTACCGTCTGAGGGAAGTCCGGAATCAAAGCTGTGTCCCCTGCATTGCAAGGCAGATTCTTAATCACTATACCACCAGGAAAGCCCAAGAAGACATTTTTAATCTTACAACATAGTACCTTGAAAAAGTACAGTAGTATAGTACAACAGCTGCCATAAGGGGCTGGCATCAGAGTGAACACTACTATCCCCATCCATGCCCTTGTTCCCTCCTTCCATCAGGGCTTAGGAGCAGAGCTCTAGAGCACCACTCAGCAGAGGCTCATGGAGCTGACCTCCCAAGAGGAATCTGGCCATCTGCCCTGCGTCTGGACGACAGCGTGCCCTCATGAAAACCTGATTTAAATTCCACAATTGTTCTCCCTTCCTCCAGGCAACTTTGGTTGGCTTGGCTCTTAAACCATCTTTTAAATAATGAATTTATGACCTTGGCAAATATTAATGCTAATCACAGCATTCATTCCAGGGTTTATTTAAATGCATAGTTCTGGACTTTGGTCAAAATGTGCTTTCGTCTGCAAAGTCACTCTATTAATTTTCTTCATTGGACAGAATGTTTGACAAGATAGTAATTGTTTTAGCAGCCCGTTCCCTGCTCAGAAACAGACTGAAATGCCCACCACTGAGGCTTATAGATGACAGGCCTCCACTTCTCAGAATTTCCTTGGCTGGACCTACTGTAGAGCACAGGGAACTCTGTTCAACGTTATATAGCAGCCTGGATGAGAGGGGAGTCTGGGGGAGAATGGATACACATATATGTATGGCTGAGTTCCTTGCTGTTCACCTGAAACTATCATGACATTGTTAATCAGTTATGCCCCAATATAGAATAATAAGATTAAAAAAAAAAATTTCCTTGGCTGCCTATGCCTTGCTACCCAATACAAACGAGGAAGCACAGTGGCCCGGCAGGGTGGGAGAGCTCCCAGGAAGCCTCCTCACCCGTGCTTTCTCTTAGGCCTGACTCAAGGCTACCCTGCCCAGCAGTAGAGGCGCTACAGGACCAGAGAAAACCCACGCCTCAGCCTCCCAGTGGTCACGAAGCCTGAGTCCCCACCGCAGGCGACACCTGAAGAAGGAAGCCTGAGGAAGCAAACAGCACTCTGCAAAGGAGCTGATTGCAGGCAAGAATTAATGCTTTGGAACATAGTATTATTGGATTGATTTTAAATAGATGTTTCACTTCTCTTTAGGGATGAGCTGTGGGCTCTAGCGGGAGCCGAAAGAAATCAAAAGAAGAAAAGAGAAGAAATAGGAAACAAGAGAAACAAGCCCCCAAAAGTCTTCCTTAGGTTATTGCTTGAGAAGGATCTTTAAAATTCTGTTTCGAATTGCTGGGT
Source organism: Bubalus kerabau (assembly GCF_029407905.1). NCBI lineage: Eukaryota > Metazoa > Chordata > Mammalia > Artiodactyla > Bovidae > Bubalus > Bubalus kerabau. The sequence continues at coordinate 22,858,956 of NC_073638.1, read as the reverse complement.
CTCTGACAGCGCAATTGTGATAAGCTGATGAATGTCTGTTTATGCCAAAACATAGAACATATGGATAGTTATTTAGAGGACAAATGCATTTTGACAGATATCTAATTTCATTCCACTGATAGGATGTATTTTGTCAGACTCTTCATCTCATTGGAGACACAATCATTTTTGGTTTCCAGTCCCTTGCCATGGTGAAAACGCATTTGTCAGGCCCTCCAGCCCCAAGACAGGATGAAAATATTGCCATCACAAGTCTGCTTAAAACCAAGGAAAATCGTAAACATCTCCCATTACCCACTCATACAAGAAATATTACCAAGTAAATATCTTTGTGCACCCAACTGGGTAGTAGAAAGAATTATTCAAAAGTCTTCAGTATAGATTGTTGGCAAATACCAGCCACTCATGACATATTGAGAATTTCCCAGGTAGCGCTAGTGGTAAAGAACCCACCCACCAACGCAGGAGACGTAAGAGACTCGGGTTCCATCTTTGGGTCGGGAACGTCCCCTGGAGGAGGGCATAGCAACCCACTCCAGTATTCTTGCCTGGAGAATCCCTGGACAGAGGAGCCTGGCAGGCTACAGTCCATAGGGTCGCAGAGAGTCAGACACGACTGAAACAACTTAGCATGCACACACACGTGACATATTGTGTTACATAAGAGCACTTTTAAAAAGGAGTTTAACTCCCTCAGTGGTTGATGGGCAAAATAAGGAGAACCAAGGAGATCCTGGGAAAGTTCTATTCTACCTTTGTGTTTTGGCTCCAGAGTTACCTACTCTAGGAAGCCTTTTCTGACTCACCAAACAGACTTAAGCTTTTCTCTGTATGTTCTCATTGTCCTTACCCAGGTCTCCACTAGACCTTCTTCTCACTCTGCATTTTAATTTATCTGGTAGAGAACCTGACTTTTCATTTTTGTTTCCTCAGTGTCTAGAGGAGCAGCACACGGTAGGAATTCATAAGTATTTGTTGAATGAAAAAATAAATGATTATCTCTCTCATAGCATTTATCACCTGAAATAACTAGTCCACCTACTATTTCCCCCACCAGATCATAAATTTCTTGAGCATGAGGACTAGCTTATTCATATTCATTTCCTCAGCTATGAGCACAGTGTCTGGCATATTGTAGGTACTCAATAAATATGTTGACTGGATAGGTGGATGGATAGATGGATGACCATTTGAAGCCTCTGGATGTTTTTAAAAGTTACCAGCTATATATGTACCTTTTTTCTCAGTATTTAGTCTTTAGATTTTGAAGTTCATTTTCCAAGGATAGATGGCATTCATTTTTAAAATATGTTTCCTGAGTACTTTGGAAACAACTGAGGCGTGCTTAAAAGAAATTTAGAGAAGATAGCTTGCATGTCTTTTGTTAGAGCCTATTAGATATCTCCCATATATGTATTCTCCCATTCTTCCTTAGTAATGAAACCTCTAAATTTTAGCTCTGCCGAAGGTGCCTGGAATAATATCATTTTCCACTCTCCCCTGTATATAAGTCTGATCATATGACTGAATTTTGCCAATGGGATTTAAGTGGAATGGTCGTACACAACTCCTTAAAGGAAAGGAAGATGGTCTTCTCATCTTCCTCTTACTAGAGTACAGATAAGATGGCTGGATCTCAGGCAACTATGTTGAACCATGAGTTGAAAACACATGCTGAGGACATGAAGGCAGCAGATATCAGCCTAGGTTCCTGACCACTTTGTGACCTGCCCAGTGAGCCCCGGACTCTCTATCTCTAGATTTCTTTTACATGAGAGAAACTGTCAATTTTCTATCACTTGCAGCCTAACTAATCGAACAAATACAGGCTTTCTGCCAGACACAACATGAAAAATATCAAAAATCTTCCATTAAATCAAATTGAATAGAATTGAGTTGGATTGAATTAAATTGAACTGAGCTCACCGGGTATATGAAAGTCATGTCCTTTTAAATGAGAGAAACTTGACTGGAAACTCAAGGTAAGAGATGTTTGAATTTGACAACACATCCCTAACAGTGACTAGCGTCACAACGCTTCCCACTCTGCTTTGGGTAGGCTTTCCACCTGAATCTCATTTCATCCTTAAAGGAGGGAAGACAAACATCTCTATGGCTGCTGCTGCTGCTGCTGCTGCTAAGTCGCTTCAGTCGTGTCCGACTCTGTGTGACCCCATAGACGGCAGCCCACCAGGCTCCCCTGTCCTTGGGATTCTCCAGGCAAGAACACTGGAGTGGGTTGCCATTTCCTTTTCCAATGCATGAAAGTGAAAAGTGAAAGTGAAGTCGCTCAGTCGTGTCCGACTCTTAGCGACTCCATGGACTGCAGCCTACCAGGCTCCTCCATCCATGGGATTTTCCAGGCAAGAGTACTGCAGTGGGGTGCCATTGCCTTCTCCAACTCTATGGCTACTTGTAAGATATACTCTTAGCTTCCGTTAGATATAGTCCCAATCTGGAACTGTGGATCAACCAACAACCTCCCTTTACTTGTACAAATCCCACAGAGAGGAGGGTTTTCACTTGGGGTTAAACGTTCCCACTCCCAATCTATAACTATGAAACATCTTTCTTCAAATAGGCCAGAGCTCAATTTCCATCTCCATTTAGAGCACTTTGACTGTGGTCATTTTTCTGATAATGTCCAGGAATTTCATGGCTTTTTAAGCAAGATGAGGTTGAATGGCTGGATTTACTGTGGGTGAAATGCTGGCAGAAGAAACTTCAATTTAGCAACTGTTATCATGGACTACAAATTGAGGACTCCTCGGAAGAGTGATGCTATTGAAAACAGTTATTACTCAATGTTAATAAAAAAAATTATAGATCTAATAAAAGTTAATGGGGAAGTATCATATGCCATAAAAACTGCAGTCAAAGCAAAGAATGCTGGGTTGGGGGAGAAGATTCCATTATAACTCTGTATTGTCTGTGAGCCAGGATGGCCATGTCCATAACACTTCTGAGTGCAAATGGTTACACAAATCAAATTAAGTTGTGGAATACTTAGTAATGGGATCATCTCCTTTTGTAAAAATAGAAAGAGCAAATGCAAAATTGCCAGTAAACCTCTTTCATTAACTAGATGTGAGATCTTGGTCCATGTTCAGCTACTTTTAGTAAATATCAGTAAACTTCTTGCTTAGGAAATCTTTATGCGTTTCCCAGCTGGACCAAGATTTTGGTTGGCTTCTCTAATGAGCATTGTCATCTCTAAACAGAATGGCTAGGTCCTTAGGAATTTAAGCTTCATGCAGCATCCAGGATCCCTATTGAGACATGGGAAATCAGAAAAAGCAAAAGCCTTGCCTCCATCCCTTCTGCTGCCACACTAGTTAGGCCACCTGCTGGACCCCTCCAGCCTCATAACTGATTTTCCTATTTCTACTCTGGCTTTCTTACACCATTCACTCAGAGGCACTCCCCACATGGCAGTCAGAGTGATCCTTTCAATTTTCAATTAAATTTTTATCACTCTTCTGTTTAAAATCCTTGGGAGCCTTCCCTCGGTTCTTAGGATAAAAACCAAAATTGTTTCAAGGCTCAAAAGGCTTTCCAAAGTTTGAGTCCCACCCATTTTGGGGCCTCATTATGAGTCACAGCCCCCCCAAAAAACACCAAGCCACATAGAGAAGAGTACACCCCTGCACACTCAGTTCTAAGAGTCTACAGCTTCTCCAACTCACCCACTGTCTGTTGAGATTATCTGTGCTCATCTTTAATTTTATTTCCTTGGGAAGGGTTTCCTGCTTCCAGATGAGACTAGCTTCTGCTGATGCATGCTCATAAGGTACTCCTTGATTGTCCCTTTTGTAAAATTCAGCATACTGAATCATCTGTACAGTGTTGGTCTTCCCTACTCAACTTTAAGCCTCTTGATGGTAGGATCAGTGCCTGTCTTATTTCCTACTTTCCCCCAGCACCTAGTACAATGCATGATAATTAAAGACACTGAAGTCCTTGCTAATTATCTGAATGAATAAATACAAGGATGAACTGTCCCTCAAATGCAGAAACACTGTGCTAATGCCACTGATTAGAGAGGTCAACCTAGAGATTGAGAACCTAAATCAAAAAGCTACTGAGCACTTGGAGGGGAGAGAAACTTAGGGGCAGGCACTGAATGCAGATGCTTCTGATGGTTATGGAGACTTTTCAGCAGCCTTGTATTGCCTCCAAAGCTCAGAAGGGAATCTGCCCAGGAAATTCCTTTTACCATCTTCTAAAAAGTGTCCTCAGAGTGCTGGAGATGGGAAACCATCATTGTGAAACCGTCCGAGTAAAGATCAGTTCAGGCAAGAATCATCAGTAGGATGCTAAAACTAGGGGGAAATTCTGATGCTTGCATGGACTTAAAATGTTTTCCCACAGATTTTTATTAGTTGTAAATGATAAAATAGTAACTATACAATAGCAAAACTGAACAACACTTTGAGCAGTTGATGGAAATTAAGAAGTGCTTGACTGACACTGTGTCAGGGCAGGTGTGACACCCTGAGAAGGACACCGTTGAAGGACTGCTCTGGCCTGGAATGCATAGCCCAGATCTGATGATTAGAAAGTATAAAACAAATCCAACATGAGAAACATCCTTTAACAAAAGGTGTGGGGATGGTTCTATATTCAAAAATGTCACTGTTACAAAAGACAAAGAAAGGCTGTGGAAATGTTCCAGATTAAGGAAGACTAAAGAAACAAGACAATAAAATGTAATACATTATGCTAGATTTGATCCTGCCTGCACTAGAGGGGAAAAAAAGGTCCTGAAGGTCATTATTGGGTTAGGCGACAAAACTGGAAGACAGACAATGAATTCAATAAAGGTATTGTGTTAATATTAAATGACTGAAGTTGGTAAGTATCCTGTGGACCTATAGGAGAAAGAGAAAGCAAATGCTCCTATTTGGGGCAGAAACACACTGAAGTATTTCAGGGTAACAGGTCATGATGTATCCAGCTAATTATCATATGGTTAAGAAAAAAATATTATACATACACATACATACACACACACAGCAAGAGATGACAAATAATAAAATAGATAAAGTGTTAAAAGTAGAGGAATCTGAGTGTATTTGGTACTGTTTTTTTATTCTTGTACCATTTCTGCAAGTTTGAAATTATTTCCAAATTTTAAAAAATTTAAGAGGCCTTTAGGCTGTAACCTACCTCCCCGCCACCCCCACTCCCCACCCCACTCCTTCAAGAAAAGCCTCTGGCCACCAGAAAGAAGAAGCAAAGTCCTGGCTCTCTTAACTCCAAATCCAGTGAGGCACAAGAACCTTTGAATCTTTGATGTGGAACAGGAAAGTAAAGAAGAGGGGACCCACACACTCACACACAAAACTCTCTTCTTGACTTAAAACTCTTGAGGGTCCCCACAAACCAACTCGGGAAACTCAGCATGCAAAGCACCAGCACAGAACTGCAGGCTGCCTAAGAAGGTCTGGTTGCTTAGCAACCCAGACTCATCCTGGACAAGATAAAGCCCACCCTCTGAGTCTCCAGGTTGGTGCATTCTGGAAAGAAAGCCTCTGCTAGCAAGCTTCAGGTGAGACTCTGGCCAAAACTGAGTCTAGGTCTCGAGCCTCATATAACAACCTCCTTGGCTCTGAGTGCTTGAGCCAGGCGCTAGGCCTGGGGATCTAGGAATTCAGCCCCGTGAACTGTGAAGTGAGTAGACTTTCAATAGAGTCACTTCAGTGCTCTGAGCCTTTTTCATTATAGGAAGCAGTTGGGATAGATCAGTGGTTTTCAAAACTGGCTCATAAGGATAACCTAATGAACTAGCAACTAACCCATTCTGCTGCAAATGAGATCAGAATTTGGGAGATGGAGCCTAGGTAGTAGTATTTTTTTTTATAAATCTCTTCAGATAATTCAAATGTACAAGCAATGTTAGGTCCAAGATGTCTCCTTTAGAGCTAACTACCTGGTACGTATATGGGTGTCTTGATTTCTAGTCTCTTCTTCCCTCTTTTCCCTTTAAATGGAGTCCCTTAACTCCCACACTTTAGGCTCAGCTCTGCCCAACCTATAGGACTATCCTTGACTGAGCCCAGGTCCCTCCATCTAAGCTCAGTCATCTTTGTTGCTGGCCCAGACACTATCCAGCTCTTTACTTCTCAAGGCTCAGACCTATCTGTGCCTGCCAAGAAGCATGAAGAGTCTGGGATTTTACAATACTTGCAAGGTAAGAAGTTAGCCTGCTGCATTTTCATGCATGCTGACAGAAGACCATGTTCCTGGGTCAATGACAAAGGACAGTTGATTACTTACAGCAATAACAGTGCATCATTTTTGCGTCCGTTTCCCGAGCCCCAGTATCCATAGGGCACAAAGAAGGCAAGAGGATATCTACACACAAAGTAGACTGTATTATAGGATAGGAAGCCTGAGTTTAGGAAAGCCAGTTTTTATAATGGACAATAAACATGCATGCCCTTTGCTCCAACAAGAGACACAATTTCTGTCTTCCAAGCTGTTCACTATACAAACAACCTTGAAAAGATAGCCCAGTGCTCTGCCTACAGGAAGTGCAGAAATGTAAGAGACCCGTGGAGATTTGGCTTCACAGATGGCACTAGTCGTAAAGAACACGCCTGCCAATGCGGGAGACACAAGCAACGTGGGTTTGATTCCTGAGTGGGGAAAGATCCCCTGGAGGAGGATATGGAAATCCACTCCAGTATTCTTGCCTGGAAAATCCCGTCGACAGAAGAGCCTGGCAGGCTACAGTCCATGGGGTCACAAAGAGTTGAACACAACTGAAGTGACTTAGCCTCCCATCAGCACCCCAGTTCTAATACCCTGGGCAGGAGCCTCTGACTCTTATGTTTAGGATCAGGGTTGCTGGCCTGCCCTTGCCCTTGTTAGATCTCTCAGAGCTGGTGTCCTACCCCCAAACCCTAGTTCTGCCACTGAGACCTGCTTCCCCAATGCCAACTACCTATAGCCACCCACCTGAATTGCCCATCACTATGATCCCCCAAGAAAAGAGGGTAATCCAAACTTTCCTTCCAGGAAAATGGGTCCTCAAGGCTCTCACCCACGGTGGGAACCCTCTGAGCTGGGACACAACATGAGAATGGGGCAGAGCTGGCCTGAGGTTGCCGAGCAAAGAGTCACGGAAGATAGGAGAGCAACACCTAAACCAAAGGGAGGGTTGCAAACTACTCACAAGATCTGAACTAGTAGCTCTCAAACTTGAGAGCTATCACACCCTCCTGGAGGGCTTGTTAAAACACAGATGCTAGGCTCTTCCCTAAACATCTCTGATTGATACGTCTAAGGTGAGGCCCACAAAGATGCAATTCTGACAAGTAACCAGGTGGTGCTAATGCAGCCCTGGTCTAGACCAGTTCAAAGCACCTCAACTAAGAAAGGAACCCAGATTAAGGGCAATGGGATGCCAAGCGGAAGCAGGAAGAGGAGAGGTTTAGGAGAACCTGAAGGATGTTCTTTAGGCCTGCCGCTGCCGCTGCTGCTAAGTTGCTTCAGGCGTGTCCGACTCTGTGTGACCCCATAGATGGCAGCCCACCAGGCTCCCCTGTCCCTGGGATTCTCCAGGCAAGAACTCTGGAGTGGGTTGCCATTTCCTTCTCCAATGCATGAAAGTGAAAATTGAAAGTGAAGTCGCTCAGTCGCATCCGACTCTTCAAGACCCCATGGACCGCAGCCTACCAGGCTTCTCCGTCCATGGGATTTTCCAGGCAAGAGGACTGGAGTGGGGTTCCATTGCCTTCTCAGTTTAGGCCTGCAATCCGGTTTTTACAAAAACTCCCTCAGCCTTGCCCTTGCCCCCTCAGACTTGGACCCCAGTGGATACCCCTGCTTGACTTGCCACTTCCCAGGGTATGCAGAGCTCCTCCATTCTGGACAGAGGTACTGAAAAGGGCCTTTCTCAGTAGCAGAGTGGAGAAATAGCTCCCTCCACCTTCTCAGGCATCCTGAACTCCAGCCCGCCCCACAGGGCTCCCCGTGGATGGGTAGGGAGCAACAAGGTGAGGCATAGCTGATAGGCCCACAGGCCTTGTCAGCCGGGCATCAGAGAGCTCCTCTCCCCAGGCAGTTTCCCTCAGGCAGACACAGGGCAAGGTTGAGCCTAAAGACTGAGTGTGCTCCCAAAGCCCTCCTAACCCTGTTTCCCAAAGTCGCGTCAGGAACAGCAGGCTGGTACCAGCAGCACTCCGGAATCTCAGATGATGTTGCCATGGTAACACTAGGGTCACTGCTTAGCAACAGGCCAGAGCTGCAGGAAGTTGCTAAGGTATTTTCACGTGTATTCAAGCAAATGGATGTTTACCTCAATCTTGAGTGTAAATACACTGTAGGGGGAAAAGAGAAAACATACACACACAAACCACCTACCGATGTGCAGAGTTGCATGTCTGCTGATACCCGAGGCCTGGAGAACATGCCTTCTCTCTGGGGAAGACAGCCAGGTAGACCACGGATGACCCAATGAAGCACATCCTCTCTTACCCCAACAACACGGGCCCACCTGACTTCCCACTCACTGAGGCTTAAAAATTTGCTACCACCTAATTTCCAATATGGTCTCCAAATCTTTCTCCTTAATGGTTTTTGAGAAGCCATGTAGAGTAGGAATTACATGTGTGAACTCTAAAGTCGGGCCGCCTGGGTCTGAAATCCGTGGTTGTAAGAATTGAGGTAATGCATGTAAGAGTACAGAAGGGTGCCTGGCATCCAGCAAGCACTCAACAAAGGTTACCTATTACTGCTAAAATAATAATGATTACTTCCCCACCACACACCACACACACTCCAGCTCCAAGCTGTGTTCTGGTCCCTGAATAAACTCCCACGTCCGGGTCCTTGTTTACACTGGCCCTGGCCACCTGGGATAGCTCCCCCTTCCTCTCCACCCACCAGTCTCACGTGCGTTTGACCTGAGAGCAGGTCCCGTCATATTCCTTCCTGAAAACCCCCTGACCACCCCAGGCCACGGTCGCCGGCTCCACCTTGACCACATCCGAACTGCATGGTGTTCACTGTTTCTTCGGCCTCATCTTTTAGGTGCTTGCATCTGGCTTTCTGGACCGGAGTGTAACCTCTCTCCATCGAGACGCTTCTTGTGCATCCTCCCAGATCCTCTCAGCCTCACCTGTCTCAGGCCCTCTGCCACTGTCCCACCTCCAGCGTCACCACAGCGATCAGCGCTGCATGGACTCCACCCAGCTTCTGGCTCCTGGGGCCACTTTGCTCAGCAAAGGAGACACACAATGGAAGCATGACTTGGGGTTCGCTGGTCTTACCATGTTCCCCACCATCCAGGAGGAACAGCCTAAAGGCACAGCAGAATGAACAAAGGTACCAGCTTAGTGACAATACTCCAAAGGGCTAGGGCACTGTCATCTGGAAGGTGGCATACACTCTGAACCAGCCTCCTGTACGGTGGCATGTCCCCAGCAGCCATGGTGTAGAGTCTGGGGACCAAGGAGTGGATGGAGGACTTGCCTCCTCTCCACAGCTCTCTCCTCAACTTGCAGAGTCTATGCTCTGTCTGCAAAGTAGACTCTGCCGGGTAAGAGTGCTGGTTGTCAGGGAGGACTCTCTTCTGCCATTCAGAGTGCCACTGGCCTTGAAGCTGAGATATAACTTGGTGCTTTGATGCTCCCCATGCCAGTGGGTTTTCCAGGTGGCACGAGTGATGAAGAACCTGCCTGCCAATGCAGGAGACACAGGAGACGCAGGAGATCCCTGAGTCAGGAAGATCCCCTGGAGTAGAAAATAACAATCCACTTCAGTATTCTTGCCTGGAGAACCTCAAGGACAGAGGAGCCTGGAGGGCTACAGTCCATAGGGTCACAAAGAGCCGTACATGACTGAAGTGACTTAGCACATGCCAGTGGACAGACGGACAAAGGCAGGATTTGCTGTACTAGCAGGATTAATAACCCTGATCCCCAGAAAGAGCTAAGTTGTTGCTACACAATGGGTGCAGAGAGGATTAACTACTAGAACCCAGGGCATTTATGGGGCTTTTCTAGGTGCAGTGAAAACTATAAAAGCGTAACTGCAGGAACCTCAAGGTATTAAGGGCAAGGCAACTAAGGGCAATTAAGGGATAAATATGGTTTTTGTTGCTCGGCTTGCCCAGGGACCAGCAGCTGTAGGACCTGAGAACGCGTTGGCTCTGCAGGAGCCCAGGCGCCTCCCCAGACCTGTGAGTCAGATGCTGCATCCTAACACGCATTTTAATTCACACGAACCTGCAAGTAGAGAAGCCTACGAGGGATCCCACTAGGGAGGCAACCTAGAACTTTTAGCTGAAGGCGAGAGAAATCTAGAATGAGTATCGGAAGGGGGTGGGGGTGGGGGGCGAATATTAATTACGTCTTCAAACCAGCGGCTGCAGCGGCGGGAACTGCAGATTCTTTGGGTTATTCTCTTTTCATGGAGAGTGGCTGGTTTCAGCCTCGATGGAGGATTGGTGACTGATTGAATTTGTATTTCCTCCTCAGGGAAAAAGTGAGGGGTATCTTGTTCTCCCAGAAATAGAGGTTCGTATCCTAGTGTGGGGGCTGGGAGAGCACTGAGGGCTGAGTGGCGTTGGTCTGAATTGCGTGGCCGTCTCCCAGATGCCCCCTCAGAGCCGATCAGCTCCACGTGTCTCAGGACACTTGCCCACGTGCTCCATGCCAGCTGTTGACTGTGTGTGGATCCACCCACCAGCACTCAGCTGCCTTTCCCAGACCACCCCCTTCCCAGACGACCCCCTTTCCATAATGTGTGGCGTGACCCGGCTTCCATGCTGGCCCCGGAAGAACCGTGTCCTGCAAACTAGTTAATTCCTCAGGGCAAAGTCTGGTGAAAGGGAATAAAAGCTGGAAAGCACCCTTTCTCCATGCCCATCTTCCCTTCCACAAACTGACCTGAAGATTTAGCGGCTCCGATGGTCTCTCTGAAGATGGTGTCAGAGACTGGGCAGATATCTGTGCTTTGTATAAAGCAGTGGCCAGCCTGGTAACATACCCTCGTCTTTCATCTTCTTCCTTCGCTGCCTGGCTCTCCGTTTCTTCTTCACTCCCACTTCCTTGGTTTTTTAACCCTCCAATAAAATGTTAGCAGGCTTTTGCCTCAGGCTCTGCTTTCTAGGGTTCCTAAGTAAGCTATGATGCTTTTAAGGGCAAAGATCATGTTTAATCTTTCCATCTCTCTCAGCACATTGCCCAGGATGAGAACTAAATATTTAATGCCAGGAGAGACCTAGAAGAGGACAGGAAAGACTGACAAAGATATGGGACACTCGCATTTTGTAGAGTTTGTAAGGAATGTCAACATCAGTAGTTAATGGATTCAGGGAATCTGAGGACCATGCCGGGAAGTTTGTTGTTTTGCCCGGCTTTGGTTTAACACCATCTTGTAAGAAAAAAAAAAAAAATCCAACATTCACCAACTCTGAAACCACATATGCATTTGTTTTCCAAATATCATACTCATGGCAATGGTGTAATTTTTCCTCTGTCTGGTCCAGTCTCCTGGCAAGTATCTAGCACAGGTGAGCCATCAACTAAGGCTGATGGTAAAATTCTCATCAGGAACATGTTTTTCCCTTTCTTCAAGCTTCCACTACTAACAGATGATGACAACTTTCAAGTGAACTGCTTTCCTAGGTTCTATTTTAGAACATGCCAGACCAGCCCCAGGCTCTGGCCTCTGACTTCTTCATGCCAAGTCCTGATCCCGCAGGGGCTGCCTAATGTCCATTGCCTTGTGGTCCTGGACTCTCTGCTGACCCAGCTGTAGTCCACGCATCAGCCAGAGGAAACGGGCCAGAGTCAGTGGCTGCTGTTGTTACTAAAGTCCTCCCCCTCCCAGCTTAAGGAGCCCGAGACGCAGGGCTGGTAAGCAGGAAACCCCCTCAGGAGAGGGCAGCCGCTATGACCCCGATGCTTGTTGTTATGCTGTTCTTTACTGGAAGGCTTCTGCCTGAAACTAAGGTTTATTTCATATGCCAGGAGCCTCCAAGATAAAGTAGAATTATGTAACTAAGGCCCTTGACCTGAAGAAATTAAAAAATACAATAAAATAGCTAACATGTACTAGGGTTTGCTGTGTTTCAGACCTTGTGTTAAGTGCTTTTCATCTTTATTTCATTTAATCCTAATTTAAGGGCTAGATACCATTCTTATCCCAAGTTAATACTTAAGCCACCTGATACGAAGAGCTGACTCATTGAATAAGACCATCATGCTGGCAAAGATTAAAGGCAAAAGGAGAAGGGGGCGGCAGAGGATGAGATGGTTGGATAGCATCACCAACTCATTGGACATGAATTTGAGCAGACCCCAGGAGATAGTGGAGGACAGAGGAGCCTGGAGTGCTGCAGTCCATGGAGCCACAAAGAGTCAGATATGACTTAGCTACTGAACAACAAAAACAACCATTATTATTTCAAGTTCACAAATGAGGAAAGTGTGGCTCAGAAAAGTTTAAAAACTTGTCTAACCTACAGAGTGGGAAAACATATTTATAAATATGTATCTGATAATGGACTTGTATCTAGAGTATATAAACTCGTTACAGCTCAATAGTTTAAAAGACAACTCAATTTAAAAATAGGCAAAGGATCTTTTTCCAAAGAAGATATAAAAATGGCCAATGAAATAGCACATGAAAAGATGTTCAATGTCATTTGTCATAAAAGAAATGCAAAGTAAAACCCAGATGAGATGCCACTTCAAACCCATTAGGGTGGCTATGATCAAAAAGATAAATATAAGCGTATGTAAGGATGTGGAAAAAATAGAACGCTTCAACATTGCTGGTGGAAATATGAAATGGTACAGTTTCTTTGGAAAGCAGTCTGGCAGTTTCACAGTAAGGTAAATATAGATTTAGCATATGACCCAGCAATCCCACTCCTAGGTATTAAACCCAAGGAAAATGAAAACATATGTCCACACAAAACCTTCTACATGAATGTTCATAGCAGCATTATTCATAATATTCAAAATGTGGAAACAATTCAAATGTCTATCAACTGATGAATGGATAAAAACTTGCCCCAAGTCACACAAGGGCTTCCCCAGTGGCTCAGGTGGTAAAGAATCTGCCTGCGATGCAGGAGACCCAGGTTTGATCCCTGGGTTGGGAAGATCCCCTGAAGAAGGGAATGACTACCCACTCTAATGTTCAAGGTGCAGAATTCCAAGACTAGAGAAGCCTGGCAGGCTACAGTCTATGGGGTTGCAAAGAGTCAGACACAACTGAGCCAGTAACACTTTCACTTCACTTTCAAGTCACACAACCTCTTCTTCTGAATAAATGAAAATTAGACAGGACCTTGATTGTCTATTGCCACAAGTATGATAATAGAGAAATGAAGAGTAGTTGGTGGGGTGGGGGGAATAAGCTTACGGCAGTAAATAAGAAGGTACTCCTGGAGCATAAAGACACTCTCCCGGTATTTCCAAACAATTCATATGGGCCTGGCATGCTGTAGTTCACGGGGTTGCAAAGAGTTAGACATGACTTAGGGACTGACCAACAACACATATGGGAAATTATTTAAGGATCTAAGAGGAGAATCCTAATGACAATATCATCTCCATGTGGAAGTCAAATCACCAGGCACTACAGCCACACCCCAGTGGTATACTCTGAGGAAACTCAGGATGAGGAAACACAGAATACTGGCCCCAGATAGCTGAGGTGCACATCAAAGGAATGATTTCAGTGAGCCCTGACCCTTGCATCTTCTCATACACAGAAAAGCACTAAATTCCTTGAGATTTCTGGTTTTCTTTAATTGACAGTAATCCCTGATGTTCTGACTACCTGGTCTTAGTTCCAAAAATTCATGCATATCCTGGCTCCCCACACCCACCCTTCCCTCTTCGGAGTAGTCTCTCAGAGTTATCAGAGATGCTGTATCTCAGGTGTAAGTCCTCAGTAAGTCCACCGAATGAAACAAAACCCTCAACTTTTAGGTTGTGCTTTTTTTTCCCCAAGTCAACAGTTTTGGCAGCTATGATACAACTGGAACTCTCCATCATCTGATCTCAGCAGGTAAAAAGCAGGTTGTGTGGGTGAAGGAACATCATACCAGAAAACATGTGTCTTATGACCTGCAGGAATATAGTGTGTACGTTCCAGGGAGTGTCTGGGCTTCCTGTCACCCCCAGGCCTGATCCACTGCAAATATTCAACAACTTCTTAATAAGTTTAATTGTATTTTATCTGTGCTAGGGGGCTTCCCAGGTGGCTTAGTGGTAAAGAATCCACCTGCCAACGCAGGAGACACAAGAGACTCCAGTTTGATCCCTGGGTCAGGAAGATCCCCTGGAGTAGGAAATGGTAACCCACTCCGGTATTCTTGCCTGTAAAATTCCATGGACAGAGGCGCCTAGTGGGCTACAGTCCATGGGGTTGCAGAGAGTGGGACATGAGTGAGCGCAGCACTCGTACCCCTGTGCTGGGGTCAAGCAATCTCTTGGGAACCCATGCCCAGCATGGTCGTAGAACCTAACAATGCTTTGCACATAATGAATATTCAGTAAATATTGGTGAAAGGAATGGATGGTTAAGTGAATAAGTACTTTTGAGTCTGGGGGACAGGCTAGAGTATATTTGTGAAACATATGAGTGAGAAAAATGAGGTACCAAGTTTAACTTCTCAGGGAAAAAATAAGGTAATTGACCATACTTTGGCCCCAAAATAGTCTCCTCATCCACCATCACCACCCCGAATGAGGCAGAACGTTTGGAATGGGGTTTTAAAGAGTTGCCCATTTTATGATTGGTAATTTGGTAACGCAGAAATTTCTATCTAGAAGTACCTTAGAGATCCTTGAGCTCTTGAAGAAAACGAAATCTGAAAGAAGAGCTATCATTTTGTGGGAGTGTGACAAGCGGCTGTGTAATTTCTGAGGATAAGCTGAGCCCAGGCAGGGAGTTCACGCATCAACAGCAGTGCCTATAAAATCCAAGTTTAGGAAACTGACACCGTGTCTGTCACACATTATTTGAACTGATTACTGGTTCTGGATAATTCACTCCCCTCCCTGCCAAAGTGTGGCTATATGACCGTGGTTTTGCTGGAAGGCATTACAAAGGTAAAAAGAAACCTTCCCGAAATGGCCAATGAAGAATGTGCAAATTTCACTGAGGTGAAGTGCAGGCAGAGACAAAAAGACCCAACCCCATCCCCACAGCTGCCCAAGGGAAATATTCCCAGGCCAGAACTTCAGAAACCTATTCACCTACAGCAAGCACCAGGATGATAAGGGCAAAACTGCTCCCCAAGGAGAACCACGTCCTTGGGCAGAGCAGTGGGGTGAATTAATTTCTAATAATGAGGCTGTAAGCTACAGTGTGTGTCTACAAAATAGGCGTATTCATGAAGAGTAAATATGTCAACTAATTCAAGAGGCATGCTAAATCTCTATTGTTTTCTGAAGTTCAGGTTTCCTGGCTCTATAAAATGTGATGCATGCCTTCAATGTCTGCAGCAGGATCTGTGTGATTGCAGAATGCCACATTAAACTCAGAGCTCCTGGGCTAATGAGGGTAAGTCCATTTTGCAGTAATGAATTGTTGGTAATAGCCCATCATGGAACAGATGTCTCATCTGTCATTGAACCGAGACTCCGACCCTCCAGATACTCAGAGAGCGTGTGGAGGCAACACGGCCTGGGGAGGGATCCTCATCTCTGGACTCCAGAGTGTAGCCAACCCCATGAGAAGAATTAGTTGGTGCTGGTGCCTACACAGTGTTATTGGAGGCTTCCCAAATCCTCCCGAACTCGTGTCCCCACCCATCTGCCACAGGGCTTAAAAAATCCTCCTTTGCATTGTCTATTAAAATGTAAATATGTCACCTGGAAGAAGCAACACATTAAATTAGCATCCATTATCATTCATTTTTACATTAGGGAGAGTTGGGCCCTGCAGGGATGGAGGAGGACAGGGAGTCATCACTGAAGGGTGATGTAGCAGGTCCTTTAGCAGGTGTCAGGACCAGGGCCAGGGCCAGGGCCAGGCTGGGCCCACAGGACATGCCAGCCAGCCAACCCTCGCTCCACCCACCCTACTGATATTGTGGGCATTTTATGTATACATTTCCCCGATTACATAAGCAACTCAAAGGAGGGGACAGAACTTATCTTCATAAACTGCCAGAACCTGGCACATAAAATTAGAAAACATTTACCTCTCCAATAAATATTTATTGATAAGTGAATTTTATCCTCATAACACCCTAAGGAAATCAGAGGAGGTATTATTACCATTTTGTAGATGAGGAAATTGTCTTATGGAGGCCCAAGCACATGGGATTGAGGAGAAGCAAGCTCTGGATACACAGAGAGGCAAAGAATACACATTTCATCTAAGGAGAGGAGGACGCACAGGAGAGGCTGTTCAGCTGCTAAGTCATGTCCGACTCTTTGCAACCCCAGGAAGCACTCCAGGCTTCCCTACCCATCACTCTTTCCTGGAGTTTGCTCAAATTCATGTCCATTAGTTGGTGATGCTAACCAACCATCTCATTCTCTGTCACCCCCTTGTCTCCTGCCCTCAGTCTTTCCCAGCATCAGGGTCTTTTCCAATGAATCGGCTCTTTACATCAGGTGGCCAAAGTCTTGGAGCTTCAGCATCAGTCCCTCCAATGAATTTTCAGGGTTGATTTCCTTTGGGATTGACTGGTTTGACCTCCTTGCATTCCAAAGAGTCTTCTGCAATACCACAATTCAAAAGTATCAGTCTTCAGTGCTTAGCCTTCTTTATGGTCCAACTATCATATCCATACATGACTACTGGAAAAACCATAGCTTTGAATATGTAGACCTTTGTTGGCAAAGTAATGTCTCTGCTTTTTAATGTGATGTCTAGGTTTGTCATAGAGGGGAATAAACTATGGCCAAAGTTTGGGTGCCTTTGAACATCGACCTGAGAGTTTTAAGTGTTATTCTGGGAAGCTTGGAAAGCTTGTTTAGAGATTGGGAATATAGGAACCAGAAGACAGTGAAATATGCCAAGTGATATTTCAGAAAGATGATTGGCATGTAGGAAAATAGGAGGAGTTAGAGACTCAGGAAACTAAAAACTAGTAAAGGGATTCTTTGTATGAAGAGGCCACACATTTGGGAGACTTTCTGACAAGAAGCCGAGCAGCCTTAGTGACTGATGAATGAGAAGATGTGAAAGATAAGAGCAAGGAGAGACACTGACTAGATTTCAAACCCACTCAAATGAATCATGGAGAAGGAAATGGCAACCCACTCCAGTATTCTTGCCTAGAGAATTCTGTGGATGGAGGAGCCTGGTGGGCTGCTGTCTATGGGGTCGCACAGAGTCAGACACGACTGAAGCGACTTAGCATGCATGCATGCATTGGAGAAGGAAATGGCAACCCACTCCAGTGTTCTTGCTTGGAGAATCCCAGGGACAGAGGAGCCTGGTGGGCTGCCGTCTATGGGGTCGCACAGAGTCAGACATGACTGAGGCGACTTAGCAGCAGCAGCAGCAACTGAATCAACAGCCGTGGGAAATCCAGATAAGAAGCATGCTTTTGACCAAGGATGGTCAATTCCACTGTAACCATCTTGAAAGATTTGGGTGACACCACTTTCTTCCAAGTTTCACTGGCTGAATGTGAAAATGTTAGTCACTCAGTCGTGACCAACTCTTTGCAACCTTGATTCATGGACCTAACATTCCAGGTTCCTATGCAATACTGTTCTTTACAGCTTCAGACTTGACTTTCACCACCAGACACATCCACAACTGGGCATTGTGTCCACTTTGACTCAGCCTCTTCATTCCTTCTGGAGTTATTTCTCCACTCTTCTCCAGTAGCATATTGGGCACCTACCAGCCTGGGGAGTTCATCTTTCAGTGTCCTATCTTTATGCCTTTTCATACTGTTCGTGGAGTTCTCAAGGCAAGAATACTGAAGTGCTTTTCCATTCCATTCTCCAGTGGACCATGTTTTGTCAGAACTCTCCACCATGACCCATCCGTCCTGGGTGGCCCTACATGGCAAAGCTCATAGTTTCATTGAGTTAGACAAGGCTGTGGTCCATGTGATCAGTTTGGTTAGTTTCCTGTGATTGTGGTTTTCATTCTGTCTGCCCTCTGATGGATGAGGATAAGAGGCTTGTAGAAACTTCCTGATGGGAGGAACTGGCTGTGGGGAAAACTGGGTCTTGCTCTGGTGGGCGGGGCCATGCTCAGTAAATCTTTAATCCAATTTTCTGTTGGTGGGGGGGGCTGTGCTCCCCCCTGTAGTTTGGCCTAAGACCAAACTATGGTAGGGATAATGGCGCCAAGGGCAACCTCTTTCAAAAGGACTTATGCCAGCATGCTGTGGTTCCCAGTACTGTTGTAATCAGTGCCCTGACCCCGCGACAGGCCACTGTCAACCCGCGCCACCACCAGAGACTCCCAAACACTCACAGGCAAATCTGGCTCAGTCTCTTGTGGGGTCCCTGGGCCTTTCTCCTGGGTCCTGATACACACAAGGTTTTGTTTGTGCCCTCCAACAGCCTGTCTCCCCACTCCTGTGGAAGATTGGTAATCGAATCCCACTGGCCTTCCAAGTCAAATTCCCTGGGGCTTCTCAGTCCCTTTGCCAGATCTCCAGGTTGGGAAATCTGTTTTGAGCCTTTTGCAACAATAGGAGAACTTCTTTGGTATAATTTTTCTCCAGTTTGTGTGTCATCTGCTTGGTAGTTCTATAGTGGAGCTAATGGTGACCTCCTCCCAGAGGACTTATGTCACACTCTGCCTCCCAGGACTGCTGTGGCCAGAGTCCTGTCCCCACGGCAGGTCACTGCTGACCCGTGCCTCTGCAGGAGACACTCAGACATGGAAAGGCAGGTCTGGCCCAGTCTCTTGTGGACTCTTTGTGACCCCATGGACTGTAGCCTGCCAGCCTCCTCTGTCCATGGAATTCTCTAGGCAAGAATACTGAAGCGGGTTGCCATTCCCTTCTCCAGAGGATCTTCCCCAACCAGGGATCAATCCCAGGTCTCCTACATTGCAGACAGATTCTTTATCATCTGAGTCACTAGGGAAACCCAAACATGTTGAGAAAGGTGACAAAGAAACACCCCAGTAAAGATGTCTGGGGACATTTGGTGTCAAAAATATCAGAGATTTAGTGGAAGCTAAATAAGTTTAGATGTAATCTCTAAGAAAGGAGAATAGGAGTCAAAGTCAGAACCTCCCCAAGTGAAGGATACAGAGTTGGATAATGTAGTGACACCTGAAGCCAGATGAGACCGCTCCAGAAAGGCGGGAGAGACAGTGCAGCAGGAAGGCAGGGACAGTGATGGGAAGTGCTGCTGGCCTTTAGGAACTGGCTCTCTCTGGTTCTCTTCAAGCAGACAGTTTAGCAGTGGAAAGGGCAGGAAATTTAAATGGCTTAGCGGGCAGCAAGGAGAGGGAGCCCTGAGGAGGATAGAGAGAATTTTATCAACTGTGGCAGAGACAGCAGAGCTGGAGGCTGTTTATCTCCTTTCAGTTTAGGGAGAGCTAAGCCTGTGTTTTATGTGAAGAGGAAGAAGCTCGTTCAGAGATTGAAATATGAAAGGCAGAGTGGGAGACGCTGGTGGAAGCAAGATGTGGGAGCTGCGGGAGGAGACTGGGGGGAGTGGGGATTGGGTGGGGTGGGGAGAGGGGTTGAGAGGAGGAGGAGGTGGGCATCCAGCCTGAAGAGAGGGCAAGGAACAAGCAGGGAGGCAAGTCCAAGAGATCATTTTACAGGAAAAAACAGAAAAATAAGTTCCCCAAGTTCAGTCTGGCAAAAAAGAAAGTAGACTTCCCAGGGAATGAGAGAGGGTCCCAGATGGCACAGGACTGGACTCATATGTTGCCAAGATTCGCCCAGAGTAGAAAGTGAAGTCGCTTAGTCGTGTCTGACTCTTTGGGACCCCATGGACTGTAGCCTACAACGCTCCTCCGTCCATGGGATTTTCCAGGCAGAGTACTGGAGTGGGTTGCCGTTTCCTTCTCCAGAGGATCTTCCCAACCCAGGGATCAAACCTGGGTCTCCCGCATTGTAGGCAGATGCTTTACCATCTGAGCCACCAGAGAAGTCAGAGTAGAAGAGGAGTCAAATCATTTCTAAAGTTAGAATCTCATGTTTATATTGCTAACTGTTCAAACAATGAAGTCAGCACCTAGAATTACAAGGTCATGAACACCAGTGCAAGGGAGGTCCTGAGACATCACCTGATTCAGCCCTCTTGAAGCTGTGCCCTTCAGATTGGGACTTGAACCCACAGTCTTTTAATTGAGCTCACACAGCTGGTGTCCAGACTTAAGGAGGCGCCGGCTCTTGATATCTCATCACAGAAAGAATTCAGTGAGAGATAAAGTGATAGTTAAGAAGTATATTTATTTAGAGAAATAAAGTGGCAGAAAGAGAGTGGGACATTTCAGAAGGCATGAGTTTTCAAAATATGGGGTAATTTATTTTTACGGGCTGGATGATTTCATAGGTTAATGAGTAGGAGAATTATTCCAACTATTTTGGGGAAGGGGAAGGGATTTCCAGGAATTGAACCACCACCCAAAATTTATTCTAGCTAGTATTATATTTCTGAGTATTTGTATAAGTGCTTAAGTTCATTTAAGTCAATTAAATAGAGCCCTTTTATGAACTTATTTTGGTAATACCATATATTTACAAGACATATAGATACATACAACACAGAAATAAATACAGAGGCCTCACAGTTCCCATGAAGTATAACAATGTAAAACCCATCATTTACATTCTCATTTCACTAACCAAAAAAACAAGGCACAGGGAGGTGACATAAATTAACCAAGATCACACAACTAGTTAAGACTAAACCTGGACTGGAATCTAGGCCTCCTAACTCCTGCTCAAGTGTAATTTCCACCAAATAGCAGTTCTGTGTGCTGGATTTCCTGGAATAATTCCAGTCATACACAATGTATTCCTATAACGATGTTAATTATATTAAACATATAACAACACGTGATTTCATTTGGGTAACTTCAAATGGGTTTTCACATTAAAATTTTGAAAAAAGCAATAAATCAGGAAAAGCAAGTCTTTTGTCAGATAACGTTTCCCAATTTTTGGCTCTGCAATTATAGCCACTATAATTACACGGCAGAGTTATTACAAGCATAGCCCTGGAGTTGCAGAGGCCCTGCTGGGACTCCAGGTAGTCCCACCACTTACTACTTGGGTGACATTGATGAGACGATTGACCTCCACGGGGACACGGCCTCAGCCCTCCCAAGGCGGCACGGAAGGCAGGCAGGCAGCAGCAATCAACCATGCTGTCCTCATGGGCCTCAGCATGGGAGAAAAGTGGGGAGTGAAACCCAGAGAGGGATGCAGGCAAAGCTGCGACTGATAACATTTTCCCTCTGGAACAATCCCTGTGTTTCAGCCAGAGATGATTTGGAGGCTTTTTTGAGAGGCAGACCTGAAGAGAAAATGTAATTACTTTTTCCTGCACTTGAATTTCAAGGTGGTGTCCTCTCAGAATAAAAAAAGGCACTTGAGGGGTGGACGGGAGGCGGCAGGGAGAGAAGTGAAGGATGGAGAAGGATCATTCATGCTGAAGCCTGTGACATGTCACCAAAGTGACTCCTTTTGGGAGCAGCTGGTACAAATGTCATTTGGCTAAGGAAACTATTAGCAAGGTGAAAAGACAGCCTTCAGAATGGGAGAAGATAATAGCAAATGAAGCAACTGACAAACAACTAATCTCGAGAATATACAAGCAACTCCTACAGCTCAACTCCAGAAAAATAAATGACCCAATCAAAAAATGGGCCAAAGAACTAAATAGACATTTCTCCAAAGAAGACATACAGATGGCTAACAAACACATGAAAAGATGCTCAACATCACTCATTATCAGAGAAATGCAAATCAAAACCACTATGAGGTACCATTTCACACCAGTCAGAATGGCTGCAATCCAAAAGTCTACAAGGAATAAATGCTGGAGAGGGTGTGGAGAAAAGGGAACCCTCTTACACTGTTGGTGGGAATGCAAACTAGTACAGCCACTATGGAGAACAGTGTGGAGAGTCCTTAAAAAACTGGAAATAGAACTGCCTTATGATCCAGCAGTCCCACTGCTGGGCATACACACTGAGGAAACCAGAATTGAAAGAGACACGTGTACCCCAGTGTTCATCGCAGCACTGTTTATAATAGCCAGGACATGGAAGCAACCTAGATGTCCATCAGCAGATGAATGGATAATAAAGCTGTGGTACATATACACAATGGAGTATTACTCAGCCATTAAAAAGAATACATTTGAATCAGTTCTAATGAGGTGGATGAAACTGGAGCCTATTATACAGAGTGAAGTAAGCCAGAAAGAAAAACACCAATACAGTATACTAATGCATATATATGGAATTTAGAAAGATGGTAACAATAACCCTGTGTACGAGACAGCAAAAGAGACACTGATGTATAGAACAGTCTTATGGACTCTGTGGGAGAGGAAGAGGGAGAGGGTGGGAAGATTTGGGAGAATGGCATTGAAACATGTAAAATATCATGTATGAAACGAGTTGCCAGTCCAGGTTCGATGCACGATACTGGATATTGGGGCTGGTGCACTGGGACGACCCAGAGGGATGGTATGGGGAGGGAGGAGGGAGGAGGGTTCAGGATGGGGAACACATGTATACCTGTGGCGAACTCATTATGATATTTGGCATAACTATTTTGTAAAGTTTAAAAATAAAATAAAATTAAAAAAAATAAAAATAAAAAAATAAAATCTAAACCTGAAAAAAAAAAAAAGCTAAGAGAGTAGGAAACAAGAGAGAGCAGTAGAATCTGCAGGAAATAGCATGATCCACTCCTCCTCTCTCCAACCGCTCCCCTCCCCACAGACCTTGCCTCTCTGGGGGAGAAGTCAGAGCCAGGCCCTGAGCTGAGGCCACTGGCCTTGAGCTGGCTGCAGACATCTCGTAGCTTTCACTGCACCACAATGGAGTGCATGTCCAACCATAGGAGAGTTGCCCCCACAGCAGAGCCCTGGGGGGTCTCTGTCCAGAGAAAGCACAGCTCTGAGCCCCACTTCTCCTGCATAGCCCAGTGGGCCAGGGGAGACAGTGTCATGTAGTCACTTTCACCAGAGCATCCCAGGAGAAGTGCAGGTGTTGATGACTAGAGGGTGAGTGTGAGTGTCTAGAGCTGGCAATCATAGGGTTCCTGGAATCGATCAATCATCTAGGGGCATGAAAGAAGGAAGGAGAAGAAAAGAGCTAAGCCAACCCAGGGTTGAATCCAGCCTTGCCACTTACCAAGTGACCTTAGCAAATTAGTTAACCTCTGTACCTCAGTTTCCTCATCTGATAAAAGGAGAAAATACAGGGAGACCCTGGTTTGATCCCTGGGTCGGGAAGATCCCCTGGAGAAGGGAATGGCTACCCACTCCAGTATTCTTGCCTGGAGAATCCCATGGACAGAGGAGCTTGGTGGGCTACAGTTCACGGGATTGCAAAGAGTCAGATATGACTGAGTGACTGACACTTTCACAGTTCATGAGGATGCTGGGAAGATGAAGTATATGTGTGTCAAAAGCACCTAGGTAAGCAAGTGCTCAACAGATGGCCTTACATACACGTATGGATTATTAAGGAAGCATCAAATTCATGCACACGGACAACAAAAGCATAGGTCCCTGGGAGAGGTCTCAAAGTCATCATGCAGGAGGATGGACATTCATAAAACTCAACAAGGCGTGATGAGACTGTTCTTTCAGGCTACTGATGTTCCCAGACAGTTGCTCCATATCTCTAGAGATATGTAGATATCGACATATATCTCTGAAGAGACCTTCAGAACTAATGGATTCTTCTGGAGCCTGAGATATTTGATGCACTGGCAAAACCACTTATTAAAAATTTCTTTTTGCTCTATTTTTAAGTTAGTTACAACACATGATTTATGCCTCCATGTACTTGCCAAAAATATTTGCTGCAACTCTGTACTGATGTGAAATCTACATGGTACCATGATATTTGGTACACAGTAAGTAGATACTTGGGCTTCCCTGGTAGCTCAGTTGGTACAGAATCCCCTGCAATGCAGGAGACCCCAGTTCAATTCCTGGGTCAGGAAGATCCCTTGGAGAAGGGAATGGCAACCCACTCCAGTATTCTTGCCTGGAGAATCCTCATGGACAGAGGAGCCTGGCGGGCTACAGTCCATGGAGTTGTAAAGAGTTGAACACAACTGAGTGGCTAAACACAGCACAGCAAGTAGACACTTAGGATTTCCTGGTGGCTCAGTGGTAAAGAATCCGCCTGCCAATGCAGGAGATGTAGGTTCAATCCCTGGGTCAGGAAGATCCCCTGGAGAAATCCCATAGACAAAGGAGCCTGGCGGGCTACGGTCCATGGGATCACAAAAGAGTTGGACATGACTGAGCGACAAAACAACAAACAGCAGGGTAGACACTTAATACTGAGTGGGTTCTTGATGCCCTTGTCAGGGGGGATCTGAATGTGCTTTTTAAATACTGATCTGGGAGGGTCCTACCGGGTCCCACCCATTCTAGAAACTGGTTGTGTCCAATACAAACCAAGGCCTTGAAACAAAGATATAGGGCTGGTTCCTATGAGAACTCTAGCTGATAAATTCAAAGACAAACCTTTGGAAAATGTTGAGTTTAGAGCAAGTTTTCATCAAACATCAACAAAAAAAGTCACAAGCAAGAGAAAGTCAGATGGAGAGAAAATTCAGTGAACATGCTGGAAATGAGAGTTTCTTTGTTCTAGCAAATACAGATGATTCATATAGTTCTGATTTAAGAGTGGAGAAGAAAACTTGCTCAAACAACTAAGATTCTCTCTTTGATTTCCAGAAAGTAGTCATTCATTGAATCTCATCTGTCAGAGGCTCCCCACTAATGTGAAATGATACATAACACGTAGGCTCTGTCTCCCAGCAGAACAAGATTCAAATCCTAGCCCTAAGACTTTCTGTGTACACTTGAATGAGTTGCTTAACCTTCCTGAACTAAGTGTTTCTCATCTGCAAATGAAAATAATAAATGGGCAGAACCTCCAAAGCTATGTTCACAATCCAAAAGGATTTAAATTACAACAGGAAAATTTAGGGTGGATCAAAAGATACTTCTTACTCAAGGCTCCAATGATTGGGCTTTGTGTGATATCTGTTTTGTTTTGTTTTATGTGTTTTGGTTTTTAATAAGGAGCTCTATTTTTTAAAGGAAGATCTTTTAGTTTCAGTTAAATGTATCTTTGAGAAGTAAGCTCTTGGGACCTTAAGACAATAACCAAGGTTTCCTAATTGAAACTAAAATACCTCGGAGGGAATAAGCTGGCAACTGAGAGCTATCTAACACCTGAAGTTCCTCAACAATGGAATGCATTCTCTCCTTATAAAGTTAATTTTTTGTGGCTCCTCTAGGCATCTTCAGGGATGCTGAGAGATGTAAAGAAGGATTCCCTGATTTCAAGGAAGCTTGACTACAGGGTTCTTATCTATACTTTTGTTCACTTTTAATACTTAGAAAAGCACAACCCTGAGCGGCCAAGGAATCACCCACTGCACACAGAAAGCTGGGAGGAGGGAACCCAGCTATGTTTTCCTGCATATTAGGTGCTGTGACAAGTTGGGCGCTGAAACATACAGATACAGTATCTGTGCTTAATTAACCACTTGGAGAAAGCAAACGCTAATAATTGATTGAAGCATGAATGAGGCATTGGAAAGATATCCAGCAGAGCTCTGCCTGCCAGTTTTCCCTTTGAGGCAGTGATTAGCATTCCACAGCTCCCCAAAGAAACTTCTACAGAAAGTCTCAGCTCCCAGGAGGCACTGCCCTTGACCATGAGGAGGGAAACAGATAAGGGTGTAGTTCTTTGTTGCTCTAATTATCCACAGGTGATAACCCTGAGCTTCTCTGGGTTGTGAAGGCTGAACGTATCACAGCGGGCATGCTTCCCTGACCTGTTTACCAAAGCAGCAGCAAGGCTAGGTAGGAGCTGTGAGTGGGTCCAGACCAGAGTGGCAAGGGACAAGCTGTCCTTCCATTGGGGGGTTTCGATCCATCAGACCCAACCTTGCTCAAAGTATCTGTTGCAAAGCAGGAGTCTTTATGGGGCCTCTGGAAGCCCAACAGGAGGATCACAGCACAGACCTCCAGGACATGGGAACAAGGACATGCCCTCCTTGTTGACATCTCTTCTCCTTCTGAGAAGCCATTCCTGGCTTCTTACTTGGCATCTGCAAAGACTAAACGTCAACCAGGAAATAGCGAGCAACCATGTGGCCTGAGTTGCCCATCATGAACTGGTGGCTATTTGATCCTCCAAATCAATAAAGTTGATCAAAACAGCATTCTATCACCAAAACGCAGAAGCACATTCAAGAAGGTGGAATCACAATGAGATAGCTGGAGCCCCAAATGAAAAGAGACTGTTGCTGGAGACACCGGTGAAGATCACTGTAACCACTCAAGCCCAGGATCTCTGGCCAATATAGTCCTTTTATCGCTGGCAAGTTATCTAGGACCAACACTCCTCATATTAAAAAATAGAGCAGAGCTGCTTAGCTGCGGGCAGTTTTTCTCCGCAAGTCTGAGGACATTTTTGAGTGTCACGACTAGGGGGCGCTATAGGCACCTAGTGGGTAGTGGCCAGGGATGCTGTTAAAAGCCTACAGAACCTCCTGCAGCTTAATGAAGAATTGTCTGACCCAAAATGTCAAAAGTGGCAAGGCTGAGGAACATTGTTGTAGAGGAAAGGAAGAAGAGAAGATAAAGGAAATCAGTGATTACTGAGTCGTGTCCGACTCTTTCTGAGCGACTAAGCACAGTGCAGTGATTATCATATATTTGACAAAAAATATGCACAGATATAAACTTTCTCATTTCTATAATTCATGACAAGGTCATAGTTGATTTTTTTTTTTACTGTGCATCCATATTTCTTCAGTGTATATGTTCTTATTCCTGGGCATACAGATTGTGCTTCCCTTAGAACTTCAAAGGAGTTTTATAGCCAGAAAGAGTTTGAGTCCCTGCTGTTATAGTTATAATACTTATATCTCCCTCCTCTTGCTCCAGACCCCAACTCAGGGGACACCAGGCCTGGGATGCTCACAAGAATGCTTCTTCTCCCTCCCTCCAATCTGATCTAGAGATTCCAGAGGGGCATATTTTTGGCTCAAGGTCTTTTCACCTATACAAAAAATAAGCAGATTTTTACATGTGACTGTATTCCTACTCCATGTCTATGAATTCAGTATTAGAATAACTTCTTGCATTCATTAAATCGATAAGTATTTATTGAACACCTACAATGCGTGAGATACTATGCCAGTGGATATTACAATGATAAAGAGACCAACTTTCTACCCATCTTCACAGGGCTCAGGGACTATGGGTCTATGCTCACCATGATCATTTTGTAGGCTTGTTGAAATGGGAGGCCCGAAGAACTCAGATCTTATCTAATTCTTTCCCCGGGGAGTCTGTAGTTCCCTCAGGTCATCTTCTGCCCTGGGCCTAACCTGCCCAGGACCTGTGGGCTGGGAGAAGCATTGTGCACCATCCATTGTCTTGAGGCGCTGCCTTCTACAACTTTCCCGCCATCTTTACCTGGATTATGCGTTGTCTTCCTATTCTCTGCTAACCGGGGACTCCACAGAATCTACTGGGAAAGGGCCAAATGCACACACTTAAAATGGAAACAAAAATGCCAACATCCTTCAAGAAGCCAGAACACTCTTGCTATAACTTGGAGAAGGTCTAACCTCATATTCCTCTGTTGTCACTACATGTACAACAAGTCTTCTTTTGAGGGGCCTTGGACTGTTGCCACTGCAAGCTTCTAGCATGCATCAAGGCTGAGTGTACTGCTGGCCTTCACTTTGTTTGGAATATCTAGTGGCTCGTAGGGGCAACCTGCCAGAAGCCCTACCCCATGAGGGTCCGAGGAGCCCCCTGGGTCTGAGGAGCCCCCTGGGAAAGGATAGCAGGGGGATAGGGAAGAGCTGTGCTGGAAGTCACTGTAAAGGGGAGACATCTATGGGGTGGGGGGCGTTTACACTTGCTCGTTGGTTCAACTTCCCCTGCCTTGCCCTCTGATTCCTGAGGTAGAGCCACCTGGTTACCACCCATTAGGGTTCCAGCACCCACGGTTTTTACCTAGCAGTTAATGTCTTGATGTGGCATCCTGCCTTTCACATTCTCTCAGAACACTCGACTCTATCCCCTTGTGGTTAGGGTGTACTCAAAATTTTGGAGTTTTCTACTTTTCTCATGTTCATGTATTTATTATTTATTCAGGACATTTTATTAAGCATTTATAGTAGACACTCTTTTAGGCACCTGGGCCACTGGAAGTCTAACTTCATAGAGAAAACAGTGACAGAAAATAAAGAAATGAACAGAGATACAAATACACTCAGGACAAGTAAGGAATAGACGGTGATGGGGACAGGCAGCCGGGTTACACAGAGACCAGGACTGTCTCAGGTTGTTGTTGGACTGAGTGAGAATTACAGCATGTCTGTAGGCCAGGAGAAAAGAACTAGTCAATCATACAAGAGAGAAGGAATAAAGGAGAACACAGCACCCTTGGGTGGGCAAGAGAGAAGGGGGTCTACCCTATAGCTGGAGGTTTCAACCTCCATCAAGCAGGGGCTTCTCATCCTTGCTACAGGAGGGAAGCAGAGCGAAAGGCTCCACGCAGGGCTGAGTTCAGGTTTCTCAGAAGCAAGAGAGTTAGTGAATTTGGTGCTGGAAAGATAACACTTCTCCTCTAATTTCTTCTACTCTTTCCTTGGAAAAATGAAAGGTGGGTTTTGTCAGTGAACAAGATGGAGAAGAGTTTTTGGACATTAAAGAAAGAGTGAGCAAGAGGCAGAAAGAATCTTACAGACTCGAAGAGTAAATTCTTAAGACCACGTAGCAGAGCACCAGTAGGAGCTGAGAAGCCACTTGAGCTTAGCGGTGTCCATTTCATGCACGCTGGTTTTCAGCCCCTCTTCACCCGGCACAGGCAGGGTTAGGGCCTGGCTTGGGTTGAAGAGTGTTGATGTAAAGAGGGGGTAATGTGGAAGGGAGTTCGAGATGCCGCCAAGTCCTGGGAGTTGAGCCAGGTCCTCCAACCCTCCACCCTCACAGCAAGTTCCCTCAGGACTTTTAAAATTTCCGGTCTAACAACCTCAGTGGAGGGCGGGTCAGAGAAGCTCTTATTACATTGAACATCAAAAGGGAAGGGGTTGGGGTCGGGGTCTCTTTTCCCTGGAAGCTCCTCAACTCTTAATGTACCCACAGCTTTCCCAGGGGACAGATCTGCCCACCAAGGAGGATAAGAAAGGGTGAACACTGCCAAGTCACAAAGGCTGGGTTATCCCCCAGCCCCGAGCAGATGGGGGGCCCAAGTAACCAAGAGCCGCTCTGTGGCCTCTTTCTCTTCCCACCCACCCTGTCTGAGACACTGCGCTGGGCTGGGGGCACTGCGCTAGCAGGCGGAAGCATGAACTCATGAAAAGCAAATGGCCCATTTGTTCCCTCATCTGGTAGAACTCACAGAAACCTGGGTTGCACTCTTCATTTCAACCGTATTCAACAAAACAACCCAGCCATTCTGCAATTTAATAAAAATGACTTGGGCCTTGGCTTAAAGACATTGCTACTCGTGTGCAGAAAAGAATCAGAAGAACTGGTGCAAAGACAGATAAGGCTTGGTTTTGGCAGAGGAGATTAAACAGACGTGGAGATCGGGGGACAACCACATACAGCATTTCTTGCATGTGTGTGATTGATAGGCTGGTCCCTGAAACATCACCTGCATTGGAGTTGGCTCTGGGCTCCCTGCTCTTCGCTCTGCATCCACTTCGACCTGGAACCTGGCAGTCAGTGCCCTCAGGCCATCCCTGCTGTTGGGGGAACACACTTACCAGCCAGCCCCCTCTGCTCCCCTCCCCCACCCTAATCAAAACCCACCTCCATTTCTTCCAAACACTCATAGGAGACTAGTGCTAACTTAATAAATTAATGTAAACTAATGCCAATTATGGCTTATTCTGTTGCCCTTCCCAGACAACAGTTACATTTTTTAAAGTGGCATTGGTTCCTCAAATCTAAGGGAATGGGTTTTGTAGGAATGACGCAGAAGGTCCCATCTGCTCCTTCTGATCATCAGGGACCTCATGGATCAGATTTCTGTCTAAAACCAGGAGATATCTATCTTAAGAAAAATATACTTACAATACATTTGGCTATTGCTTGTATTACTCTACCATGTGCAAATGAAGAGTCTTCTGTGCAATCAAAATAAATCTATGATGATGGCTTGCCTAATTTCCTCTTCTGCACCAGGCAATGTAAGCTCCCTGAGGACATCAGATGAGAGAAGAGGAGGCAGCTGCCCTCTGCTGTCACAGGAGACCTCTGTCTTAGACTGGCAGCCCTGCCCAGCCCACTACCAGGACCTTCTGTGCTGCCCTGGGTACCAAGCAGGAGGGTGTCAGCTGAAGCCTGCTGCAGTTGCCTCTGTGCTCCTGGGAGAAACAGAGGGGAGACCAGGCACCAGAGAACCCAGATACAGAAAGAAGTTCTGGCCTGTACCATGTAGGTCCCATCTCACAAGGAATCGGTGGGTCTTTGTGAGTCTGTGCATCAAGGAACCCACCTTGTTGACATCAAGGTCTATCACGAGAAGCCCTAAGCCTGGTATAGGCTGGTAGCCGAGGCACAAACAACAGCTTACCCCATTTTTCTCTGCTTTCTGGCCTGTGGATGAAAAAAAATCCAGCCCTTTGCTTTTCCAGGCCCTCACCAACTGCCCTCCCAACTCAGAAAGGAGAGGAGCCCTGCCTCTCCAGAGGAAGCAGACAAGAGGCAAAGGCCAGGTTACTGCCATGGATAGCCTGACAACCCAGACTGAGCAGCAGGCAGGGAGGCAGCTGTTCATGTAATGAGTGTCCACCACGGCTCACAGGAACCTCGTGGCCTTCATAAACACTCGCCCCTTCATCCACCCATCATGCGGTCACTGGCTACTTTTTTTGTTAGAGGAACCAGCAGGCAGCCCAGCCCCAAAAGACAACTGATGAGCCCCAGGAGACGTGGGGCACACAAGTCCTCCACGGATGTGTCCCCTCCTCACCTGTGAGCTGGGATGTGGTGTTACTATGAGGAAGGTGTTTGTCTTTGGGATTAAGGCAGAGCCCAGCCTTTGAGGACAAGGTAAGTATCTGCTATTTGGTTGCCACCCAGTGGTGGGAGCCAGAGGCCCATCACTGTCCCCACCCCCAGGCCAGTTGCCTTGTTCCTTCTACAAATACAATGTTCCCTGAGTTTAATCTTCCGCTAAATGTCTCCATGCTTCTGGAACTTCAATTACAGCCCTCTCTGCTCTCAGGCAGACGCTGCCACGGTGCAAATGCAGTTTAAATCATTATACACATTTTCTTCCCCCTGCGTTTTCTCAAGCTGGTACTATCTTCCCGTCTTGACTATTTTTCAAGGGCCCCTTTCTGTTTGGCTTGCCTTCCTTCCTCTCCAATCAGCCTGGCACACCGAGGTTCCTGCTAGCGTATGGCTCCTCTGAGGTCTCCTCTCCCTGCCCTCTCGTCTCAAGGATTCTCTCTGGTTTCTGGTTTCCATCTCCCAGTTCTTAGATGCTGACACTTGCTTAGAATCCCTGCCTGTCCTGCTTTCTGCTGCTCCCTAGGATTCAATGTATCAAATCCTTCCCTGATCCTCAAGCCACCCATTCTGTGAAATGTGGACACATACCCACACTCCATGGCTGCCTCATCCTGGTGCAAAACCCAGACAGTGGTGTTTCTTGGTCCTGGATTCTGGGCTGAAGTTCTGGCATTCAGGGACGGTAGGCTATCAGCCATTATTTTCTTGGCCTCCAAAATCACTGTGGATGGTGACTGTATCCATGAAATCAAAAGATGCTTGTTCCTTGGAAGAAAAGCTATGACAAACCCAGTCAGCATGTTAAAAATCAGAGACATCACTTTGCCAACAAAGATCCATATAGTCAAAGCTATGGTTTTTTCCAGTAGTCATGTATGGATGTGAGAGTTGGAGCATAAAGAAAGCTGAGCACCAAAGAATTGATGTTTTTGAACTGTGTTGCTGGACAAGACTCTTGAGAGTCCCTTGGACTGCAAGGAGATCAAACCAGTCAATCCTAAAAGAAATCAATCCTGAATATTCATTGGAAGGACTGATGCTGAAGCTGAAACTCCAATACTTTGGCCACTTGATGAAAATAGCCAATTCATTGGAAAAGACCCCAATGCTAGGAAAGATTGAGGGCAGGAGGAGAAGGGGACAACAGAAGATGAGATGGATGGATGGCATCATCGACTCAAAGGACATGAGTTTGAGCAAACTCCAGGAGATAGTAAAGGAGAGGGAAGCCTAGTGTGCTGCAGTCCATAGGGTTGTAAAGAGTCAGACATGATTTAGCAACTGAACAACAATAATTTATTTTTTTCAGGGTGCCAGTGTACATGATATGGTGTTTTTAACTTCAAATTCCACCTGTTTGTATGCTGGTACATAGGAAAGCAACTGACTTTTGTATGTTAATTTTGTATCCTGCAACCTTGTAATTTTATTTTAGAGACAAATGAAGGAAGATCTAGGTTAGGACTTCCAACCAGGCAATATTTTAAATACTTTAAACCTCTTTCTTCCCTGTTTCCTTATTCCCTTTCTCTCTTTCTTTAAATCTAATGGAAGTGAGAATGATTTATCATAAAAAGAGAAACACTATTTACTCAGATCTTTCTACAGTTGAAAAAAAAGCTATTATGTTAAGACAACACAATGCTGGGGAAGGAAGCTTGAGGTGGGAGTTTGGAGTTTCAATTCCTGGTCTAAGTTCCACAAGGACTCGCAGGAAAGACATGTGGCAATGACGGGGGCAACATTCAGCCTTGAATTACCTCTTCTTTGTAAACTTTGTTGATTCCACTGCCTCAAAGGTAAGAGGAAATGGAGAAGAGCCACTAGGAATGTGAGGCAGCATGGTGGGGGGTCAGTTCTTCCCTCCTTGAGCTATAGATTTAATGCAATCCCAATCAAAATCCCAGCAAGTTATTTTGGTTCTAAAGTTTATATGGAGAGGAAAATGACTTAGAACAGCCAACACAATATTGAGGGAAAAGGACAAAGTTGGAGGACTAACACTAGCCAACCTCAAGATTTACTATAAAGCTTCGTTAATCAAGCCAGTGTAGCACCGGCAAACGAATAGAACATAGATGGAGAAAACAGAAAAGAGAGCTCAAAAATAGACCCCCATTAATACAGTCAACTGATCTTTAACAAAGCAGCAAAGACAATACAGACTTTGTATTTAGCCTTTTCAACAAATGCTGCTGGAACGACTGGATATCCACATACAAAAATATAAATCTAGACACAAACCTTATACCGTTCACAAAAATTAACTCAAATCAGACTATTGACCTAGATGTAAAATGCAAAACTATAAAACTCCTAGAAGATAACACAAAAGAAAACCTAGATGACCTTGAGTATGTCAATAACTCTGGATAAAACACCAAAGGCAATGATGATCCAACACCATGATCCATAAAATAAATAATTGATAAGCTGGGCTACATTAAAGTTAAACTTCTGCTCTACAAAAGACAATGTCAAGAGAATGAGATGATAAGCCACAGACTGGGAGAAAATATTTGCAAAAGATACATCTTACAAAGGACACATCCCAAGTATGCAAAGAATTCTAAAACTCAATACAAGAAACAACTTCATTTTAAAATGGACCAAAGACTTCATCCAAGAAGATATTCAGATGACAAATAAATACACGAAAAGATGCTCCATAACACATGTCATCATGGGGATACAAAATACCACTGGACACCTATTAGAATGACAAAATCCAGAACACTGACAACACCAAATGCTGGTGAGGATGTGGAGCCACAGGAAGTTTCATCCATTGCTAGTGAGAATACAACATGAGACAGCCACACTGGAAGGCAGTTTGACAGTTTCTCACAAAACTAAATATACCCTTACCATATGATCCAGTAATCACACTCTTTGGTATTTACCCAAAGGAGTTGAAAAACATATGTCCATACAAAAACTTGCTCATGGATGTTTATAGCAGCTTTATTAATAACTCCCCAAACTTGGAAGGCAACTGAGATGTTCCTTCCGTGGGTGAATGTATTAAAAACTGTATCACATCCAGACAATGGAATATTATTCAGCACTAAAAAGAAATGAACTATCAAGCCATGAAAAGACATAGGAAAGTATTAAATGTATATTACTGAGTGAAAGAAGTCAATCTGAAAAGCCTACATATGGTATGATTCCAACTACATGACATTCTAGAAAAAGCAAAAGTACAAAGAAAGTTAAACACACACACACACACACACACACAGTGATTGCCAGAGATTAAGGGAGAACGAGGGAGGAAGTAGTATAACACAGAGGATTTTTAGGGGGTGAAAGTGATCTATATGATACTATAGTCGTGGATGCACACCATCATACATTTGTCCAAACCCATAGGATGTGAAATACCAAGAGTGAACCCTGGTGTAAACCATGGTCTTTGGTTGATAATGGTGTGTAAATGTAGGTTCATCAATCACAACAAAGGCACCACTCTGGGGGAGGCATGAGTGAGGACAGAGAGTATATGAGGCATTTCTGTACCAACCCCTCAAATTTGTTGTAAACTAAAACTTCTCTAAAATGCAGTCTAGTCAATATTTTTTAAAAGATATACAACTGAGTTAAGAATGGGGAAAGTTATTTGCCGACTATTGAAGTCTACTAATGACAAATCTAAATAACTGCTCTAAATATTATTGCAAATTAAATGCAACTGTCAAATAATTTTTGAAAGAGAATATACAATGTAAAAATAAAAATATTTTATAGCTAATATTCTGTATCATAAAACTCCAGTTTAATTAAAACAGATGGAAAAGTAGGGAGGGAAGGGGAAAATAGAATTGTGATGGCAGAAAAATGTAAAATGTCTTGTCAATTTTTTTATCCTACATGTATATAGTCAAAAATGTTATTTTGTTTGCTATTTTTATCCTCAAAATATGCATATTGACTTCTATTTGTGAGCTTATGATGGGCTAAAAATTTGGACCAACACTCCTGCTAGAAGCAACAGAAAAATTCCGGAAAGGTATTTATTAAGGGTCTTTAAAAGCAGAGGAGTTCTGACAGCATACCAAGGAGTTCCTAGACCAAAGTGGAAGAGACTGGAAAGAACCAGGCATTGTCTGTCTCTGCAAACTTGAATTCCACCTTTGACAGCAAACTTCAGTGCCTTAGCTAGACAAAAGGAGCAGGTGTAACTGCAACATTTATCCATACATAAAGCTGGGGTTCCCAAAAGGCTGCATCTTCACAAGAAGGGTTAATTAGTAGAAGTCAACCTCCCTCTCTGTCCCAACCCCTCACAATTACCATCCCAAACTGTCAGTAGGAAGGTTGTTCGGGTCCTGGTCAGAAGATAGGGGGAGAAATGAAAACAAAAAGTTATCTGAGAAGTTACAAATCAGAGCAGCTCTTGAGCAGATTTGTAGCTGAAATTCACATAAATTGGTTGGGGGGAAAAAACACCTCAGGGCATGAATTTAAAATGGTTCTAGACCGGTAGTTCCCCTAGGTATGCCACAGAAGTAAAAATAAATCCTCTCTAAATAATGCACTTTCATATTATGCTTCAAACAATCTCTAAAATTAATATTTATGAGGGCAATGACATTCATACAGCCAAAAATTATAAAACAGATAAAAGGATGTAAACCAACAGACAACAAAGAGCAGAGACAGAGCCCCTCAAATTTAGACACTGGGATTATCAAGCTATTAAAATTCAATTAGGAGATCCAACCAGTTCATTCTGAAGGAGATCAGCCCTGGGATTTCTTTGGAAGGAATGATGCTAAAGCTGAAACTCCAGTACTTTGGCCACCTCATGCGAAGAATTGATTCATTGGAAAAGACCCTGATGCTGAGAGGGATTAGGGGCAGGAGGAGAAGGGGACGACAGAGGATGAGATGGCTGGATGGCATCACCGACTCGATGGACGTGAGTCTGGGTGAACTCCGGGAGTTGGTGATGGACAGGGGGGCCTGGCGTGCTGCGATTCATGGGGTTGCAAAGAGTTGGACACGACTGAGCGACTGATCTGATCTGATCTGATCCTTACTGTATTTAAGAAATAAAAGACTGGTTTTTAAATATCTCATCCCAGTCAGAATGGCCATCACCAATAAATCTACAAACAATAAATGCTGGAGAGAGTGTGTAGAAAAGGGAACCTTCCTGCACTATTGGTGGGAATGTAAATTGATATAGCCTTTACTGCAATACAGGACACCCAGCTTCGATCCCTTGGTTGGGAAGATCCCCTGGGGAAGGGAATGGCAACCCACTTCAGTATTCCTGCCTGGAGAATTCCTTGGACAGACCTGGGGGTCACAAAGAGTCAGACATGACTGAGTGACTAACACCTTCACTCTCTATGGAGAACAATATGGAGGTTCCTTAAAAAAACTGAAAACCCCAGCACTCCCACTACAAGGCATAAACCCTGAGAAAATCACAATTTAAAAAGACACATGCACCCCAATGCTCACCACAACACTATTTACAATAAACAGGACATGGAAGCAATCTAAATGTGCACTGATGAATGGATAAAGATGTGGTATGTATATATGCAATGGAATGTTACTCAGCCATAAAAAGGAATGATATTGGGTGATTTCTAGAGACATGGATGGACCTACAGTCTGTCATACAGAGTGAAATAAGTCAGATAAAAAAAAACAAATATCATGTATCAATGTATATATGTGGAATCCAGAAAAATGGTACAAATGAACCTATTTGCAGGGCAGGAATAGAGACATTGGCTTCCCTGGTAGCTTAGTGGTAAAGAACCCTCTTGCTAATGCAGGAGATGCAAGTTCAATCCTTGGGTCAGGAAGATCCCCTGGAGAAGGGAATGGCAACCCACTCCAGTATTCTTATCTGGGAAATCCCAAGGACCTACGAGTTCAGGAAGCTACAGTCCATGGGGTCACAAAAGAGTTTGACAACTAAACTAAGACTGAGCAACTAAACAACAACAATAGAGAAACAGACGTAGAGGATGGACGGGTGGACACAGTTGGGAGGGGACGAGCTGGGAGACTGGGAGTGACATATGTGTACTGCCATACATAAAACAGATAACCAGTGCGAACATGCTGTATGACTTAGATGGATGGGGTGGGGTGGGGCATCTAAAGAGGGAGGTATATGTGTACTCATGTGGCTGATTCACTTCATTGTACAGCAGAAACTGACACAACATTGGAAAGCAACTATATCCCAATAAATAAATGTTATCTACAATAAGTCTCAGCAAGGAAGCTATAAAATATAGCACATACATTTTAAAGTAAAAAGGATGTCTAGGAACTTCTTAAAATAAAAACAATGGATGAATATAACAGTTGACTGCTGCTGCTGCTGCTGCTGCTAAGTCGCTTCAGTCGTGTCCAACTCTGTGTGACCCCATAGACGGCAGCCCACCAGGCTCCCCCATCCCTGGGATTCTCCAGGCAAGAACACTGGAGTGGGTTGCCATCTCCTTCTCCAATGCATGAAAGTGAAAAGTGAAAGTGAAGTCGCTCAGTCGTGTCCGACTCTTAGCGACCCCATGGACTGCAGCCTACCAGGCTCCTCCGTCCATGGGATTTTCCAGGCTAGAGTACTGGAGTGGACAGTCATAGCTAAATAGAAAATTGGTGAACTAGATAGAGCAGAAGAAATAATTCAAAATATGAAGCAAAATTTCCTCAAGAAAAGGGAGAGAGAATAGAAGAGTGTCAATATTTGAAAGGATGATGGCTAAGAATTTTTCAGAATTAATGAAAGACACCAATACACAGATTTAAGGAGCCAAACAAACATTGAAAAGGATGAATAAAAAGAAATCCATACCTAGTCTCAACATAGATAACTTGAGGAACACAAGAGAAAAAATAAAATGTTTTTAATCATAAAAGATGAATTACTTCAAAGGAACAAAAGTCACTCTGATAATCAACTTTTCAAAAGCAACAAAAGCACTCAAAAGTCAAAATAGAATCTTCACTGTATTGAAGGGAAGCAAATGCCAAGAAATTTCTTCTTGGAAAAAAAAGAAAAAGAAATGAGGCCACCATCACCCTGATACCAAAACCATACAAAGACATCACAAAAAAATAAAATCATAGGCAAATATCCCTTCTGAACATAGATGAAAAATCCTCAACAAAATTCTAGCAAACAGAATCCAACAACACATTAAAAGAATCATACACCATGATCAAGTTTTATTTACCCGAGAAGCAAGGATTTTTCAATATACACAAAACAATCAATGTGATACACCATATTAACAAATTAAAAGATAAAATCATATGATAATTTCAATAGGTGCAGAAAAAGCTTTTAATAAAATTCAGCACCCATTTATGATAATAACTCTCCAGAAAATCAGCATAGAAGGAACCAACCTCAACATAATAAAGGCCATATACAATAAACCCATGGCAAACATTATTCTCAATGATGCAAAACTGAAAGCATTTCCCCTAAGATCAGGAAAAAGACAAAGGTGCCTACTCTCACCACTATTATTTAACATAGTTTTGAAAGTCCTAGCCATGGCAATCAGAAAAGAAAAAGAAATAAAAAGAATCCAGATTGGAAAAGAAGTAGTAAAACTCCCACTATTTGCAGATGACATGATGCTCTACACAGAAAACTCTAAAGATACAATCAGAAAGTTACTAGAGCTAATCAATGAAAATAGTAAAATCACAGGATACAAAATCAATACACAGAAATCTTTTGTATTCCTATACACTAACAATGAAAAATTAGAGAAATTAAGGAATCAATCCCATTCATCATTGCAACAAAAAGAATAAAATACTTAGGACTAAACCTACCTAAGGAGACAAAAGAGCTGTATACAGAAAACTTTTTGGGGTGTTAATTCTAGAAGGTCTTGTAGGTCTTCCTAGAACCGTTCAACTTCAGCTTCTTCAGCATTACTGGTCAGGGCATAGGCTTGGGTTACTGTGATATTGAATGGTTTGCCTTGGAAACGAACAGAGATCATTCTGTCATTTTTGAGACTGCATCCAAATACTGCATCTCGGGCTCTTTTGTTGACCATGATGGCTACTCCATTTCTTCTGGGGGATTCCTGCCCGCAGTAGTAGATATAATGGTCAACTGAGTTAAATTCACCCATTCCAGTCCATTTTTGTTCGCTGATTCCTAGAATGTCGATGTTTACTCTTGCCATCTCCTGTTTGATCATTTCCAATTTGCTTTGATTCATGAACCTAACATTCTAGATTCCTATGCAATATAGCTCTTTACAACATTGGACCTTGCTTCCAATCACCAGTCACATCCACAACTGGGTGTTGTTTTGCTTTGGCTGCATCTCTTCATTCTTTCTGGAGCTATTTCTTCACTGATCTCCAGTAGCATATTGGGCATCTACCGACCTGGGGAATTCATCTTTCAGTGTCCTATCATTTTGCCTTTTCATACTGTTCATGGGGTTTTCAAGGCAGGAATACTGAGGGGTTTGCCATTCCCTTTTCCAGTGGACCACATTTTGTCCGAACTCTCTACCATGACCTGTCCACCTTGGGTGGCCCTACACGGCATGGCTCATAGTTTCACTGAGTTAGACAAGGCTGTGGTCCATGTGATCAGTTTGGTTAGTTTTCTGTGATGGTGGTTTTCAGTCTGTCTGCCCTCTGATGGAGAAGGATAAGAGGCTTATGAAAGCTCCCTGATGAGATAGACTGATGGAGGGGGATACTGGGTCTTGTTCTGATGGGCGGGGCCATGCTCAGTATATCTTTAATCCAATTTTCTGTTGATGGGTGGAGCTGTGTTCCCTCCCTGCTATTTACCTGGGGCCAAACTATGGTGGAGGTAATGAAGGTAATGGCGACCTCCCTCAAAAGATCCCAGGCATGTACTGCTACAGCCCATGGCCCCAACCCTGCAGCAGGTCACCACCGACCCATGCCTTCACTGGAGACTCCCAGACACCCACAGGCAAGTCTCCTGTGGGGTCACTGCTCCTTTCTCCTGGGTCCTGGTGCACAAGGTCCTGTTGTGCCCTCTAAGAGTCTATTTCCCAGTCCTGTATAAGTTATGGCAGCTCTATAGTGGGGTTAATGGCGACCTCCTCCAAGAGGACTTCTGCCATACCCACACCCAGAGCCCCTGTCCCTGCAGCAGACCACTGCCGACCCGCACCTCCACAGGAGATGCTCAAACACAGTTCTGCCCCAGTCTCTGTGGGGTCCCTGGGTCCTGGTGAGCACAAGGTTTGCTTGAGCCCTCTCAGTGTCTCTGGCAGGAACCAGGTTTGATTCTAAACATGAATTCACCACTCCCACCATCTTTCTGGGGCTTCTCCTTTGCCCTTGGACGTGGGGTATCTCCTCAAAGCCACTCCAGTGCCTACCGTTTTACTGGGGTTTTTCTGACCTTGGACGTCGGGTATCTCTACATGGCCAGTCCAGAGAAGCACAGCCACCGCTCCTGACCTTGGACGTGGGGTATCTCTTCTCGGCTGCTCCAGCAAAGTGCAGGCACCGCTCCTGACCTTGGACGTGGGGTATTTCCTCTCAACCGCTCCAGCACCATGCAGCCATCACTCGCAGCTCCAGCACTGCACCAGGAAAGATGTCCTTTTCATTATAGGGGACTGGAATGAAAGAGTAGGAAGTCCAGAAACACCTGGAGTAACAGGCAAATTTGGCCTTGGAGTACAGAATGAAGGAGGGCAACGGATAATAGAGTTCTGCCAAGAGAACACACTGGTAATAGCAAACGTCCTCTTCCAACAACACAAGAGAAGACTCTACACATGGACATCACCATGGCAGAAAGTGAGGAGGGACTAAAGAGCCTTTTGATGAATGTGAAAGAGGAGAGTGAAAAAAATGGCTTAAAACTCAAAATTCAAAAAACGAAAATCATGGCATCCAGTCTCATCACTTCATGGCAAATACATGGGGAAACAATGGAAGCAATGACAGATATTATTTTCTTGGGCTCCAAAATTACTGCAGATGGTGACTGCAGTCATGAAATTAAAAGATGCTTGCTCCTTGAAAGAAAAGGTATGATAAAACTAGACAGCATGTTAAAATGTAGAGACATTATTTTGCCTTCAAAAATTTGTATAGTCAAAGCTATGGTTTTTCCAGTAGTCATGTATGGATGTGAGAGTTGGATCAAAAAGAAGGCTGAGCACTTAAGCATTGATGCTTTAGAACTGTGGTGTTGGAGAAAGCTCTTGAGAGTCCCTTGGACTGCAAGGAGATCAAACCACTCAATCCTAAAGGAAACCAACGCTGAGGCTGAAGCTCTAATACTTTGGCCACTTGATGCAAACAACCAACCCATTGGAAAAGCCACTGATGCTGGGAAAGCTTGAAGGCAGGAGGAGAAATGGGTGACAGAGAATGAGATGGTTGGATACCATCACTGACTTGATGTACATGAGTTTGAGCAAGCTCTGGGAAGTGGTGAAGGACAGGAAAGGCTGGCATTCTGCAGTCTATGGGGTTGCAAAGAGTCAGACACGACTGAGTGACAGAACAAAATACGATATTTGGTTTTCTATTTCTGACTTACTTCATTCTGTATGATAGGCTCTAGGTCCAGTCATCTCACTAGAACTAACATGAATTCATCCTTTCTATGGCTGAGTAATATTTCATTGTGTGTGTGGAGTGGGTTGCCATTTCCTTCTCCAGGAGACCTTTCTGACCTAGGGATTGAACCCAGGTCTCCCGCATTGCAGGCAGACGCTTTACCATCTGAGCCACCAAGGAAGTCCCTATATATATGTATATATATTTCAGTTCAGGTCAGTTCAGTCGCTGAATTGAATTTGAATTTTGAGTTTTAAGCCATTTTTTTCACTCTCCTCTTTCACATTCATCAAAAGGCTCTTTAGTCCCTCCTCACTTTCTGCCATGGTGATGTCCATGTGTAGAGTCTTCTCTTGTGTTGTTGGAAGAGGATGTTTGCTATTACCAGTGTGTTCTCTTGGCAGAACATGCTGCAATGCAAATTGCAGCATGCCAGGCCTCCCTGTCCATCACCAACTCCCGGAGTTCACTCAAACTCATGTGCATCAAGTCA
Source organism: Bubalus kerabau (assembly GCF_029407905.1). Taxonomy (NCBI): domain Eukaryota; kingdom Metazoa; phylum Chordata; class Mammalia; order Artiodactyla; family Bovidae; genus Bubalus; species Bubalus kerabau. Next base: position 22,816,707 of record NC_073638.1, on the reverse strand, counting down.
GTGATGCCATCCAGCCATCTCATCCTCTGTCATCCCTTTCTCCTCCTGCCCCCAATCCCTCCCAGCATCAGGGTCTTTTCCAATAAGTCAACTCTTCGCATGAGGTGGCCAAAGTTTCAGCTTTACCATCAGTCCTTCCAAAGAACACCCAGGACTGATCTCCTTTAGAATGGACTGGTTGGATGTCCCTGCAATCCAAGGGACTCTCAAGAGTCTTCTCCAACACCACAGTTCAAAAGCATCAATTCTTCGGTGCTCAGCTTTCTTCACAGTCCAACTCTCACATCCATACATGACCACTGGAAAAACCATAGCTGTGACTACACAGATGTTTGTTGGCAAAGTAATGTCTCTGCTTTTTAATATGCTATCTAGGTTGGTCATAACTTTCCTTCCAAGGAGTGTCTTTTAATTTCTTGGTTGCAGTCACCATCTGCAGTGATTTTGGAGCCCAGAAAAATAAAGTCTGACACTGTTTCCACTGTTTCCCCATCTATTTGCCATGAAGTGATGGGACCAGATGCCACGATCTTCATTTTCTGAATGTTGAGCTTTAAGCCAACTTTTTCACTCTTCACTTTCACTTTCATCAAGAGGCTCTTTAGTTCTTCACTTTCTGCCATAAGGGTGGTATCATCTGCATATCTGAGGTTACTGATATTTCTCCTGGCAATCTTGATTCCAGCTTATGCTTCCTCCAGTCCAGTGTTTCTCATGATGTACTCTGCACATGAGTTGAATATGCACGGTGACAATATACAGCCTTGACATACTCCTTTTCCTATTTGGAACTAGTCTGTTGTTCCATGTCCAGTTCTAACTGTTGCTTCCTGACCTGCATACAGATTTCTCAAGAGGCAGATCAGGTGATCTAGTATTCCCATCTCTTTCAGAATTTTCCACAGCCTATTGTGATCCACACAGTCAAAGACTTTGGCATAGTCAACAAAGCAGAAATAGATGTTTTATCTGGAAGTCTCTTGCTTTTTCCATCGGATGTTGGCGATTTGATCTCTGGTTCCTCTGCCTTTTCTAAAACCAGATTGAACATCTGGAAGTTCATGGTTCACGTATTGTTGAAGCCTGGCTTGAAGAATTTTGAGCATTACTTTGCTAGTGTGTGAGATGAGTGCAATTGTGCGGTAGTTTGAGCATTCTTTGGCATTGCCTTTTTTTGGGATTGGAATGAAAACTGACCTTTTCTGGTCCTGTGGCCACTGCTGAGTTTTCCAAAATTGCTGGCATATTGAGTGCAGCACTTTAATAGCATCATCTTTTAGGATTTGAAATAGCTCAACTGGAATCCCATCACCTCCACTAGCTTTGTTCATAGTAATGATTCCTAAGGCCCACTTGACTTCACATTCCAGGGTGTCTGGCTCTTGGTGAGTGATCACATCATTGTGATTATCTGGGTCATGAAGATCTTCTTTGTACAGTTCTTCTGTGTATTCCTGCCACCTCACCTCTTAGTATCTTCTGCTTCTGTTAGGTCTATACCATTTCTGTCCTTTTTTGAGCCTTTCATCTTTGCATGAAATGTTTCTTTGATATCTCTAATTTCCTTGAGGAGATCTCTAGTCTTTCCCATTTTATTCTCTTCCTCTATTTCTTTGCATTGTTCACTGAGGAAGGCTTTCTTATCTCTCCTTGCTGTTCTTTGGAACGCTGCATTCAAATAGGTATATCTTTCCTTTTCTCCTTTGTCTTTTGCTTTTCTTCTTTTCTCAGCTATTTGTAAGGCCTTCTCAGACAACCATTTTGCATTTCTTTTTCTTGAAAATAGTACTGATGAATATATTTGTAGGGCAGCAATAGAGATGCAGACATAGAGAACAGACTTGTTGACACAGTGGGGGAAGAAAAGGGTGGGATGAATTGAGAGAGTAGCATTGAAACATATACACTAACATATGTAAAATAGAGAGCAAGTGGGAATTTGCTGTATGACACAGGGATTTCAACCCAGTGCTCTGTGGTGGGAAGGAGTGGGAGGTAAGAGGGAGGTTCACAAGGGAGGGGACATGACTCATCTATAGGTATATGTATACCTATATGTATACCTATAGATGAGTCATGTTGTTATATGGCAGAAACCAAGACAACATTGTAAAGCAATTATCCTCCAATTAAAAATAAATAATTTTTTAAGAGAGAAAAATATCTTTCAGAAAGGAAGATGAAATAAAGACATTTCAGACCAATAGTAACTGGGAATTCACCATGAGCAGGCCTTAATTGAAGGAAATTCACAAGATATACTTCAGGCAGAAAGCAATCTCAGGTAGAAAGACTGAGATTGAAGAAGAAATGAACTCAGGACATAGAGAACTTGGGAGTATCTATATATTGACTACATAAAACAAAGTGTTAAAAGGCTCAAGTGATAAAAAGTAAAGAGTTAAAATACAGAACAATAATAACAGGGAGCTGGTAAAAAGTTAAGGTTCTGATACTATCAGAAGGAAATGAAAGATATCCATTAACTTCAAACTCTGATAAATTAAGTACACATACAGTAATTTCTTAGATAACCACCAAGTGAATAGAAATGGAGTAAATATTTCCAAACTGGCTGAAAGAAAAATTAAAGTTACTTAAAAAAAAACAAACTCCATATATCCAAACAAATGCAAGAAAGGAGAGTAAAAGAAACAGGTCAAACCAATAAAAACCACTAAATAAGGTGGTAGATTAAAATACAAACATAATGGAAATTTCATTAAATATAAATGGACCGAATGTTCCAAATTAAAAACAAATAATCCAAAAAGCAGGGGAAAAAATTGTCTTCAACAGGAGACTCGATAAACAAATTGTGGTAAGTTCACACAAAGGAATGCTACTTTGATAAAATGGAGTGAACTAGTGATACCTGGAATACTGGTGATAAACCTCAGAAGCACCCCTTTTTTTTTGGTGGGGGGAGGAGAGTTGGGTCTGAGTTGTGGCATGTGAACTCTTAGTCACAGCATGTGGGATCTAGTTCCCTAAATCCTAAATGGGATTAAACTCAAGCCCCCCTGCATTGAGATCATGGTGTCTTAGCCACTGAACCACCAGGGAAGTCCCAGGAACATCACTTTGAGTGAGAGACTCCAAGCACACCAAGATACATACTATATTTTCCATTTATATGATGTACAAGAAACCAGAAAATGGTTACCTGGCCATAATGATGCAAATCAAACTGAAAGGGGTACCAGGAAATTTGGGGAGTAATTCAGATGTTCTACATCCTGTCTTGGGTGTTGGTCATAAAGGTAGATATAATTGACAAATGATATTAAACTTCACATAAGGCCTATGCATTTTTTGTATATACATTACATTTTGGAGAGGAGATCAAGATGGTGAAATAGAAGACATGGAAATCAGCCTCTCCTACAATGATATCAAAAATGCATCTACATATAGAACAACTTTCACTGAAAACTCTCAGACTGTAGTACAGTCGAGGGCTGTAAGAAAGATCCACATGGAGTCAGATGCGAAGGGAAGAGAAGTGATAATGTGATCATATCCGGACTTGTGCTTCTAGGAGGAGATTCATGAAAAAAAAAAAAAAGATGAGAGTGAAGTTGTTCAGTCGTGTCTGACTCTTTGCAACCACATGGACTGTAGCCTACCAGGGTCCTCTATCCATGGGATTTTCCAGGCAACAGTACTGGAGTGGGCTGCCATTTCCTTCTCCAGGGGACCTTCCCAACCCAGGGATAGAACCCAGGTCTCCCGCATTGGAGGCAGACGCTTTGCCATCTGAGCCAACTCACGAAAAGGGAGATTATGTGGGCAGGGGGGAGATGAGCAGTTGGGACCACTTATTGGGAGCCCTGGCCATGAGGTCTTACACAGAGAAGATGAGCCCCCCTGGGGCTGTAGGAAGCCTATACTTCACTCCTGAGGAAGGCAGGCAGACTTGCTGCCAAAGCACCGTGGAGAGGGCAGACTGAAAACTGCTCGGGTGGCAAGCCGGGTTAGACCACCCCAGCATGTGCCACAGCCTGAACCTAGTGAATGGTCCAGCCCAGCTTGCTTCACAAAGCAGCTCCTCACTGGGGAGAGGACTTGTCTGTGAGATACAGAGGTAGCTCAGATCAGGTGGCATCTGAGCAAAGTGAGGGCAGCCATTACTGGTGCTCACACATACAGCACATCAGAAACATCCCTGACCTCTGTCTGAGGCTGAATCACCACAGCTCACACCAGTCACTAGTAGTGAAATCGAATTTGTAATGAAAAGACTCCCAGAAAACAAAAGTCCAGGACCAGACAGCTTTACAGGGGAATTTTAGCAAGTACATTAAAAAAAAAAAAAACAACTAATACTTATCCTTCTCAAATTATTCCAAAAAATTGAAGAGGAGGAAATATTCTATAAGGTCACCATCACCCTGATACCAAAACCAGACACACACTATGAACAACAAAAAAAAGAAAATTAAAGACCAATATCTCTGGTGAATATAGATGCAAAAATTTTACAAAATTTAGCAAAAAATAAAAACTTCACTATATCATTCTTGCAAGAAGCATATCAAAACCATAAGGATATATAAAAGTGAAAGTCACTCAGTTGTGCCCAACTGTTTGTGACGCCACGGACTATAGTCCATGGAATTCTCCAGGTCAGAATACTGGAATGGGTAGCCTTTCCCTTCTCCAGGGGATCTTCCCAATCCAGGGATTGGACTCAGGTCTCCTGCATTGCAGGCAGATTCTTTACCAGCCAAGCCACCAGGAAAGCCCAAGAATACAGGAGTGGGTAGCCTATCCCTTCTCCAGCGGATCTTCCTGACCCAGGAATCAAACAGGGGTCTCCTGCATTGCAGGCAGATTCTTTATCAACTGAGCTATCAGGGAAGCTCAAGGATATAGAAAGGTTGAAAGCAAAAGATAGCATTTACATAGTTATTGACTTAATAATTATACAAAATTCAACATATTTTATGCCTTTTCTTTGCTATCATAATAAAAACTTTTTAAAGTACATATTTAAATGATTTTAGTACTTAAAGGTAACCAGTGACATAATTTAAAATAGGACATATTTCCAAATCACTGAAGAACACAAAAGCATATAAAACATATTCCATGCAGCTTAAGATAGAAAACAAAGAAAAAGCAAAGAGGCATAAAAATATAAAACATAAAATAGATGGCAAATATAAAAATCAATCAATCAATCATGAAATAAAGGTAAGGAGTTTAACTACCCTATTAAAATGAAAACATTCTCCAATTGTGCCACAAATTCAAATCTTACTACATGCTTCTTATAAGAAATAGACATATAGCAAAAGAGAAAAAAATGGTGTGAAATAAAAGAATGAGTAAAGATTTTTCAGGCGAGTACAAAACAAGGCAGCACAGAAATGACAATATTAAATTCTGAAAAGGTTTTATTCCAAGCAAAAAGCATTCAACAAAATATGAAATGTCATTTTCTATTTATAAAAATTATAATCCACAATTAAAACATAAGTCATAAATTTTTATATATCTAATAATTCAACATCAAGCTATAAAAAGCAAAAATTGTTGGAAGAAAAATTGATAAACACCATAATTTTGAATACCTAAACATCAGCTATTTCTTGATAGATATGGAAAAGAAAAAATGAGTAAAGACATAGAGGATTTAAATAATAAAATTAATAGAAGGGAGTTAATAGAAATACATCAAACGATGTGCCTGTCAGTCACCAAATACACCTTTCTTTCATGTGCCCGTGAAACATTTACAAAGTTGATACTGAGCTACAAAGAAATCTTCAACAAGTTCCTAAATTTATACCTTGTTTTATAAGCTACATTCTCTGACAACATAATAAAACTGGGAATAAATAACAAAAATGTTTAGGCAAGAAAACTTAGCAACTTAAAAACAATTTCTTATATTAAATATCTCAAAGAAAGAAAATTAAAAGTAAATAATCAGATATACACAGATTTATGTATAAAGTGTTATTTATATTAATGGAATATTTGAATTAACTTTAAAACTCATCAACAGAGGTATAGTGAAAAAAATGTTATGGTACTTCTATTAAGCATGATAGGAAGTTTTTCCAAGAATTTTAATGGCATAAGAAAAATCATATGATGTTAATGGTTAAAGAATGGTATTGAATATTATATATATTATATACTATAATTATTTTAGATAATGTCAGTTATATATACATAGGTATATGACACATGCTATGAGCTGAATGTGTCATTAAAAAATCATATCTGAAAGACCTAAACCCCAGTGTGGCTATATTTGGAGACGGGGTCTCTAAGAAAGCAATTAAGATTAAATGAGGTTATAAGAGTGGGGCGCAGATCCAGCAGGATCAGTTCCTCATGAGAAGAGACACCAGAAAGCTCACTCTTTGTCTCTCCATCCCCCCCACCTTCTGTGCACAGGCAGGCAGGGACCAAAGAGAAACCCCGTGAGGACAGAGAGAAGGTTACCATCTGCAACCCAAGGGGACAGTTCTTTCCAACCCTACTGGCATCTTGCACTTAGGCTTCCAGCCTCCGGAGCTGTGAAAAAATAAATTACTGTAAGTTTTTAAGCCACTCAGTGTGCAAGATTTTGTTATGCAGCCCAAGAAGAATGAGGCAACAACAACAAAAAACCAAAGCCTAGAGGAAACAGAGCAAAAACATGACCCATTAGAAAAGTAGAATTACTTTTCTTAATGCTTTGTTGTTATGTGTAACTTTTATAATTAGAATAGCGGGTGAATGTTATACTTCATAAAATTATAAAAATGCTATAATTTCTAACAAAAGAAAGAAAAAAGATTGTACTAAGAAAAGGCTGAATCTGCCATCTTATCACCTGCACACACTGCTGGGAAAAACTGCTTTGGGGCAGTTTACACAGGACAAGGAAAAATTATATGGCAGCTGGAGGCTCGAGAACTTGGAATAAGATGATAGAGGAGATTCTTCTGCTCTCCTTTGCAGGAAAATATGTTTAAGTTTTTAAGGAGAGAGAGAGCTGCCAGGTGTTTTCATTCAATTTTCTCATTTAAACCCTGTAACATCTCTGCTACTAGAAAGACTATGATAGCCATTCTACAGGTTAGAAGGCTGAATCTCAGAAGTTTGGGCAATAACAGAGCTGGTACACACACATTGGTCCTGTGATGCTGGATGCATATTCCTCCTGTATCAAGTCACCTGAAATGTTTCTGGCTCAGAAGCAGCTTTGGAATTTCCTACTCAATGTTGGGGGAAGGCTAAGATTTGACATAGAGTTTCCATACCATGGTAAATATTTCATTGGGCCTCTGTCTCAGTACTGTGTAAAATGTGTACTCTTATGAAAGATTTGTTTCTGACCAATATTTGAAGAACACAGGTAATCCTCTGACTCCAAAATTCAGAGGTATCTTGTCATTTAGAAACCAGGCCAGATATAAACCAGACTTTACTGTGGTGATTATTTTGTACAATATAAAAATAATGAATCACTATATGGACACCTGAAAGTAATAAAATATTGTAGGTCGATTATACTTAAGTTTAAAAAAAACAACAAACCAACAGGCAGTGTAGACATACCCTCAATACACAACTCCTGGCCCCACTGCCTACCTGCTGTGTGACCTTGAACAGATTCAAAATCTCTGAACTTCAGTTTGCTCATCTATACATGGAGTTAGTGATAAGTATTTAAAAACTTTCTAGTGAGGATTATAGGTATTATGCATAGTTCCTAGCACAGGGCAAGCCCTTAGTAAAAGAGGCTCTATTTTCCCTTATACAGTATTTAGAGAGAATATTTCCATTTACAAACCATTTCACACAAATTATCTAACCAAAGCCTCCAAATCCCAATTCACAAATGATGAAATTGGGGTCTCAACAAATAATAGTCTATTGGGTACATATGCCGTGTGTGCCCAGTCGTGTCTGACTCTTTGCGACCCCATGGACTAAAGCCTTCCAGGCGCCTCTGTCCATGGGATTTTCCAGGCAAGAATACTAGAGTGGGTTACCATTTTCTCTTCCAGGGGATCTTCCCAAGCCAGGGATCGAACCCAAGCATCCTGCACTGGCAGGCGGATTCTTTACCAATGAGCCACCTGGGAAGCCCATTGTGTATCTATAGCCCACACTTTCTCTACCCATACTTCCATCTATTGACACAGGATGTTTCTGTGTTTTAGCTATTGTTAATAATGCTGCCTGGAGAAGGAAATGGCAACCCACTCCAGTGTTCTCGCCTGGAGAATCCCAAGGACAGAAAAGCCTGGTGGACTGCAGTCCACGGGGTTGCAGAGAGTCGGATGCCACTGAGAGACTAAGCACAGCACAAATTATGCTGCAGTGAACATGAGGGGCAGATATCTTTTTGAGACAGCGATGTTGTTTCCTTCAGATAAATACTCAAAATTCGGATTGCTGGATCATATGGCAGTTCCATTTTTAATTTGTTGAGGCTTCTCCCTACTGTTTCCACTGTGGCCGCACCCATTTCTATTCCCATCAATGCGTGCGGTGTCATCTTGACTCTTCCTTAGATTCTGATGCTGGTTCCACTGAGCCTCATTGCAGCACCTGGCATGGCGTCACTTGCTTCAACAACATAAGCACACATCACCCAGAAGAGGTACATCAAGACTCTCCTCTTCTAATTGGAGTTTTCTAAACTGACACTTCAGCTCTGGTAGATGATGACTGATCTAACACAAGCTCAGCTAATTAGACACATTTCATCTTTGAAGAAAAGGTTCTTCCTGACTCCATTCACTGCCTTCCTGCATCACTTGCGTCAGGGTCCTGTCTGAGTCCCTTCAAAGAAGCTGGAGACAGTGTGGTACAGAGTGGTGGCTCCCCCAACTGGCTGACTATCAACTGGTTCTCCTTCCAAAAAATACAACACCTCAAGCCCCCTCCTCAAAGTTATGATTTACCAGGTCTGAAACGGGACCAGGGAAATGAAAATTTTTAAGTTCAAAATCTAGACTCATTATACACCTATTAGAATGGTTAAAATAAAAAAAAGACTGACCATACCAAGTGTGGGGGGATATGAAGCAACTGGAACTAACACACACTGCTGATGAGAATGTAAAAGTTACGCATTTATGCATTCGTACACCAGTCATTTCACTCCTAGATATTTACCCCAGAAAAATGAGAATGAAAGTACAAAAAGTTACACATGAATGTACATAGCAGCTTTACTTGAAATGGCTCAAACCTGAAAACAAGCTAACTATCCATCAACAGGTGAATGACTGAATGAATTGTGGTACAGCCACACAAGGTACTGCCCCTCAGCAACAAAAAAGAAGCAACAACATGGATGAACCTCAAAATGGTTACATTGAATGAAAAAAGCCAGACCTCTTCCCTCACCAAGAAAGATTATATGCTATAGCGGGAATCTCTGACCCCAGTCTGGTCCCTGGTCAGTTAGGAACTGGGCCACACATCAGGAGTGGAGCAGTGGTTGAGCAAGAGAAACTTCATCTGCTGCTCCCCATCACTCACATTACTGCCTGAATCATCCTCTGACCCCAAAACCATTCCCTGGTGCCAAAAATGTTGGAGACCACTGTACTATAGTATCCTATTTATAGGCAATGCTAGAGAATGCCAGCTGATCTATAGTGACATAAAGAAGATCATTGTTTGCCTAGGGAGAGAATAAGGAGGTTAAGGAGGTCAACTGGAAGGGATTACCAAGGGGCATAATCAAACTTTGGGGGGTAAAAATTATGTTCATTGTCTTGATTGTGGTGAGGGGTTCATAGGTATACATATATATACATAAGTATATATGTCATGTCAAAACTTATCAAATTGTATACTTTAAATATGTGCAGTTTATTACACCTCGATTAAAAAAATCTAATTGGCCTGGCAGGGAGGAATCAGCCTGATCTTAATGAGAAGCCATGGGATTCAAGTTCCTGATCCCATACACCCGTCCACACACCACTCCCACCACCTGTCAGGTGACACCAGGCCCATACGTGTGCTTGGCATGCATGCTTAACCTCTCAGTCACGTCTGACTCTTTGAGACATCATATAGCCTGCAGCCCGCTGGGCTCCTCTGTCCATGGCATTCTCCAGGCAAGAATACTGGAGTGGGTTGCCATTTCCTTTTTCAGGGACCTTCCTGACCCAAGAATCAAACCTGTGCCTCTTGAGTCTCCTGCATTGGCAGATGGATTGCTTATGACTGCACCATCTGGAAGCCCCATAGTGCACTCTAAGTGCACCTATTTGCCTTCAGATCACCCCCAGATTAATTCCTTAGACAACGATCTAAAATAAACATGGACTTGAAAATAAATTTATACTAAGTATTTTTATTTTGGATATTTCTGTAAACTCCTTTCACAGATGGCTGGTAACCAAGGACTCTGGAAAAAAGACGGTTGCTGTTGCACCCACAAGCACAGTGCAGAGCTGGGTTCTCCGGTGGAGAGGCGTGCTGCAGAGGGGACCAGATAGAAATGAACATAACACAATCCTGCCCCAGAGGTGCTGTGTCATAGTGGCTCAGAGCTTGGACTCAGTATTCTGTTTATTTTTGCATTTTATTATTTTTTCACACCAAAGACATTTTGTATTAGGGTACAGTCGATTAACAATATTGCGATAGTTTCAGGCAAACAACGAAGGGACTCAGCCATACATATACATGGATCCATATGCCCCCGTACCCCCATCCCACCCAGGCTGGTATTAAGCAGAGTTCTATGTGCTCTACAATAGGTCTTTGTTGGTTATCCATTTAAAATATAGCAGCATGTATATTTATGGCATTCCCAAAGTCCCTTAACTATCCCTTCCCTCCAGCTTCTGACAGCTAAATCAACAGCTTGGCAGAAGTAAGAAAAACACTACTTGAAATAACTAAATTCCTTACATTTCAAATAATGAGATTACATCACATGGACAGACAGAGATTGGCATGAAAACCTCAATTAGAGTGGTGGGTTCTTCATTGGCAGAGTAGGAACGTCATCCTATAGAGGACAGCCTGTTGCTCAGTGCAGAAGTGTAAACAGGGAAACCTCCCAGTAAGACTATAGGGCAAAGTACAGCTCAGGTGTCGGGTATGGCAGAAGGAAGTGACAGACGATAGTCCTGAAAAGGACCCTGAACTTTTCAATAGGAGAGTGGAAAATAATCAGATATACATTTTAGAAAAATAAACCTAGAAGATGGATTGGATTTGGGATGAGATTGAGACCCAGCAGATAATTAGGGGGCTTTTGCAATCATCCAAGACAGGGCTGATGAAACACTGACCCTCTGGGAGGAAAAATTAATCATGTGGAAGGAAAAAAAACAACTTAATTCAGTTAGTGTCTCTGGATTCCTTGTAAGGAACAAATAAAAAGTTGAATTCATCTACTAATTTAGTTAAGAACAAGTAACAAATTGTATGCAATAAACACAGAGATGTTTTGAATACACTTCATGTTGGGAAAGGCAGGCTCACGCATATCTACTTTTGACCCCCGCTCAGCTGCCTAAGAATGGGCCGTGGGCCTGGAATACTTCCTTAAAAAATAAAGAGCCCTCACAACTTGTTCTGAACCTCTCACCTTGTGTGGGATAATCTTGCCCTGTTTCAGACTCAGTGTGTATTCCTTTGTTCTGCTTGAGTGTGTGTGTCAAATGGCACCTGGCCAACCCCACTGCTATCTCCGCCGGTGGGAAGGGGACAGGGCCCTTCTGCTGCGGTACAAGAAGGATACGCAAGGGCCAGCTGTGCTGCACTGGCCTCTGAGAGGGGCCTGCTGGCCACTGGAGACTGACGCCCAAGACAGGCGCGGCTCTTGTTCCGTTTCTTCTCTGTGGGAGTAAAGCATTGTTGCATCTAGTATTTGCTGGCATTCCTGATACCAAGAACGTGTTCAAATGTCTGAAAGAAAGTGAAAGTGTCAGTCGCTCAGTCATGTCCCACTCTTTGTGACCCCATGCCCTGTAGTTGGCCAGGCTCCTCTGTCCCTGGAGTTCTCCAGGCAAGAATACTGGAGTGGGTTGCCATTCCCTTCTCCAGGGCTCAGATGTCTACTCTTAATGAAAGATAACAGATGCCATTGCTCATTGCTTAAAGTCAGTATTATCACCAGTTAGGGAAGAAAGATGAAGAAGAAGAAGAGCACTCAGCTGCTGCCACAGGGCAGATGAAAGATGAAGAATTAAACCAAAACATTGAGATTAAGAATGGAGAGAAGGATACAGGTTTGAAAACTGTTTAGAAAATAAATTTGATGCACTGGATGATATATTGATTAAGGGATATATATTCGTGTCAGTCAGTATCTTCTATGCCAGCTTCCCCTACGAAGGGTAACACATCATTTGGAGGATGGACTTAAGTGGTCATAGTTCTTATCAGATTAACGGGCTACTCCTTTTACAGGTGCTTGGAGTAGGGTGAGCACCTGAGATGAGGGAAGCCTTTCAATCGGCTGATAAGGACCCTGCAGTGTGGCCAAGTGTGAGAAGACCAGCTGGGCCAATCTGATTCCTGATCCCAGGAATCTAAAACATTGAACATAGAGAAAAACAGGCTGTGAACAGTAAGACCAGAGGCTCAAATAAGATCAAGTAGAGGTTACATGAAGGAGGAAGTAGAGTTAGAACCATGAGAGATCATGCCAAGCCAAAGTCATGAGAACAGTCTATGATGGAGAGAAAAGATACATTATGGAAGAAAAGAATAAGGAAATTAACCTTCAGAGGTGAATACAGGAGAGATGTTGAAATCACACTTGCCAGAAAGTTCTATAAGCTGCAGATCTTGAGATTTCAAGACCTACCTTGGGTCCATTTGCACTTCTTATGAGGCCTGACTTATTACCATTAGAGTCCACCTCCATTTCTGGCCAAATAAGCTCCCATTACTTGAGACTAAACATGTCTCTGTTCCTTGCTAACCAAAGACATAACTATAATAAGTAGGGTAAGAAGAAAGCATTCAAGATTGTCCCCCAGGTTTCTAGCTTGAGTGAACAGGTAAATGTTGGTGTCATTCACTGAAATAAAAAATTCAAGAACAGGAACATGGTTTGGAAGGAAAATGGTATATTAATCCTTGGTCATCTTAAATTTGAAATGACTGTGGGCCTTTCAGGTATAGATATCTAGCAGAGTTTGTCATAGAGCTGAAATCTGGGGATAGTGGTCAGGGAGGTATGAGTGAGAGATGAGGATTTCATGCCCATCAGTATATGGTCAGTAATTAAAGCAACAAGCATAGAAGAGATCTACCAGGGCAAGCATATACAGTGAGAAATGCATAGGGCTTGTGTTGAGACCTGGTTCGGTTCAGTTCAGTCACTCAGTCATGTCCCACTCTTTGTGACCCCATAGACTGCAGCACACCAAGCTTTCCTGTCCATCACCAACTCCCGGAGCTTGCTAAAACTCCTGTCCACAGAGTCGGTGATGCCATCCAACCATCTCATCCTCTGTCATCCCCTTCTCCTGCCTTCAATCTTTCCCAGCATTAGGGTCTTTTCCAATGAGTCAGTTCTTCACATCAGGTGGCCAAAGCATTGGAGCTTCAGCTTCAGCATCATCCAATGAATATTCAGGACTGATTTCCTTTAGATTGACTAGCTGGATCTCGTTGCTGTCCAGGGGACTCTCAAGAGTCTTCTTCAACACCACAGTTTAAAAGCATCAATTCTTTGGCGCTCAGCTTTCTTTATAGTCCAACTCTCACATCCATATATGACTACTGGAAAAACCATAGCTTTGACTAGACAGACCACTGTTGGTGAAATAATGTCTCTGCTTTTTAATATGCTGTCTAAGTTGGTCATAGTTTTTCTTCCAAGGAGCAAGCATCTTTTAATTTCATGGCTGCAGTCATCATCTGCAGTGATTTGGAATCCAAGAAAATATAGTCTGTCACTGTTTTCATTGTTTCCCCATTTATTTGCCATGAAGGGATGGGACTGGATGCCATGATCTTAGTTTTCTGAATGTTGAGTTTTAAGCCAACTTTTTCACTCTCCTCTTTCACTTTCATCAAGAGGCTCTTTAGTTCTTCTTTGCTTTCTGCCATAAGGGTGCTGTCATCTGCATGAGACCTGAGAGATCACCATATTCCAGTGGCTGATGGAGGAAAGGGGAACTCCAAATGAGTCACAGGAGGATTGGCCAGAGATACATGCAGGACAATGGGAAATAGCACATAGAGGCTAAAAGGATAGATTCAAGGAGGTTGCAAACTGAAATGTTAAATGCAACAAGGAAATTAGACAAGAACCAAAGAGAATCCACTGGGCCTAGAAATTAGAAAACTAAAGCAAAAGTACTTGCAATTAAGATGGAAGGATAAAAGATTACAATAAATCACATCAAGTATGGGACCTCACGTCAAAGTTGCACAGGAAGGGCTTGTGATCAGATAAAGGTATTTTAATAGAACTTCCCTATGTACTCCAGACTTAGGAGGGAAATGTGTGTATATGTGTGTGTTTCAAAGAAAGATAAAATAATTAACATTTTAAAGGTCAAAATATGTACGAAAACAAAGTGGAAAGTACAGTGGGCTAGAGTCATGAGACCCACTGTACCCTCACAGCGACAGGACAAGAAAAGGGTTCTGGGGGTTGGGATGTTGATACTGTTAAAGAATATGAACGAAAGGTGCCTAAAAGATGGCAAAGGACTGGAGCCTGTACCCCTGCATGAAGCCCAGACGTAGGATTGTGTTCCCACTGAAAAATGGAAGCTTAGATGGCAATTAAAATGAGCTGCTTTTTCAAGTAGTATGGTAATGAGAAAAAAAGTTTGCAAATTAAAGAGTAGAAACAGCTACTCCAACTATCAGTTAAATAAGACTGTTCGAACACATAAATTTATCTCTTCTCCTTCCTAATATCCCAATAAAATGAGAATAAAGAATTAAAAATGCTATAAACCCACAAGGACAAAGAGAATAGAAGATGAGAGATGACACCAGATGATGAATGATATAGAAAAGGAGAAAAGCATTAATAGACCTGAGACAGTGGAATACCAAGTGTATACAGAAGAGGATGCCAATGTTAAGCCATGGTGCTAAACACGGGAAAGTCTCTATGCTCTGTAGCACTAAGAGCTATGGAAGGTAGCAATAAGGCTTGGAACTGGCAAAGATGGACTAAATGGAAGTGAAAAAAGGAGACCACCAATACTCTTCCCCCATATTACAGAGCCAAGCAACAACTCTTCCCCACAACAGGATGAGATATCTGATTCATTCTGTGGTAAAACTAAGCCAAAGGAGTTCCATACTCAAGGAGACCATGCTAACAAAAAGAATGGAAAACAGATGCCTAACAAAAATCAAGATTTGGTGAAAATGAGATTCCCAGTTTCTTTTCCTTGCTTTATTCCAAGATATAATCCTAAAAGAACAAATTTCAGACAGGAAACTGGTGGGTTCTTCATTGGGGAAACTGCCCAGAAGAACAGAACTATAGATACTGACCGACTTTAAGAGCTTCAAATGAAAGAGCAGGGTCCTTGCTTGACCACCCCACACTGATGCACATCAGTCAACAAGTACCACCTACAACCAAGCTCTCCTAAGTGACTCACTCTCAGAAATGAAGGGTCAACCAAGTGTATCAAGACCTTTGAAGAAATCCTCCAGGATGAAAAAGGAGACCAAAAAAAAAAAAAAAAAAAAAAAAAGCAGGGTGGGGGGGATAGAGACAACCAATAGAGGAGAAGAAAATTTTTTAAATTGCAATATTCTCATAGAAATAAGAGGAGATTATGTTCATGATACAAGAACAGGCAAAAATAGGTTGCTATAAAAAGGAATGGAGAATAATAAAAAGGTCTAAAATTTTTCAGTTAATACAGTAACTGAAGTTAGAGAGTGTCAATGTAAAGATTGAAAGATAAAGTTGAGGATTTGTCCAAAAATATAGAAGCTGAGCGCCAAAGAATTGATGCTTTTGAGCTGTGGTGTTGGAGAAGACTCTTGAGAGTCCCTTGGACTGCAAGGAGATCCAACCAGTCCATTCTAAAAGAAATCAGTCCTGAATATTCATTGGAAGGACTGATTTTGATGCTGAAACTCCAATACTTTGGTCACCTGACTCATTTGAAAAGGCCCTGATGCTGAGAAAGATTGAGGGCAGGAGGAGAAGGGGATGACAGAGGATGAGATGGTTGGATGGCATCACTGACACGATAGACATGAGTTTGAATAAGCCCCAGGAGTTGGTGATGGTCAGGGAAGCCTGGCGTGCTGCAGTCCATGGGGTTGCAAAGAGTCAACATGACTGAGCAACTGAACTGAACTGAAAGAACCAAGAGACAAAGAAAAAATTTCAGGAGAGGTAAGATCAGTCCAGGAGGTTCAACAACAAAATATTCAAAAAGAGAGAACAGAAAAGCAGAAAGGATAAAGCTATTTTTTAAAAA
This sequence comes from Bubalus kerabau, assembly GCF_029407905.1. Classification (NCBI taxonomy): domain Eukaryota; kingdom Metazoa; phylum Chordata; class Mammalia; order Artiodactyla; family Bovidae; genus Bubalus; species Bubalus kerabau. The sequence goes on along the minus strand of NC_073638.1, from coordinate 22,800,295 downwards.
AATAATATTTTAAAACTTCCAAAAATTAAGGATAGAAGTTTCTAGATCAAAAAGTCACAACTTGTGTCTAGTAAAGTTGTCAAAAACAATACTAATTCACACAAGTTTTGAAATCTTAGAAGATCAAAGCTAAAAGAAAAGCTCTCAAAAAGCTACATGGTGTGGCGGCTGGGGGGTAAATATTCTATCTAAAATCAGTTCCACAGGAGGTTAGAGTGCAACAGAACATTGTCTTCACAAATCAGAAGGGAAATTATTTCAGTCTAGAACTTGTATTCAGACAAATTATCAATCAGGTATGCAATAAATAGTAGAATAAAGATAACTGTAGAAAGCATGGTTTCAAAAAATCTATTTTCTGTGCACTGTTTCTTTTCCATCAAAAAGAGGAAGCAAATCAAGAAAAGGAACACACAACATATAAGAAGCAGAGGAGCCTGCACAAGAGTGAGGCAAGAGAGTAGAGGACATCTGCTCAGCAGAGGCTGAGGGCAGCTAGTGCAGAGCAGGGCAAGAGAGCAGGAGCTCAGGGGAAGGGCAGGAAAGAGCAGGCACTGATTACCTAATGGGTTTCACTACCTGGAATGGATTTTGCAACTTCTGGGAGTGTTTATATAGTCTCGGTGATATGTAGTATAGACAACCAAGTAAACAGAAGCACAATTAGACACTTTTCAATATAAATTGTTTTCAAGAATAAAATACTAAAAAGCAAGTCATACATGTAGGATGTGATAAATTTCAGAAATACTACCTATCATTCATTAATATGTGTAAATGAAGGTTAAAGTATCAAAAATGAACTGGAAGAATAAAGAATTTCATTGTTTGTTTTGCCTCTGAGTAAAGAATAAAGAAAATAGGGTTGAGGATCAAGGGCAGAGAATTTCCACTTGATCTGTGTGTCTTCTGTATTTCAATAATTATGAGAGGTGGTAGAGTATACCGGTTATTAATTCATATCCTGTAGCTCCACTCACTAGTTATATGACCTTGAGCATAATACTTAGCCATTGTTAAATATTATGAGTTAATGTGTTACTCATTAGCCTCATTTACACAACAGTGTCATTCATTATACTAAAATCATAGAATTGTTGCGAGGATTAAATTATTCAGTATATGTGAAAACATTTAGAATAATACCTCCTGCAAGGGAAATATATTTACAGTGTATTTAACATAATTGCTTGGAAAAAAGATTTGAAGTGAATCATTAATGTTCATTTCTACTGTATACATAGGAATTTGTAATATTGGCTATATTTCTGGGTTTTTTTTTTTACTCAAATATTTTTAAAAACACATAGAATTTGTCTGAAAGCAGAAAGTATAAGTATTTTACATACACACACACACCCCCAAAAGTAATAAAGTATTGTTCTAAAAGTTTAGATGAGAACTTTCACTTTCAGCTAGGATGTAATAACTGGGTCTAGGTTTACCCTTCAATCTAAAATAACTAGAAAGTTGGACCAACTATATAAAAGCAATGGTTTGCAGACAGGGGCCAAAAAGCAAGAGGGGGCAGTGATCCTTTAAATAAGAGAAACAAATAGAGTGAACACTATGATTTTCCCAGATCACAGCCTAGACGCAGTTTCCAGGACACAGAGCAGGGAAGAGAAATCCAAATAGAGCACACACATTCTCTTGGAGATAAGAAAGCCAGACAGGAGTTCAGGGAGATCAACACAGCTTGAATTTACATGAAAGAACTGTCAAAAGAAAGTAATTGCACAGAGAGAGCATCAGAAATATATCGATGGGGGTTCTCATATTTTCGGTTGAATAGTAATCCATACATGCATGACCTGAAACTCTACAAGGTAATAAGTAGACCAAACAATTTTGGAGCTCACATTGTCTTAGGAGTAATTCATATTATCACCAAAGGGAGTGGAGTGATCTCACAATACGTGAGACGTCAGGAAGAGTATTCAGCAAGGTGTCACCTGTGTAGTAAGGCTCACTAACCCTGTACTAAAGGCTGCTCTGAACACTCTCATAGAGCATAAAAGTAAACCTTAGAAGGGTTGAGTTAATTGCAAATAGCTATGTAACAAAGGAAAGTTCAACACTTTCTAAAGAAATATACCAGAACCCAACAGTGAACAGCACAAAATTCATGACGTCTGGCATCCCATCTAAAATTGCCAAGAATACAGAGAAGCGGGAAAATGTAATCTATAACTAAGAGAAAATTTGGTCATTAGAAATGGACCAAAAAATTATAGAATTGTCATAACCAGCAAAAAGAACACCAGAATAAGCTAGTATAAATATACTCCATATGTGAAAGAATGTAGAGGAAAACATCAATATCGTGAGGAAACAAATGGAAAACATAAAAAGACCCATCTAGAACTTCTACAGACAAAAAATACAATAGCGAAAATGCAAATTTCACTGGATCAGATTAATAGTGAATTAGATACTATAGGAAAAATAACCAAAATGAAGCATGGAAGGCAAAGGGGAAACTGAGCAGAGTGAGTACCCAAGAAATAAATGGCAAGCAGTCTAAAATGTAAGTCTTAGAAATAAAGAAGCAAGAAAGAGAGAAAAATTATTTGAAGAAATAATAGCCAAAATAGTTCTATGACTGTTGACAATGATAAACCCACAGATCTAAGAAATTCAAAAAAAGCTCAAAAAGAATAAACATATAAAGAACCACACCAAAGCACAGAATAATTCAACTTCTGAGCCAGGGATAAGGGGCAAATCTTAAAAGCAGAGAGAAAAAATAACTATATACAGTGAAAGAAAAATAATGACATTTATAGACTTCTCATCAGAAACTATGTGAGCCAGAAGAAAATGGAATGATACCATTTTTTTTTTGCTTGTATTTTTTTTTTTATGATAGGCATTAAAATACATGATAAGAAGCACAGTAGAATCCTTTTGCTATCACATAGCCAGTTCTGGGAGTTAACCAAACATAATAATAATAACAAAACAGAAAAAAATTTAATGATAGCAACATAAATATATGTGTAGTCAATAATTACATATTTATTCATAAAATATTTGGCACACTATGGATCCACTGACATAAACTCTACATCAGTATTTTTTTCTGATCTAGGTTTATTGAGATATTATTGACAGACAGCAATATATAAGAATATATATGTTTAAGATGTACTTAAATATAGTGATTTGACTTCTATATATCATGGAAAGATTACCATGGTAAGTTTAGTGAACAGCCATCATTTTATACAGTTATAACATCAAATAAACAGAAAAAAATATTTTTCTTTGTGATTAGAATGGTTAGGACTTACAATCTTAACAACTTTCATACATAATGTACAGCAATTTTAATAACTGTATCATAGTGTATATATTACATCCCTGCTGCTGCTGCTGCTGCTGCTGCTGCTAAGTCGCTTCAGTCGTGTCCGACTCTGTGCGACCCCATACATGGCAGCCCACCAGGCTCCCCTGTCCCTAGGATTCTCCAGGCAAGAACATTGGAGCAGGTTGCCATTTCCTTCCCCAATGCATGAAAGTGAAAAGTGAAAGTGAAGTCACTCAGTCGTGTCCAACTCTTAGCGACCCCATGGACTGCAGCCTACCAGGCTCCTCCGTCCATGGGATTTTCCAGGCAAGAGTACTGGAGTGGGGTGCCATTGCCTTTTCCAATATTACATCCCTAGTACTTATTTATCTTATAACTGGAAATTCTGCCTTGTGACTAGCTACATCAAGCATACTAATGTTTGTATTGTAGGGATCCTACAGGATAAGACAGACAAAAATGGGCAGAGAACATATTTGAAGTGATAATAGCTGAAAGCATCTCTAACTTAGGGAAGGAAACAGATAAACAGATGTAGGAAGCACAGAAAGTCCCAGTGGGGTCAATCAGATCAGATCAGATCAGATCAGTCGCTCAGTCATGTCCGACTCTTTGCGACCCCATGAATCACAGCACGCCAGGCCTCCCTGTTCATCACCAACTCCCGGAGTTCACTCAGACTCACATCCATCGAGTCAGTGATGCCATCCAGCCATCTCATCTTCTGTCGTCCCCTTCTCCTCTTGCCCCCAATCCCTTCCAGCATCAGAGTCTTTTCCAATGAGTCAACTCTTCACATGAGGTGGCCAAAGTACTGGAGTTTCAGCTTTAGCATCATTCCTTCCAAAGAAATCCCAGGGCTGATCTCCTTCAGAATGGACTGGTTGGATCTCCTTGCAGTCCAAGGGATTCTCAAGACTCTTCTCCAACACCACAGTTCAAAAGCATCAATTCTTCGGCACTCAGCCTTCTTCACAGTCCAACTCTCACATCCATACATGACCACAGGAAAAACCATAGCCTTGACTAGACAGACCTTTGTTGGCAAAGTAATGTCTCTGCTTTTGAATATGCTATCTAGGTTGGTCATAACTTTCCTTCCAAGGAGTAAGAGTCTTTTAATTTCATGGCTGCAGTCACCATCTGCAGTGATTTTGGAGCCCAATAAAATAAAGTCTGACACTGTTTCCACTGTTTCCCCATCTATTTCCCATGAAGTGATGGGACCGGATGCCATGATCTTCGTTTTCTGAATGTTGAGCTTTAAGCCAAATTTTTCACTCTCCACTTTCATTAAGAGGCTTTTTAGTTCCTCTTCACTTTCTGCCATAAGGGTGGTGTCATCTGCATATCTGAGGTGATTGATATTTCTCCCAGCAATCTTGATTCCAGCTTGTGCTTCCTTCAGCCCACGGTTTCTCATGATGTACTCTGCATAGAAGTTAAATAAGCAGGGTGACAATATACAGCCTTGACATACTCCTTTTCCTATTTGGAACCAGTCTGTTGTTCCATGTCCAGTTCTAACTGTTGCTTCCTGACCTGCATACACATTTCTCAGGAGGCAGATCAGGTGGTTTGGTATTCCCATCTCTTTCAGAATTTTCCACAGTTTATTGTGATCCACACAGTCAAAGGCTTTGGCATAGTCAATAAAGCAGAAATAGATGTTTTTCTGGAACTCTCTTGCTTTTTCCATGATCCAGTGGATGTTGACAGTTTGATCTCTGGTTCCTATTCCTTTTCTAAAACCAGCTTGAACATCAGGAAGTTCACAGTTCACATATTGCTGAAGCCTGGCTTGGAGAATTTTGAACATTACTTTACTAGTGTGTGAGATTAGTGCAATTGTGCGGTAGTTTGAGCATTCTTTGGCATTGCCTTTCTTTGGGATTGGAATGAAAACTGACCTTTTCCAGTCCTCTGGCCACTGCTGAGTTTTCCAAATTTGCTGGCATATTGAGTGCAGCACTGTCACAGCATCATCTTTCAGGATTTGGAATAGCTCAACTGGAATTCCATCACCTCCACTAGCTTTGTTCGTAGTGATGCTTTCTAAGGCCCATTTGACTTCACATTCCAGGATGTCTGGCTCTAGGTCAGTGATCACACCATCGTGATTATCTGGGTCGTGAAGATCTTTTTTGTACAGTTCTTCTGTGTATTCTTGCCATCTCTTCTTAATATCTTCTGCTTCTGTTAGGTCCATACCATTTCTGTCCTTTATCGAGCCCATCTTTGCATGAAATGTTCCTTTGGTATCTCTGATTTTCTTGAAGAGATCTCTAGTCTTTCCCATACTGTTGTTTTCCTCTATTTCTTTCCATTGATCGCTGAAGAAGGCTTTCTTATCTCTTCTTGCTATTCTTTGGAACTCTGCATTCAGATGTTTATATCTTTCCTTTTCTCCTTTGCTTTTCCCTTCTCTTCTTTTCACAGCTATTTGTAAGGCCTCCCCAGATAGCCATTTTGCTTTTTTGCATTTCTTTTCCATGGGGATGGTCTTGATCCCTGTCTCCTGTACAATGTCACGAACCTCATTCCATAGTTCATCAGGCACTCTATCTATCAGATCTAGTCCCTTAAATCTATTTCTCACTTCCACTGTATAATCATAAGGGATTTGATTTAGGTCATACCTGAATGGTCTAGTGGTTTTCCCTACTTTCTTCTATTTAAGTCTGAATTTGGCAATAAGGAGTTCATGATCTGAGCCACAGTCAGCTCCTGGTCTTGTTTTTGCTGACTGTATAGAGCTTCTCCATCTGTGGCTGCAAAGAATATAATCAATCTGATTTTGGTGTTGACCATCTGGTGATGTCCATGTATAGAGTCTTCTCTTGTGTTGTTGGAACAAGGTGTTTGCTATGACCAGTGCATTTTCTTGGCAAAACTCTATTAGTCTTTGCCCTGCTTCATTCCGTATTCCAAGGCCAAATTTGCCTGTTACTCCAGGTGTTTCTTGACTTCCTACTTTTGCATTCCAGTCCCCTATAATGAAAAGGACATCTTTTTTGGGTGTTAGTTCTAAAAGGCCTTGTAGGTCTTCATAGAACCATTCAACTTCAGCTTCTTCAGCATTACTGGTTAGGGCATAGACTTGGATTACTGTGATATTGAATGGTTTGCCTTGTAAACGAACAGAGATCATTCTGTCATTTTTGAGATTGCATCCAAGTACTGCATTTCGGACTCTTTTGTTGATCATGATGGCTACTCCATTTCTTCTGAGGGATTCCTGCCTGCAGTAGTAGGTATAATGGTCATCTGAGTTAAATTCACCCATTCCAGTCCATTTTTGTTCGCTGATTCCTAGAATGTCGATGTTTACTCTTGCCATCTCTTATTTGACCACTTCCAATTTGCCTTGATTCATGGACCTGACATTCCAGGTTCCTATGCAATATTGCTTTTTACAGCATCGGACCTTGCTTCTATCACCAGACACATCCACAGCTGGGTATTCTTTTTGCTTTGGCTCCATCCCTTCATTCTTTCTGGAGTTATTTCTCCACTGATCTCCAGTAGCATATTGTGCACCTACTGACCTGGGGAGTTCCTCTTTCAGTATCCTATCATTTTGCCTTTTCATACTGTTCATGGGGTTCTCAAGGCAAGAATACTGAAGTGGTTTGCCATTCCCTTCTCCAGTGGACCACATCCTGTCAGATCTCTCCACCATGACCCGCCCGTCTTGGGTTGCCCCACGGGCATGGCTTAGTTTCATTGAGTTAGACCAGGCTGTGGTCCGTATGATTAGATTGACTAGTTTTCTGTGAGTATGGTTTCAGTGTGTCTGCCCTCTGATGCCCTCTTGCAACACCTACCATCTTACTTGGGTTTCTCTTACCTTGGGCGTGGGGTATCTCTTCACGGCTGCTCCAGCAAAGCACAGCCATAGCTCCTTACCTTGGACGAGGGGTATCTCCTCACTGCCGCCCTTTCTGACCTTCAACGTTGGATAGCTCCTCTAGGCCCTCCTGCACCCGCGCAGCCATAGCTCCTTGGACGTGGGGTTGGTCCTCCCGGCCATTGCCCTTGGTCTCGGTCAATCAAAAGAGGACCACACCAAGATCATTGTGTTAAACATTGTAGTTAAATTTGAATCAGTTCTAATGAGGTGGATGAAACTGGAGCCTATTATACAGAGTGAAGTAAGCCAGAAAGAAAAACACCAATACAGTATACTAACGCATATATATGGAATTTAGAAAGATGGTAACAATAACCCTGTGTACGAGACAGCAAAAGAGACACTGATGTATAGAACAGTCTTATGGACTCTGTGAGAGAGGGAGAGGGTGGGAAGATTTGGGAGAATGGCATTGAAACATGTAAAATATCATGTATGAAATGAGTTGCCAGTCCAGGTTCGATGCACGATACTGGATGCTTGGGACTGGTGCACTGGGACGACCCAGAGGGATGGAATGGGGAGGGAGGAGGGAGGAGGGTTCAGGATGGGGAACACATGTATACCTGTGGTGGATTCATTTTGATATTTGGCAAAACTAATACAGTTATGTAAAGTTTAAAAATAAAATAAAATTAAAAATAAATAAATAAATAAAAAATAAAACCAAAAAAAAAAAATTTTAAGATAGGGAATACTTATTAAAAGCATCAAAGGAAAAGCAACAACTTATATACACAAGAACTCTCATAAGGACATCAGTCGACTTTTAGGGAGAAAATCTGCAGGCCAGAAGGGAGTAATACAATATATTTTAAATGATGAACCTAGATGTCCATTGGCAGATGAATGGATAAGGAAGTTGTGGTACATATACACAATGAAATGTTACTTGGCTATAAAAAGGAAGGCATTCAAGTCTGTTTTAATGAGGTGGATGAAACTGGAGCCTATTATACAGAGTGAAGTAAGTCAGAAAGAGAAACACCAATATAGTATATTAATGCATATATATGGAATTTTAAAAGATGGTAACAATGATCCTATATGCAGGGCAGCAAAAGAGACACAGATGCAAAGAACAGACTTTTACGCTATGTGGGAGAAGGTGAGGATGGGATGATTTGAGAGAATATGAAACATGTATATTACCATATGTAATATAACCAGGGCAAGTGTGATACCTGAAGCAGGGCATTCAAAGCTGATGCTCTGGGACAACCCAGGGAGATGGGATGGGAAGGGAGGTGGGGGGCTTCAGGATGGGGGGCACATGTGCACCCGTGGTTGACTCATGTCAATGTATGGCAAAACCCACCACAATATTGTAAAGTAATTATCCTCCAATTAAAATTAATTAATTAATTTTAAAATGATGAAGGGGAAAAACCTACAACCAAGAAATTTCTACACATCAAGGCTTTCCTTAAGATTTGAAAGACAAATCAAAAGTTTTACAGAGAAGCAAAAGCTAAAAGAATTACAAAAGCTGAAAGCACCACAAACCCAGTTTTATAAGAAATGTTAGAGATTTCTCTAAGCAGGGAAAAAAAGGTCCCAACTAGAAATATGAAAATTATGAAAGGAATAATCTCATTGGTAAAGGAAAATATATAATAAAAGTAGATCGATCACATTTAAAGCTAATAGGAAGGTTAAAAGACAAAAGTAGTAAAATCATCTATATACACAATAAGTAGTTAAGGGATACACAAAAGGATTAAAATACGATGCCACCAAGAGTAAACATGGTGGGCAGGCAAAAACGCAGGGTTCTTAAAATGCTTTCAAACTTAAGAGATCAGCAACTTTAAACATTCACACATATATAGAGATTGCTATATAGAAGCCTCATGTAACCACAAATCAAAAGTCTATAATAGATACACAAAAATAGATAAATGAATACAAACACAATACTAAAGACAGACATAAAACCACAAGGGAAGAGAGCAAAAGGAGAAGCAAAGAACAAAAAAGAACCACAAGATAATTAACAAAGTGCAATAAGTACATAAATATCAATTATCACCTTAAATGTAAATGGACTAAATGTCGCTATCAAAAGACTTACGTGGAAGAATAGATACAAAAACAAGACACATATATGCTGCCGACATGATACTCACTTCAGAGCTAAAAACACAAATAGACTGAAAGTGAGGACATGGAGAAAGTTATTCCATGCAAGTGAAAATCAAAAGAAAGTTGGGGTAGAAATATTTAAATCAGACAAAATACTTTAAACAAAGATGGTAATAAGAAACACAGAAGGAAATTAGTCAATGATCAAAGGATTAATCCAAGAAAAAGATATAACAATTGTAAATAAAGACACAACAAACATAGAGGCACCTAAATATATAAGGCAAACATTAACAGGCATAAAGGGAGAAACTGACATTAACATAATAACAGTAGGGGACTTTAACACCCCACTTACATAAATAGGCAGAAGCAGAAAATCCAAACAGAAAGCTAATTAAGAAAACACTGGCCTTAAATGACCAATTAGATCAGATGGACTTACTAGATCTATAATATTCCATCCAAAAGCAGAATACACATTGTTTTCAAGTCCACATGGAACATTTTCCAGGATAGATCACAAAACAAATCTTGGCAAATTGAAGAAAACAGAAACTGTATCAAACATCTTTTCCAACCAGAATTCTATCTCTATGACTAAAAATCAACTATGAAGGAAAAAATCTGCAAAAAAAATTACAAACACATGCAGGCTAAAAGAAATGCTACTAAACAACCAGTGGATCACTGAAGAAATCAAAGAGGAAAATGTAAAATACCAGGAAAAAAGTGAAAATGAAAACATAACAATCAAAATCAACCTTAGAACAGCTAAATCAGTCCAAGAGGAAATGTATAGCAATACAAACCTACCTCAAGAAACAAATAAAAAATGTCAAATAAGCAACATAATCTTATATTTAAAAGAACTAGAAAAAGAGCAAACAAATCCAAAGTTAGTAAAAGGGAAGAGATCATAAAGATCAAAGCAGACATAAGTGAAATAGAGACTAAAAATAATAGAAAAGGTCAATGGAATTAAGAGATAATTATTTGAAAAGATTAGAAAAATCTATAAACTTTTAGCCTGACATGTCAAGGAAAAAAAGAGAGAGACTGGACCCAAATCAATAAAATCAGAAATGAAAAAGGAGAAGTTATAAATGATACCACAGAAATACACAGGATTATAAGAGATTGCTACAAATATGCAACTAAAATGAACAAATTCCTCGAAATGTTCACTCTCTCAAGACTGAATGAGAAAAAAAACAGAAAATATGAAGAGAAAAGTATCAGTAATGAAATTGAATCAATAATTTTAAAAAACTCCCAACAAACAAAAGTTCAGGACCTCACAGGTGAATTCTACCAAACATCCAAAGAAGAGATAACACCTATCCTTCTCAAACTATTCCAAAATTGCAGCAGAATCAACACTTCCAAACTCATTCTATGAGGCCAGCATCATCCTGATACCAAAACAAGACAAAGATATCACAAAAAAGAAAATTAAAGTCCAATATCACTGATAAACATAGATGCAAAAATTGCCAAAAAAATACTAACAAACTGAATTCAATAATACATTAAAAGGATCATACACCATGGTCAAATGGAATTTCCCCAGGTATACAAGAAGAGTTCAATATCCACAAAGCAATCAATGTGATAAACCACATTAAAAAATTGAAGCATAAACATCACATGATCATCTTCAGTTCAGTTCACTTCAGTCGCTCAGTCGTGTTGACTCTGCAACCCCATGAATCGCAGCATGCCAGGCCTCCCTGTCCATCACCAACTCCTGGAGTTCACTCAGACTACATCCATCGAGTCACTGATGCCATCCAGCCATCTCATCCTCTGTCATCCCCTTCTCCTCCTGCCCCCAATCCCTCACAGCATCAGAGTCTTTTCCAATGAGTCAACTCTTCGCATGAGGTGGCCAAAGTACTGTAGCTTCAGCTTTAGCATCATTCCTTCCTAAGAACACCCAGGGCTGATCTCCTTTAGAATGGACTGGTTGGATCTCCTTGCAGTCCAAGGGACTCTCAAGAGTCTTCTCCAACACCACAGTTCAAAAGCATTGGTGCTCAGCTTTCTTCACAGCCCAACTCTCACATCCACATGACCACTGGAAAAACCATAGCCTTAACTAGACGGACCTTTGTTGGCAAAGTAATGTCTCTGCTTTTGAATATGCTATCTAGGTTGGTCATAACTTTCCTTCCAAGGAGTAAGCGTCTTTTAAATTCATAGCTGCAGTCACCATCTTCAGTGACTTTGGAGCCCAAAAAATAGTCTGACACTGTTTCCACTGTTTCCCCATCTATTTGCCATGAAGTGATGGGACCAGAGGCCGTGATCTTCGTCTTCTGAATGTTGAGCTTTAAGCCAACTTTTTCACTCTCCACTTTCACTTTCATCAAGAGGATTTTAGTTCCTCTTCACTTTCTGCCATAAGGGTGGTGTCATCTGCATATCTGAGGTTACTGATATTTCTCCCGGCAATCTTCGTAGATGCATAAAAAGCATTTGATAAAATTAAATATTTATTTATGATAAAAATTCTCAACAAAGTATATATAAAGGGAATATACTTCAACATAATAGAAGCCATATATGACAAGCCCACAGATAACATCATACTCAGTGGTGTAAAGCTAAAAGCACTTTCTCTAAGATCAGGAACAAGACAAGAATGCCCTATCTTGCCATTTTTCCTCAACACAGTATTGGAAATCCTAGCCAGAGAAATATGACAAGAAAAATAAATAAAAGGAATCCAAATTGGAAAGAAAGAAGCAAAACTCACTGTTTGCAGATGATATACACTATACATAGAAAATCCTAAAAGCCACCAGAAAACTACTAGAACTCATCAGTGAATTCAGTAAAGTTGTATGATGCAAAATTAATACACAGAAATCTTTTTCACGTCTATATACTTTAACAATGAACGATCTAAAAGAAATTAAGAAAACAATCCCATTCACAATTACATCACAAAGAGTAAAATAACTGCAAACAAAATAACTAAGGAAGTTAAAGATATGTACTCAGAAAACTATAAGACACTGATGAGAGAGACTGAAGATGACACAGTGGAAAGATATAGCATGCTCATGGATTGAGTATTACTACTGATAATGACCATACTACCCAAGGCGAAAATAAGATTCAGGGCAATTCCATCAAAATACCAATGGCATGTTTTTTTAGAACTAGAAAAAATAACTCTAAATTTTTTATGGAAATACAAAATACCTCCAAATAGCCAAAAAGAAAAAAAAGAAGAGCAAAACAGAAGGTATCACACTTCCTAGTTTCAAACTGTGTTAAAAAGCTACAATAATAAAATAGTATGGCACTGGCAAAAAAAGAAGACCCACAGATAAATAGATCTGAAAAGAGAAGGAAGAAATGAACCCACACTGTTATAGGCAATTAATCTATGACAAAGAATGCAAAAATAGACAATGGTGAAGAGACAGCTTCTTCAATAATGATGTTAGGAAAACTGGAGAACTACATGCAAAAAAAAAAAAAACTAAACTGGACTACTTTCTCACACCACATACAAAAATAAACTCAAAATAAATTAAAGACTTAATGTAAGATCTGATTCCATAAAACTTCTAGAAAAAAAAAATAGGCAACACACTCTTTGACATCAATCTTAGCAATATTTTTTATGTTTCCTCAGGCAAGGGAAATATAAACCAAAAAACATTACTACATCAAACTGAAAAACTTTTGTGCAGTGAAGGAAACTATTGACAACATGAAAACGTCATTCACTGAACAGCTGATACTCGTGGCTCAGACAGTAAAAAACCTGCCTGCAATGCAGGAGGCCCAGGTTTGACCCCCGGGTTTGGAAGCTCCCTTGTAGAAGGGAATAGCAACCCACTCCAGTATTCTTGCCTGGAGAATTCCATGGACAGAGCCAGTCTGGTGGGTGGGCTACAGTCCACAGGGTTGCAGAGAGTCAGACATGACTGAGTGACTAACACACACACACACACACACACACACACACATGATATGGGGCTACTATCCAAATTATGCACAGAACTCATTCAACTTAACATCAGAAAAAAAATCTCCATTTAAATATGGGCAGAGGACCTAAACAGACCTTTTTCCAGAGAGGACACACAGATGGCCAACAGGCACAAGAAAAGACGTTCAATACCAACATCTCTAATCATCAGAGAAATGCAGACCAAAAACCAATGACACGTCACCTCACATCTATCTAAATGGCTATTATCAAAAAGACAACAAATAACAAGCATTGGGGAAGATGTGGAGAAAAGGAACCCTCATTCACTGTTGCCAGAGATGTAAATTGGTGAAGCCACTATGGAAAACAGTATGGAGATTCCTCAAAAAATTAAAAGTAGAATTACCATGTGATCCAGCAACTCCACTTCTGGGTATTTATCTGAAGAAACCAAAAACACTAATTAGAAAAGATATATACACCCTGTGTTGAGCTTCCCAGATGGTGCTAGTGGTAAAGAACCTGCCTTCCAATGCAGGAGATGTAAAATACAGGGTTTTGATCCCTGGGTTGGGAAGATCCCCTGGAGAAGGAAATGGTAACCCACTCCAGTATTCTTGAGTGGAGAATCCCACGCACAGAGGAACCTAGAGGGCTATAGTCTGTGGGATCACAAAAAGTTAAACACAACTGAAGCAACTAAGCACACAGGCATGTTGATAGCAGCGTTATTTACAATAGACAAGATATGAAAGCAACCTAAGTGTTCACCAATACATGAAGGGATAAAGAAAATGTTGCATATCTTAACAATGGAATAAAACTCAACCATAAAAAGAATGAAATCTTGCCATTTGTCAAAAGGCACAAACTTCTAGATATAAGATAAACAAGTACTAGGGATGTAGTAGGTAGAACATGATAAATTTAATTAACGCTGCTATACATTACGGAGAAGGCAATGGCACCCCACTCCAGTACTCTTGCCTGGAAAATCCCATGGACGGAGGAGCCTGGAGGGCTGCAGTCCATGGGGTCGCTAGGAGTTGGACACGACTGAGCGACTTTACTTTCACTTTTCACTTTCATGCATTGAAGAAGGAAATGCCAACCCACTCCAGTGTTCTTGCCTGGAGGATCCCAGGGATGGGGGAGCCTGGTGGGCTGCCGTCTATGGGGTCGCACAGAGTCGGACATGCCTGAAGTGACTTAGCAGTAGCAGCTATCCATTATATGTGAAAGTTGTTAAGAGAGTAAATTCTAAGAGTTCTAATTTTAAGGAAAATTTTTTTATTTAACATTGTATCTATATGAAATGATAGATTTTCACTAAACCTATCTTGTTAATCTTGATGTATGCAAGTCAAATCACTATATTTATGTACACCTTAAACTTATATATTGCTGTATAGTAATTATATCTCAATAAATCAGGAGGAAAAAATCAACAAACAACCATTAATTGCATTATACATTAACAATAAACAGTCTGAAAAGGAAATTAATAAAATAATTCCATTTATAATAACATTAAAGGTATAAAATACTTAGGAATAAACTTGACTGAGGAGGTGAAATAACTGTACCCTGAAAATTATGAAACATCCCTAAAAGAAATTGAAGACACCAAATAAATTAGAAAGATATCCCACGTTCCTGAATTAGAAGATTTAATATTGTATAAACATCAGTATGACCCAAAGTGACTTACACATTCAATGCAATCCCTATCAAAATCCCAATGGCATATTTAACAGAAATAAAAAATCCTTCCTAATATTCATATAGAATCTTGAGGACCCTTAATAGCAAAACAAACCTGAAAAAGGAGAATTCCATTGAATAGCTCATACTTCCTAATTTCAAACTTCTTACAAATCTATAGCAATTGAAATAGTAGAGCAATACCATAAAGATGGATCAATTGAATATATAGAGAGTCCAGAAATAAAACTTTCTGTATATGGTCTACTGATATTTGAAAAGGGTTCCAAGATCATTCAATAATCATTCAATAATTCTCAAGAAATAGTATGAGGAAAAAATGGCTATCCACATGTAAAAGAATAAAGTTAGATCCTTATACCATATACAAAAGTTAACTCAAAATAGATTCTAAAAACTTAAATATAAAAGCTAAAACTATAAAACTCTTAGAAGGAAACACAGGTGAAGCTTCATGATGTTAGATTTGGCAATGATTTCTTGAGTATAACACTAAAAGCATAAGCATAAAAAATTAGATAAATTGCTCTACCTCAAAAAATAAAACTCCTGTGCATCAAAGAATACAATCAGCAGAATTAAAGGCAGCTACAGAATGGGGGAAAATGTTTTCAAATCATACATTTGATAAAGGGTTAGTATCCAGAATATACAAAGAACTCCTACAACCCAACCCAACCAAACCCTCCAAACACACAGAGTTAAAAATGGTGAAGGACTTGAAGAGCTATTTCTCCAAAGATGATTTACAAATGACCAACAGACACATGAAAAGAGGCTCAAAGGTACTAATAAATAGGAAAACGAAAATCAAAATGACAATGAGATACTCCTCACACTCATTAAAATGGCTACTATTGAAAACAATAACAAATGTTGGTGAGGATGTGGTGAATGTAGAATGGTGTGCACCACTGGTGGACATGTGAAATGATGCAGCCCCTAAAGAAAACAGTATGGCAGTTCCTAAAAAATAAAAAATCAAGCTACCATATGATTCAGCAGTTCCATTTCTAGCTAGAGTCAAAAGAATTGAAAAGAGATCTTCAATTTGAGACCAAGAGATCAAGGTCTCAAAGAGATACTTGTATACCCATATTTAACACAGCATTATTTGCAGCAACAAAAAGGTGGAAGCAACCCAAGTATCCATCAACAGATGAATGGATAAACAAAATGCAGTATATTGACTCCAATATTCCACACAATGGAATATTATTCAGACTTTCAAAAGAAGGAAATTCTGACACATGTTACAACATGTATGAACTTCAAGAACATTGTGCTAAGTGAAAAAAGACAATCACAAAAATACTGAATGAGTTGACTTATATAAAATATTTAAAATAATTAAACTCATAAAGACAAAAAATAAAATAGTGGTTGCCAGAGGTTGGGGAAGGGGAAAATAGGGAGTTGTTTAATTCAAGAGTTCTGGAAGTTGGTTGCACAACAACGAGAATGTACTTTCTATTGAATTCTATACTTAAACATGGTTCAGTTCAGTCGCTCAGTCGTGTTCAACTCTTAGCGACCCCATGAATCACAACACGCCAGGCCTCCCTGTCCATCACCAACTCCCAGAGTTTACCCAAATTCATGTCCATTGAGTTGGTTATGCCATCCAACCATCTCATCCTCTGTTGTCCCCTTCTCCTCCTGCCCTCAATCTTTCCCAGCATCAGGGTCTTTTCAAATGAGTCAAATCTTCACATCAGGTGGCCAAAGTATTGGAGTTTCAGCTTCAACATCAGTCCTTCCAATGAACACCCAGGATTGATCGCCTTTAGGATGGACTGGTTGGATCTCCTTGCAGTCCAAGGGACTCTCAAGAGTCTTCTCCAACACCACAGTTCAAAAGCATCCATTCTTCTGCGCTCAGCTTTCTTTATAGTTAAGATGATAAAATTTTGTGTACAGTACCATAATTAAAATAATTAAAAGCATAAATAAAGGAACAGGAAAAATGATCCCCCAAATATGATCTGATATCAAAGATGTAATTGGAAGCAAATGATTGATTAAATAAATGAATATTGTTCCCATTCAGTTCAGTTCAGTTGCTCAGTCGTGTCTGACTCCTTGTGACCCCATGAATTGCAGCACGCCAGGCCTCCCTATTCCCATTAAATACAAATACTGTCTCTAGAAAATAATGTCAAGAGTTTATAGGTTTTTTCATTTAGGTTCAGAATTAAAACTTTTGCTGAAATGTCACCCAAAAAAGTTTTTAAGGCAAAAACATTCAGATTAGAGGAAAGATTTTGGACAATAACTAAAGGGATATATTGGAGTCAAGGGAAGGTTTGTAGTTTTTGGTTTGGGAACATTGCTTTTGGCTGGGGAGGAGGCAAGGCTGTTCATTTCTTTGCTGTGGAGAAATAATGAGCAGAAAGGAAGAGATTGAAAATATAGCAAAGAGGCAGAATGCAGAAGGAAAACTGAGAATATCATTGAAGAAGAACTTTCAAAAGCCTTATTAATCAAGGCTCTTAATAAGGAACATTTAAGATGTTAATATGAAGAGACAGAACCCTCCATTCTCTCAAGCTAAACTCATTGTTAGCAAGGACAGTTTTTCCTAGGGGAGAAAGCTGTGGCCATGCCCAAGTGTCCTTGAGCAATATGTCTGCTTGCAGCTTTCTAGCGTCCAAAACAGTCCATTGCTCTCAGAGAACTCCTACCTCTGATTTAACACCTCTTCATCTGGATAATTCTGACCCTAATATGAACTGAGAGCCACCATGACCAATTTATCCCTCCAGAAATTGTCCTCTGACCCTTGGCAGTGACCATGCTACCCCCACATAGGTGCATATACTTATAATTTTGGTAATGTGGCATCAACCAGTTGGCCTGCCTCAGCATAATTCACATTTTTTGTCCCATTCAAGCATCGTTGTGGACTTGTGGTCTTTCATAAACTTAACATATTATAATTATCACAGTCATAATTTGCTTTCTGAAGCTCACATGATTACAATTTAGTCCACCTCAGGTTCTCATGTCCCAAGCACAGAATCAACTGTTCTTCAAGGAAACTTGGACTTTCTTTGTGGAATGATAGGAGAGACCTAAATGTACCTACTACAGAAGTTTATTGTTCCAGATGAGTACAAGAGGGCTTCCCTGGTGGCTCAGATGGTAAAGAATCTGCCTACAATGCAAGAGATGCAGGTTTGACCCCTGGGTCAGGAAGATCCCCTAGAGAAGGGAATAGCTACCCACTCCAGTATTCTTGCCTGGAGAATTTCATCAACAGAGGAGCCTGGTGGACTACAGTCCATGGGGTTGCAAAGAGTTGGACACGACTGAGCAACTAACACACACACACACACGAGTACATGAGGTGGTTTGTTGACAAAAAGGAAATTATCTTTGTTTTTAAAAAGTGGAGGTTCATGTTGAAATTTTCAATTTGCCTCTACTGTTACTAATTTTTAATCTTGCTCTAAATTTGATGTACCATGCTATATACTTTTATAACAAATCATTTGTCCAAATTATAATCTTGCCTTCAAATTTTAAAATTCCCATTTCTTTTCTTTTTTGACCTCTGTCTCCAGTACAAGAATTAACTTCAAAATGTCCAGGTCTATGTGGTACCCATCATCACTCCATTCAAGCACCCACTATCTCCAAGGAAAATGCCTTCCCAATCTCCCTCCAGAGAACCACCAAAATCTACACAGGCTTAAGATACCTGGTATCTCAGTGTGAATTCTAAACTCGTCATCCGTGAGGACACAGTCCCATCTGGGAGACAAAGCTGAGACCATGCCCAAGTGTTCCTGAACAATATCTCGGTAGTAAGTACCAATAACAAAGGGTTATTGTTATTACAATAACCAGAACACAGGCAAACCCCCACTTCACAGGTTTTGTATAAAAATCTCTTGAAACTCTTCATGATCGCTAGAGTCATTATTTAATTTATATCATAGGTAACTTTGGTGTTTTATTTTTAATTGAGGATAACTGCTTTACAATACTGTGTGGTTCCTGCCATAAAACAACAGGAATCAGCCATAAGTATACATATGCCTCCTCCCTCCTGAACCTCCCCCCATGGCCCCTCACCCCATCCCACAGCTCTAGGCTGTCACAGAGCACCAGGCTTAGCTCCCTGTGCTACACAGCAACTTCCTTCTAGCATCTATTTTCTAGTATATGTTTCTACCACTACAATCCTACTCTCTCAGTTCGTCCCACCCTCTCCTTTCCCCACGGTGCCCACAGTCTGTTCTCTATGTCTGCGTCTCTGTTCTGGCCCTACACATAGGTTCATCAGTACCTTTTTTTTTTAGATCCCATATATATGCATTGCTGCTGCTGCTGCTGCTGCTAAGTCACTTCAGTCGTGTCCGACTCTGTGCGACCCCATAGACGGCAGCCCACCAGGCTCCCCTGTCCTTGGGATTCTCCAGGCAAGAACACTGGAGTGGGTTGCCATTTCCTTCTCCAACGCATGAAAGTAAAATCTCTCAGTCGTGTCCGACTCTTCTCGACGCCATGGACTGCAGCCTACCAGGCTCCTCCATCCATGGGATTCTCCAGACAAGGGTACTGGAGTGGGGTGCCATTGCCTTCTCCATATATATGCATTAATATACAATATTTGTTTTTCTCTTTTTGACTTACTTCACTCTGTATAATAGATTCTAGGTTCATCCACCTCACCAGAACTGACTTAAATTCTTTCATTTTTATGACTGAGCAATATCCCATTGCATATATGTACCACAACTTCTTTATCCATTCATCTGTTGATGGACCTCTAGGTTGCTGGTAGCTTTAGTGTTATCTATAATTTCCTTTGGATAAGCTGATATTGTTTTTGCCCTGTGCCAGCCTAACTTTTCAAAATCTAATTACTAACAGAAAATGCAACAAAAAATAAAATTAAGAATTATAAGTGATTTTTCATAAGTGACTCTTCCCAAAAGTCAATAAGGAGCACTTTTTGTAAAGCCTTTAAAATTCATGCCATATTGGCTGGGCTGCTCAAGAACAAACTCAAACAACAAAAGATATTTAAGGTGAATAAATTACAATCCCTTATGTTCACATTGCATTCTCAAAACATTTGACGCTGACTCCAGAAACAATCAAAATAAGTCTTAGACATTTTATATTTGCAGCAGAAACCCTGAATCCTTACCTGGACTAAAGATTTCTATGAATTTAGTTTGCATTTTATGATAACTGCTCAATCACAAGAGAAAGGAAATGTAGTTACTTTCTTTAGGGTCATTTCATGAGTAGGATTCAATTAGATCTACAAGTGTGAGAGACTATTTTGCCAAAAATTCAAATCCAGTTGATCAAGTATTAAACTACCTTTGCCTTGAGCTCACTATTTCTCTTTACAGAAAATCACTGATTTGATCCCTAGAAACTTTTTATTTAGGAAAAACTACCTTCTTAGAGGCTAATAATGGGTTTTCCCATTTTGCATGTCCAAGTAGCTCTAGATAAAAATATTTTCTTGGTCTTATGTTTTGTGCATTTAAGCAAGGGAGCACCATCATTTGTTACTTCTACTAGGAACCACCAATCTCTCAGAGGGGAAGAGGTCAGACGACCCAAGCTGACTTTGAACCTGCCTTTGGGCAGACTCAGTCAGCCTCCCCTTGTGGGGTTCAACTTTCCAAGCAGTTATCTAAGCCAACAATGTCCCTTTTCTCACTTCTTCTCTTTCAGAAGTTGAAGAATGTGGTTTCTTCACCATGTCCTATCTGAGTCCTCCAACACCTATCTCTGCCTTTTTCAGTTCAGCTCAGCCCATCTGGTGCATGGTGTGAATCTGCTATAGGACAAATAAAAACTGCCTTGGACACTCTGTCATTCTTACCGAGTGCAGAAGTTGCAGAAACCACGGTCTAGGCCAAGATCCTAAAGTGACCCAAATAAAATGGAAGAAGGCGTGACCTTCCCCAAACCACTCGTCCTAGAGATGAATTGCTTTATAATAATTGCCCAGGCTTGTGGCCATCTCCTCCTGTTTTGCTTGATCAGTTTCCTTCCAAAATAGGCATCTTTTGCTAAAAACCAAATTTTGGCCAAAGATATTCAGCACTTTTGTTGAACTATCTTGAGGCTGTTTCAATCTGGTATTTTTTAATATCCTGCTTTAAAGTCACCTTTCTGAAGAATAAAGTTATTTCTGAGACCCTATCCTCTGAAATTCATTTTTAAAACCTCATTTGGCTTGCACAAAACAGTGAAAGCCAAGGTCACAGGTCTCAAATGATTCTTCTGTAAAAACAAAGATTAATTCCCATATGTTGAAGTAATAACATAACACTAGCTCTTCAGTTTTCTCTTTGAAGTCAGCCTCCCTGATTTCAGCTGGTCCTGCAGCTCTCATGCAATGGCCTTCTCTAAAACATTCTCAGAGCCCCATTTTTCCTTCACTTTTCTGAGACTCATTCCAAAATCTAGTAACACTGCCAGGGCGAGGGTGGGTGGGTAGGGGCAGGCTGTTGGTTCCAAATACACTTCTGGCACCTACTGTAACTTTTTAAAGAACTGCAGACGAGCAAGACGAAAACACACTGTCAGATTAGAGCATCAATCTCTTTAGCCAAGGATCCAGAAGCTTATCAAAAGAGGATGTGCACGGAGCCGCCATTTGAGCAGACGCAGCACATCTCGGCTTCATTTCCTTTGCCCTCCAGAGCCCTTAATGGGCAGTGACATTAAACACAGGTCTTATCAGATCTGACAAGCTCATTTCTTGCATGCTCTTAGCTACGGCGCTATCTTGTACAGACACCTTTGCTTGTTATTAAGCTATTGATTGTATCTCAGTTTCACATCCAGCCTTTTGTACCCTAAGTTGTAATGGGGCAGGGACTCTGCAACCCACTTCTCTGCTTTGCCAGGAAGTGCCCTGTTAGGCCTGACCAATAGGGGGAGCTAGAGGGACTCTGGAAATATTCCTGCTGCTACTGCTGCTAAGTCACTTCAGTAGTGTCCGACTCTGTGTGACCACATAGACGGCAGCCCACCAGGCTCCCCCGTCCCTGGGATTCTCCAGGCAAGAACACTGGAGCGGGTTGCCATTTCCATCTCCAATGCATGAAAGTGAAAAGTGAAAGTGAAGTCGCTCAGTCGTGTCTGACTCTTAGCAACCCCATGGACTGCAGCCTACCAGGCTCCTCTGTCCATGAGATTTTCCAGGCAAGAGTACTGGAGTGGGGTGCCATTGCCTTCTCCTGGAAATATTAGAGGAAGGAAACTGGTCCCTTCCACTTCCTTCGCCCTATGAGGGTGCCTCACTCAGGCATCCACTTGAACAGCAGAAGTCGGTTCCATTTTCCAGCTTCTTTCCACATTCCTCATTGTACCCCTCAGAGATACCAGCGCCATCCTAAGGTCTGAGTCCCAACAATGTGGGATCCTCCTCAGAGCTGCTGGGTTCTGATAACCCCAGTCACTTCCCTTTGTTCCCCTAACCCTAGGAGGGCAGCTGCTTCCTGTAGTCACTACCTCTGTCTGCCCTGTTGCTTTTTCAGTCCCCTTATCCATTCTATTTAATCCCTCAATTGATTAAACAGATCAATTCTGAGAGTTGGACTATAAAGAAAGCTGAGGACCAAAGAATTGATGCTTTTGAACCGTGGTGATGGAGAAGACTCTTGAGAGTCCCTTGGACTGCAAGGAGATCCAGACAGTCCATCCTAAAGGAAATCAGTCCTGAGTGTTCATTGGTAGGACTGATGCTGAAGCTGAAACTCCAATACTTTGGCCACCTGATTCGAAGAGCTGACTCATTAGAAAAGACCCTCATGCTAGGAAAGATTGAGGGCAGGAGGAGAAGGGGACGACAGAGGATGAGATAGTTGGATGGCATCATCCACTCAATGGACGTGGGTTTGGGTGGACTCCGGGAGTTGGTGATGGACAAGGAGGCCTGGCATGCTGCGGTTCATGGGGTCGCAAAGAGTTGGACACGACTGAGCAACTGAACTGAACTGAACTGAACTGATTGATCTATTCTATCAAATCCCTATTTCCAATTCTCCCTATAGAAATAACTAGTATAGTTTCTACTTCACCATCTAGATTCTGACTGTTGTGAAAGTACAACCTTTCGTTGATTTTAAAACTTAACACTTTCAAACATTATGCCATTTACCATTTCATAGACTTCAACTGGGAATCAGTGAAGGAGGAAACAAGAAATTGTTTCAAATCATCCCAGCCCACCGGCGCTAGACCTTGATCACTGGTAAGGAAATAATTGATCACGCACAGGTAGAAAATGGTCAACTACCCAAGAACTTAAAACCCCTACACAACCATGCTTTGTACTCTCCTTGGAGGGATACCTTCCTTAACCTTTTCTCTGGCACACATACTTCTATTTGTCCCCACCATCCCCTCCTTGCCAATCTCAGAACGAGGTAAATTTGTGAAGTCTGGAGTTACAACCACCCAGCGGGTGTATGTCTTCTGACAGAAATGAAATGAAATGCAACATTTCTTAAAAAGCCAATTATTTCCAACCTGTTTCATTAGAGTCAAACATGCTAAATGAGCATGTAACATATTGACTTTTGTGCCCTGTGGCATCTGGGGCCATAAATGTCCTGCTTGTCATAACACCCATCTCCATAGCGCCTGCAAAACAGGACCCTCCCCAGGAGAGCTCACATCGCTCATTCGTAACTCAGGATGGCCAGGAGACAGACTGCCTAATGTAACAGAGCTGATCTCCCCTGCACTTCTGCACATAGGGCTGGACCTGCTGCACCCACCCACCTCACTACAAGTGAGTAAGCCTCTCCACCCGTGTCCGAACAGATGGCAGACAATACAATGCCATTCTCCAAGAGACGGGAATAAGGCTGCCAAGGAACTGTCCCA
Organism: Bubalus kerabau; assembly: GCF_029407905.1. NCBI lineage: Eukaryota > Metazoa > Chordata > Mammalia > Artiodactyla > Bovidae > Bubalus > Bubalus kerabau. Next base: position 22,776,430 of record NC_073638.1, on the reverse strand, counting down.
GGCAGGGAGACAGCGAGGTGAGCCCTGACGAAGCCCACTGGAAATACTTAAGCTTGGAATCAGAACAACCTGAATTTGAATCTTGGCTCTTACACTTATTCACTACAAGACTTTGGACAAGTTACTTAACAACTCTGAGCCTCAGTTTCCTTCCTTGGAAAAGGGAATAATGCCTGGTAATGCCTATTATACAGCTGTTGTAATGATTAAATGATATACATAGAGCTGCTTATATGGTGCCTAGGATACTGTAAGTGTTTGACCAGTAGGCATTCTTTTATCTAGGGATTTTGGACTGCTAAGGGAGTTGTTCTTTCAGTGCTTCCCTTCATCATCTTTGCTGTAGGTATAATGATAAGCACAAAGCAGAAAAATTAACTTCTTGAGTTCTTTGAAATGATCACTTGTGGGGCCCCCTGGAAGAGGCACACCCTCATACCGTTCTCTCCACCACCTTCTCATTGCTTCCGGCACAGCTCCTAGAAACAGGTGGGAATGCATTTCCTAAGCTCCTCCTATAATACGTTCTCCATTCCTGACAAGTTTTCTCTCTTTCCCACTGTCTACTGGAGAAATACTAATGACTCTACTTCTAATAATCAGCAAGAGCTTTCTCCAGATCCAGCAGGGAAAATCCCAGGTATTCATCAGAGGTGCATGCAAAACTCTCAGCTCACCCCCTGCACCTTTACACAGGTGTGGTATTTGGGGTTCACCAGGGAAACTGCATAATTACTTAGAAAGAGTACCTTCTGATTGTTCCTTTCTCTTCAAGTGCAATCTCTCCTAATAACGTCACCCAACTGAATGCTTCCTAATTCTGTCAGAATGCATTTAATTATCACTGCTTCTTCTGTTGGTGAGCTGTCAGTGAAGTTTTTGATTTGTGATGGAAATAGGGGAGTCATAAAGTATTTTGGTGACAGCTCCTTGATTAGGCAGCATTGCAGCAAAACAAGTTGTCACAATAAAACTGATTAATCAAGTTGTCAGAGTAAAACAAATTAATGCCACAAAAACTTTGCTAGAAATTACCTCCATATCTTAGGGTATTTGACTGATGGATTCCTTCAGTTAGCAGAAAACTTCCTTCTCAAGAGCACATCCAAGTCTGCACTTGGGATTTGAGTTGGGCCAGCCGCCCTGTAGCAGAGAGGCAACCGAAAACCAAGAGACATATTTGGAGAATACAGTCATGGACTTGATTTTCAGATATATTTTCTTCCTGCCTAACTACTTGGGAGACTATTAATACCAAAATATAATCTAAAGCTATAAAGTTTCAATGTAAAATAAGTACAAAAACCATTGCTATAATGTTACCAGTGGGTCTGGATTTCATTTATTAAAATATTTAATCAGTCCTCTGGCTGGAAGGACACTCTGAATTTTGTCTTCTATATTTCTCTGACTCAAAGAAAGACTTTGCCTATAATGGAGATGTAAGTCACAGGACCTGTCTACCACAGTTCATTAACACAGATGGTGCTACATGGCTATACAGAGCCCCCTCTCCTCACAACTAGAGACTGGACCAGGAGTGGGTATGACCACTGATCCTGCTATAAAATGATGACCTGGACCAATCGCATTCCATCCTTCAAGACTTTAACCAGGATATAGAATGGGCTGGTTAACCAGGGGATCTGAAGCTGAAAAAGCATCCTAACGTAATGCAGCGTCACCAAGTGTCACGGCAATCCAAAGTTATACGTAAGCAAAAGCTTTTACGTAGAGAAAAGATACAGGGCAGGGCAGGAAGAAGTCAGTGGGATGGCAAAAAGGGAAAGAGGCAGTAGCCCATAAAAGAGTTAGAGCCAACACCAATCACTTGAGCAGCCTCCATTCCGGGAGTATCTCCAGGTTCAATTCCAGTTTGTAGTCTCAGAATAAAAACCCCTCCACTTGAGAAAATGGAGTGGCTCTCTTTCTCGCAAACACTACAACAAAGGAAAGGGGACCATAAGAGAGTGAGTGGTGTTCAAACTATTAAGAACAGATCACTCAGTATGCCATACCAGAGTAATTGACTACATATCACACCATAACATATGTCAACTGGTGCCAGTCTGTGGGAGCTCTACTACAGTGCCAGACATTGCAAATTACCTCTGCACTGGAAGAAAAGGTTAAAACACAAAACATTGCCTCTGGGGCATTCCCACTAGAAGCTGATAACTGTACCTGAAGAGGGTTGATATTTGATGCCACAAAACCATCAGTGGGCTCCTTTCTTTGAAGGCATTGGGCACAATATTTCTTTCTCTGATAAAACATCACCTTAAGGAGACCTTGGCCACACCACCTTTGAGGGCAGAGACCCCAATCTTGGAAGGGAGAAATGATAAAGTGGAAAGAAATAAAGGTATTGTGACCAGGTCTAACCCCAAATAATATCCTAGGATTATAAAAAAAGCTTTGTCCTTTCATCTTCCAAAGGAATAAAGGGACAATACCTACACAGATACGTGCTCACACACACATTTATGGCACAAATTATTTTAAAATGAAACGTGATGTAAGAATATATTTGAGTTCAAAAAGTTGAATTATCAAATATCAGATATCCCAATCATTCTGAGCAATGTACTCCTAAAAAATAATGAAGCAATGAGATTTTAATGCTGTAGAGAATACATGTGCTGTGCTTACTTGCTCAGTTGTATCCAACTGTTTGCAACACCATGGACTGTAACCTGCCAAGGCTTCTCTGTTCATGGGGATTCTCCAGGCAAGAATACTGGAGTGGGTTGCCATGCCCTCCTCCAGAGGATCTTCCCAACCCAGCAATCAAACCCAGGTCTCCCACATTGCAGAATGATTCTTCACTGGCTGAGCCATCAGGAAAGCCCAGGGAATACATATGTTTCATCTATTCCACTACTGCTGTGCAAGTCAACACAAAGACCACAGAACACCGGAAGTAAATCTGGCAACTGGAAGGTACAAGGTCAACTCACAGTTAGTTTCCAAGTTAGAGCAAATGTGCTACCTCCTTTAGAGAGGTGATGGGGCCATGGGGTGCAGGATCAGAGTTGATGAAGTTTAGAATAATTCCAGTCTGCACAGTTCTTTACAGTTCGTAATCCTGTCTCACCCACATCAGCTCATTTTGACCCTCCTCAGTACAACCCCAAGAACTAGATCCTGTTATTACACTCATTATCTCCATTTTATAGTGAAGAAAACAGGCGTGTAGAGATCAAAAAGATTTGCTGTTTGGGAAAGGCATCCTTTGTGGCAGCCAGACCCTTCCAAACTACATGGGGCAGGATTCTTTTCAAAGCCCGGTCTGGTTACGTATGATCTAGCTAGGATCCCAAGCGACAGGCACAGCTGGCATCAGGACCACAGCCTGGCAACTCTGGCAGTCTCTAAGCCCACCCCAGGTGACTGCTCCTGCCTGCCTGGAAAGTCACGACCACTGAAGCCCATCCACCAAACTCTATCCCTGCCATATTCAGCTTCTGGCTAAAATGCAGCCTGGTCCCCATCCTTGTTCCTTCCCACCCTCACCCTTCCTTCTGCTGCAGCCCTCCTGCCAAATCTAGTCCTCTGAGCCCAGTGGAACCCTTATTAAAACACCCTCTCTGCCTCCTAGCTTTAATGGCATCTGAATTTGTGTCTTTCGAGATGACTTCTGCAGCTAGGAAGCAACGGCCCACTTTTCGATGCACTGTTTTCTAAACATGACCTATTGTTTTGTATCTTCTTGGCTTTGGTTCTTTTGTTCTGTTCTGTTCTGTTTTTCTGTATTGGAATATAGTTGCTTTACAGCAACGTGAATCAGCTATACGTATACATACATCTCTCTTTTTTGGCTTTTCTCCCTATTTAGGTCACCACAGAGCACTGAGTAGAGTTCCCTGTGCTAGACAGTAGATTCTCTTTAGTATCTATTTTATACACAGTGCTTAGCTGCCCGGTCGTGTCCAACTCTTTGCAACCCCATGGACTGAAGTCCGCCAAGCTCCTCTGTCCGTGGGGATTCTCCAGGCAAGAATACTGGGGTGGGTAGCCTTTCCCTTCTCCAGGGGATCTTCCCAACCCAGGGATTGAACCCTGGTCTCCCACAAGGCAGGATGATTCTTTACCATCTGAGCCACCACCCTGTTAACATAAACCCCCATGGTTCAAGGTTTGGGGAAAGGATGAGTGTGTCATGGGAGAAAACCAGAAGCCGAACTTCAGAAGGCAGACTAGCAAAGGAAGGATTTCCAAAGAGAAGTTCCATGGCTTCCTTCCAATCTGACTTGAGCCCCAAGTATACATAGCAGTGTATGTCAATTACACATAGTGGTGTACGTCCAGTCTCCCCATTCATCCCACCCTCCCCTTTGCCCACACTGTTCCCTCTGCCTGAAATGCTCTTTCTGCCACTCTGTGCCACCCTCATTCCCAACCCCTATCTTCCTCTCAAGCACTAACTCATTTTCATGTCTCTTCTCTGGGTATCTGCTTCTGACCACTTCCTTCTATCATAGCTCTGCTCTGTGCAAGGCTTTACAGTGTTCTGCTAGTTATAAATTGCCAGGAGCCAGTGAGGCATTCCACTCGTGACAAAGGTCATGAGGAAGGAGGCTCGGCATATGCAAAGGCGGGATCGAGCCTCAGGAGTCCCCCTGGATATTCTCGAGCATCTACCCCCAAAAAACTAGAGTCTGCCTACTTTATTGCTTTGTGCTCTCACCTCTGACTTTACTGGGGGCTGTCCCCCACCACCATCTCGCTCTCTCTGTCAAAGAGTTAACTTACAGCTCCAATTAATAAAGTTCCTGGGCAATTAGGAGTGTTTAAATCCAAACCCCTCAGATAGCTCTCTAACTCGCCTGACAAGTTTACCTGGACTCCTACAACTATGCATACGATTGTTTACAGTCTCCCAGCCTCGAGAGGCACAGGAAGCTTAAGATATTCAAATAGCTTAGAGCCTCTCAGAGAGTTAGAAACTGTCAGAATAAAACTAGTAAAAGATTTCATTGATGAGCCAATGCTTGTTGCCAAGTTTTCACATCCCCTGTATTGTATCCTTGAATATGTATTAATTAATATAGTTGGTATGTAGAAAAAATACAAGTAGTGGCCTTAGTGTTAGCAACTTTAGACCCTTAAGGTAATAAATTCTTTCCTTTGTTGTAAACCCATTACACATCCGCCCTATAGGAATGCAATTTTATCTAACACCTTCGGATGATGGCGCCAAACCTTAAAATAATTACTTTTAGAGAAAATAAGTCTTTGTCAAGAGTCATAAAATGTTAATAGGCCTTCTGGCCAGAAGATGATGTAAATCACCTAAACCATTTGTATACGATAAATTTGCAGGAAAGAAACCCTGGTTTTTGATAAGGATCAAAGACTGCTGACTTTGCATCCCCTATTATCCTCTATGTGTAACTTAGGGTATAAAAGCCCCTGTTGAAAATAAAGCTACGGGCCTTGCTCACCAAAGCTTGGTCTCCCCATGTCATTCTTCCCCTTAACTTCCAGCTGAATATCCATCTGGAGCGCGGATATCCTCTGCGACCATTTATTTGCCTGGGCTTCTAAGACCCACTCGAGAAGGTGTCTAAGGTGGGGCACCTTCCACTATTCGAGAGGGCGCCTGCGGCCTCCGTGGTCAGAGCTAACCTGGTGTCACAGGTTATATTGATTTTCCGAGAAACCAAGCTACTCAGCTTCTTTTCTCCACTGAATTTTCCTACTGAGCTATCCTCATTCTATTACTCTTTATATCTTTGATAAATAAATAAATAAATAGGTCGCCGAAGCCGTCTCTCCTTCGAATACCCTGAATCAGCCAGGGCTGGACCCTGGCAATAAATCACTCCTTTCTTTTGCTACCATCTAGTTACTTTCCTTTCTTTATTAGTTTGTCTTTTTGGTTTTTTATTAATCTAGTTTATCTTTTTATCAAAGGCTAACATGTACATGGTATAAAGAGGAAATAATTCTATAAGGCTTCATCACACTCTGCATTTCACTTCCCACTCCCAAGAGATGATCACTTTCAACCCTCTTACCTGATTTTCTCTTCAATTTATTCCTGTGTCACTAAATAACCTGCTGGCAAGGCTACTTTTAAAAACTTTTAGATTCTGTTGACTCATCTGGAAGATGAAGATGTAACTTCCTCCTCTTGGTCCCACCGGGTATATGCACACTTCCCACTCCTGTGCCTATCCTCTATCCCTGTAGAGCCAGAAGGTAAGTTTGGTTAGGTCAACATTTAGTTTTCTACATCACTGTGATTGCATGTATGTTCTTCACAGCTAAGCCATTTGTACACTATTATTGTTTTTCCATTCCTGCATATTTTGCTTCCCTGGGCTATTTAGTTTCCAAGACTAAATAATGGTCTTGTTGGTTTTCTATGTCCTTCTCACTGATTTACCCTCAAGTTCTCCTCCAGTTATATGAATTTCTTCTCAATACATTCAAACACATTAGGTGTTCTATTAACTTTCTGTTTTTGGAGAAATCTCCCTGACTGCAACTTGAACTTGTTCTCATGCCTGCTACACAGCTGTCATCTTGCACCCTCTTCTCACCACTATGCTGGGTATTTCCTTCACCTCTGCTTTGTGTTAGAGCCTGTTTCTTAAATCCCATGTCTTTGTTTTCTTTAGATTACTTCCTCATCTTGGTAAGTGCATCCTTCAGTTGCCTCGTAGGCAAGAGTGTGCACAGGAAAGAAAATTTTTGAGATCTTGAATCTCTGAAAATATCTTTGTCCTACCTTCCTATTTTTGATTTTTGAGTATAGAATTCTTGGTTGGAAATTATTTGCCTCTCAGATTTCGTAAGTATTACTCCATTGTCTTTTAGCTTCAGGTGTGGCTGTCCTTGATGTCCTAAAATTTTACACTGCTGTGCCCTGGTGTAGCTCCATTTGCATTCAGTATGCTGATTCTGGAAATCCAAGCCACTCATTTTGAGGAATTTTTACTGAGCCTTTTTTTCAGTGATTCTTTGTTTCCCACCTGACTTATTCCTTCTGGAGTTCCCATTACTCAAGTTCAGATCTCTTGGAGGCCTTTCGCTTTGCTTTCCTCTTTCCCACATCTGCCTTTTTCCTCTGCTCCAAGGAGATTCTTGCCTGGAGAATTCCATGGACAGGGGAGCCTGGTGGGCTAGAGTCCATGGGATCTCAAAGAGTCAGACACGACTAAGTGAATAACAGTTTCAAGAAGATTTACCCAATTTATTATCATTCACTCATTCTCTTAACAAATTTCTGTAGAGTGTCTACTGTTTACAAAGTAAAATTCAACATGCTGGACATGTTGCTGTGAAAAAACAAACAAAAAAACTTCCATTTTTGATCATACAGTCTTTGGACCCAACTACTGAGCTTTTGGTTTCTGCTGCCAAATTTTAAATTTCCAAGAGCTGTTTGTGATCTCTGAGTGTTCCTTCTTTACAGCATCCTATTCTGGGGTTTGGCTGCACTGTATTCTCTTGTCATCTTTTATCTCTTTGAGCATTTTGATAGATTTCTTTGAAGTTTTTTTTGCTTCTTACACATTTGCCATTTTCTCAAAGTTGCCTTTGTTTGTTTGTTTTGGTTTGTCTTTCATGTTAGATGCTTTCCTCAAATACTTGTATCTGTTTATATTTAAAAGTGGCAAGTTTCAGCATCACTAATCATCAAAGAAATGCAAATCAAAACTACAACGAGATAACACCTCACACCTGTCAGAATGGCTATCATCAAAAGGATAAGAAACGAGTGTGGGCGAGGAGGTAGCGAAAAGGCAACCTTTGTGCGCTGTTGCTGGGAGTGTAAGTTGGTGCAGCCACCGTGGAAAATAGTATGGAGGTTCCTCGAAAAATTGAAACTAGAACTGCCATTGTGTAGTGAAGTGAAAGTCATTCAGTCGTGTACGACTCTTTGTGACCCCATGGACTGTAGCTCACCAGGCTCCTCTGTCCGTGGAATTCTCTAGGCAAGAATACAGGAGTGGGTAGCCATTCCCTTCTCCAGGGGATCCTCCCAACCCAGGGATCGAACCCAGGTCTCCCGCATTGCAGGTGGATTCTTTACCATCTGAGCGAATACTGGAGTGGGTAGACTAGCCCTTCTCCAAAGCCCAGGAATCAAATTGAAGTCTCCTGCATTGCAGGTAGATTCTTTACCAGCTGAGCTACCAGGGAAGCCCCAGAACTACCATATGATTCAACAATTCTGTTTCTTGGTATTTATCTGAAGACAAAAAAAAATTAATTAGAAAATATATATGCACCCCTATGTTCATTGCAGCATTATTTACAATAGCCAAGACATGGGAACAACCTAAGTATCTAATCACTGATGAATGGATAAAGAAAATGTGGTGTGCTTACATGTGTATAAATATATGAATATTATTCAGCCATAAAAAGGAAGAAGTCTTGCCATTTGCACAATATAGATGAAACTTCGGGGCATTATTCTAAGTTAAATAAGTCAGACAGAGAAACAAATACTGTTCAAGCTCATTTATTGTGGAATCTTAAAAGCAATAATAATCAGCTCATGTATACACAGATCAGTGGTTGCCAGAGGCAGGAGGTGGGGTGTAGCTGCTGCTGCTGTGTGCTCAGTTGTGTTCGACTCTGTGACTCCACGGACTGTAGGCCACCAGGCTTCTCTGACCATGGGATTTCCCAGGCAAGAAGACTAGAGAAGATTGCCATTTCCTTCTCCAGGGGATCTTTCTGACCCAGGGATCAAACCCAGTCTTTTGCATCTTCTGCACTGGCAGGCAGATTCTTTACTCCTGAACCACCTGGGAAGCCTGGGTGGGGTGTAGGGGGTGGGAAAAAAGAAGAGGCTCAAAAGTTACAGACTTTCAGCTATAAAGTAAATAAGTCATGGGGGGTATAGTGTATAGCATGGTGACTGCAGTTAATAATAATACATGGTGAATGAAGTTAACAATATGTCTTGCATATCTGAAACCTGCTAAGAGAGTAGATCTTCCAAGTCCTCATCATAAGAAAAAAAAGTTGTAACTATGTATGGTGACTGATGGTAAGAAGACTTACTGTGGTGGTCATTTTGCAATATATACAAGTATGGAATCATTATGTTGTACACCTGAAGCTAATATTATGTTATATCTTAATTATACATCAATTAAAAAAAAAGACGGCATGCTAAAACAGATTGGAAGCTCTATGTGTATGGCTTGGGCCCACTGACATTGTAGATCTGGCTCTACTATTCTTGCAGAAACTCTGAAATCAATTCCTGTAGGTCTTTCCTTTTGGACTGGTCAGATTTCCCAGAAAAATCTTAGGACCATTCCATTATATTAACTTTTACCTAATCCCCTATTTCAGTACAGTAATCTCAACTTTAAGTGCCCTCTGTCCTTGGTACAGAGACTCCCTGTTTTACCTTACATACAGTGAAGATGGACATCCTTCTGGTTGCACAGGTAATACAGTAATGGCGATGATAATGATAGTACCAGTTATCTATTGCTGCATAACAACTTACCCCCAAAATTAGCAACTTAAAACAACAAGCATTCTCTCTGAGCTTCTGTGAGACAAGACACATGCCTCCACCTCAGATCTCTCACGAGGTTCTAACAAGAAGTCAGCTGATGCCAGTCCTATCTGAAGTTTCAACTAGGGGAAGATCCTGGCAGTGCCCTGGATTTTATCTTCACTTGGAAGGTATTTCTTAATTTTAGCACTGTTTGCCATCTGGAGAGGCTGAGAAATTCATCAATGCCTGGCTCTGTTTTGTTTATCAGTATTTCCCTCAATATATCTCTGTCCTCTTGCATTTCACTATAAGCAACAAGGAAGCAGCAGGCAGCACCTTCAGCCCCGTACTTTGAAATCTCCTTACCTAGATGACTCAGTTCACTGGGCACATTTTTTACTTTTTACTTTCCACATCGCTGTAGGCAATAATATCAAGTTTCTGCCATGACATCTCAAAGACCTCCCTTCCTCAAATTTCCATAAAATGTTTCTTATTTCCCTTTGAGACCTCACTGGCAGCATCATCAAAGTTCAGATTTCTACAACTGTTCAACTTAGGTTTTCACAGATACACACATCAGAAAATCTTCCCAGGCCTCATCCACTGGCCAGTTAGAAATCTACTCCATATTTTTAGGTATTTGTTACAGCATCAGCTCTCAGGTGGGACCAAAACCTCTATTAGATAGCTATTGCTGTATAACAAAGTATCCCAAACTTAGCAGCTTAAAGCATTTATTATCTCATCATTCCTATGGGTCTAAAATCCAGACACAGCTTGGCTGGGTGCCTCTACCTCAAAGTCTCTCTCAAGGCTGCCGTCAAGGAGCCAGCTGAGAAGAGAATCCACTTCCAGGCTTTTGCATATCCTGCGACAGCATGCAACTCTTCATGGACTTTGACCCTGAAGACCTCAGTTCTTTGCTTGCTGTCAGTTTGGAGCTTCCCTCGGTTCTCTGCCATGTGGGCCTTTCCATAGGGCAGCTCACAACATGGCAATTGGTTTCCCCTGGAGAAAATGAGTAAGAGAGTGAGAGAGGGAAGCCCATGGCTGATCAGTCTTTTTCATAACCTAAGCTGAGAAGTGACACCATCACTGTTCCAAAATTTTGTTGGTTAGTCGTGAGACGCTGTGTCCAGTCCACACTCAAGGGGACAGGATTACACAAGAGCATAGATACCAAGTGATAGGAATCTTTGGGGGTCATCTTGGAGACTGTCTACCACAATACTATAACTGAATATAATATAATTATCACCAATAAAAGCAAGACATGAGCCAAGGCATTGAGAAGTCACACAATAACAGAAACACAGAACAGAGAGAGGAAAAGCCTTCTCTTTAGAGTGAGTGAAAGTCGCTCAGTCATGTCTGACTTTTTGTGACCCCATGGACTATACAGTCCATGGAATTCTCCAGGCCAGAATACTGGAGTGGGTAGCCTTTCCCTTCTCCAGGGGATCTTCCCAACCCAGGGATCAAACTGGGGTCTCCTGCATTGTAGGCAGATTCTTTACCAGCTGAGCTACCAGGGAAGTCCCTTCTCTTTAGGGTGGTTATTGCCAATTTCACATTGTGGTTTTGCAGTATTCACTGACACGCTGGCTGCTTTGTTGGTTGGTAATGCAAACTTCCCAAGATCTCTAAAATCTAATTATGGTTGTTATGCAACAATTTTCACAATATTAAACTTATGTGAGTCAAGTATTATATAACTAGGGGTACTATTAAGATCTGGAGAAGAGAAATATACACTGAGAAGTGTAATCATCATACTCATGAAATTCACAGCATAGAAGGAACCTCAGCTTCCTGGGGTGATACTGATAATTTCTGCCATAACTTGTCCAGCTTTCCTGCTTGCCTCCCTCTGCTTCACACCGACATCAGTTCATAGGATTCGTCACTGATTGGCATCCAAGCCATTCACCCATTCACTGGTCAACCACAAAGCACTACTTGAGCACCTGCTGTATGCTAGGCCTGCACTAGGCACTTGTGAGAATTAGTCATGGTCCCCATCCTTCAGAAGCACACAGTCTGAAGGGGTAGGTGAACATATACAAACCTTTGGGCTGAGTGGATGGGTCCAAAATAATATTCCAGGTGGTGGTCATAGCAAGGGTACAGCAGAACCAAAACTTGTTTCTTGGTTTAAAGTTATGTCCAGTATAAGGAAGTGGAGGAGAAAATTCATGGCTCAGATGTCTGTTTGTCTTCATAAATCCCATAAAGATGTTTCCCTGCCTAGGAGCATCAGAAGGCCGTAAGTAGAAAAGTCAGGGAAAACTTTCTCACTCAGACTTGTCTAAAAAAAAGCAGGTTGCCATGGAAACCACTCTATATATTTATTCTATTTATTTTCTTTTATCTGTTCCAATCATGGCCTCTCACTTTCTCCACTAAGCCTCGCTCCTTCTCTTTCATTCTTAGAACCTTGACTGTGCCACTCCTTTTGCCTACAGCACTCCCTCAACCCAATCTTCCTCCATCTTCCCAGCTCTCCCTTCCCTCTCAGCTCAGCTTGGATACTACTTTCTCTGGAAACGCCTTCTATAAGCACCACCACCCACAGAGCAGAGTGCTCCCCATTAGCCTCAGAGTCGTCCCTGCTCTAACATTCTTCATCACTATTCAATGTCTGCCTCTCCAGATTGCTGGGCTGTAAGCTCCTTAAGGGCCACCAAGGCTGTTATTTGTCATCTTCCCAGAACCTGGATGGAGGAGCCTGGTGGGCTGCAGTCCATGGGGTCGCGAAGAGTCGGACACGACTGAGCGACTTCACTTTCACTTTTCACTTTCATGCTTTGGAGAAGGAAATGGCAACCCATTCCAGTGTTCTTGCCTGGAGAATCCCAGGGATGGGGGAGCCTGGTGGGCTGCCGTCTATGGGGTCACACAGAGTCGGACATGACTGAAGTGACTTAGCAGTAGCAGTAGCAGAACCTAGCAGAGTACACGGCATATAAGAATGCACAGTTGAATGGATGAATGCAAAGTGAACAGAGCATTCTCTCTCCCTGCAAGAGGCTAAATAGCCATTGGATGGGAGTGGCATAGAGAAGATTCTGGACGAGGCAACAGGGTTGGGGCTTTCAGGTGGACTACATAAACTCTTTGCTCTGTTCCAACTCTACAGTTTTAGGATATATCAAAGGATAAAGCAATAATAACCTCATTCTTCCTCTATCTGCTCCTTCAAGTACATAATAAAGTCTAATAATTGCAAATCAACCCCCAAACAAGACCAAGTACAAAGGAAATGATCTTTTATTAAAGATAGATTTGAAGGGTCAGATGTAACTATTGGTTTCTTTCTTCACTGCTGCTCTTCAAAGGTAAATAAAGCATCTGATGGAGTAGGAGAACCTCTTAGGGTCCAAGTTCTGAGCTGAATTCTGACCCACCCTTTAGTGCCTGAGCCTCCCTACTGGGGCCGCACTTATAGGATGGTTGTTCATACATGATTTGGCTCCTGGCCAACCTTGAGAACTCAGTGAACACTATGAAACTTCCCCCTAAATGCATATAGACACACATATTTAGAAAGTTGCTCTCTATTCATCTCCCTTGAGATCATACAGACCTCGGGTTGAGACGCCCGGCCTAGCATGAAGCAGTTACCAAGGTTTTATGTTCTTGAGAACATAGGTCACCAAAAGCACTGCTTCCCTTTCCTTCTCAAATCCTCGGGGGGACAGCAACCAATGCAGATCTAATAGCCACCAGCCTCACCAGCCACTGGCAGACACTGAACAATCTGGAAAGTCCAGATTACAAACTCCTTGAGCTCTGGGTCTAGGTGTTCAGTGTGGGATCTCAAGTGAAAACACAGCAAGAGGGAATGACCCATCGTGAGTTCAAAGACAGACAGACGTGGATGAGGAAAGACAGGATACAGAGACAGCCTGAAGAAGATACCAATGATACCCAGAGAAAGAAGTGCATCCTGGGAACCAGGGGCCAGGATGGGAGCTTGGTTGCCTCGGGCATGGCCTCCCCGCAGTGGCCCCCCGGTGCGTGCACAGCGGCCGTGAGAAGAGGCGAGGCTGGACAACTGAAAAACTGTTTAACTTGTTAGCATGTTAATCAATAAGAACCAGCGTAACATGTGTGCTTTGCATCCACAGAAGACAAACTGAAGAAAACTATTTCTCCAGCCTTAAATATTTTCTCCCTGGAGCCAACCTCCTTCAAAATCCACAGCGATATGGTGAGTGGGGAGATGAAGCACTTGGCTATGCTATACTTAGCTCTGACTCAAAGACCAGCTCTTCAAGCTCTTCGCTTGCTCCTTCTCTCCAGCTGGTTTCAAGAGCAGCAAAATGCTGCAATTAAATAGCCAAGAATTTGCAGTCTCCTGTTGAGGCTTCTGCTGTTTCTTATCCTGGAGCCTAGAAGAGTGGTTGGGAAGAGGAGGACAGCAGCTCTAGGGTCAGAGGTCAAGTTCAATCCCCCTCTACCCCTCCCTCCCAGAGAAGATAACCCTCAGACCACCCTACCCTGGCTAATACCAGGGTGATCCTGCCCTGACTTCATCTCAGAGCTTCTGAAGGCTTCTCTGACCCCCGCAGGCCAGGGAGATGGGAAATGCAGCAACAGCGGTTAAGAGTATCAGACAGACCCAGTTTTGAACCCAAGTCTGCCTCTTACCACCCCCTTATCTCCAGTTACTTAGCTTCTCTAAGTTCCAGCTTTGTTATCTGTAAAATGATCTGAATAATACCTGCCACCTAGGGTTGATGTATTACATGTGACAATGCAGGGAATGCATTTAGCATAATACGTGTTGCATGGTAGCAATTCAGCAAACATCAACCACTATGATTAAACCTTCCTCTCTCTCCAGCTCCAGCAAAACACTGAATTAAGCCTGCTTGCTGAGAAGGGGATGACAGAGGATGAGATGATTGGATGGCATCATCGACTCAATGGACATGAGTTTGAGCAAACTCCAGGAGATGGTGAAGGATGGGGAAGCTGGGTGTGCTGCAGTCTGTGGGGTTGCAAAGAGTCGGACATGACTGAGTGACTGAACAACAATGACAAAGCCTCTATGCTGGCACTTAACCACACTGGGTTGGTTGAAATGGGCTCATTTCACCACTCCTCAGAAAAAAGCTTACTCCAGCTCCAGCACCTGTCTTACCATGGGCACTCCATAAGTGTTTGACACATAGTCAAGTTAAGAGCTAGAAAGGAAGGACTTCCCTGATGATCCAGTGGTTACGAATCCACCTTCCAATGAAGGGGACACGGGTTCAGTCACTGGTCAGGGAACAAGCCACAGGGCAACGAAGCCTGTGTGCCACAGCTGTGAGCCTGTGTGCTCTGGAGCCCACACCACAACTGGAGAGAAGTTCTCGGGCCGTGTAGGGAAAGAGCAAATTGGCCAAGATGGTAGTGGTCAGGCTCTCTCGCCCTACATTGTGTAAATACATGGGTATGTAACAGCTGAGATCACACAGCACCTTGCATGCACGTGCACACACACACACTTGCCCCAGCCCCTCTTGTTCCGTAAACATATATAATCTCCACCTGAAAAAGCTCTTGCTCCAAGGCTGGGCCCCCCTGGTCAACCGCAAGAGGAGAATACAGCATGTCTGCTGCTGCCACAGCCGCTGTGCCAGTCAGGAAAAAATAAACACGCCTGTAGTTCCTACAGCTCCTTGAGTTTTTGCAATTCCAGCTTCCCCACTCATACCCTGCCTACCCTGGTTCAGCGAACAGTGAGATACAGCAAGACAGGCCACAAGAAAGTTCCTCGTGTAGCAACTAATGCCCAACACAGCCAAATAAGGAAGTAAATAAGTAAATATTTTCAAACTAATAATAGTAATATTTTTTTAAAGCTATAAAGGAAAAAGTCACAATATCTCTGGCCACTAAAGCCCCACACCAGGCAATCCTCAGAGACTGGCTGGGTGTCCCACAATTTAACTCAGTCTGATACTACCTGGAGACAATATCAGATTCCACCAGTTAAGGATTCATTCCTACAAGACCCCACACACACACCCCGCTTTAAGCCCCAATCACAAGTCATCTATGCTTTTTGACAGACTGGCTATAAATCACGGCTTCCCTTGACTCCTTCCTGGGGTTCAACTGATTTGCTAGAGCAGCTTCTAGAACTCCGGAAAACAGTATACTTACTAGATCACCATTTTTTTCATAAAAGGATGTAACTCAGGAACAGCCAGATAGAAGTGTAGGGCAAAGTATAGGGGAGGGGCACAGAGTCTCTGTGCCCTCTCCAGGTGCACCACCCCCTGGCACCTCCACTTGTTCATCAACCCAGAAGCTCTCTGAATCCCATGAATCCCATACTTTAGGTTGTGTTTTGTTTGTTTGTTTGTTTGTTTTGGCCACCTCTTGCTGCATGTGGGATCTTAGTTCCCAGACCAGAGAATGAACCCATGCCCCTTGCTTTGGGAATGTGGATTCTTAACCACTAGACCACCAGAAAGTCCCTCCATATTTTAGAGATTTTTATGGAGGCTTCACTGGGTAGGTGTGGTTGATTAAATCATTGTCCATTGACAACCGATTCCACCTCCAGCCCCTCTCTCCCCCTCCCCAGAGATTGGGAGATGGTCCGGTAGGGCTGAAAGTTCCAGGCTGCTAATCACTTGGTTGGTTCCCTGGCAAGCAGTTCCCATCCTGTGATATCTAAGGGCCATTCAAAAATTACCCCATAACATACACTCAGGTGTGATTGAAGGGGGGCCTGTTATGAATAACAAAAGACTCTTTTTCATTTATGACTCATCACCGAGGAAATACTTGGCTCTGGGCCAAGACCAGGAACAAGGCACGTCTTATCATAAATCACATTACAGGAGCACACTACACATAGGGTCAGCTCACATCTTCCTATCAATACGGATGCAGAAGAGAGCTGTGGAACCTACTCAGGCTTCTGGAATTTTCTCTGTAATATGCTGCTCTTTCTGGTTTGTTCTCTCTGACTTGCCTATTCAACCCCTTGCCCTTTAAACTAAATGAGTCATGTGGGGAAGGGACCCCTGCCTCCACTTAAGGTCTGTGAACTTGGTGAAACCTTCAGTCATCAGCTGAGGCAGAATTAACATTCGTTAATTCTCAAGCCAGCGGTCCTGGGCCCTCATCTGCATGGGTTATAACATACCCTGTGTTGTCTTCAAGGCAGAAACGGCCCTAAGAACCACTCAACCGGCTCCAGGAAACAGCTAAATGGCAGGTCAAATTGCCCATAACTTTGACGAGGAGGACGGCTGGATGATTCCGGCGCCTCTCTGGGGAGAAATGAAATTCAGAATCCACACGTCAAGAAAAGGAATCATTAAAAAAAAAAAAAAAAATCCCTGATGCAGAATTTACATCCTGCCATAAAACAGGGAAGGAGTCAGGATGCAGAGGGATCCTTCTGTTAGCAGCGTGCGTTTGTCAGAAAAACACCTCCCTCGCCCTCGGCTGGACCAGACTGTTTGCTTTCAGACGATTCCTGTCAGGCCCAGACAACCCAGACATTTGCAATTATAGCATATCAATTTGTTTTTAAGTTATCATGTTGCCGGGAAGACTCGACTCCCTGCCGGAAAGAGGCTGCGCGGTGCTTCGGGGCGGGAGCCCCGCGACGCGCTGCGACCACCCACCCGCCCAAACGCTAAGGACTTAGGCACCTGCGCCTGCAGCCCACGCTGGGTCCCACCCAGCTGGGCCAGCTCAGGTGCCGCCCCTAGCTCACTCCAGGAGCTCCGGGCCTGCGAATGCCCCACCCGGCTGGCCCAGAATGTGCACAGTTGCCAGAGGCGTCCTCCCCAAACCCAAGCGTCCCTCCGGGCGTTTCCCGTCCCCTGCCCTGTGTCTTTGCACTCACACAGGGTTGAGATGGGTGGGGGAGGCTATCCAAGGAGTGGGTCTCCCGGGCTTGCCCGGGTGTAGTCCCCCCTTCCTCCGCATCCACGCGGGAAGGCCACTGTCAAGTCGGCTCATACAGGTGGACGGGGGTCCTCACCCAGAGGATGAACGTGGCCTCCGTTCCATCACAGAGGCAAGCTCCCTTCGGATGGAGGGCTCCAGAGAGCACCGTGATAAGAGTCAGAGAACTGGCAAGGAGGCTTTACCCCTCGCACCACATGGTGGGCGGTGAGGACAAGCCTCACCTTTCACGGTTTTCTTAGCTGTCGCTCCCTCCCCAGCCCTCTCTCCTCCTCACCAGTGTCCCGCCTCTCCTCTAAGGATTCTCCTCCACAGAGAAATGGCGGCCCTCCCTGAACGCGTTCTTGTGCCAGTCTCTGATAGGGGCTGAGGTCGGCAAAGCCGTGTGAGCTTCTCTCTCGGTGCGGGGCTGAGGGGTGGTCAGGGCAGCTGTTGTCTCTTGGGTGGAGGGAGTGACGTGGGTGCTTCAAAGGCACTAAGGACTCCCTCCCCCCGAGCCAGCTACAGCCAGCCTCCTCTTGATTTTCTGAGGGGCAGACACACCTCGCTCACAAGAACTTGTTTTCTTTCGAAACTCATATATTCATTTTAGCTCTGGGACTTAGACACTGTTCCTTATGAAGCAATTATCCTGGCCTTTCTATGACAAAGAATCCTTTCTCTCCTTCCTGAGCCAGCTTGTGACAAAGGGCCCCCAAAAGTCCCTGGGCTTCCCTGGTGGCTCAGATGGTAAAGAATCTGCCTGCAATACAGGAGACCCAGGTTTGATCCCTGGATTGGGAAGATCCCCTGGAGGAGGGCATGGCAACCCACTCCAGTATTCTTGCCTGGAGAATTCCATAAACAGAGGAGCCTGGCAGGCTACAGTTCATGGGGTCGCAAAGAGTTGGACACGACTGAGTGACTAACACGAACACACAAATACCCCTGCCTGAGCTCTCTAGGACAATGGAGCCAGGCCCCCATATCATGATTGTGGATGAGGGTAAGGACCATTTCAGTTCATTCTGCAGCTCGTACAAACTGAGGCATCTCCAACATCCCTACATCATGTAATCCCCTTTCGCAGAGTCCTGCTGCTCCCCTGTCAGCTCAGAAGCCAAAGCATCTCCAGAACCTTGGAAAGAAGCAGCCTTTCCAAGGAGGGTGGCAAGTATGGTAGCTGACAATACCCAGAAACACCTCTGGTGCCAGGTCACGTGGATTTCCAGACCAGAAAGCCCACCATGTCATCAGACAGAGCTCAGATCACCAGGCAGACCCCAGTGAATGCCTGGGAATTTCAGAGATCTGAGAGGTTATTATTCCTTATGAATCAACTGCTGCATCTTCATTTTGGTTTTAATTTTTGAGATGCTGAGGCCTCCACAATTATACATAGTCTAGTGCTTGACATCTTCAGAGAAAAATTCTCTCACTGTTCTCCATACTCTGAAAATCCGCTTTCTCCCTTCATTTTTTCATTAAGCCTCTAGAAAATAACAATACTAAAATAATTTACTTTGCTTCTCACTCACCTCACCCTCTGAAACCCGGGTTGCATGCTCACAACTCAAACATCTGCTGCTGAAGTCTCCAGGGACCTCGTGTCGTGAAATCCAATGTCCGTCATAATATTGGCTCCTCCTGGTTTTCCTCTATTGCTCTGGGTGACCATGTAAGTTTCATCTAATCCAGGGCCCTTGAGAAAGTGAAAGGGGCAGAGTAAACTGTCATGTGGACACAACAGGCATAAAGCAGAACTAACCACTGGCAAACCAGGACATATGGTCATGCTTTTCATCAGTCTCTTTGCTGGCTTCTCTTTCTCGGCTTATCCTTAAAGGCCAGTGTCTCTCAGGACACGGTCCTTAAATCCTCCTCTTTTCCTTCTGCACACATCTCTCAAGCAATCTCTTTCATTACCAAAACTTCCAATATCATTTAAATGCTAATGATTTTCAAGTCTCTGTATCTCGAGTTGTGTGTGGTAGGCAGCCTCAAAGAAGGCACCAATGGCCACTGAGTCCAGTATTCACACCCTGTGCAGTCCTCTCCATCAGTGTATCAAGGGCAGTCTGTGTGACCATTAGGATGTGGTAAGTTAAGATGTGTGATTCTGAGGATAGATCAATAAAGACACTGCCATTTCTGCCCTGCTTTCTTAGATCATTTGCTCTGAGGGATCGTTTGCTCTTAGATCATTTGCTCTCAGTTCTCAGGTTGTGAAGCCACTCAAACCTCCACCTATGGATAGCTCCACATAATGAGAATTTCTGACCTCTTGCCAACAGCACCAACTTGACAGCCATCTTGAACCACATCCTCCAGCCTAAGTTGAAACTCCATATAACCACACCCCTGAACAGCATTTTGCGTGCCACCCAGTGAGAAATCTCCAAGCTATGGCACTGCTCAATTCTTCATTCATGGAAACTGAAATAATAAATATTTATTATTATTTAAGCCATCAAATTGAGGGCAATTTACCATAAGCAACAGGTGGTGGCGGTGTTATTGTTCAGTTGCTACGTCATGTCCGACTCTTTGTGACCCCATGAACTGCAGCATGCCAGGCTTCCCTCTCCATCACTATCTCCCTGAGTTTGCTTAAACTCATGTCCATTGAGTCAGTGATGCCATCCAACCATCTCATCCTCTGTCACCCCTCTTCTCCTCTTGCCCTCAATCTTTCCCAGCATCAGGGTCTTTTCCAGTGAGTTGACTCTTTGTATCAGGTGGCCAAAAGTATTGAAGTTTCAGCATCAGTACTTCCAATGAATATTCAGGACTGATTTCCTTTACTATTGACTGGTTTGATCTCCTTGAAGTCCAAGGGACTCTCAAGAGTCTTCTCCAACACCACAATTTGAAAGCATCAATTCTTTGGTGCTCAGCCTTCTTTATGGCCCAACTCTCAACAAATAAATAACTTTGTTCTTTCTCTTGAGCCTTGTATCCACATGCCTAGATGTCTTAGCTCTGTTCTCTAATATCCCAAAGACAGCTCAAATTTAGCACTCCTACACACATTTTCCCTCCATCACCTTCTTCCCAAATCCACTTCTCCACCTGCTCCCCATCTCACTGAATGGTGGTGGCATCTTCACGGTTACTGAAGCCAAAAACCCAAATGTCATCCTTGCCTCCTGTCTCTCCCTCCATGTATTATCCATCATCAGTTCTGACAATTGATTCTTCCTTCTAAGTAAATATCTCTTAAATCCATGTACCTCTCTCCAGCTACTTCAATTCAGACCATCATCATCTCTCTTCTGAGTTACCACAACAGCTTCCTTAGCTGGACTCCTTGTTTGTTTTTACCTTCTTCAACTCAAGTTCTTTTTATAAGAAAACATTTCAACCATGTCATATGTCAACCCCTATTTAAAACCCTGCTATGGCATCACCATGCCCGTGGAATAAAACCCAAGCCACCATCACAGCTCACAGAGCCCTATGAAATGTCCAGTCCCCAGCCTCCTGCTTTGCCATCCCACCTGGGCATGCCTTTCCTTACACATTCTCTTCTTCTACCTGGAACCAGTACCATTTCCCTCCAGACTCATAGCTATCACCAGACTGACTCTTACTCATCCTCCAGATTTCAGCCTGAAAGTCACTTCTTCCAGAAGCCTTCCCTGAATGATGCTGACCACATTAGGTCCGATCGCAGGCTAGTTCTCCAGGAAGCGGACCCGGAGACAGGGGTGAACATGCAGGAGGTCTATTAGAGGATGCTCTCCCAATCAACACCTGTGGGAGAGAAGGGAGCAGAAATGGACCAAGGGAGATGCTGAGCTCATCTGATCTCACAGGGATTCTGCTACTCAGATGACCCTTCAGAACTGTCCCAAGTTGGGGCAAGGGGTTGGGCCTTCATACCCACAGTCCATCAGTCGTTGGATGTGGCTGCCCTGAGAAGAAGCATTATCTGGGACCAGACGGCTCTCCCCAGAGATAGGCACCTCCACAGGGCACCCACGGCTGAAGGCCCTCCCAGCTCCCAGCAGCTGAGGGGGTACGTCCTTGGTCTCTATTTGGGACTCTCCCAGGAGCCTCTGCTGCTTCTTCCTGTACCCTGTACTCACTCACACAGCCCTGCATATTGCCTGACTCCATTCTCTGCCTTCTTAGCACAGTTCACACCTTTTTCAACTCTCCAGCCCAGCACCTAACACTATCTGACATACAGTAAGTGCTTAATAAAATACTGTTGAATTTGAAGAACAGGGAACAAAATTTGTTTCCGGGCCCCTGGAAACACTCCTTCCCTGGGCTGCCACCTCAGCTTTCACCTGAGGCACGATCAGGTGGCCCTCCTAAGGTGGGTCTTTGCCCAGAACAGATGGTGGAACCAGCCCTGAGCCCTGGAGGAAGCCTGGGCACCCTCCCCGCTGCTGGGTCAAGCCATCTGCTCCTGGAAACACAGAGCTGGAATTAACAAGTCTGATGCAGTCAGATGCCCCAGAGGGATATTTTTTTTCCTCCTCATTTTATTCTCACTTATTAAATTTTAAACAGCCCTTGAAGACTCCAGCCTAACTTGGAAATCAAACACAACAAAACAATGTGTTTGTTTCTTATTAGTATGACAGAGCAGACAGCATTGCTCCAGCCAAGCTGTGAGGTGTGGCAGAGAAATCAACCATCTTCCTCGTGTCCCCAGTGGGCCCAGCATTCCACACAGTGGTCAAGACCCCAGCTCCTAGGAACCCCAGCTGCCTGCATACAGATTCACCTGCAGGCTGCTGCCAGGACAGGCCAAGAGCCTTCGGGTAGCTTCCGCTGCCTGGGGAAGCCCAGGGTGGGGAGGGGAAGGTGAGGAGGTTGTGCCCCAAAATAGCTCACTACAGCCTGGGTTCTCCAGCATCAGCTCTATGCCCTGCAGCCTTGATCGTTGGGGAAGGGTCTTCAAGAACTTCCTGTGAAATGGACACGGTGCCCCTGGAGGAGAGTCACGTGCATCCCCAGGCCTGTCCTGGAGTCATTTATACTTCTGCCTCCATCGTCTCAGCCCTCAGCTGGGCCCTGCCACTGGACAAGAGACATTCCATAGCAACTTGCTATTTATTTATTTTGGCTGGGTCTTTGTTGCTACACGGGCTTCTCTCTTGTTGCGGTGAGCAGGGGCTACTCCCTAATTACAGTACACCAGCTTCTCATTGCAGTGCCTTCTCTTGTTGCAGAGCAGGGACTCTAGGTGTGGGCTCCAGGCACATGGGTTTAGTTGCTCCACAGCAGGTGGGGTCTTCCTGGACCAGGGATCAAACCCGTGTCCCCTGCAGGCGAATTTTTAACCACCGGACCACCAGGAAAAGCCTGAAAGCATCCTTTTGGATCCAGGAACATCTTGAGATAATACGAGAACAGTTTACGTACATCAGTGGCAGATAAAGTGGGCTTAAATTGCATGATCATATAACTTACCCAAATTAGGACACTTTTGAAAGCAAAGGAAAGTGCCATTAATCATTAAGCCAACAATGATACAGATATTGAATCATTATGTCCTACACCTGAAACTAATAAAATGTTTGTCAATTATACCTCAATTTTTAAAGAAATCCATTCAGCCAAGACATGAGGAAATTGTGACTGTGTCTAGGTTTAACTCTCCCGTCCCGCACCTGAGCTTTCAACCTTTCCCTAACCCTCCCTCCAAGCCTCGCACACCTTGAGCCTCACCCGGAGGGCAAGGGGTGAGGATAGAGTAGCCTGGATGAAGTGCAGGTCAGGACTTGATGTGGTCCAGAGAAGGGACGAGGCCCAAACAGAGGTGGTGCTTGCTTCCCGGGAATTTCAAAGGGCATTTCATGTGAAATCTGGTGCAACGCAATAATCAAGGCACAAGCTTCTGTATGTATGTTCCCCTCTGTGACCTCCACAGTGCCAGAACAAGGCAGTTTGTGGAGAGGAAGGTTCTGAGAAGAGCAGTGGGAGGAAAACGCTAATCAAGCCCCCTTTCATCCCAGTTTACCCTGATCAGGACCCACCCTCTGTGTTCCAGGGATGTGGCAGCTCTTCCCTCCAGGCTTCTGTTTGCTGATCACACTGGGCCTCAGGAGGTTTGGGTCTTCACAGGAGTAAAGAGACCAGAGGCTACTGATTCACTAACCACCAGAAGCCCAACCAACCAGGGGTCATTGTAGGGAGACTGGATGCTGAGCCCCGAATTCTGAAGTTGTGTGCGTGTGTGCTGATGCATGTGTGCTGGTGCGTGTGCGCTGATGTGTAGGTGCTGGTGTGTCCGTGCTGGTGTGTGTGTGCTGATGTATATGCTGGTGTGTGTGTGCTGGTGTGTGTGCTGGTGTTTGTGTGTGTTTGTGTCTGTGTGCTGGTGTGTGTGTGTTGTTGTGTGTGCTGGTGCGCGTGTGCTTGCTCACCTTTGTGCTGACACGGCACTGTGTCTTTCCCACGGCCCGGTGTGTCAGAGTTTCCTCTCTGTGCTTGCAGGGACAGGGAGAAGCAAAAACATCAACAGGACACCTTGCTTTCTCCCCCTCACAGCCTCAGAGGAAGGAACCTTCCTGAAACCCCTCCTCTGCTACCTGCTGAGTGGATATTTGTGTAAAGCCCTGAGGCTGAGAAGATGGCCCACAGAGCCCCACAAGCAACATCCAGGCATAACCAGCTGATTGAGAAATTCTTCCAGTGGGGGTGGACAGAAGAGATATTGGAAAGGTGGACTGATAGACAACAGACTTCTGGAAGTCTCCACCATGCAGATGATGACCTGGGTGTGGTGACTCAACGCAGCTGAGGTCGATCACTGTAAGGTCCTGCCCAGATACCCAGGCTCCAGGGCTGACAGCTTCACTGGCCGCCAATCCAGTAAGAAACATCAGGTGATGAGGGCAGAGGCCCTGGGTGGCTCTCCCCTCAGGGAAGCTGAACTGAAGATTCATATGACTCATGGCGGACAGGAAAGACTGAGGAGCCAGCCAGGCCAGGGCGGTCACAGAACTGAAACCAGCCCTCCAATGTCAGCCCCCAACGCCCTGCTGGCCCACCTCCCCCCAGGATCCAGCGCAAAAGGCAGCCTGCTGTGTCAGAAAGAGCAACAGAAGAACAAGGAACAAGAAGAAGCCCTCTGGGGGCAAAAGTTACCCCAGGCCCTGAGCACAAGGGCCAATGGGCCCTGCTGACACCAGTTGAGAAAATGGCCACCAAACTCTACCTCATCACTAAGAACCCAAGGGAGCCTTTGCCACCACGTCACAGGAGCGGCCATGTGACATCTGCATTCAGGCTGCGTGTGGATGGCCAAGTGGCAGGGTTCACAGTGATATAGGGGGTGGTGGAGACCTCCGTGCGGAGGGGAGCAGAGATGTATTACATGAGATGTATTGGCCAGGCAGCGAGAGTGGCTGCTTCGTCGGTACATAAGCCAGCTGGTCCTAAAGGCTGTTCCTACTGAGAAGCTCTCAATAGCATCTTGAGCAAGGCAACCCTTCTGGGATCAATGCCTGGCCCCAGGCTGGGAAGAGAAGGGATGGGGCATGTGTCTGCAGGGATGTAGGTGCTAGAATAATTGTTCAAAATACACCTGTACATCTTGTCTCCTCATGTAGCTCTGCTTACCTTTAAAATTCTCCTACTTCCCTTTCAGAATCTCTCTGGTGTCTCTTCACTGAATCCACAGAATTCTAGCCAGAAGGAAGAAGGGGGTGGGCACCTGGATCCAAGCCCCCACTCACCTCTGCTAGCTTTTCCCATTAATCTCCCGCCCTCTTTCCTGCCTGGACAGCCAGACTGGAAAAACCTGTACCTCCTGCCATCTCTTGAATCAGACCACATTCTGAGGCCAAGACTTGCCAGGTCTAATGAAGTGGCAGTGGGTATTCTCGGTACTAAGAAGGCAAGAGCCCCATTTCCCCCTACATGCAGGAACCTAGTTAATTTCACAGTGCTCCTGATCAGGTTTCACCCCACTTTCCCAAATACGCCTCACCGAGTGTCTACACAAGTCAGTGAAACGGCAGCTTAGACAATAACCACTCTCATGTTTACAATATAATAAAATTAATTGTTCAAAACACCTCTGCTTTTCCTTCCAACTTGGTTCAATATTTACCAAGTACCCACGCAATTTGTGGGGAGCGTTGTGCTGGGTGCACAGGGAGTGAAAAATAACAAAACTCAAGGCTGCCCTCAGGCTGTTTTTAGGAGATGACCAGGGATGAATGCAAAGGCTAATAAAGGGACGGGCCAAAGAGAGCAGAAAACAAAGAGCCAGAGGGGTTGAGGGGGGACAGATGGGCCTGCTGGTGTCGGGAAAGTTTCAAGAAGAGGGGCCCCAAAGGACAGAGTGAGTCTATAGCCCTCAGTAGCGGAGGGAAAGAAACAGTGCAACCGAGTGAAGGGAACTTGTCCTCTGAGATCAGCAAAACCTGAGATCTAACCCCGGTCACACCGCTCACCTGCTGAGCAATTCTGGCCAAGTTATTTAACCTCTTGGTGCCTTGCCTTCATCTCTAAACTGAGAATAATGACTCCAGCTTCACATAATAGTGACGAGGATTAGATCAACTAACATTCGTAACGAGCCCTGTGTGGCACACAAAAGCGCTCCATGAATATTAATTTATTAATTCCAAATATTGCACTAAGTCATCTCAGCACTAACCCCACATGGTCCTTCTGAGCTGCTTGCAGGCTGGGAAGAGGCAGGATGGGGCAGGGCGGGTTAGTGGAGAGAGTTCGCAGCTGACTTTCTAGTCCAGGCAGTGTTTCCATGTGGAGAACAAATAGCTTTCACTCACTGTCACCCCAGCATTCTCCTTCCAGGAGCAGATATTACAGAGTTTAAAAGCACACTCAAGTCAACATCCAAAACAGAAAAGGCCTATGCATGTACACGTACACACACACACACACACACACACACATATGCTCCTCTTTGTAAAAAACGTTTCCATGGAGATGAAACAGAGAAACAACACAGACGCAGAAGAGCCACTGAAACGGCTATAATTAATTTAAAGAATTAGAAACAATTAAAATTTGTATTAAAGCAAGTTCATTTGAACAAGGCGTAAATCAGGTGAGGAGATCACATCGACCATGCACAAAATAAAGCATTGCTTTGGGGTGTTGGAACAGGCACCTTCAAAGGAGGGAGATAAATTAGTCACAGCATTCAAGAACAATAAAATGTGTAAACTAATTTATCTAATGTTTCTGAAGACAAGGCAATTCTCCCAATAATTCCACTTCCTCTAGTACCTTTCTGCCAGGTTAAAAAAATAAAAACCAAGTGAGGATGGAAAATTATCCCTTATCAACTGAGTGGATCCTTGTTTCTTTGTCAGATACTGTGGTCACGGGTCACTGAGCAGAGGAGAAGGGGACAGAAAGGACCACCACTGTGGAGCGCCTGCTGTATGCCAGCCGCTCTCCTGGCATTTGTCTCATGACCCCCGCAAGCTCCACAAGGAAGGCATGAGTGCCGTTCCTACCAACAGGGACCCAGGTAGATTCCTAACTGACTGAAGGTCTCACAGCAACTTGGTAGTGGAGTAAGCGTTGACCTTGTAGCTCTCTAGATTCCAAAGTCCGTGCTCTTGCCATCACATCACATCTTCCTCAAGGAAGAAACCAAAATGGTGCACACAGGACAACGGCAACAGGCACCGCTTTTGAGCACCTGCAGTGTGCCAGGTCCTGAGCACCACGAATATCATTTCACAAACATCGTTCGACTTGATCCTCACCAAGACCCTTCATTTCACAGAGAAGGAAACTACAGCATTCACCAAGTCCAACTTGCCCAAGACAATACAACCAATGACAAGCAAAACAGATTCACCCCCAGATCTGCTTAACGCTTTAACACCCTGCTCCCTACATTTGCTCCCCGTGCGTTAACTCCTATAGCACTTATCATTGCTGCCACATGCCACAAACTGCTCCGGATTGGGGAGCCCTTGGCAGTGGCTGGATAGTCCACTGTTCCATCTAGACAACTGAGAAGAGCAGAGAAAACTTTTCAGAAGAGGCAAATTTCAAGATGGATCTTGACTGGGAAAAGTGAGGTTTGAACAGGCAGAGCCCCTTCCTGTTCCTGAGACCTTAAAGCTGAGGTTGGAGGACCCCAAGATGAGGGCAAACACAAGGGATGTTTGCATGAAATGACCTGAAGGCCCCGAGGGCTAGATGGAGAAGCAGGCCCGCTTGTCCAAGGAAGACAGGTCTGTGGCCAGGAGAGTGGCGCCCAGGGTCACATCCCAAGATGAAGTGAGGACAGACGTGGGAGAAGAAGTCAAAGGTCAACAGCAGCAAGTCAGATGTGGGACAGAACCAGGAACAAGCAGAGAAGTAAAGGAAGCTAAGGCTGCCATGAAGGGGCAGGCAGAAGGAGCCAGCAGAAGCTCTCGTGTGCCAGCTAGCCATTGGCCAGGACTCTGCAGTACAGACATCTGCATTGTTGCAATACTGAAGTGTGTCATACCAGTTATACTTCATTACTCCCAACCTCACAAGGGCTCCCATCACCTTGGCCACACCACTCCTCCTCTGAGACCCCCTAGAGCCCCCTACACTTCAACAACTACACTGCCGACATCTCCAGTGCCCCAGCATTGGCACAACTTGCCAGCCTGGGCCACTAGCGGGTAAGTATTTTTGCATATCACCCCTTGCACTAGGATAAGGACTTATGAAAGTGACACGCTGAATCCTGACCACAACCATGAGATGGATCGTATGATCTCAGTTTTACCAACACAGAGCTTGGGGGATTAAGCCACAGCGTAAGAGCAGTGGCCGTGGGAGAGAAGGGCTAAGAAGCTGGCATGAGCCGAGAGGGGAGCCAGGAAAAAGAATGGCTGGCATCTGATCTCTCACGGCTCAAGAAGCTGAACTTGGATTTATTTCCTTTGGGGAGAGATTCCATGAGTCACAGGGAAAATTCTAGACCATAAAATGCCTATGAAGAGGCCATCTAACTTGGTGCTTAATTAGCCCACTCCCTAGATACATTAAATACAGACAGCCACATTCAAGAGGTAGATTTACTGATCAGATGAAAACTCAGATGAATAATGAAGGTTCCAGTCGCACCTACGGCAGCCTCCTGCCCGTGATTCCAGGAGGGAAGTAAGGGGTAATAAATAGCTTCCACCCCTCCTGACAGGAAAGACAAAAGGCCTGGCGGGGCAACTTGTGTCTCCAGAAATATTTCTTCCTCTCCGGGATTCATTAGAGCACACCAACGTGGTGCAAAAGCAACGTGTATATCAAGTTATGATTTCCCAGAGAATAATTTCCTTTGCCTTGATAAACTACAGCTAAATGCCCAGACCACTCACCACAGAACAGACTCAGCTGGGAGAAGTGGAAGCAGAAAAGAAGCCAGCCAGAGCTCAAGTTGAGGGGCGAGGGGTAGAAGGTGGAGCTGGGGAGGCAGGAGGAAGAGGGTAAGGACTCATCCACACATGGGATATGCCAGGCACTGTCTTCCATGCCTGCCCTCATAGAGTTTCCAATCTAGTGGGCAAGGCAACAATGTAATCAAATATAATCTCAGGGCATGAGTAGGCAGAGCTAGTGCAAAAGTCCTGAGGCCCAAATGCTCTTGCTGTGTTTAAGAAGCAGCAAGAAAGTCATCGCGGCTACAGTGGAGCATGTAAGGGTACGAATGGGTGAGAGAGTGTTTAGGGCTGAACCTGTAAAGCTTCCCAGGCTGTAGAAAACAGTTTTGATTTCATCCAGGGTATAATGGCGAGGTTGAAGCTTTTACAGGGTTTTAAGTTGGCTAGTGACATAACCTGATTTACGTTTTTAAATCTCTCTCATGCTGGGTGGAAGGCGGATCATCATAATAGGCCTAGAAGAGACATCAGTTAGAGATTTTGCAATGTACATGATATGTGTTGAGGAATTATCATGTCATATGTTATCATGTATTAACTCATGTAATAATCTCCACATCACAGCTAAGGAACCAAGGCATGGAGAGGTTAGCAAGCAATGGAGCCAGGTTCTGAACCTAGGTCCCCTGTTCCTAACCTGCCGTGGGACACAGTCTCTCTGTAGCAATCTAGGTGAGAGATCATGGTGGCCAGGACTGTGATGATAACCTATAGAGGGGGTGAGAAATGGCTGGATCCCAGTTATATTTTAAAACTAGTGCTGACAAGATTATCATCTTAATTAGATGAGACAAAGAAAAGACAGTTGGAGACCCTTGCTTCAAAAGTGCTGATACCAAAGTTCTAGTAAAAATAAACCACAGTCTCTAACTAACTGGTTCATAAACCTGAAGTTTCAACAGAAAGATTCAGAAACACAGATTCTAACACCTCACTTCACAGGCACCAGAGGAGGCAGTTCAGAGGGGGGCCCAGAAACCTGCATTTTTTAAACCACTTCCCAGGTGACCTTGAGGGAGTGGGTGCCTGGGCTGGCATTGCAAGGCCCTGCACTTGGCTTTGACTCTAACTCTCAGGATGTGAGTGCTAAGAGCCCCTGGGAGGAGACAGTGCCATACTTGCTGCAGATGAGGACCTCCAGGCCTGAGAGGGAAGAGCCTGACCCAGTTAATAAGGGGCAGCCCTGGGGACAGAGTCTACATCTTTTGACTCCTTGGCCACAGCTGTGTCCACTACCCCAGACCAACTAACCCCAATACCACTACCTGCTTTCCCTTATTACCCCTCATGCAGGACAAGCCCTGAACCCTGAATGACCTCTAAGATCATGGGAAGAGCACCATACTCAGGTCAGTGGATGGAGGTTCCGCCACCTGCCGGCCAGGAAGGTCACTTAGCTCTCTGCACTCCCATTTTTCTCATTTGTAAACTCAGGACATTGAGTTCTCCTGCTATTGCTGTTGGATTCAGTAAAATAATGCTTGTGAAACACTTAGCAAGACCTTAATGTTAGTGGCTCTTTGGCATGTTATTCATCTAGATTTCCTGGTTCCTAATAAAATGTATTTCTCCTACGGCATTTCCATTAGGATTTTGAAGTCTTTGCTTTTCCAAGATCAAATGCAGGCACTTTAGGAGGAAAGAGTGGCTCTATCAGTTACAGCCTGCCTGCTCAGTCGCTAAGTCATGTCCAACTTTCTGGGACCCCATGGCCAGTCTCCTTGGTCCACGGGATTTTCCAGGCAAGAATACTGGAGTAGGTTGCCGTTTCCTCCTCCTGGGATCTTCCTGCCCCAGGGGTCAAACCTGTGTCTCTTGCATCTCTTCCAATGGCAGACGGATTCTTTACCACTGAGCCACATGGGTTACAGAAGGGCATGAGAGGCCTGGGGGCTGGGCAACAGGAGGAGGGCACAGGGGGGCAGTGAGAAGCGGGGGAGGAACCTCATGGCACACACACCAGCCCCACCACAGGACACGGAGGATCACAGTGCATCTCCAGCCACGTGTCAAGTGCTCAGTGCCCACGTGGTGGCTGTCAAGTTCCAGACCAAGGGTCATCAAAAGTCCTTCTGTAAAGGACCAGATAAACACCTTGAGCCTTTTAGCCACACACACATTCTATTGCATATTCTTATTCTTCTTATTTTTTTTTTTTTACAACCCTTTAAACATGTGAAATCCATTCTTAGCTGATAGGTTGTACAAAAACAGGGCCCGGGCCAGATTTGGCTTGCGACTCACAGTTTTCCAACTCCTGCCATAGACCTCAACTCACCGAGGGCAGGACCATGCCTGCTGTGTGCACGGCTGGGTCCTCTGGTACCTGGAATACAGCAGCACTGAATAAATCATAGTCTTAGGGTTGGATTTAACTGAGGTAGTGCAGGCAGGGTTTATTATTCCCATTTGACGTATGACAAAAGTGAAATCAGAAAGTCAAAGTGACTTATCCAAGGCCACACAGCTAGATACAGACCCAAGCCACATCAGCGCCGGCCCACCCATGGCTCTTTCTTTCAGGTCACGTTTCTATAATGTGATGACACCTGTTTCATTGCTTCACTGGCCGCCACTCTGATCCCCAGTTGGTCCATCTCCCTCTGCCCTTGAATTTGATCTCAGGGTCACAGATGCCCACTGCAGCCTGGGGGGGAAGGCAGGGAGGAGGAGTCCTGCACTTTCTAGGAGACACCCAGCAAAGGTGTTTGTGATGAAGAGCCCATGTCACGTTCCTCTCCCTCCACCCAGGATCTCTCCGGAAATGAGTGCTTTTCGTAAGATTAGAGAAAATGCGTTTCTCTTCTCCTTTTCAGGCTAAAAGCATCTGCCTCCCTCACAAAGAAGGTAGTGAACCAGTTATAATTACACACCATACACTGGGGAGCGTGAAAGTGACATTTAGCAACACTTAAGCCTCAGATATGTGCTGGTTGCAATAAACATTATATAACTGCTGCAGCATCGATCCCAACAATTAATGCCAAAGAGCGGGGATGAAACGGTAGTTCTCCAAGAAACTGCCATAACCTGAGAGTAAAGCAGAACCCAAAATCTCTCCTGAAGACAGCTCCCCCACCTCCAAATGTTAAAACCTTCTCTCTTTTTTTGGTAATGTTTTCTGTCCCAACAATTTTCAACACAATTTTCCCAGGGTCCAAGGGACTGGGAAGCAAACAGGCAGACGGGGACCAGGAATTTGTCTGGTGGACTGGTCTGCTTCCCAGGGCCCTCTGGTCTAATCCATGAAATTGGTGAACTTGGGGAACTACAAGGTCAGTGCAACTGGGTCACAAAAACCAAGGAGCGTGCCTCAGGAGACAGGCTGGGGAGGCTACGTGTCTGTCTTAACTGTAGGCAGGGCAGTCACCAGAGGGGTTATGATGAAAAGCAGTAGAGAAATTTTGCATCTTGGAAAGAAGCAGAGAGACTGGGAGAGAATGAGAGTGGCTGAACTATAGCAGTGGGGATGCGGAGAAGCAGACAGATCCAAGAAGTCTTTAAGAGGTGAACTTTACAGGACTTAGTGAGAGATAGGATGTAGTAATAGCACAGTCGAGGCTGATTCCAAGGTTCTGACTTTGGTAACTGGGAGGCTGGTGGTGGAGAAGGAAATGGCAACTCATTCCAGTATACTTCCCTGGAGAATCCCATGGATCAAGGAGGCTGGTGGGCTACCGTCCATGGGGTCGCAAAGAGTCGGACACGACTTAGCAACTAAACAACAGCAACAATGATGATGGGTTGGTGATACTGAACCCTGGAAAGAAGGTTGGAGAAAAAAAAAATGTTTCAGATTGTTGGGAACATTAATTATAAGGATGAGTCAGATAAAAGGGGAAAGTGGAAATATGACTCAGAAGAAATGCTGTGGTGAAGATACAGATATGTGAGTCACATACATCTAGCAAGTGACTGGTCAGAGCTGAGTGGGCTTCCTGCGGAGAAGAAATAGAGTAGTAGAAAAGAAGATTGGGCTAAACAACAAGGTCCTGCTATAGAGCACAGGGAACTATATTTAATATCCTGTGATAAACCATAATGAAAATGAATACCAAAAAATGTCTATAGGATATAATGGAGCCACTGTGCTATACAGCAGAGATTGGCACAACACTGTAAATCAATTATATTTCAGTTTTTTTTTTTTAAAAGAAAGAAAAGAAGACTGGGGACCCACTAGTTAAGGGGTGAGACAGAAAGGGGCTCCAACAATGGAGACAGAAGAAGGAACAATTAGAGAAGGCAAAGGAGAAACAGAGAAGGATGAGTGGATGGTCTTAGAGACCAAGGAAGAGGAGTCTTGGAATAAAAGGTACACAGCCCTGTCTGATGCTGAAGCAAGGAGAAGTGAGAGTCATTCATTCATTCATTCCGCAAAGATTTACTGAACAAATGGCACCCCACTCCAGTACTCTTGCCTGGAAAATCTCATGGATGGAGGAGTCTGGAAGGCTGCAGTCCATGGGGTCGCTGAGGGTCGAACATGACTGAGCGACTTCACTTTCACTTTTCACTTTCATGCACTGGAGAAGGAAATGGCAACCCACTCCAGTGTTCTTGCCTGGAGAATCCCAGGGATGGGGAAGCCTGGTGGGCTGCCGTCTATGGGGTCACACAGAGTCGGACACGACTGAAGTGACTTAGCAATAGCAATGCTATGACTGGCACCATTCCAGGTACTGAGAGAGAGCTGTAAAGTGAACATAACAGGCAAAACTCCCCACCCAAGTGGAAATTTCATACAGGTTGAAGAGAGAAAGCTTAAGGAAATAAATAAGTATATGGTACACATACATATAAAATTAAGTGTATGTATTGGACTGAATAGTGATCACCAAGAATATACATCCAAGTCCTGACCCTTGGCACTATGAATGTGATTTTATTTGGAAATGGGGTATTTGCAGATGTAATTAAATTAAGAAACTCAAGATGAAATCATCCTGGATTTAAGTTGAGCCATAAATTCAATGACTGCTGTCCTTATAAGAAAAAGGAAAGGGCGATTTGAGACAGACCCACAAGGGAAAATACCATGTGAAGACAGAGGTAGAGACTGGAGTGATGCGTCTAATGAGAGTCTTGGAACGGATCCACTTCTGTGTCTTCAAATCTCTCTCTCCACAGAAGGACACAAGTCATTGGATTTAGGGTCCACCCTAGTCTAATATGCTCTCATCTTCACTTAATTACACCTGCAATGTCCCTATTTCCCAGCAAGGTCACATTTGTAGGAACTGGGTTTAGGGATTTAAACATATATTTTGGAAGGTTACAATTCAACCCACAGAAAATACCATGTAATCATCTTAATAAATGCAGAAAAAGCACTTGAAAAAGCACCCTCTCATGATGAAAACTCAGCCAACTAGAAATAGAAGCAGTTTTTCTCAGCCTGACAAAGGACAACTGCAGAAAACCTCCAGATAATATTATACTTAATGGTAAAACACTGAATGCTTTCTCCCTCAGATGGGGAACAAAGCAAGGGTGTCCACTCTCACTACTTCTCATCAGCACACTGGAAGTCCCAGCCAGTGGAATGAATGGATGAATGAATGCAAATTGGAAATGAAGTACAAACTCTATTTATACACAACCTGAGTGTCTAGGTAGAAAATCATACAGAATCTACAAAAACAACAAAAAAACTAGTTAGAATCAATGTAAGTGATTTCCCCAAAGTCTCACAATATACAAAAGGCAATTGTATTCGTATTGACTTGCGATTAATAATTAGAAATGGGAATCTGCAAAAATATTATTTATAGTAGCATCCCAAAACCATGCAACACTGAAGTATAAGACTAACAAAATATGCGCAAGATCAGTATGCCATAAACTAGAAAACACTGATGAAAGAAATAAAAAATATATATAAATAAATGAAAGCTATATTGTTCATGGATTTGAAGGCTTGGGGTTTTTAAGATACCAATTTTTCCTGGAGTGAGCTACAGATTCAACACATTTCAATCAAAATCTCTGCAGGAATTTTTGTGGGAATCGATCCTTTGATTCAAAAATGTTCATAGAAAGACAAAGGAACTAGAATAGACAAAACAACTCCGATGAACAAAATTTGAGAAATCACATTACCTGACTTCAGGACTTAGGATAAAACCATGGTAATCACAACAGTGTGGTTTAGGAGAACAGAATACACAGAGTGGTGTGCTGGAGTCATGGCAGCTCATGGGAGCCGCCTGTTAAATTTTCGAGAGTTTTACAAGTTGGTTGATGTCAAATTGGCTGCTTAAAACTGTCTATTGTGAGAATATTTAAGAAATAAACATCAGCAAGCACCATAAACTAGAACTCCTCCAG
Organism: Bubalus kerabau; assembly: GCF_029407905.1. Taxonomy (NCBI): domain Eukaryota; kingdom Metazoa; phylum Chordata; class Mammalia; order Artiodactyla; family Bovidae; genus Bubalus; species Bubalus kerabau. The sequence continues at coordinate 22,741,336 of NC_073638.1, read as the reverse complement.
CCCACCCCTGCTCTTCTCCCAAAAGCCGGTTCTTAAATGTTTAGCAGCAGTCTTCTACATGTAGATCAAGGGAACAGAGCATTTAGAAATTGATGTACATATATCTGGGCAATTCATTTTAAACAAAATTTCAAAGGCAATTCAATTAACTGTCCCATACTGGAACAACTAGAAATTCATAAGCAAAAGAAGAAAAAAAAATAGAACCTCTATCCATTTCTCAAATCATATAACACAAATTAACTCAAGATGGAACACAAAACTAGACGCAAAAACTGTAAAACTATTACTTGAAAGCATGGGATGAAATCTTTGTGAACTTGGACTTGGCAAATATTTCCTAGCCCTGACACCATATTGAGAAAATAAACTTCACCAAAATTAAGAACTTCTGCTTTTCATAAGACACCATTACAAAAATAAAAAGACAAGCTATGGTCAGGGAGAAAATATTTATAAATCACATACTTGATAAAAGACTTGACATGGAATACATAAAGGATTTGCAAAACTCAAAAAAGCAAACAGTCCAGTTTTTTTCATTGGCAAAAGAATTGAACAGATGCTTTCAATTGGGCAAAAGAACTGTGGCTGCTTAACCACTAGGGAAATACAAATTAAAACCACAAGGACTTCCCTGATGGTGCAGTGGGTAAGAATCTACCTGCCAATGCAGGGGACATGGGTTTGATCCCTGGTCTGAGAAGATTCCATATACCTCAGAGCAACTAAGCCCATGTGCCACAACTACTGAGTCCAAGCCACAGCTACTGAGGCCTGCGTGCCTAAAGCCCGTGCTCTGCAACAAGAGAAGCCGCTGCCATTAGAAGCCCACACTCCACAAGGACGAGTAGCCCCTGCTTGCTGCAACTAGAGAGAGCTGCACAAAGCAAGGAAGACACAGAGCAGCCAAGAACCAATCAATAAATAATTTTTTATTGAAAAGACCACAATGAGATAACACTATGCATCTAGTAGAATGGCTAAAATGATCTTTGTAATTGATAATACAAAGTGCTGGTGAGGACATAGAGCAACTGGAACTCTCATTCATTACTGGAGGGGATTCAGAATAAGCACAGTCCCTTCCATAGTCCCTTTGGAAGTTTAAAGATTTCTTATGAAGTGAAACATACTTCTATCACATCACTTCTATCAATATCCCTCCCAGGTGTTTGCCCAAGTAAACTAGAAACCTACATGCACCAAATAATCTGAATCTGTATGTGAATTTTTAGAGCAACTTCATTTCTATTTTCCCCAAATTACAAAATACTAAATATCCCTCAACTGGGGAATAGATAAACAACATAAAATATCTATACAACTGATCCTAATCCTAATCAGTCTCAAAAAGAAAATAATTGCTGATATACAGAACATGAATGAATTACAAATACATGTGCCAAGTGAAAAAAGCCAGACTCAAAGGCTGCACACTACACTGTTCTATTTATATGACATTCTGAAAAGGCAAGGTACAGAGACAGAAACGAATCAGTGGTTATCAGAGCTGAGAGTAAGGGAACAGGTAGACACAGAAAAATTATTTGGAGTGATAGAACTGTTCTCCATTGCACTGATGGTTAAGCACTGGGTGCATTTGTCAAGACATGCAGAATTGTATACTAATGTAGGTAAATTTTGCTGTATATACATTATTTCTCAATAGAAAAAAATAAGAAAGGATCACTTTTGTCTTTGGGGCTCAGAATAGACTGAAGGGGCAAGACTGGAAGCAGGGAGGCCCCTGGGTGAGAGTGACATGGCTTAGACTGAAAGTGCCCAGAATCTAGCAGTACATAGGCCATCAGAGACCCTGGTGGACACAGCTTCAGTGAAGGCACAGAGGGAGAGGCAGGCTACAAGGGTGAGGAACGGAGGTGAGCATGTGCAGACAGCCCTGGGTCCTGGATCACAAATGACTCTTTCCAGACACCTACCTGAGAACAAACTAGTGGTTACCTGTGGGGAGAGGGTTAGGGGAGGGGGAAGCTAGGGAAGGAGACTAAGAGGCCCAAACTACTGGGTATAAAATAAATAAAGTATCAGAATGTAATGTACAGCACAGGGACTATAATTAATATTTTATAACAACTTTCAATGGAATATAATCTATAAAAATATCAAATTACTACATTGTATATCCGACACTAATATGACACTGTCAGTCAACTATTCGGTAAGTCTTTTACGTATGAAATTTCAAGTTGTGAGCTTTCAAAGATGCAAACGTGCATTTGCATGCCCAACCATGTAAGGTCTGTTCACGTGTCTGACATACATTGTCACATGCATGAATCCTCTACGTTTGTGCTTTTATGTACTTTATAGAGTACACTACAGTACAAAGGCAATGGCACCCCGCTCCAGTACTCCTGCCTGGAAAATCCCATGGATGGAGGAGCCTGGTGGGCTGCAGTCCATGGGGTTGCTGAGGGTTGGACATGACTGAGCGACTTCACTTTCACTTTTCACTTTCATGCACTGGAGAAGGAAATGGCAACCCACTCCAGTATTCTTGCCTGGAGAATCCCAGGGATGGGGGAGCCTGGCGGGCTGCCGTCTGTTGGGTCACACAGAGTCGGACACGACTTAAGTGACTTAGCAGCAGCAGCAGCATGCAATACCATATAGAGTACAATAGTACAATATTTCTGTTTCAAGTCCAGAATGTCCGGAAGCAAACATAAAAGTAGCAGTGATGTTGCTGGTACAGCACTACCCAGACAGCACTGGATCATTTTTCCAAGAAGGTAGACAGAATTGTACCCAGTCAGGAAGCAGAGCCTGCGCCATCAAAGTCAGGCACTGCAGCTCGCCCTCCATCTCCTGTTGCTGACGATCCATCATCTCTTACCATCTCCCACCTCCTCTGCCTCCTCCAGTCAGGAGCGCTTCTTGCCTGTTCACTCCATGCCAGCCCCTGTATGCCAGCTGTTATACTGTATTCCTGTGCTTTTCAAGGTATTGAACTGTAAGATTTTAAATGCTTCACTTTTTGTGTTTTTTTTTATATATTATTTGTATGAATATAAACCTAACACAGTATAGTGCTTATAGCCAATTGTGTTAGTTGGATACCTAGGCTAACTTTGTTAGACTTACAAACAAATTAGACTTACAAACACTCTCTCTGAATGGAACTTGTTAGCATATAAAGGACTTATTATATTTCCACCCATCAATCAATCAACCAATAAGTAAATAAATAAACTTGCTTGGACCTTTCCTACAGAATGAGCCCTCACATGGAGAAAAGCCTAGGCCTCTGGTGACCAACCATTCCATTTTGCCTGGGACTTTCTCAATTTTGACAAAGAAAGTCCTGCATCTAGAGAAACCACCCGCTTCCTTCCCAGCTATACCAGGACATCTGATCAAGTAAACCTGGTCCCCGACCCGCCCCAAGTGAAGAGCTGTGCCCAGTTCAAGGCCCCGTGGTTCTTCCCTGTGGTAGAGCTGGGGTCCCTGCCTTCCACCCTGTCAAGCTTCCGAGCTCCTCTCTGACACCACTCACCCAGGAGAAGGCGCAGGAAGGCTTGAGAGCAGAGCCACCCTCTGCTTTTCACGGCCCTTAGTTCAGCCATTGCATGAAGGCTCTTGGTCAGATGACTCAATAGCAAGAAGATATAAAAGAGGGGTTTAGTCTCTCCCCTGCCTGAAGTTAGGAGCAGAGAACTTGGAATACACCTTGGCTCTCACTTCTGAAATGCCTCTCTTGAAACACACTCTTTGAGACGCTCTGCTTTGGTCTAAGTCCATCTCGATGTCTCCGCAGCTGCAGACCTGAAAAGCATTCCCTCCTTCGCTTCTGGGCTTTGGTTGCCATCCCACTCACTCACCTTGCAGATGTGTGTTTCTGCATCCCCTTAGTGCCCAAGGAGTCACGTGCCTGGTTTGAATCCCAGCTTTGTCATTTACCAGCACCGTGACCTTTGGTACTTTACTCCTCCCATGTCCAGGTATTCCCTCTGTAAGGTGGGTATAATGAATTCCTCTTCATTGGATCACTGTGAGAAGGAAATTCAATGAGATCATGTATGAAGAGGGGGGAAAATCACCGTAACACTTGGAACAGAGCAAGCAACAAATAAATGCAGCTCTTGGTCTTATAAAACGTTTCCAAATGCTCAACAATAGGAAAGTGGTTAATAAGTTAGGCTACATCATGATTTATTATTTATAGAATACTATATAACGAAGCCATAAAAAATAATGTTCTGAAGAATAGTTAATGGCACAGAAAAATATTCACAGTATAATTTTAAGAGAAAAAAATTCAAGCAATAAAACTCAGGCCTCAATTCTGTTCTGTAAAAAAAGTGTGAGTGTGTATATTGTACATGTGTATACGGGGGGGAGAAAGAAATATGGAAAATGTTCGCTGCTTTTTTTCTTTGCTAATGCTTTATATTCCTCTGTATTTTGAAATTTTCTCTGATGAACATGTATTACTCTCATAACAATAAGTGTTATTTTAAAAATTCAGTCATCAATTTTTTCATTCAAAAAATATTTTTCTAGCACACTCTATGTGCCAAGCAATACTCTAAACTCTGCGGATACTGTGATTAAAAAGTCAACAGGCAGGTTTTTCTCAAGACACCACCTCGCTTTGCATTTAATTCTCCTTAATTGTTTTATGCACTAGTTTTGTCTCCACAAATAAATTAACTCCTTGAGGGAAGAAACCTTGTAATCCTCTTCTCTGTGGCCCTCCAATGCCACACTCCATACACACAGGAAGAACTCAACAGTGTATTTCATTTCAGTACTTGGGATTGATTGAAAAGTGCCCAAGTTTCCTAAAACCAGTTATTATGGGAAGATAAGAAGGGTTGCCTTCTTACTGGGGGCTATCTTTCCCTTTCTTCCCTTGTCCTGGGTGTGAAGGGGTAGAATATTCATGGCTGTCAGTGGGTTTTCCAGGAAGCAGAGGACTCTTACAGATGGCCTAGCCTGATGTCAGGGGAGCTTCTCTTTCTCCAGCCTCCAAAAGACACAGCCAGCCTCCCCTTTTCCCATATTTAAGCAACTTGAGAGCTTAAATCATGTCCTCTTAGATCAGAACTTCATTGTTGTTTTTATAACAGGGATCCCTTGGACAGTCTCATGAAGTTTGTGGACCTATCTTAGAATAAAGGTTTTCAATGCACAAAATAAATATGCAAGGTTACAAAAAAAAAAAAAAACTGCTGCTGCTAAGTCACTTCAGTCATGTCCGACTCTGTGCAACCCCATAGACAGCAGCCCACCAGGCTTCTCTGTCCCTGGAATTCTCCAGGCAAGAACACTGGAGTGGGTTGCCATTTCCTTCTCCAGTGCATGCATGGATGCTAAGTCACTTTTAAATATACCAAAATGCAATTGTTTTTAAATATATTCATTCAGTTCAGTTCAGTCCCTCAGTCATGTCCAACTCTTTGCAACCCCATGAATCGCAGCACACCAGGCCTCCCTGTCCATCACCAACTCCCAGAGTTCACCCAGACTCACGTCCATCGAGTCAGTGATGCCATCTAGCCATCTCATCCTCTGTCGTCCCCTTCTCCTCCTGCCCCCAATCCCTCCCAGCATCAGAGTCTTTTCCAATGAGTCAACTCTTCGCATGAGGTGGCCAAAGTACTGGAGTTTCAGCTTTAGCATCATTCCTTCCAAAGAAATCCCAGGGCTGGTCTCCTTCAGAATGGACTGGCTGGATCTCCTTGCAATCCAAGGGACTCTCAAGAGTCTTCTCCAACACCACAGTTCAAAAGCATCAATTCTTTAGCACTCAGCCTTCTTCACAGTCCAACCCTCAAATCCATACATGACCACAGGAAAAACCATAGCCTTGACTAGATGGACCTTTGTTGGCAAAGTAATGTCTCTGCTTTTCAATATGCTATCTAGGTTGGTCATAACTTTCCTTCCAAGGAGTAAGCTTCTTTTAACTTCATGGCTGCAATCACCATCTGCAGTGATTTTGGAGCCCAAAAAAATAAAGTCTGACACTGTTTCCACTGTTTCCCCATCTATTTCCCATGAAGTGATGGGACCAGATGCCATGATCTTCATTTTCTGAATGTTGAGCTTTAAGCCAACTTTTTCACTCTCCACTTTCACTTTCATCAAGAGGCTTTTTAGCTCCTCTTCACTTTCTGCCATAAGAGTGGTGTCATCTGCATATCTGAGGTTATTGATATTTCTCCCGGCAATCTTGATTCCAGCTTGTGCTTCCTCCAGTCCAGCATTTCTCATGATGTACTCTGCATATAAGTTAAATAAGCAGGGTGACAATTATATAGCGATGAATTTGATACTCTGTATGACATTAAAAATGGAACATTACATTTGAAATACAGTCGAGGTAAATTTTATTTTTTAATTATTTCTTTATTTTGGGCGGTGCTGGGTCTTCGTTGCTGCAGGCTTTTCTCTAGTTGTGGAGAGTGGGGGCTGGTGCACAGGCTTCTCACTGCGCTGCTTCTCTTGTTGTGGAGCACAGCTCTAGGGTGCACAGGCTTCTCACTGCGCTGCTTCTCTTGTTGTGGAGCACAGCTCTAGGGTGCACAGGCTTCTCACTGCGCTGCTTCTCTTGTTGTGGAGCACAGCTCTAGGGTGCACAGGCTTCAGCTGGTGTGGCACACGGGCTCTGTGGTTTCGGTTCCCGGGCTCTAGGACACAGGCTCAATAGTTGGTCACACGGGCTTAGTTGCTCCGAGGTATATGGGATCTCCCAGGATCGGGGATTGAACCTGTGTCTCCTGCATTAGCAGGTGGATTCTTTACCACTGAGCCACCAAGGAAGCTCAAATTTTAATTTTTAAAGACATACCCATATGAACACTTTTTGCTTACCTAGAATAAGAACATAAGATGGCAGACTGGTCTTTGACAAAATAAACACACGTTCTGTTGAACTCCAACTGATTTTTTTATGGTTACAAAGTTGAAAATCCAATCCTCAAAGATGCAGTGTTGAAAATGAAATTAAAGCTTGTCAGCAACTTCACAGACTAGAGATAATTGTCTCCTAGGGACCAGGATAACTCTTTAAGGCTTTTCAGTGAAACTTTAGTTATAGTGGTTGTTTTGGTCCTAAGATCAATGAATTCATCTTTGGCTAGCTCAACATTGTTGATTCAGTTTATATCAGAAAGAAAAAGAATGTGACTCTAGGGTTCAATTTTGCTACCATCAAGACAGAAATAACTTTTGCAGGAGTTCTAAAGTGTTTCCAGGTGTTTATAGATTACTCTTTTCAAATAAATTGACAGCATATTGTAACTCAACTCCACTGAGGTTAAAGCACTTCCCCCAACATTGAAAGTTTGAAAGATGTTAGCCTCCTATCAGCCAAGAAAGCTCGTAATGTTTTCAGAAGCATTCATAATGATGATACCAAGGCCTTGAATTGAAAGAGTCATTTCATTCATATGGTTAAAAACATCTGCCAGGTAAGCCAACCAACGCGCAGACAAAATTCTTTCAAAGTGTTCCCAGAATGGATTTTCTTTTTCTTTTAGAATAAGTAAAACTTTCCTCTTGAATTCAATGGGCTTCTCTGTGATAGAGAAGCTCATTATATTCTGCTATGGTTTCTTGATAAAACCTGTAAAAATACTGATTCAGAGACTGACTTTTGATAAACTTGATGGCTTTTTATGGCTGTCAACAAAACTTCCCTCAGGATTTTGGGAAAAACCAGACCAGAATATGTCTATTAAATGCAGCAAGTGATAACAACATAAGGTGCTCCCTTTTCCACTAAAGTAGATGCACAACTAATCATCACAGGAGGTCCCGTACAAAGATCAGTAGATTTTCTGTCCAGCTGAGTTTGTTTGGAAAAAAAAAAAAAAGAAGCTACACACACCATCTCCAAAATGTCAGTGGTCTTTGTAATTTCCAAGTCACCCACAGAACAAGAATTCTTTTTCGATGTGGGTCATCGTGAACAAAAGAAGCAGGTAGCTGTATTGTAAGATGCTAATAGTTCCCTCCAGTGATTCACGGAAGAGAATGACAAAGCTGCCAATTCCCCCACTTCAAAATACTTCACCAGTTCTCCATGGAAACACCTCCCTTGACCCGAAGAGCCACTTCCAGTCCATTCTGCGTTCCCAGCTTTTGTGATTTCAGGTTTCCCCAGTCACGTGAGGCTTTTGTTTAGCACTTGGTAAGCAACTTCAAGAACTCTTCTGGAAAAGGTTTCCAGCAAGTGGCAAATCCACATTTTGAAGTATCTATCCTGTGCTGTGCTTAGTCGCTCAATCATATCGGACTCTTTACAACCTCATGGACTGTAGCCCACCAGGTTCCTCTGTCCTTGGCATGTCCCAGGCAAGAACACTAGAGTGGGTTGCCATGCCCTCCTCCAGGGGATCTTCCCAACCCAGGGATCGAACCCAGGTCTCCCACATTGAGGGTGGATTCTTTACTGTCTGAGCCACCAGGGAAGCCCTTGAAGTATCCTACCTTTTTGAAATTGAGGTTCTTCATTCACATACACACAAAAATACCTTCATTTTATTTAGATGCATTTTTTAGATGGACAGACATGATGTATTCTTTCAGTCTTCCTGACTTCACAATTCCTTTTGCAATAATTTCTCCACAAAAGTAAAGAAATCATTGTCATCTTGTGTCCTTTTGCTTAATTAATGTAAATGAAACCAGGTACATAGTTTTCATAGACCTTCATTTCTTTGCCAGCTCAAGATAAATTGAGTCCATAAAAAAATAATAAAGTTAAAATATTTTTGTTCCAGTGACATTTTTTGAAATATAATGTTTTCTTTGTGGTTCCTAAGTGATTTGTTTGATAAATCTACCTAGAAGTGAATTATTTGTATGTTAATTAAGTAAAGTATAAAACATTCATTACATTTTATGACAAGGAAGGAAGGCAGGTTTTATGATTAGTCAATGTTTGTACTAGCAACATCTTTTCACCTTTGTGTGGACCAGGGGTAACACCAGCTGCTCAGGAGTCCTGATCTCCCTGGAATTTAGCTACTGCTTCATGTGAAATAATGGTTCTCATTTCTCATATTGTCAATGTTTCCCACAAACGTATTTTTAATGTGTGACATTTTCACAAAATAATGATACAAGGACAACATGCATATATATACTATGCAGATAGGACTTTACTTCACAACACAGAGAGAATCTGCAAATGGAGAACAAAAAAGAAAAAGAAAGGACTATGCTACTCGGAGAGCTTACTACACTGCCATGACCTGCGTCACTTGCAACCTGTTAGCAATCACAAGAAGCTGCTTTAGGGATCACACTTTGACAGTCGGTGCGGCCACCAGACATGTTTGAACTCGTCTATGTCACCAAAAGTTGCATTCCCAAACAAGAGGAAAAAACTCATGTTAAAGGGACTCAGATTTGCAAAAACTTCAGCAAACCATGAAAATGATTCAAATCCTGTGCACTGATCCACAAACAATATGAAAATATTTGTGATTTCTATTAATGACAAAAATCACAGGTCATGCTAATACTGCCAGTCTGTTGCCACACTTGTCATTGAAAGAAATGCTACATTTCAGATAAAGGATAGTAAAAATGAAACTGTAGTTTCTGTCTACCCAAGAAGGCCCTCTGACTTCAATTCCACAGACCCTGTGGGCCCATCAATCCAGTTAAGAACTTCTGTTTTCTATGGACCATAGTGGTCCAAGAGAGTGGTTTCCAGGTTTCAGATAAGAAATTTGAAAAAAGAGCAAATTTTGATAATGCTAAGTTTATTAAATGTAACATTTTTTTTCTTTGATTTTAGAATGTTCTTTTGATGAAATGATAGAGACAGCAGGTGGTAATTGTTTAAATGTCTTTACAAGGTAAAAATTAAAAGTGGACGATCCTATTACCAGTTCCCACATGTGCTCAATGTACTACTTGTGCTCAGTCGCTCAGTCATATCCGACTTTTTATGACCCCAGGGTCTGTAGCCCACCAGGTTCCTCTGTCCATGGAATTTTCCAAGCCAGAATACTGGAGTGGGTTGCCATTTCCTCCTCCACGGGATCTTCTCAACACAAGACTCTCCTGTGGCTCCTGCATTGGCAGGTGGATTCTTTAGCACTGTGCCACCTGGGAAGCCAGTTCCCACATCCACTCCCCTCATGATGTATTTATTGATCTAAGAAATGCAAAAGCTTGGTCTCATTTGTCCAGGACCTCATGACAAACCCAATGAGCCTGAATATTTCTTCCCCTGAACAGAACCCCAGATTAGTCCACTTTTCCACCACTCACCCCACTTCTCAGCTCTGAGCAAAACCCTGAACCATCTAAGGGGTCAGAGAAAACCCATTGTCTGAGCAAAGATCGATTTACTGCGTGGAAACATGACTCAGTCTGGCCAGTTGGGCCTGACAAGGATGTGGCTGTGACTGGGTGTCTGCTGTCTAGAAATGGCAGGGTCATCTGCCTCCAGAAGGGAAGGCAGCTTGGGAGCCTTCCTCAGCAGAGGGAAGAGAAGAGAAATTGGCCCCTTGCTGGCATCGCAGGCCTGATCCCACCATCCGGGAGACACACCACCGCTACACTTTCTGCTACGTGACATGGTTCCTAATTGTCCATGACCTTTGAGTTGGAGGATTTGTCTAACTTGCAGGTGAGGTCATCCTAACTGACCCAGCTAGACACTTTGGGAAGCTTTAGGAATGAGCATTACCCCTTAAAAACAAGTTGCCTCACCAGGGTCCAAAATGAGCTTGCCCATCCCTACCTCTGCACATTGTCTTACCTGCAGCCCTAACTCTAGCCATCCCGTCCCCATGTCTTGCCAATTTTACCTCCTAAAAGCCCCCCTAAAGTTTCTTATTCTTTCCATGTCCACTGCCAACTCTAGCCCAGCGACCGCTACCTCTTGTACAATCTACAAGATTGGTGAGCACCATTAGGGAACAAAAATATACTTATGAAAGACAAAGTTTACATGTTTAATTTATAGGTATCATATAAAAAAGCATACTCTGCACATAATATAGTGATGTGAATAAAATTTCACCACGCTTTCCAAATAATTTCAAATTGGTCAGCTATTTGATTAAAGAAATGGAATATTAATAAATTATTGCAAGTGGTACAGAAATTTTAAAAAAAAGGACTGGTGTGCATAGCCCATCAACTGGGTCTCCTGTTCCTACTGGGGCCTCTTCCATACAGCAGCGAGTGATTTTGCTTTCATGCTCCTCAGTTCACATTACTTTCTTGTTTAAAACCTTACAGTGGTTTTCTGTTGCACTTAGAATATGGTGCAAACTATTTAAATTACCTATGAAGTCTAACAGAACTCTCCATACCTCCCGCCTGGCTCCCTCACCTCTGCCCTCTCAGCTTCAGTCACACGGGCCCTCCCACACTTCCCCTCCTGTTCATCAACCTCCAGAGTCCTGATCACAGGCACGGCAGCTTTGTGTGTAAGCCCTAAGCCCCCAAATGTGATGTTATTAGGAGGCGGGGCCTTGAGTGGTGATTAGGTTTAAATGAGTTCATGAGAGTGGGGCTTCCCTGGTGGCTCAGATAGTAAAAACATCCACTTCTCAAGCCAGAGACCTGGATTCGATCCCTGGGTGGGGAAGAACCCCTGGAGTAAGGGTATGGCAACGCACTCCAGTATTCTTGCCTGGAGAATTCCAAGGACAGCAGAGCCTGGTGGGCTACAGTCCATGGAATCACAAAAAGTCGGACAGGACTGAGTGACTAACACTTCTTTTCTTTTTTATGAGAGTAGGGTCCTTATGATGAGATTAGTGCCCTAATAAGAAGAGGAAGAGACTAGAATTCACTCACTCTCTCTCTTTTTCCCCTCTCTCCCCTCCCTCCCTCCCTCCCTCTCTGCTGTACAAAGACATAGCAAGAAGGCAGCCATCTGTAAAGTAGGGAGACAGACCTCACCAGACATCAATCCTTCTGGCACCTTGATCTTTGATTTCTCAGCCTCCAAACTGAGAAACAAATGTTGGTGGTTTAAGTCATCCTGTCTGTGGGATTTTGTGCAGCAGCAAAAATGGGCTGAGACAACTCATCAAGAGTATCGGCTAGAGAATCAGAGACCCGCCTTCATTACAGTTCTGCCGCTGACTGGTGCGCTTCCCTGAGCTGCGTACACGGCGTCTCTAAGCTTCCATTCCTCATTTGTAAAATGGGATAGCAAGAGACTAAACTACATGGAGTTGCCATGAGGATTCAGTGAGATAATATATGTAAGGCTTTTAGCTTTTCATAACGTTCAGCAACAAGGACCTTTATTTTTGTTTGACTTGCTGTCACAGAACTGAAACAGAGCCTCAGAAATTACATAATAAACAATCTGATTTAACAGATAAGGAAACATGCTCCAAGGAGGCTCCAGTGGCAGAACCTTCAGGAGCCAAGCTGATGATTTCCCCAGGCGCCGTTTGCAGTGTGCCCTGGCTCTCTGCTCAGACAGCTCAAGGCTCTCTCAGGGCTGAGAAAAAAGTATGAAGGAGGAGCAGACAAGGGCTTCTTCCGTTCAGGCCCAAGGGGGATTGGGCTATGGAGTGAAGGTGGAAAGGACCAGATGAGTGCTTCTCTGCCCCAAGAGAATATCCATTCCCCCAAGAGCATGAAAAGACACAGCCCAGGAGAATGTCCTAATTAATACAGAACCATCTGTCTTTTTTTGCAGAGGGGGCGAGGGGAGGGCTTCCCTGGTGGCTCAGACAATAAAGAATCTGCCTGCAATGCAGGAGACCCTAGTTCCATCCCTGGGTCAGGAAGATTCCCTGGAGAAGGGAATAGCTACCCACTCCAGTATTCTTGCCTAGACAATCCCATGGACAGAGGAACCTGGCCAGCTACAGACCATGGGGTCACAAAGAGTCAGACATGACTGAGAGACTAACACTTCACTTTACTTTTCATCTGTCTTTTTTACCGGGCTTTCCTGGGAAGAACATCCAGGCTATTTATTGGGCTTTCTTTGAAAACTGGGACCAACAGAGATTAATTTCTTGCTAATGGCATCCTCATCCTGCTGATACCCAAAGGACAATCTGTGTGGATGCAATTCAGAAACAGCCTCACATGCACACACATACACTTAAACAAAATCTAGGTTCCTGGCTGCCTGCCTGAGCAGCCTATTGACAACTGGGAAGAAGAGAGAGTAGGAGACAGACAGACAGAGAAGAACCTATACAAGGTCCATGTGCCCATGGAGGCAACACATTCAGTCACTTCTATAGGGCATCCTTGCTCTGGAGAAAAGATTTAAGGAAACAGCCAAGCAGACTTAAGGAAAAATTCCAAGCCTACTGACTGAAATCTGTTGTATTTTCTTTCTTTTGAAGAACACATCACTTCTGCACGAGGCAATCAGCTTCTGCCTTATGTAAACAGAAACAGAAAAAGCTTTCAAGAGACGAGTTAAGTTTAGCAGAGAGGCCTGGCTCTGAGACACACTGCCCACATCTCCTTCCCTGTTGCCCTTGTGATGAGACGTGTCAGACTCCTCCAGACTGAAGGCCCCTCTGTTCCTCACCGATAATGACAATCTCCGTGATAAGATGCAGCTGCTCCCAGGATGCACCGCGCTCTCTGCAAAAACCGCTCACTCTGCCTGCAGCCCCCTCCCCTGGCCTCGTATCCACCTCTTCCACCACTGTTTGCCTGCAAGATTGCCTTACAACACCAGCCCCTGCTGGAAGCCTAATCTGCTGTCCCCAGGAGGCTTAAAGAACTTCCTCCAGTGGGTTCCAGTGGCTCCTTGTTCCCACCCCTGTTGTGACAATGATCGCACTGCTGTACCTCCTGCTTCTAAGACACATTCTTCCCCACATTGTTATGTTCTGATGGGTCAGGGCACCCACTCCTATTATGATAATAATGATTATGCTGCTCATATGTTTCAATTCTGAAACACACTATATTTTTTCACATTTGAATGTTTCTAAAAGTGGGACATTTTGCAACAATGTGTACATTTAGTGTGGTTGTGTTTCGGGTTTTTATTTATTATTTTTTGGCTTCTGAAAAGCTGTTATTATGTTGAGAGTGCATTTTAAAATCAAAGAAATAATAGTACTCATTCAGATGTCCCACTTCCCCTCTCCACTATGAACTACAAAGAGCAGGACCTGTGTTCTGCTCATTTGGGTCCCCACCCCTTCACAGAGAGCTGGGAGTACTGCTCAATAAATGCTGGAGGGACACGGGAAATGAGAGGGAGGAAGGAAGAAAACAAGGAAGGGAAATCTCTTCCACTGCAATTTAGAAATTGCTGTCACACTTGCTCTGATTTAGTTTGATTTCCCATCAGAAGGCACCAGGCTTTCTCCTCTAGAGATCTGCCTTAGAGTTTCCTACCTCCTGCTGTCTGGGCACTCCTGTCTGTTACAGACCCTCAGCACACCACAAGGGTAATCAGCCATGTGGGGCAGGCGCTATGAAGGGAGAAACTGATCAGGGGGAAACTCACAAATTTAGGGTCATCCTTCAACTCAGCTTCACCAGGCAGGAGACATCTGTCAACTCTGCATCCCACACGACCTCCATTACATCTCCATGCCTTGTCTGGCCCATCGAACGGGTCAAGCTCTGGCCTTTTGCTTACCTTTCCTGCCTTATTTCCCAAGACTGCAGTCAGCTGAGTTTCTCATTTTTCCCAACTCGGCCTTGCCAGTGACTTCTTCCCTGGCCTCCAGTTATCCCGTGACCTCTTTGATCTCTCTGTCTTCCCAGACCTCACTGTCCTCTGAATAGCTCCTGCTGCCTGAACTAGAACAGTCTGAACTACTGGCTTTTCTATAGTTGGTGTTTTACAGTATTTCCCACAGCAGGGCACATAAGAGCAGCTAGGCACCTAATTAACCTCAAACGCAGGATGGAAACAAACAACACACTGAGCAGATGTGGCAGGCTCCTCCTCCCTTTAACACTCCTTGGTCCACACTTTCCTATACTCCCAACCCAAACAAATCCCTCTCTCTGAGGCCCCTGGTCCACTGAGAATTATGCCCTTGTCCCTGATTTTTCCAGGTATTTTATTGGAGATGCGCATCGACCACACTCCAAGCGGCCCCTAGAATCCTGGGCACCAACAGACATGTCTCTGAACTGACGTCTCTCCTTCTTGGCTGCTGCATCTCTCTCACAGGTCTGTCTCTGTTTCTCTCAGATAACCACCTTTCTGGGCTCCTCAGTGATGCTAAAGTCAAGGAGGCTTTAGAGGTGGGAGAAGGGGCAGCCAAATGACGCTGTTGGTTTTTGTGGGATTCACAGCCAGCTGACTCTCTTAGGTTCTGTGGATATGAGCTGCTGTCAGATCAGGGATTTCATCCTTGACATGAAACTGATTTTGTAAACCTGAGGTGTGTCATTTACATTTGTCCCTCTTAAATTTCATCATGTTTAGCCTAATCCTTCCGGCTGGTGGTGGTCATTCTGAGGCTTCATTCTGCCTTTCAATTCCTCAGCAGAGTGGAAACAAAGGGTACCGCGGCTTTAGGGTGACCTCCGTGGAGAAATTAACAGCATGTCTGCATCAGGGCTTTATCTCACTTCTTAGCCCTGGGATACCACTGGACCTAGCCAGCTGCAGCCTTTTAGGGCTCGTTTTTATAAAAATGGGACCTACCCAGTAATTACCATCTTATCCCGGCCCACCTCTACCCTTGGGCTTCTCCCACAGTCTCAGTAAACGGAACTGTCATTGCCCCACCAGGCAGCCAAGACAGGAAAGGCACTCCTAATTCCACTTACCCCTCCAGCCCCCACACAAAGTCATTCCTTAGTCTCACCAACTGATGCTACCTCCTAAATAGACAAAAATTGCTGAACCACTGCTGCCTCGGACACCTCAGCCCACCTTTGTGTATTCTTCTCCCTCCTTCATCCATTTAACTTCCACATTTCAGGCCTCAGCTTAAACCTCACTCACCCCAGGAAGATTTCCTATCTCATAGATTAGACTAGGGGCTCCAATCACCAATGCGTTCTCTCTTTTATCACCCTAATTCACTGCATGTTGTTGGCCATGCTTGTCCTCCCAGCTACATCCAGGTTCTATGACAATGGCGAAGGTGTCTATTTTGCTCATCATCGTGTTTCCAGCATATTGTTGTTGTTCAGTCACTAAGTCAAGGCCAACTCCTTGAGACCCCATGGACTGCAGCATGCCAGGCTTCCCTGTCCTTCACTGCCTGCCAGAGTTTGCTCAAGCTCATGTCCATTGAGTTGATGCTGCTGTCCAACCATCTCGTCCTCTGTCACCCTCTTCTCCTCCTGCCCTCAATCTTTCCCAGCATCAGGGTCTTTTCTAACGAATCGACTCTTGCATCAGGTGGCCAAATATTAGAGCTTCAGCTTCAGCATCAGTCCTTCCAATGAATATTCAGGGTTGATTTCCTTTAGGACTGACTGGTTTCATCTCCTTGCAGTCCAAGGGACTCTTAAGAGTCTTCTCCAACACCACAGTTCAGTTCAGTTCAGTTCAGTGGCTCAGTCGTCTTCGACTCTTTCCTCCCTGTCCATCACCAACTCCGGGACTTTACTCAAACTCATGTCCATTGAGTCAGTGATGCCATCCAACCATCTCATCCTCTGTCATCCCCTTCTCCTCCTGCATTCAATCTTTCCCAGCATCAGGGACTTTTCAAATGAGTCAGTTCTTTGCATCAGGTGGCCAAAATATTGGAGTTTCAGCTTCAGCATCAGTCCTTCCAATGAATATTCAGGACTGATTTCCTTTAGAATGGACTGGTTGGATCTTCTTGCAGTCCAAGGGACTCTCGAGAGTCTTCTCCAACACCACAGTTCAAAAGCATCAGTTCTTCGGTGCTCAGCTTTCTTTATAGTCCAACTCTCACATCCATACATGACCACTGGAAAAACCATAGCTTTGATTATACAAACCTTTGTCAGCAAAATAGTATCTCTGCTTCTTAAAATGCTGTCTAGGTTTGTCACAGCTTTCTTTCCAAGGAGTAAAGCATCTTTTAACTTCACTGCTGCAGTCACCATCTGCAGTGATTTTGGAGCCCAAGAATATAGCAGACACTCAATAAGTACTAGATACTCAACATATATTTCTTGAATTATTAACCTTTGTAGGGCAAGTTTTAAATCATTGGCAAGTGGTTTTGCTCATAGCCAATGAAACATCTTGGAGTAAACATCTTGGAATGAAAGGAAGAATACACCTTTGGCTTCTGATGAATAGTGGGAGTCAACATCACTTAATTTCCCTGAGCCTCAGTTTTCTCATCAGAAAACCGAGAATAAAATTTCATCATGTGGCCTTGTCACAATTCTCAATGGAAATTATGTATATGAATGTGTTCCCAAACTAAAAGGTATGGTTCAGGTAAAATACTGTGGACATCCAAGGAGCGGTGGCTGCAAGGGTGCAGGAGGGCTGAGAGGAGCTACTCCATGTTCAAGGTCAGGAGGGGCAGAAGTGAGGAGATACCCCTCATCCAAGGTAAGGAGCAACGGCTGTGCTTTGCTGAAGTAGCCGTGAAGAGATACCCCATGTCCAAGGTAAGAGAAACCCAAGTAAGACGGTAGGTGTTGCAAGAGGGCATCAGAGGACAGACACACTGAAACCATAATCACAGAAAACTAGTCAATCTGATCACACGGACCACAGCCTGGTCTAATTCAATGAAACTAAGCCATGCCCTGTGGGGCCACCCAAGACAGGCGGGTCATGGTGGAGAGGTCTGACGGAATGTGGTCCACTGGAGAAGGGAATGGCAAACCACTTCAGTATTCTTGCCTTGAGAACCCCATGAACCATATCAAAAGGCAAAATGATAGGATACTGAAAGAGGAACTCTCTAGGTCGGTAGGTGCCCAATATGCTACTGGAGATCAGTGGAGAAATAACTCCAGAAAGAATGAAAGGATGGAGCCAAAGCAAAAACAATACCCAGTTGTGGATGTTACTGGTGATAGAAGCAAGCTCTGATGCTGTGAAGAGCAATACTGCATAGGAACCTGGAATGTTAGGTCCATGAATCAAGGCAAATTGGAAGTGGTTAAACAAGAGATGGCAAGAGTGAACATCAACATTCTAGGAATCAGCGAACTAAAATGGACTGGAATGGGTGAATTTAATTCAGATGACCATTATATCTACTACTGTGGGCAGGAATCCCTTAGAAGAAATGGAGTAGCTATCATGGTCAACAAAAGAGTCCAAAATGCAGTACTTGGATGCAATCTCAAAAATGACAGAATGATCTCTGTTCATTTCCAAGGCAAACCATTCAATATCACAGTAATCCAAGTCTATGCCCCAACCAGTAACGCTGAAGAAGCTGAAGTTGAACGGTTCTATGAAGACCTACAAGACCTTTTAGAACTAACACCCAAAAAAGATGTCCTTTTCATTTTAGGGGACTAGAATGCAAAAGTAGGAAGTCAAGAAACACCTGGAGTAACAGGCAAATTTGGCCTTGGAATATGGAATGAAGCAGGGCAAAGGCTAATAGAGTTTTGCCAAGAGAACACACTGGTCATAGCAAACACCCTCTTCCAACAACACAAGAGAAGACTGTACATATGGACATCACCAGATGGTCAACACCGAAATTAGATTGATTATATTCTTTGCAGCCAAAGATGGAGAAGCTCTATACAGTCAACAAAAACAAGACCGGGAGCTGACTGTGGCTCAGATCCTTATTGCCAAATTCAGACTGAAATTGAAGAAAGTAGGGAAAACCACTAGACCATTCAAGTTTGATTAAATCAAATCCCTTATGATTATACAGTGGAAGTGAGAAATAGATTTAAGGGCCTAGATCTGATAGATAGAGTGCCTGATGAACTATGGACTGAGGTTCATGACATTGTACAGGAGACAGGGATCCAGACCATCCCCATGGAAAAGAAATGCAAAAAAGCAAAATGGCTGTCTGGGGAGGCCTTACAAATAGATGTGAAAAGAAGAGAAGTGAAAAGCAAAGGAGAAAAGGAAAGATATAAACATCTGAATGCAGAGTTCCAAAGAATAGCAAGAGATAAGAAAGCCTTCCTCAGTGATCAATGCAAAGAAATAGAGGAAAACAACAGAATGGGAAAGACTAGAGATCTCTTCAAGAAAATTAGAGATACCAAGGGAACATTTCATGCAAAGATGGGCTCGATAAAGGACAGAAATGGTATAGACCTAACAGAAGCAGAAGATATTAAGAAGAGGTGGCAAGAATACACAGAAGAATTGTACAAAAAAGATCTTCACGACCAAGATAATCATGATGGTGTGATCACTCACCTAGAGCCAGACATCCTGGAATGTGAAGTCAAGTGGGCCTTAGAAAGCATCACTACGAACAAAGCTAATGGAGGTGATGGAATTCCAGTGGAGCTATTTCAAATCCTGAAAGATGATGCTGTGAAAGTGCTGCACTCAATATGCCACCAAATTTGGAGAACTCAGCAGTGGCCACAGGACTGGAAAAGGTCCATTTTCATTCCAATCCCAAAGAAAGGCAATGCCAAAGAATGCTCAAACTACTGAACAATTGCAGTCATCTCACACACTAGTAAAGTCATGCTCAAAATTCTCCAAGCCAGGCTTCAGCAATACATGAACCATGAACTTCCAGATGTTCAAGCTGGTTTTAGGAAAGGCAGAGGAACCAGAGATCAAATTTCCAACATCCGCCGGATCATGGAAAAAGCAAGAGAGTTCCAGAAAAACATCTATTTCTGCTTTATTGATTATGCCAAAGCCTTTGACTGGGTGGATCACAATAAACTGTGGAAAATTCTGAAAGAGATGGGAATACCAGACCACCTGACCTGCCTCTTGAGAAATGTGTATGCAGGTCAGGAAGCAACAGTTAGAACTGGACATGGAACAACAGACTGGTTCCATATAGGAAAAGGAGTACGTCGAGGCTGTATATTTAACTTCTATGCAGAGCACATCATGAGAAATGCTGGGCTGGAAGAAGCACAAGCTGGAATCAAGATTGCCGGGAGAAATATCAATCACCTCAGATATGCAGATGACACCACCCTTATGGCAGAAAGTGAAGAGGAACTAAAAAGCCTCTTGATGAAAGTGAAAGTGGAGAGTGAAAAAGTTGGCTTAAAGCTCAACATTCAGAAAATGAAGATCATGGCATCTGGTCTCATCGCTTCATGGGAAATAGATGGGGAAACAGTGGAAACAGTGTCAGACTTTATTTTTGGGGGCTCCAAAATCACTGCAGATGGTGATTGCAGCCATGAAGTTAAAAGACGCTTACTCCTTCGAAGGAAAGTTATGACCAACCTAGATAGCATATTGAAAAGCAGAGACATTACTTGGCCAACAAAGGTCCATCTAGTCAAGGCTATGGTTTTTCCAGTGGTCATGTATGGATGTGAGTGTTGAACTGTGAAGAAAGCTGAGCACCGAAGAATTGATGCTTTTGAAGTGTGGTGTTGGAAAAGACTCTTGAGAGTCCCTTGGACTGCAAGGAGATCAAACCAGTCCATTCTAAAGGAGATCAGTCCTGGGTGTTCTTTGGAAGGAATGATGCTAAAGCTGAAACTCCAGAACTTTGGCCACCTCATGCAAAGAGTTGACTCATTGGAAAAGACTCTGATGCTGGGAGGGATTGGGGGCAGGAGGAGAAGGGGACGACAGAGGATGAGATGGCTGGATGGCATCACTGACTTGATGCACATGAGTTTGAGTGAACTCCGGGAGTTGGTGATGGACAGGGAGGCCTCGAGTGCTGCGGTTCATGGGGTCGCAAAAAGAGTCAGACACAACTGAGCAACTGAGCTGAACTGATAACTGTGGACGTTCCATCCCTCTAGGAGTGGCCCCATCCTACCTTCAGAGGTTGTACTAGACACTCCCATGGGCTCAACCTTGAGCACCAGTTCTCATTAGTTTGGATCCAGTACCAAGTCCAGCAGGTCCTTTTTTCTTCCTTCTCAACCTTGTCTGTGCTCCGCATTCTCCTACACTCCTGGGCCATTTCCAGAAGCTTTCATAATCACCACTTCCATTGCACTCTCTTGGTGAAGGGTTTAATGATCCTGAAGGCCCTAGAAATACATTGAATTAAAACACAAAATGGATGGCATTGTGCATTTTAGTGAAACAGCAATTAGGAGCGGCAGTCACCATGTACTCAGGAGGGCAAGAGAGCTGAGGAGAAAAGGAATAAAGTGACCTCATAAAGACACTTAATTTCATTACCACCAGACACAGTTTCCCATTATTGCTCTTGGTGTTTAATGGTTTTATGATTCTGTCTATTGATGCTTAGCTAGTTCATTAACTGTGCTGCTAAAAATACAATTATCTCCAACAAAACCTTCATCACTAATAAAAGGGAGGGGAAAAAAGACCTCCATCATTACAAGAAAGCAGTGGGGTGGACATACTTGAGTAGTATGTAACTCCTTGGCCCCAACGTTTTCATGGATCCTGAGACGATAACCACACAAGTTTCACGTAACCAGTTTTAAAATGCAATCAAACAACTGCCCTATTATTTAGCCTGCTCCAACTAACCATTGTACTGATGACGATTGGCCTTGTCACTGTCAGATGACACTGGCTTTGACTGAGTCATCTGAGTTGACCCATCACAGTGTTGGTGACAAATGAGATCTATGAAGATCTGCTTAAGTGTCCATTCATCCAGCAGGTGATTACTAAGCCCCTGCTGCTAAGTCGCTTCAGTCGTGTCCGACTCTGTGCAACCCCATAGACAGCAGCCCATCAGGCTCCCCTGTCCCTGGGATTCTCAAGGCAAGAACACTGGAGTGGGTTGCCATTTCCTTCTCCAGTGCTTGAAAGTGAAAAGTGAAAGGGAAGTCGCTCAATCGTGTCCGACTCCTAGCGACCCCATGGACTGCAGCCTACCAGGCTCCTCTGTCCATGGGATTTTCCAGGCAAAAGTACTGGAGTGGGGTGCCATTGCCTTCTCCTACTAAGCCCCTACTGGATGCCAAGCTCCAGTTATGCAAACAGTGATACATAACACAGAGAGGGTCCTGTTTTCTGACATTCTGACAGTCTAGTAGATGATGTGTGAATGTCGAGATCAGAGGAAGGAGAATTCCAATAATTGAACTAGGACTCAAAGTGGACCTCAGCTCCCGATACGGAGTCGGGGAGGAGAAAGCGGGTGTCAACAGGGCAGAAGGGGAGCACGGCTTTCCATCTCATTTAGCATAAAGCCATTACAGTGTCCTCCCAGGCCCTGCAGAGCGTGTCCTTGAGAGTCACCCTCTTTATCTCTCTTCCCAGCCTACAAGGGGTGAGAGGGGAAACCAGTGCAAATAACCCAGATCTGCAGTCCAGAGGGGGCCAGGGCCTAATAGAAACTTGTGTAAAGGTTTTTAGATGTCCTGCTTGTTCAAAGGGGTCTCTTTTTTCTTTGGAACCCAAACTGTCTTTGTCAGGCTATCTCCGGGTCTTCATTTCCTATCACCACTGTCCCTCAGTATCCACAGGGAGTTGGTTTCAGGATCCCCTGCAGATACCAAAATCCAAGGATGCTTCAGGCTCCTATCCTGCCAAATGGCAGTCCAGTCTGCCTTCCGTATCTGTGAGTTCTAAATCCACAGTTGGTTGACCTCCTGGATGCAAATATCGGGGGCCCACCGCGCCTCTCCCCTTGTACACTCTGCTCTGGCCCCAGCGGCTTTGCACCTTCTCTGCCTGTCTGCCTATAATCTTCTTCCTCCAGATAGCGTCAGGGCTCAATCTCTCACTCTTTCAGTGAAACACCACTTCTCAGTGAAACATTTCCTGCCCACCCACCCACTCTCACCACTCCCTACCCCGTTCCCTGTTTTATTTTTCTCTGTAACTCTTACCACCATCTGTGATACTGTTATTTTCTTGATATGTTTGCTGTCTATTTCTCCCAACTAAAATATGGGTTCTTAGGGGGCGAGGACTTTCTGTTTTGTTCACTCCTGATTCCCCAGCACTACAGCAGTGTCTGGCTTGTAGAAGGTACTCAATAAATACTTGTTAGCTGCCTGACTGTACTTATTATTTATCTATGGTCTCTCAGCCCCAAGGCCACCCTCCGTATACTGCTCTGTAAGGCCTATGCTCCTTTGCCAGCTGACTTCCTCAGAAGCCTTCTCAGTGAAAAGATGCTGGGGGAAACAGAAGGCAAGAGAAAGGCAGAGACCACTGTTCTTCCTCCACCTCTCTCAGCCTTCTCTCTTTTCTCCTTCCCCTGGTGATGTCTCTAACGCTGCTGTGTTATTTCCATCATCCCAACTCCAGCTGAAATAGCCCCTCTTCCATAGCTGGGGCTCCTGAGGCTGTGACCCCTCTTCTGTACTCCCAGATCCTGGTAACACCCCTCCTCCTCCCTTTTGTTCCCAAGCCCCAGCTGTGGTAGCTTCTTCCAGCAGGTAATAAGCTCTGGGGTGGGACTTCCCTGGTGGTCCAGTGGCTAAGACGTACTCACAACACAGGGGGCCCAGGTTTGAAAACTGGTCAGGGAATTAGATCTCACATGCCACAACTAAAGATCCTGCCACTAAGACCCAGCACAGCCAAGTAGAAAGACAAAAATAAATATTTAGAAAAATTGAATTAAAAAAATAAATTCTTGATCACCCTTATGCAGCCCCAGACTTCCAACACCTGCACATTCCAAATCCTGTGTTAAATCCTCTCTGTTTGATATACCTAGTGTGGATTCCATTTTCCTGACAAAATCCTGGTAGATTTCATGAACTTAGGAAAGGAAATCAAGGCACAAGCACAGTCCTATAGACTAAGGAAAGGGCAAAGCTCTGGAAGAGGCTGTCCCACACTCCCTAACTTTGAGAGCAAAGACACGCCAAGAATAATGAGGCTGCCCAGCAGCAGGGACTGGTCTGCCAGATGCCAGCTGAAGGTTGGTCATACTTGATGTTGGGACAGACACCGAGGCATGTGCCTGGTCTCCAACAGGCTGGAATCCAGAAAGCCTGAACCACACACAGAGCCCAGCGGATCCAGCCAAGAGTCCCTGACACTCTCCATCCCAGGCCTGGGAGCATCTGCAGTGCCAGCATCATGGCAACCACCAGGGTGATTCTCAAGGTTATCATCTAATTGTGTTAGTGGTTATTGCTTCATGCCTCACATACTTCTCTCTCAGCAGCTCATCTCTGTGGCCAAAATTGAGACAATTCGGAGCTCATTTGTGCATTTTTTTTTTTTAAGTGTGTCTGAGGTTGAGATATATACATTTAATTGGTAATTGACACTCAAATGTTCCCGGAAAAGCTGTTTTCTGTAGTCCATCTAATCAATGGAATCTTAAAATTGAAAAATTGTGGTATTAACAAGAACAACTGAGTACCTTGATGTGGTCTAGGCCTTGATCCACTGCCTTATCCTTTCATACTAGGAACCACCCTATCGGGAAAGTGTAGCCCTCTAGAGGTGGGGTTGGGGCTGCGAAGCCTCTGTTCTAGTCCACCCAATGTGCTACCCATCCTCACACCTATGACCAGGAGGAAAGGTTGAGGAGCAGCTTCTGCTATCATCTTCTGGCGTCAGTAGTCAGCATCCTGAGACCTAGACAGAGGTCTCAGAACAGAGAAGATGCTCACTCTCCCAGGGGTCTTTCCAATGGGGCTGTGGACCCAGTGAGCATCTCCTCTGCAATGTAGAAGGAAGAGTTTGAGCTGGGCCTGCCCTGCAGGGGGCTCCAGCCCAGTTAGAGAGAGATGTGCCTGGGGAAAGATAAGTGACCGTGGGAAGTACTGTCAATGACACAGAAATAGGACAATGTGTGTGAACAAAGTCCCCAAGGAGAGAAAACATTCCAGAACTGTGCTTTTCTTTGTGCTTCCATTGCCTCTGGGGAGAGAGTTTCTGAGTGTCAGGAACAGTGCTGGCTCTTTGGCTTTGTTGCAATCCTCACAAATGACTTCAGAATGCAATGCAGGCCTCGTCCTCCCCATCTTATAGATGCTGTGGGTCATTCAGATGGTGAACAGTCAAGCTGGACTTGAACCTCCGTCCACCCTGTCTTCAGTGTTTGTGTGCATGCAGGCTCACACACACACACACACACACCCTTATCTGCTGTCTACAGAGGCAATTTTTTTTTGGAAAAAGCAACATAGAACACATTGCCAGATGCATTCAGAGTAGCCAAATCTTCCATAATCCTTCCTAGGTATTTTAATGTTTGCAAAAGAAAATGGATTTTTGTGGGCTTCTCTATCATTTTGTTTTGTTACAATGAGAAGCCTGTTTACAAAGTAAAGCAAACAAGTTGTAAAACCTGAGATTTATTCTTTGCCTGGCGAGCAAGCTTCCTGTGGAAACAGGGCTGCACAGAAAGAGTGACTTGGTCCTCGGCGCTGGCCTCTGCCCCAGGGAGCCCACTCTGTTTGGCATTGGGCTGGGCCACCTGGGAGACAGCAGGGTTACTAAATGCCAATCCACCGGGGACTCCCCATCTGGCCACCAAATGCCTCAGGCTCAAGTCTTCATTCATGTAACAGACATGCACCCAACACCTATAGGGCAGCAGGCGCTGGAGATGATAAAACAGCTCTGCTGTCAAGATGCTCAGTCTGATGAAGGAGACTGAACGGAAGTTATTTAACAGAATGCAACGTAAGAAGTGCTAAGTCACTTCAGTCATGTCAGACTCTTTGTGACTCCATGGACCATAGCCCGCCAGGCTCCTCAGTCCATGGGATTCTCCAGGCAAGAATACTGGAGTGGGTTGTCATGCCATCCTCCAGGGGCTCTTCCCCACCCAGGGATTGAACCTGCATCTCCTGCATTGGCACACAGGTTCTTTACCACTAGTGCCACCTGGAAGCCCCAGAGTATAATGTAAGAAGCGCTAAACCACAGTCTGTGGGAGCACTCGGTATGGGGAGCAACTAATTCTGCAGGAGTGGAGCAGGCAAAAGAAAGTGCTAAGAAAACTATAATAAAATCAGAGATAGAAAACTGAGACTTTGAAGGTTAAGGGGAATAGATAAAGCGAGAGAGAGAATTCCTGACAGAGGGCACAAAAAGAGAAAAATCAAGAACAGATACCCAATGCAATCTATAATTCAATGCAATCCCTATCAAGTTACCAACAGTATTTTTCAGAGAACTAGAACAAATAATTTCACAATTTGTATGGAAATACAAAAAACCTTGAATAGCCAAAGCAATCTTGAGAAAGAAGAATGGAACTGGAGGAATCAACCTGCCTGACTTCAGGCTCTACTATAAAGCTACAGTCATCAAGACAGTATGGTACTGGCACAAAGACAGAAATACAGATCAATGGAACAAAACAGAAAGACCAGAGATAAATCCACTCACCTATGGACACCTTATCTTTGACAGAGGCAAAAATATACAATGGAGAAAAGACAATCTCTTTAACAAGTGGTGCTAAGAAAACCGGTCAACCACTTGTAAAAGAATGAAACTAGAACACTTTCTAACATCATACACAAAAATAAATTCAAAATGGATTAAAGATCTAAATGTAGGATCAGAAACTATAAAACTCCTAGAGGAAAACATAGGCAAAACACTCTCCAACATAAATCACAGCAGGATCCTCTATGACCCACCTCCCAGAGTAATGGAAATAGAAGCCAAAATAAACAAATGGGACCTAATTAAACTTAAAAGCTTTTGCACAACGAAGGAAACTATAAGCAAGGTGAAAAGACAGCCTTCAGAATGGGAGAAAATAAGAGCAAACAAAGCAACTGACAAAGAATTAATCTCAAAAATATACAAGCAGCTCCTGCAGCTCAATCCCAGAAAAATAAACGACCCAATCAAAAAATGGGCCAAAGAACTAAACAGATATTTCTCCAAAGAAGACATACAGATGGCTTACAAACACATGAAAAGATGCTCAACATCACTCATTATCAGAGAAATGCAAATCAAAACCACAATGAGGTACCATCTCATGCCAGTCAGAATGGCTGCTATCAAAATGTCTACAAATAATAAATGCTGGAGAGGGTGCAGAGAAAAGGGAACCCTCTTACACTGTTGGTGGGAATGCAAACTAGTACAGCCACTATGGAGAACAGTGTGGAGATTCCTTAAAAAACTGGAAATAGAACTGTGACATGACCCAACAATCCCACTGCTGGGCATACACACTGAGGAAACCAGAATTGAAAGAGACATGTGTACCCCAAAGTTCATTGCAGCACTGTTTATAATAGCCAGGACATGGAAGCAACCTAGATGTCCATCAATAGATGAATGGATAAGAAGGCTGTGGTACATATACACAATGGAGTATTACTCAGCCATTAAAAAGAATACATTTGAATCAGTTCTAACGAGGTGGATGAAACTGGAGCCTATTATACAGAGTGAAGTAAGCCAGAAAGAAAAACACTGATACAGTATACTAACACATATATATGGAATTTATAAAGATGGTAACAATAACCCTGTGTACGAGACAGCAAAAGAGACACAGAGATAAAAAACAGACTTTTGGACTGTGTGGGAGAAGGCGAGGGTGGGATGCTTTGAGAGAATAGCATTGAAACATATATGTTACCATATGTGAACTAGATCACCGGCCTAGGTTCAATGCATGAGACAGGGCACTCAGGGGCGGTGCACTGGGATGACCCTGAGGGATGGGATGGGGCAGGAGGTGGGAGGGGGGTTCAGGATGGGGAACACATGTACACCCATGGCTGATTCTTGTCAATGTATGGCAAAAACTACTACATTATTGTAAAGTAATTAGCCTCCAATTAAAATTAATTAATTAAAAAAAAAGAACAGATGGCGGGACTTCTCTGGCTGTTCAGTGGTTAAGACTCTGTGCTTCCAGTGCAGGAGGCATAGGTTCAATCCCTGGTCAGGGAACTAAGATCCCACATGCTGTGCCATGCAGCCAAATAAAATAATAATAAATAAATAGATAAATAAATAATGTTGGCATCCTGTGACCATTTAAAAATTTTTAAAAATAATAAATTTTTTTAAAGAATAGATGTGCAGGTCAATGGGCACTATGAAGTTGGAACACACTTGTTAGGGAGGGGAGGTGTGCTGTGGATCAGATCTGGGGATTAGTCCTAGATGGACAAGTGTCATTTATAAATTTTTTAATTCCTGTTCGAGCACAGACTGACTTATTTCAGACCCTGGCTTAATTGATATTTTAATTATATGCTTACACCTGCAACAATTTCAAATGAGAGCAGGTACCTGCAATGAGATAATGTATGTGAAAGCACTTAGAGAACTGTGAAGTGTTATACAAACTGCTGCTTACATTGTTTTGCATTATTCTAAGACTCCTGAGGCAAAATACCAATTTATGCCCGTACCTATTCATGGAATCCCTGTCAGGGCATAGCGCACAGCGGGACCAGGAGCTGGGAGGGCTGGGGGAAAGAGGGCACACGATACTTCCCCAAACTCCTGTCCCCCTGGCCAGATTGCTCACCAGTCATCAGGTGGACATCAGTCCTTCTTAGACCAACAAGGAGATGGTGAGCTCATAAACCCTTGCACGGCAGGCCCCTCACCAAACCACAACCCTGGCTCAACGGCACTGTGTGGCAGAAAGGTAACTGACAATTTCTCACCCCAGCTCTCCACCTGTGTGGCCTTGGGGCGCCACAGTCCTCTAGACCTCAGTGTCCTCCTTTGGGACAGTCAGAGATCAAGGTGATATCTGCACAGGTTTTATCAGTTTCTGATTTTAAAAATCAGTTTTTATCCGTTTTCTCAGTTTCCTGGGGCTTCTATACAGAATTCAGAATCAAAAACTCTCTCTTCACAGCTAACTCATGTGGTCGTACTGGCCACACCAGGACAAGATGACATAGAAACAAGCAGGAGAGTGAAGCAGAGGGAGGTGACCCTCCAGGAGTCTACATTCTAACACGGACTCTGCCCACGACCTTGGATGCCACATTGAGCAGCACTTGATTGACTTGGTTTCCTCTCCTGACAAAAAAAAAAAATAGACTGTCAGGAAAACCCTAAACCTCAATTTATCCAATAGTCAACCTAAATGCTATATCAGTTCATTCACTAAATTCATATTGAGTATCTATTTGCTGGCAATGTGCCATGCACTAGTCTGGAAAGATTTTTTAATAATAATTTTTAAATGAAATATTTATAAATGATAATAAGACATAGCCTCTCAGAATTCATGCAGAATTCTAGCCAAGATAAAAATATGAGTATTTCCACAATGTTAAAATTTAGTCGTATTTGACTGTATGATGTGCCTTAATGCATGTAACCTATGTTTCCTATGTTTTATATTTCATTGTTTCCTGATGTTTTTGTTCCATAAATAACACTTTAATAACCAACTTTGTCCGTAAGTCTTTTCATTTCTATTTCTATTGAATATACTCCTAAGATGCAGCAAGATTACATAAAGTGGTGTTAAAGTTTTCAATATTCTTGATTAAAATAATAAAAAGATGGATATTTCCTATTTAAAGTCAGTGATTTTCCTGGAGTCTTTTGAAGTAGACAATTAGAAAACACTGATACAAGTGCTATGTTAAGACTTTAGAGCAACTTCCCAGAACAAGACTAGGCAAATGTGTTAAGTCGCTTCAGATTCTGCGACCCCCATGGACTGTAGCCTGTCATGCTCCTCTGTCTGTGGAATTCTCCAGGCAAGAATACTGTAGTGGGCTGCCATGCTCTCTGCTAGGGGACCTTCCTGAACCAGCGATCGAATCCACATCTTTTATGTCTCCTGCGTTTGCAGGCAGGTTCTTGATCACTAGGGCCACTTGGGAAGCCCTGGGCTAGGGACATAGTTGGTGCTGAATAAACACTTATTGAACTAACAGGTCTTAAGAACAGGGCATTGTGAAAGCACCTAGGAGAGATCACAGCCCATGGATGGGGTCAAGAAAAGCATCCTGAGGGAGGAACTCCTGATGCCTGTTATTGCATCACTGCCACATTGGAGGGAAACCCGGGCTGGGAGCTGGCAGGAGACCTACCCTCTAGGGAGTGTAGTTAAGAGAGCCACAGACCAGTCCCCACCCTCTTCCAATACACAAAGGTAGACTAAACTACTACGATGTCAATACTGCATTTGCCAAAAGATGCCCAGGAAGCTGTAAGATGTTTTCAGGACTGGGAGCAGTGGGGAGCAGGGGAGAGAATTGGTTATGGGAGCAGAGACGTCCCCACTCAAAGTAAAGTATTGACAAGCACCACCAATGGGTCCACATCACCTGCTGAGGGCACCCATTGCTCGCAGTCTGATTTTCACTGAATCACTGACTGTCTTGTTCAGTAGAAGCACAGAAGAATCTGGCCTAATTTACTTGCTGTAGCTCCTTCCCACAATTTCCTGATGGAATCATCTTATCAATCAGGAATTTCTCTTCATGTCAGAAAAAGAAGCCCTCCCAAGACCAGCTCCAGCCACTCAATCTAACCCATGCAGAATTCTGGTCACCCTGAAAACAAGGATGACTTCACTTTCTACCTGGTGGGAGTACGAGCTTGAAGAGGCTTCGGGAACCTGGTTGGTAATGCTTGTGGAGTCTCAGCAGAGGGCAGAGCACTAGCCGTGATGGTAACTGAAGCTGGAGTTGACTCTGGGCTCCACCACTCACTAGCTTTTGGGCCCTAGGCAAGTCAC
Source organism: Bubalus kerabau (assembly GCF_029407905.1). NCBI lineage: Eukaryota > Metazoa > Chordata > Mammalia > Artiodactyla > Bovidae > Bubalus > Bubalus kerabau. The sequence goes on along the minus strand of NC_073638.1, from coordinate 22,710,737 downwards.
AAGGCATCTCTGAGCTTCGGTTTCCTCTTGCAGTAGAGCACTTGGAGGGGTAACATGACCTCCAATGGAGAGGACATACCATGGAACACTCAGGAGCTGAGCGTCGAATTCTAAGCTAGCAGCATAGCAGACACCCTGACCACATCACTGGAAGTGCACCCTGCTGGATGCTCTGGTTGGGACATCTCCAAAGATCCCACAGTAGCAGAATAGGTGTCTCTCAAATTAGATAATTTTAGGAGAGTTGAATAGCATGTGTACGAAGAGCCAACTAATTAGAAAAGAACTTGATGCTGAGAAAGATTGAGGCCAGGAGGAGAAGGGGGCCTCGGAGGATGGGATGGGTGGATGGCATCACTGACTCAATAGACATGAGTATGAGCAAGCTCCAGGAGACAGTGAAGGACAGGGGAATGTGGTGTGCTCTATAGTCCATGGAGTCGCAAAGAGTGCAGACACAACTGAGCAACTGAACAACCAAAACAAGAAGGTGTGGGCAGGGTAGAGGGAGACCTTGGGAAACAGTGTAGTGCTGCTCTGGAGCTAATAACAGTTTGGTACCCTTACCATCCTACAGAGGCAAGGGCTTCACTAGAGCCCAGATGCAGAGAGCCATGTACGGAAAGAACTTCCCAGCAGGAGCTGTGACCTTCAGCAGAGGGATGCAGGAAGACAGTGCAGCCTAACAGGAAGAGGATCAGAAGAGCAAAGGCCCCCACCTCTCTCGCCTGCCTCTCCCTAGTCTCCTCCCAGTGCTCCCCATTGGCCAAACTCAAGCAGATGACAAAAGGTGAAGAAGCCCTCTGATACTGTCTATGCTGGTCAACCATCTGGGACAAAAGCATGTTGAAGGGGGTGAGGGATTAGATTTGGAGGGGGAAACAGAGCTCTTTAGCACACCCCATAAAAGCAACCCATGACAGAGAGTCAACTTGGAACATGTACCAAAGCAATGGGGACCAAAGCAACGAGTTTACAACAGTCTCAGTCAAGTAAGATCTCTCCAGCTTCTGACCTCTCTCCTCCTCTCCTGCCCACCCCAGAGGGGTCAGAAACCACAGAGGGTCAGCAGAGCTGAGGGTAGGAAAGGAAGTACAAAGCAAGGAGGGAGAGCTGACTGTGACCCTTTTTCACTGCAAGCTTTTAGCCTGATGGGAACATGAGTGGAGAATGTATTTGTTAGAGGAGGTTGGGCTGCAGTAACAAAGAGACGCAAACATTTAGTTACTCAACATAATGAGGATTATTTCTTGCTCATAAAACAGTGCAGGAAAGTTCCAGGTTAGGGTAGTGAGGAAGGCAGGAGGCTTTGCTGCACACAGTTCAGTTCAGTTCAGTTGCTCAGTCGTGTCTGACTCTTTGTGACCCCATGGACTGCAGCACGCCAGGCTTCCCTGTCCCTGACCAATGCCCAGAACTTGCTTAAACTCATGTCCATTGAGTCTGTGATGCCATCCAACCATCTCATCCTCTGTCATCCCCTTCTCCTCCTGCCTTCAATCTTTCCCAGCATCAGGGTCTTTACAAATGAGTCAGTTCTTTGCATTAGATGGCCAAAGTATTGGAGCTTCAGGACTGATTTCCTTTAGGATTGACTGGTTGGACTTCCTTGCAGTCCAAGGAATGTCACAGTTCAAAAGCATCAATTTTTCGATGCTCAGCCTTCTTTATGGTTCAACTCTCACATCCATACATGACCACTGGAAAAACCATACCTTTGACTAGATGTACCTTTGTCAGCAAAGTAATGTCTCTGCTTTTTAATATGCTGTCTATGTTTGTCATAGTTTTTCTTCCAAGAAACAAACATCTTTTAATTTCATGGCCACAGTAACCATCTGCAGTGATTTTGGAACCCAAGAAAATAAAATCTGTCACTGTTTCCATTGTTTCCCCATCTATCTGCCATGAAGTCATGGGACCGGATGCCATGATCTAAATTTTTTGAATACTGAGTTTTAAGCCAGCTTTTTCACTCTCCTCTTTCACTTTCACCAAGAGGATCTTTAATTCCTCTTCGCTTTCTGCCATAATGGTTGTGTCTCCACTTTCTGCCATAAGGGTCATGTCAACTGTATATCTGAGGTTATTGATATTTGTCCCAGCAATCCTGATTCCAGCTTGTGCTTCATCTAGCCTGGCTTTTCGCATGATGTACTCTGTATATAAGTTAAATAAACAAGATGACAGTATACAGCCTTAACATATTCCTTTCCCAATTTGGAACAAGTCTGTTGTTCCATGTCCATTTCTAACTGTTGCTTCTTGACCTGCATACCAATTTCTCATGAGGCAGGTAAGGTAGTCTGATATTCCCATCTCTTGAAGAATTTTCCACAGTTTGTTGTGATCCACACAGTCAAAGGCTTCAGCATAGTCAATGAAGCAGAAGTAGTTTTTTTGGAATTCTCTAGCTTTTTCTATGATCCAGCAGATGTTGGTAATTTGATCTGGTTCCTCTGCCTTTTCTAAATCAAGGTTGAACATCTAGAAGTTCTTGGTTCACGTACTGTTGAAGCCTAGCTTGGAGAATTTTGAGCATTATTTAGCATGTGAAGTGAGTGCAATTGTGCGGTAGTTTGAGCATTCTTTGGCATTGCCTTTCTTTGGGATTGGAATGAAAACTGACCTTTTCCAGTCCTGTGGTCACTGCTGAGTTTTCCAAATTTGCTGACATATTGAGTCCAGCACTTTCACAGCATCATCTTTCAGGATTTGAAATAGCTCAGCTGGAGTTCCATTATCTCCACCAGCTTTGTTCATAGTGATACTTCCTATTGCACACTTGGCTTCACACTCCAGGATGTCTGGCTCTAGATGAGTGATCACACCATCATGATTATCTGGGTCGTGAAGATCTTTTTTGTACAGTTCTTCTGTGTATTCTTACCACCTCTGCTTAATATCTTCTGCTTCTGTTAGGTCCATACCATTTCTGTCCTATATTGAGCCCATCTTTGCATGAAATGTTCCCTTGGTATCTCCAATTTTCTTGAAGAGATCTCTAATCTTTACCATTCTATTGTTTTCCTCTATTTCTTTGCATTGATCACTGAGGAAGGCTTTCTTATCTTTCCTTGCTATTCTTTGGAACTCTGCATTCAGATGGTTGCATCAAGAGTTTTGCATTGTTTCTGCACAGTTATTCAGAAATCCTGGCTGATAATCCTTAATGCACAGCTTCCATCTCAGTCAACTGGAACTAGGAAACAGTATTGACCAGCTTCCCTGGTGGCTCAGTAGTAAAGAATCTGCCTGCCAGTGCAGGAGATCCGGGTTCAGTCCCTGGGTGGAGAATACCCCCTGGAGAAGGAAACTGTAACCCACTCCAGTACTCTTGCCTGGAAAATCCCATGGGCAGAGGAGCCTGGTAGGCTGCAGTCCATGGGGTCGAGAAGAGTCGGACACGACAAAGCGATTTCACTTTCACTTTTCACTTTCATGCATTGGAGAAGGAAATGGCAACCCACTCCAGTGTTCTTACCTGGAGAATCCCAGGGATGGGGGAGCCTGGTGGGCTGCCGTCTATGGGGTCGCACAGAGTCAGACACGACTGAAGAAACTTAGCAGCAGCAGCAGCAGCCAGTATTCTTGTCTGAGAAATCCCATGGACAGAGGAGCCTGGTGGGATATAGTCCATAGGGTCACAAAGAGTCGGACATGACTGAGTGACTAAATACTTCACACACACTAACATAGAGCCTTCTGCTTTAAACACTATATTCACCCCAACCCAATACTCACTTGATGACTTAGTTTGAACTGTTATGACAAATAACCATAGATTGGACTGCTTAAACAGTAAGTGTCTATCTCTCACAGTCTGGAGGCTGGAAGTCTGAGATCAAGGTGCCTCCATGGTCAGTCTCTGCTGGGAGCCCTCTTCTGGGCTCCAGATTGCCAACTTCTCACTGTGTCCTCACAAGGCAGAAAGAGGGCAAGAGAGCACTCCAAGGTCCCTTTTATAAGTGCTCCACACTCATGACCTAACCATTTCCCAAATGCCCACCTCCTAAAACCATCATATTAGGGGTTAGGATTTCAAAAGAAGAATTTGGTAGGAACAAAACCATTCAGTCCATAACAATGACCAAGAACTTGTTATGTACTAGGAAGGTGGTTAGAGCGACCAGGAGAGGGAGCTGAGGGCCACAGAATACAGGCTAAATCAAGGGGCATCAGGGTGTAGCCATCACAGGCAGGATCCGCCTGGAAACAAATCATTTCAGTGACACATTGTAGGGGAGCTCTGGGTCAAGATCCAGGTAAAACTAGTAAAGATTTCACCAGCATTTGAGGGCTCCTAGATGTCCTCCTGAGACCAAGCCCAGGGGACAGCACTTTAGACTGGGTATGGCTTCATCCAACTTAGGTCCTAAGTAAATCTCCCCATCATCTATTACATTCTCTTCCAACCCCACCTCCACTGTTACCATCATCTGCATTTGATGTCCAAGCTATAAATGGTGGACTCAGGGTTTGACTCCCAGCACTTACCCCAAGGCTGCAACCACTCCACCATGAAAATAGTACTCCCATTGCCTAATGATAAGAGAACACGTGGAAAGTGCTTACCCTAACTTAGGGTTGCCATCAAAAGATACATCACAGAGGGTGGCTTACACAACAGAAATTTACTTTTTCACAGGTCTGGAAGCTGGAAATCTAAGATCGAGGTATCTACAGGGTTGGTTTCTTCTGAGAACTGTGAGCAAAGGATCTGTGCAGGCTCTCTGCTGGACTTGTCGGTGGCTATCTTCTCCCTGGGTCTCCATATCATCTTCCCCCTGCGTGTGTCCAAATCTCCTCTTCCTATAAGGACACCAGTCATGTTGTATTAGGGCCCATTCTAAAGAGTTCATTTTCCCTTAATTACCTATGTAAAGACTTTACCTCCAAGTGTGGTCACAGTCGGAACTATTGAGGGGTCAGGACTTAGACATATGAACTTGGGGAGGGGGAACATACAGTTCAGCCCACAACACGAGCTAAATGGTTGTAGCTATTACGGTGATTCCACTCCCACATTCTCAACTTGAGACTCACCCTTCCATCATCTTTATGTCCCCTACTCCTCTAACAATCAAACTCTTGCAGTCATTGTTAACCAAGACACCTTGAACTTACCCTCCACCAAGCATTTTTGTACCATAATCTACCTAGTGGCTCAGATGGTAAAGTATCTGCCTGCAATGCAGGAGACCAGGGTTAGATCCCCGGTTTGGGAAAATCCCTTGGAGAAGGGAATGGCTACCCACTGCAGTATTCTTGCCTGGAAAATCCCGTGGACAGAGGAGCCTAGCAGGCTATGGTCCATGGGGTTGCAAAGGGTTGAACGTGACCAAGCGACTAACACTTTTTTTCAACAATCTACTTTTGACAACACAGCCACCAAATCCTCCTTACTGGAGGCTCAGCTCAAGTCCCACTAACCTGTGGCCATTCTTGCCACTCCAGCCACTGGAAAGTAAGAAAGAAAGTTAATGCATGTGGAGCACTTATGATATATTTTTACCAGCAACCTATCATTCTATGATTTCATCTTCCTATACACCCCCCCAACAGGTTAGGAAATTGAAGCTCAAAGTGATTAAGTCCTGTGTCCAAGGTCACTCAGCAGATGAAGGTAGGAATGTCCAATTCCATGGTCTCCCAGTCCTGAATTCCTGTAGCAATCCTGGCCAGAAGCATTCATCTGGTTGTTAAGCCTACAGTGCCCTGATGCTAGATCTTCATTATCACCTGAGCTTTTTCTTTGAGCTTTATTATGTCTTTATTATCAATTTTCTATTCACATGTCTTTCTCTCCAACTATCCTTTCAGCATCTTAAGAAACAAGAATGGATTTTTCACTTGTACAGAGCCTTTCATGGCTGCTGGCAAGGTTCAATGGAGATGACTGATATTGTTTTAGGGCCAGCTTGGTGGCAATATGCTCCCTGAATAACCAAAAGACACACCCGCTCTTCCAGGAAACTGCAGACACTCCCCAGAGAGTTGGGCTCCAGCCAGCAGGACAGACAGACCTCTTTCTCTTCCTCCAAATACAGTGGCTTCATGATCTAATTAATTCCAGGGATGGATGTTGAGCAATCCCCCTCTGGCCCCAGCCTCTCGCAGACCTCACGTGTGGGGAGGGCACCCCCCAGAGCTCAGCTGTTAGCAAGAGGGCTGGGCATGCGCACTGACACCCACTTGCCCTTTCTGCTTCCCCCCATCCTTTCCTGTCTCCAATCTCCTCTCTCTCCTCTTTCAAGGACCTCAAGGTTGCCTGAAGCTAACCTCTATTATTTAGTGGTTAATGCATGGCCATTATTCTAAGCACTTTATAGCTGTAACCACTATATTGAATGAGCAGGACTCAGGAAACAGTGCCATAAAGGTATTTTTACTTTGAGACCTACAGTTCATTTTTACCTCCTCAGTGGAAGTGGTCCTTCTTGGATGAAATCTTAAATAATCAACATGGTTCTTCTGGTCACTCATGGGTAATAAAGACTTCTATAGTCACTTTCAAATGTAAGCAGTCCCGATTCAACAATTAACAATGGTCAGATCATACTCAATAATCAAAACCTGACTTGGAGTTAGAATGTTCTTCTCTGCCCAGATGGGCTCTGTGGCATGTGGACTCTGCAGGGAGTTTGGCTGTTGGGGAGCAAAAAAAGAGGGTGTGAGAAAGGGTGGCCGGGGCCTTTGGTGGCCGTGAAGATGACTGCTTCTTTCTCCTTCAGGGGAACCTGCTGTGGGGAGCAGAGTTGACTGACAGCCAGCCCATCCTGGGGACCCACCACCACACTTGCACCAACGCCGTACTTCCCAGGGCTGCTCCCAACTGAAGGCCAAGCACAACCAGAACCAGCCCATTCCTGCCTGCGAGGGGACCCTTCTGATGGCAGCCTCTGCTAGGGGACCGTTGTTGTTCAATCGCTAAGTCATGTCCGACTCTTTACGACTCCATAAACTGCAGCACGCCTGGCTTCCCTGTCCCTCACTGTCTCCCGGAGTTTATTCTAACTCATGTCCATTGAGTCAGTGCTGGGGACTAGGTGGGGACAAGTGGAAGGCTAGCGAGCCACTCTTAGACTCGCTCAGCATTGCACGTGGGCTGGGATTCTTCCTACTCACTCAGCATTGCAATCCAATTGCAATATCCAATTCCCCCTCCTTTTCTCTTCAACAGCATGGCCTAAAGCGTCTCCCTCTGCATAATCTTGCTTTCTTCCCCTTTATTCTTCATGGGTATTTTGATTCTCAGGGATCTGAACTGAGGCATCCTTGCTGCATGGCAGTTTCTATTCCTCCCTAGCAAATGGGGCAAACGGCAAACCAGAGGCAATTGTAGTCAGCTTCTCCTGCCTCTCCCACAGCCCCCATCTTCCTTGACTGCTTCATTGCCCCCCAGCCCCAGCCTCAGCTCCCGCAGAAGCAGGAGAGGGAGTAACTAAGGAGGCAGGAAGGTAATCACTTGACTGGCTCTCACTTAAGATGGCCTTTCACTATCTGGACCTTGCAGGGCTCAAAAGCTGAGTTTTTCTCATGTGGCACTTTCTTGGGTTCCACGTTGTGGGCAATGCCTCTTCTGCTAGCCTTCCGTATCCTGCCCTTCAACTTCAGTGTTTACCTCCAGAGAAGCAGAACCAGTAAGATATATATGGATGGATAGATAGATGATAGATAACAGATAGATGGATAGCTAGATGGTAGAGATGATAGATATGTATATATACAGATAAATAGAGAGATGATGATAGACAGACGTAGTACAAGGAATCGGTTCACATGATTACGGAGACTGAGAGGTTCTAAGATCTGCAGTTGGCTAGCTGGGGGAGCCCAAGAGCACCAAGGTTGTGGTTCCAATCTGGGTCTTAGGGCCTGAGAACAAGGACAGCCTGTGGTATAAGTTACAGTCCAGAAGCCAGTGAGCTCAAGACCCACAAAGACCTGATGTTTCAATTCAAGTATGAAGGCAGATTTTGTTGCAGTTCAAAGCAGTCAAAAGGGGTTCCCCCTTAGCCTTTTTGTTCTCTAACTGACTGGACGAGGCCCACCCACATGAGGAAAACAATCTGCTTTAACCATCTATGATTCAAATGCTATTCTCAAAGCATTTGAATACTGTGAGAATAGCATTCAAATACTAAGAGAAACACAGAAACAGCATCATGGACACACTCAAATGTTTGACCAAATGTCTGGGCATCCCGTGACATCGTTGGGTTGACACATAAAATTAACCATCACATCCATCCCTGAGTGGGGAAACCTCCCTTTGCAGGGTCCCTTCCAGGCCTGTCCTAACACAAGTCCCATATCTGGGTCAGGAAGCATGTCCGGCTGAAGGAGAGTGTGGCTGTTTCCAGATGCCATTCTCCATCTGCAGCCACCGGTGTGAGCCCTGATCATTCCCCATGCATCTCCAAAGCGGGGGGTCTTTTCTGGCTCTCTGAAGTGGTCCTCATCTTGCCACCACTCCCTGTGGGATGGGGAACATTGCATGTGGTCCCCAGCCCACCAACAACTCTCTCAGAAAGGGTTCTCAATCTCTCTCACCACTCTTGTACCCTGAATTGGAGAAAATAGGGAAAACCACTAGACTTTTCGGGTATGACCTAAATCAAAATCCTTACGATTATACAGTAGAAGTGACAAATAGATTCAAGGGATTAGATCTGGTAGAAAGAGTGCCTGAAGAACTATGAACAGAGGTTTGCAACACTGTACAGGAGGAGGTGATCAAAATCATCCCCAAGAAAAAGAAATGTAAAAAGGCAAAATAGTTGTCTGAGGAGGCCTTCCTTACAAAGAGGTGAGAAAAGAAGAGAAGCTAAAGGCAAAGGAGAAAAGGAAAGACATAGCCATCTGAATGCAGAGTTCCAAAGAATAACAAGGAGAGATAAGAAGCCTTCCTAACTGGACAATGCAAAGAAATAGAGGGAAACACTAGAATGGGAAAGATTAGAGATCTCTTCAAGAAAATTAGAGATACCAAGGGAACATTTCATGCAAATATGGGCACAATAAATGACAGAAACGGTATGGACCTAACAGAAGCAGAAGATATTAAGAATAGGTGGCTAGAATACACAGAAGAACTTACAAAAAAAGATCTTAATGACCCAGATAACCACGATGTTGTGATCACTCATCTAGAGCCAGACATCCTGGAGTGCAAGGTCAAGTGGGCCTTAGGAAGCATCGCTATGAACAAAGCTAGTGTAGGTGATGGAATTTCACCTGAGCTATTTCAAATTCTAAAAGATGATGCTGTGAAAGTGCTGCACTCAATATGCCACGAAATTTGGGAAACTCAGAAGTGGCCACAGGACTGCAAAAGGTCAATTTTCATTCCAATCCCAAAGAGAGGCAATGTCAAAGAATGTTCAAACTACCACACAATTGCACTCACTTCACATGCTAGCAAAGTAATGCTCAAAATTCTCCAAGCTAGGTTTCAACAGTACTTGAACCAAGAACTTTCAGATGTTCAACCTTGATTTAGAAAAGGCAGAGGAAACAGAGATCAAATTACCAACATCTGCTGGATCATAGAAAAAGCAAGAGAATTCCAGATAAACATCTACTTCTACTTTATTGATTATGCCAAAGCCTTTGACTGTGTGGATCACAACAAACTGTGGAAAATTCTTCAAGAGATGGGAATACCAGACCACCTGACCTGCCTCCTGAGAAATCTACATGCAGGTCAAGAAACAATAGTTGGAACCAGACATGAAACAATAGACTGGTTAGAAATTGGGAAAGGAGTATATGGAGGCTGTATTGTCACTCTGCTTGTTTAACATATATACAGAGTACATCATGCAAAAAGCCAAACTGGATGAAGCACAACCTGGAACCAAGATTTTAGGGAGAAATATCAATAACCTCAAATATCCAAATGAAACCACAATTATGGCAGAAAGTGAAGAGGAATTAAAGAGCCTCTTGATAAAGGTGAAAGAGGAGAGTGAAAAAGCCCATTTGAAACTCAACATTGAAAAAAACTTAGATCATGGCATCCAGTCCTATCACTTCATGGCAAATAGATGAGGAAACATTGGAAACAGTGACAGATTTTATTTTGGGTAGCTCCAAAATCACTGCAGATGGTGATAGCAGCCATGAAATTAAAAGATGCTTGCTCCTCAGAAGAAAAGCTATGACAAACCTAGACAACATATTAAGAAGCAGAGACATTACTTTGCCAACAAAGGTCCCTATAGTCAAAGCTATGGTTTTTCCAGTGGTCATGTATGGATGTAAGAGTTGGACCATTAAGAAGGCTGAGCACTGAAGAATTGATGCTTTTGAACTGTGGTGTTGGAGAAGACTCTTGAGAGTCCCTTGGACTGCAAGGAGATCAAGCCAGTCAATCCTAAAGGAAATCAATCCTGAATATTCATTGGAAGGACTGATGCTGAAGCTGAAGCTCCATACTTTGGCCACCTGATACAGAGTTGGTTCATTAGAAAAGACCCTGATGTTGGGAAAGATTGAAGGCAGGAGAAAAAGGGGATGACTGAGGATGAGATGGTTGGACAGCATCATAGTCTCATGGACATGAGTTTGAGCAAGCTCTGGGAGATGATGAAGGACAGGGAAACCTGGCGTGCTGCAGTCCATGGGGTCGCAGGGTCAGACAGCACTGAGTGACTGAACAACAATACAGCGATATGATGTGGTGGGGCTGAGATTAGACACCAAATACCTGGTCTTTACCCTGCATTGTACAAGCAACAGTGCTGCAGGGAGGAAGGGGGATGGCGGCTGTGCAGAATTACTTTCTCTCTCAGGAGAGCATTTGACTGAGTGAAGACAGTGGCTTCCCAGGTGGCTCAATGGTAAAGAATCTGCCTGCAACACAAGAGACACGGGTTCAATCCCTGGGTCAGGAAGATTCCCCTGAAGAAGGAAATGGCAACCCACTCCAGTATTCTTGCCTGTGAAATACCACGGACAGTGGAGCCTGGCAGGAGACAACCCTTGGGGTTGAAAAGAGCCAAGCACAACTGAGCGACTGAGCACTCACACATGAGTGAAGACAGAGCTCAGCATCCTTCCTGTATTCAGGCAATATCCTCTAGGTGCTATTTGTCCCGCCCACAATGGGCCTCAGTTTGACAGGTTCTTGACTTGGGTATTTTTTTTTTTCCCTCCAACTTTCTGCTTTATTTCTCCTCTCCCCTTGGAGCCTCAGTGTCTTAATTTTTGATATGGGGATAATATCAGCCCTGCCTCACATAGCGATCCTGAGAATTAACCATCACCCATCCAGTTATCTTGCCCATGGCTTTGCTGGCCGGGAGCTCTGACAATTGCAAACACCAGCAGACAGCTCCTCAGAGAGGCAAAACCCAGCCCCTTGCGGGTCGAATCAGTGGCTGAGCCTGGTGCACGGGTGGAAGGTGTTTAATCCCGAGAGCTGCCTTCATTCTCAGCCCAACTCAGGTGGGTGTGGAAAACCCATTATGAGCTTGGTTAACTCCTTTGGGGGACATATGCTAACTGAGTCATCACCAGCAGCATTTACAGTTTGTAAGAGATTTTTTTTTTTTTTTTTTTTGAGAGCAGGTCTTAGCAGTCATAGCCACAGACACCTGCACTGCTTCCTGCTCCAGAGGCGTGACTGGTGACTCTGGGAGCCAAGTGGGAGTCTGAGCTGTGGGTGGATGTCTTCTGGGGCATTAACCAGGGTGCAGAGCAGCAAAGCCCCAGGCGGTATAACTAGACAGGTGACAGCTAACCTTGCCTGGACCCGCTGAGGAAGAAGCAGAGTGTCACGGGCATCTCCTGTGGAGACTGCAACCTCCACAGTATGACTCCCACAAGCCTGCTGGGGCCTCAGTCTCACAACCAGCCAGCTTCTGCCCTCCAGGGCTCTGCAAAGGATCCAGCATCTTGTCTCTGTCTGCACCCCTGCTGCCCCAGCCTTGGTAAGAGTTGCCCCATGGCTCACCTGGTCCATGGCCAGGAGCTCCCACCGGAGGCCCCACCTCCACCCTCATCCCTGCCCTCCACCGGCTCCCCCTTGACACCCAGGTCCCAGTGACCCTCAGATCTAATCAGGTCACTGCCCCTCTCCTCAGAAATCTCCCAGCTCCCCACTGCCCGCCAGGAGGGCAGAATGGGGGCCTCAGGCCAGTTACAGTATCCAGACAGGTTTTGTTTGATCTCCATAGTTTTTCATATTTTTTTGAACCAATGCTTTAAAATCAGGAGTTACACATAAAAATTCAGACTTCTGACTTGTCTCAAACACCAGGAGATCTGGCAAGCCCAAAATGATGATTAATTTTATGTGCAAAGGGATGCCCAGATAGCTGATTAAACATTATTTCTAAGTGTGTCTGTGAGGGTGTTTCCAGAAGAGATGAGCATTTTAGTGGGTGAACTAAGTGAAGATCTTTCTCCCTAGTGCAGGTGGGCGTCATCCCATCCACTGAGGGCCTGCCTGGAACAAGAAGGAAGAGGAAGGGGGAATTCATTCTCCCTGCTGGAGCTGAGACATCCATCTCCTCCTGCCCTCAGACAATCCACTTTCCTGGTTCTGTGGGGACCTTCACCATCATCACTCCCTCCTTGGCTGCCTCCCTGGTTCTCAGCACTTCAGGCTGACCTAAACCACCAGCTCAGCTGGTTTTCCAGTTTATAGACTGCACATCATGGGACTTCCTGGTCCCCAAAACCACACGAGCCAATTCCTACAATAAATCTTCTCTTATGTATATATCTTTACAGATCTTACTGTTTCTGTCTCTCTGGAAAACCACGATTGATGACCTGGGTCTTTACTTACATGGCGGCCGTCAGCTGGAGCTGGGTGGTCATAGCCGCATTTTGAATACTCATTCACTCACGCCCTGACTCTTTGACCTTCTTTCCTTAGTCTCCTAAGCTTTCCTTACAGCTTCACTCTCACTACTGATGCAATGATCTTCCACATCAGGTCGCTTTTGAAAGTGAAAAGCAGCACTAAAAATAAGCACCAGGTGTTCACTGGCCCACCACAGGCATTATGGGACGCTTTCTGGCAAACCTGGGTGTATGGTTGCCAGAGTATTGATCCCAGCTCGGGCATCACGCACCCCAGTCTCCAGGCAACACATGTCAGGCATGTTTCCTTAGTGTGGCATGTTGGCACTCCTGCCCCTGTTTTCTCAGCTCATGAGACTATCCTCCCTTGTTGTCTCAACCTAAGATTCAGTCACACATTCAAAGCCCAGGCCAGGGACTTCCCCGGGGGTCCAGTGGGTAAGATGTCACCTTCCAGTGCCGGGGGTATGGGTTCAATCCCTGGTCAGGGAACTAAGACCCCACATACCTCATGGCCAAAAAAACAAAACATAAAACAGAAGCACTACTGTAACAAATCCAGTAAATACTTTTTTAAAAATAGTCCACATCAAAAACATCTTACAAAAAAAAAAAAAAAGCCCAGGTCAAATGTAACTACGTCCTCACATTTCCTGGCTGGAACTCCTCTCCCCAATTCTGAATTTCCAGAGGGCCTTGTCAATCTGCTATTACCCTTCTCTGTGTCTCGAGTTAAAAACCACATCATTCATTCAGTCAACAAACATTTACGGAGTGCTGCGTATATAGCCATGAACAAAACAGCCAAAGTGCATCCCTTCACTGAGTTTGTTCTTGACTACACAGCAGTCTCACTTGTGAGCTTATAAACTTCTCAAAGGTAAGATTTACAGATGGAAGTTTTAGCACTCTGAACACAACAGATGATCAAGAACATTTGTAGATTAAGTTGTAAAAATCTCTCTGTGCCTTACTCGACTCCTCTGCTTACGTGGAATAATACTCACCCTTCTTCCCTTATAACTCTTGATGACTAATGAAATTCCAAGTGACAATATTTGTAAAGTTAAAAACATATTAGCCATGTCGAGTTCTAAAAATAGGAACTACTGAGCAAAGCCAGCTATGACCAGTACATCCTTACATCACTTCCTTTTAAACCCTTAACATTGGAGAGAAGTGTTACCATCCATTTCTTTCAACGGAAGAGAAAAGTGAGGCTCAGAGAAGTTAGGTGATTGGCGGCAGGGAGGGTCCGGCTCAACTCAGATGTGTCTGGCTCCAGGCCCTGTGCCTTCCACCACACCCCGATGAAAAGGAAATGGATTCCAGGGCGACGCAGTATCTCCTCTTTGGAGCAAGACCAGGAGTGTATTGAGAGAAATCTAACTTTAGCAACCCTGCTAAGTAAGGGGAGTGCCTCTTAGCAGGGGTGACAGAAGATGAGATGGTGAGATAGCCCCACCAACTCAACCGACAAGAATCTGAGCAGACTCCAGGAGATAGTGAAGGACAGAGAACCTGGCGTACTGTAGTCCATGGGGGTAGCAAAGAGTTGGACACAACCAAGAAACTGAACGACAACGACAGTTCGAAAGACAAAGCAGAGACAGGCGCAGAGGGGCTGAGATGCCGAACCGCGTGCAGAGGGGCTCAGATGCGGAACCACATGGCCAGCCCCACCCCCACTCTGCCAGTGTCCCCAGGAACACTGTCCCTCTCTGGGCAACAGGGACCTTCAGAGCCTGCAGTGGGCTCCACCTGTGGCTATTAAAGGTGACTGATCTCCTGGGGGAGGAGGGTAACACCAGCTGAGACCCCCTCATACACACACACAGGCCTGCAGACTCCGTTCAGCACAGGGCAGGAGGCAGGGCGGGGGTGGGGCGCGGCACAAGGCTCCTGATTCCTGCCGTGAAGCTGCCTCTCTCACCTGGGGGTGCTTCTCAGACCTGAGCTGAGGGCCTGGCTGTCTTGCAGGGTCTCGGCTCACTCGCAGGAAGGAGCACCGATTGGGTAACAAAGGGCCGTGATTCCAGAAGCCCCGATCTGTGAGGCTGTGTTTCCCATGTCCATAAACAGCCAACTCACTCTAAACATCTGCTGGCTTCTGTAATTACTCAAGGAAAATGCCATGTTTGCCCCTGTGCTGTTAGAGCAGCGCGCAGGCTAAGACGCAAACAACTCCGCACCAATATCAATATTTTTAATGGCATCATTCCAACTCTCTGGTGCACATGCTTCCGGATGATCACACAAGAGAACGTCAAAGAGAGGGATCCTCTGTTAGGAAACACAGCCAGCAGGAGCTGCGGCTGAAGACAGCCAGCTCCAGTCTGCTGTGAAATCTGGTCTGATCCTTGCATTTGAAGCTATCTTTATTCTCTCTTGCTTAAGACTTGCTCACTCTCTGATTTGATTGCAGCATGAAAAGCTGAATGTTGAAGCAGTTTTCATGGAAGCCCTTAGCAAAGGCATCAGAGGGCCTGAAAAAAGAAAGCTGCAGACTGACTTTGGATAAGTCACTGAACCTCCCCAGGTTTCAGCTGCCTCATCTGTAAAATGGGGGTAAGACAGTGACTGTCTAAAGTGAAGACGGCTTTTTTGTACTTCCTTCAAGCTCTGAAAACCATGACAAATTGAAGGCCTTGATTTCATACCAAAGTAAAATGCACACACATATGAATGTGCCCGATGGTTCTTGCTGACTCTAGAGGATGTGGTCAGGCCTGCCCCTGACATTTGCAGGGCCCTAGGCAAGTGGCCACAGAAAGATTATAAATGGAGGCCCACATAGTGTATGTATACTATTTAAAAGTTAGAATTCAAGGTAATAAATTTAAATAAAATGTGTTTTGATCTCCTACCTTGACAAATATACCTTTAAAACCACCTAGAAGGCCATGTTGGACTTAGAATCCTTGAACTCTTCAAAGCTCCACACCACACATTACAGTGAGTGTGTGCATGCATGTGTGCTAAGTCACTTCAGTCATGTCTGACTCTTTGCAACCATATGGACTATAGCCCACCAGGCTCCTCTGTCCATGGGATTCTCCAGGCAAGAATACTGGAGTGGGTTTCCATGCCCTCCTCCAGGGGATCTTCCAGACCCAGGGATGGAACCCAGGTCTCCTGCACTGGGACGCAGATTCTTTACCACTATCGCCACCTGGGAAGCTCTACATGTGCTAGTGGGAGGGACTAAGCCAGCCTCCCCCTTCTTCCCACTTCTGGCTCCATCTCATAATTCAAAGGGGGACTTGCACTCATGCTGACAGCAGCCCAGCCTGCATGTCCACACTCCACACACACACACACACACACACACACACATGCCAATGAGTCCAAGAGTGTGCATACCAGCAGCACAGTCCACTCTCTAGAGGATGATGGACCCGAGAAAGAAGCCTGGTAATGGGTTTGGTGCTGCTTGAGCAGGAAACCCCAGGATCCTGTGTACCCATGCAATGGTCTGGAAGAGTGAGCCCACTCTTACAGCTACAGACTCCTCACCCATGGGGTAGTGAATAACCACAGGAGGCCAGAGTGGAGCCAGGACAAAGATCCCTTCTGACAGGGTCTAAGGGCAGTCCTATCACTGGTGCAAATGACGCGCCATGGACAGTGTGCTAATTTCCTTAATATATAAAGAGCCATTCCAAGTCAAAGAGAAAAAAATTAACCCCTCAGTTAAAGACAGACAGTTCATTTGAAAGACTATGCATGAGTGTGTGCTAAGTCACTTCCATCGTGTCCGACTCAACTATCCTATGGACGGTAGCCCGCCAGGCTCCTCTGTCCATGGGCATCTCCAGGCAAGAATACTGCAGTGGGTTGCTGTGCCCTCCTCCAGGGGATCTTCCCAACCCAGGGATCAAATCCATGTCTCTTTACATCTCCTGCATTGGCAGGCAGGTTCTTTACCACTAGCACCACCTGGGAAGCCCTAAAAGACTGAATAGTTCCTGAAGATGAAAAGATGCTCAGTCTCAAAGATCAAGAGTTTAATGGCTCAGTTTTGTTGGCTGGTAGAAGTGAAAGTGGTAAACGCTTTGTGAAGCATGATTTGGCAACAACTGTAAAAGTCACAGATGCTTGTACTCGGTGTCCCAGCAATTACACAACTCATTATTTAACCCAAGAAATATTTTAACAAGAAATGGTATTTATTGCATCCATTTTTGGTAATAGCAAAATATTGGAATCAACATAAAGTGGAGCAATGCAGAGTAGGTTAACTCGGCAATGTCCTGGCACAGAACAGAATGGTACGGGGCAGAGCTGTGGGAACAAACTCCGGGACACGTTGCTAAAAAAGAAAGCTTCCTGGGCCAGCGGTTGTGTGCTGCTTATTCCTGTGAAAAGAAACCACATTTACCCTTATGCTCCATGTACAAAGATTTTCTGGAAAGATGCATGAGGGACTAAACAGTGGCTGTTTATCCAGGTGGGGAATCTGTTTGCCCAGGGACAACTGTGGGAGAGAGAGTAACTCTTTGGTGTATTTCTTTCTGTGCCTTTTGAATTTGCACCACGTGTATGATTTTCTTGTTACAAAATATTCAAATGATAAAAAAGAAAAGCTTAGTTCAGCATTTCATATGTACCTTTCTTAAAGAACATATACTTTTCTATCTTGTGTCATCTTTATTTACACATGAGTTTTGCAAATCTTAAAATTTTACAGTTTGAGAAGCCAGAATCCATGTCAAATAATAACAAATATTCTTGAGCACTTATTATCTGTGAAGTCCCATTCTCAATGACTTATGCGTCATCTCCCTTATCTCTCTTCACTTATTAATGACCTTGGATGATATAAGTACTGATATTGTCATCTTGCACCTGAGGAACATAAGGGTCCAGCAAGAGCTTTAAAGCTTTCCTCTTTGGAAGGACTGATGCTAAAGCTGAAACTCCAGTACTTTGGCCACCTCATGCGAAGAGTTGACTCATTGGGAAAGACTCTGATGCTGGGAGGGATTGGGGGCAGGAGGAGAAGGGGACGACAGAGGATGAGATGGCTGAATGGCATCACTGACTCAATGGACGTGAGTCTGAGTGAACTCCAGGAGTTGGTGATGGACAGGGAGGCCTGGCGTGCTGCGATTCATGGGGTCGCAAAGAGTCGGACACGACTGATCGACTGAAGACTGAAGGCTACTGGTACAAGCTGGGTATAGAAAAGGCAGAGGAATCAGAGATCAAATTGCCAACATTTGTTGGATCATGGAGAAAGCAAGAGAATTCCAGAAAAAAATCTGCTTCTCCTACATTGACTATGCTAAGGCCTTTAACTGTGTGGATAACAACAAACTGTGCAAAATTCTTAAACAGGGGAGAATGCCAAACCAACTAATCTGTCTCCTGAGAAAGCTGTTATGTGGGTCAAGAAGCAACAGTTGGAACCAGATATGAAACAATGGACTGCTTCAAAATTGGGAAAGGAACATAAGAAAGCTGTACATTGTCACCTTGTTTAAGGTGCATTTAACTGGTATGCAATGTACATCAGGCAAAATGCCAGGCTGGATGAGTCACAAACTGGAATCAAGATTGCCAGGAGAAATATCAACAACTTCAGAAATGCAGATGATACCACTGCAATGTCAGAAAGTGAAGAGGAACTAAAGAGCCTCTTGATGAAGGTAAAAGAGGAGAGTGAAAAGGCTGACTTGAAATTCAACATTAAAAAAAACCAAGACGATGGCATCTGGTCCCATCACTTCATGGCAAATAGATAGGGAAAAGATGGAAACTGACAGATTTTCTTTTCTTGGACTCCAAAATCACTGATAAAGTGACTGTAGCCCTGAAATTAAGACGCTTGCTCCTTGGAAGAAAAACTATGACAAAACCAGGCAACGTATTATAAAGCAGAGACATCACTTTACTGACAAAAGTCTGTATAGTCAAAACTATGCTTTTGCCAATAGTCATGTACAGATGTGAGAGTTGGATCATAAAGAAGGCTGAGTGCCAAAGAACTGATGTGGTGCTGGAGAAGACTCTTGAGGGTCTCTTGGACTGCAAGGAGATCCAACCAGTCCATCCTAAAGGAAATCAACCCTGAATATTCATTGGAAGGACTGATACTGAAGCTGAAGCTCCAATACTTTGGCCATCTGAGGCAAACAGCTGATTCATCAGAAAAGATCCTAATGGTAGGAATGATTGAAGCAAAAGGAAAAGGGGGTGGCAGAGGATGAGATGTTTAGATAGCATCACCAACTCAATGGACATGAACTTGAGCAAACTCCAGGAGATACTGGAGGACAGAGGAGCCTGGCATGCTGCAGTCCATAGTCACAAAGAGTCAGACACAACTTAGCGACTGAACAACAACAGCAAATGCTGCCTGGCTACATGCTAGGGATGCTGTATGATTTTAAGACTGTTCTGCTCCAGTCCTGACTTGAAGAGTGCCTTAACTACTACACATAGTACCTCATTCTTCCTAGTCCCTGGAGTTGTGGAAGAGCTCTGTAAATTCTTATTGAATGGATGAAGGAATGCATTGTTGAATGAATGAATGATGTTCCGGCCACATTCACTGCATCCTGCACACTCTATTTCTAGGTCACATGTATCCTGTTCTTTGCTCTGGGAAGGGGCAGAGAAGAGCAGGTCTCCTTATATATAGTCATGAGTTTCCTTTGCCCACTGCTGCCTGGAGGGAAATATGGGGAAGGAATTGACCAACAAAGGAAGATGAAGAGGTGGGTAGTTTCACACCAGAGGATAATTTTTTAGCAAATGTACTGAGGCTTAGACGAGAGCCAAAGGGCCTATTCTGTCAATTCGGCATGAAGCATAGCTCACTTTTCCAAGTGCAGAAATGTCACAGTGCTGGGTACGTGGTCCCTGGCCAACAGGAGCCAAGGGGCCTCCTTCCAACAGCAGCTCAACCTGCATGCACGTCACCCCACCACCTGCAGGCAGAGCTGCAGTGAATCCCACAGTGGGGTGCACTGTTCTAGCAAGAAAAAAACGTTGCTAGGATACCCCCACTCCCCAAAAAATAGTTGACATCTTGGTATTCTGTCTGTTTTGGTTCTTAAAACAAAGCCCTCTTTGAGCTTTCATAAGGCAATTTGAACCCGGCCCATGATCCTTACCCACTCTTCCATCTCTTCATCTTGCGTGATTTATATGGGGGTTAAATAATAAATTGCACGGATGCTGTAGAATTTATAGTGCTCCAAGTAGGTCATTAAATAAATCACTGTATAATTTATATAAATGAACCTAAATCATGCAGTAGGAGGATTTCATGAGAAAATCAATCCTGTGAGTGGATAAACAGAAAGGGTTGGCAGGAGCAGGCCTGTAGTTGAAAAGCTCCCGTGTCCGTGAACACGAATGACACTCGGGGCCAGAGGGCAGCGCACCCCACCTTCCAAGCAGCCTGCGGCCCTGGGAAAGCCCCTTCTCTGAAGGAAAGAAAGACCCACTTCCCTCTCCTCATTCCCAGGCGCTTCCAGTGGGGAGTCAGCCCAGCCCAAAGCCAGCTGGGGCCCTCCCACCTCCGCATAAGAGCCCAGATAAAAAGAAAGGCTGGGTTCCTTCTCGGTGAAGGAACCCACAGGTGCGCCTACCAAGCACACGCCGGCCTGAGCATGAACACAGGCCAAAAGCCCAGCCCTGGCGTTTGGCTGGCAGGAGCCGTCACCTTGCCGCGGGCAGATATTCTGCTGGATGCTGCTGCCTGCAAGCTGATGCTTCCTCCAGCCTGGGTTCTGGATCCATCCCCGCCTCCATCAGACGCCCCTCCTCCAGGGCACATAAAGGGTGGACTGACCCAGGAGGCAAGTCCAAATGGGGCAGCTTAACTCCTACAGGCCCCTCCAAACCTGGCCTAGTCCCCCCCAACCCCAGGACAGGAATGTGAAGGGGCAGGAGCAGCAGCAGACCTCTTCCCAGCGCAGAGAGCAACGTTATTGCCAGCAGCCTGTAGCTCTTTTGATGGCAGAGATGTTTCAGGAGAAGAGAATTTCAAGCGAGAGGAGGCGGTCCTTTATTTTTAAAACCACTGCTTGAGAAAGATCAGTGAGACGAGGTTAAGCAAGATGGGAGAAGAACAAAATGCTCTGACACGCTCTCCAGGAGTCATGACAGGGAGGACATGACAGGCCGACCCAGAACCCTCTGGGGAACCCGGCCACATGGGAAGCTGCGAGAGTCAGGAGGTGAGGGGCCCCGGAGTAGCTAGTGCTATCTAGTCAACCTAAGAGTGTGCCTTCAAAGATTCTGAACCCCCAACACCGGAGCACCATGATCTCTTGGCATGCACACCCCAAGGTGCAGCAGATGCAGGAATCAAGCCTGGCACTTTGCTTCTGAGAGGGGTGGCAGTTGGAGGAGGAACCACGAAGACCATGTGCTTGCCTGGCGCAGAGTTTGGCGGCAGGGTCCAGGCCCTTCCTGTCCTCTGCTCCTATGAGTCACCATTCCCCAAATACCCACAGGCGACACTGTCCACTGTCCATCAGCCTTCACTGAGATGCTTTGACTTCAATGCCTGGGAAATGAGAATAAGCCACTGACAGCAGAGACATTCTTTGAGGCCCCCAGACACTGTTCAACCTCCTGGTCTTAATGATCTGAGGCCAGGAGCTATAGGGGAAAAAAAAAATCTCTCACCTGGACAGCCCACCTCGCACCAGATTTCCACACTGAACTGTCAAGGCCACCAAGGGTGCGTGGCGGAGGGTACTGGCTGGCTCTGTGCTCCCTGGAGCTCCTCGGGGTCACAACTGAAAAGGGAGAGGGCGGGAGTGTGGCCCAGTCCCTTTGGGCTGCCATGACAAAAATACCACAGACGGGGTGGCTCAAACGAGAGAACTTTCTTTCCGACAGTTCTCACAATCCTGGAAGCTGGGAGTCCAAGATCAAAGCACCCATAGATCCAGCGTCTGGTGAGAGGGTGAAAGCCCTCCTCCTGGTTCATAGATGGTGTCTTCTCACCGTGTCCTCACATGAAAAAGGAAAGGAAGGAGGCGGAGAGAGAGGCTTCTCCTAAATCCACTGAGTCCACTGGTCCCTGAAGCCACTACCCTGTTTTTTCCTTCTTGCCTTCATTATCCAATTCATTTATTCGAAAATGGGCTTCATTTTCTGCCTCAGCTGCCTCTCGTTTCTGCTCCCACGCCCACTGCTCCCTGAGAAGGGGCTGGTACCCTCGTCCCAGCCACTACAGTTTTGCATACATTTGGGCATCACCCAAGTGCCTGCTGAACTGAAACCCCTCCTCCCAGCTGCACCTTCTCCTGTGGCTCTTCTCTCTGTATCTCCCAAGCATCTTTGCCTTCCTTCCTCTTTTTTCCCCTCAACATCAATGTCTCCGCTGGCTCCAAACATCTCTCCTTTGAAAATGCCTCTCAGATCTCCATTTCTAACTCTGCTGCATGGCTTTCAACACGTAACCCTCCTCAGGGATCGTCAGGTCTCTCATACTGGATACCGCACCACCTAAAGCTGAGCTCTTGCTCTCTGCAGATGGGCCTTCTTTCCTGCTGTCATTATTGCCACGAGGAAAGCCACCATCGTCCAGCTTCTGCGTCCCTGGAATCCTCTTTATGCTCCACAGCCAGCTCTTCATCAGCATCTTCCAGTTGTTCCTATGATACTTTCCTCATACCCACTTCACTTCCCCGGCCCTCACCCCAAACCAGGCCCTCCTCATCCCATCCACGGGCAAAAGAGACACACTTTTCGAGCTGGGAAGAATCAGTTAACCCAGCCCTTCATGTAACAGATGAGGAAACAGAGGCTCAGAGAGGAGGGACATGTGCCCATGACCTCAAGCTGTGTAGAGTCAGGTCTGGAATTTAGGTCTCCTGGCCTTTCCACTGCCCTGCAGACAAGCCATACAGCAGCCCAGCCCCTCACACGGCCCTTACAGCCACTTGCGACACTCTGGAATGTTTGCCCATCTCTGCCCCAGGGTGGACCAGCAGTCACACTTTGGTTTTTGTTGCTTGCCATTAAAGAGTCTTAAGTAATTCACCATGCACCTCAACCAAACACACACACATACACACACAAACCTATTAAAGGTGGATCTTACTTTATCTCAGGTCCCTGTACAGGTTTGCCTCTGCCAAAGGTGTACATGAATGGTCTGTTCACCTCTCAGGAGATTTGCAGCTCCCCACCCTGCCCGCCGGAGAAGGCAATGGCACCCCACTCCAGTACTCTTGCCTGGAAAATCCCATGGATGGAGGAGCCTGGTAGGCTGCAGTCCATGGGGTCGCTAAGAGTCGGACACAACTGAGCGACTTGACTGTCACTTTTCACTTTCATGCATTGGAGAAGGAAATGACAGCCCACTCCAGTGTTCTTGCCTGGAGAATCCCAGGGACGGGGGAGCTCGGTGGGCTGCTGTCTATGGGGTCGCACAGAGTTGGACACGACTGAAGCGACTTAGCTGCTGCTGCTGCTGCTGCTACCCTGCCCGCCAGTCTTCTCCACAGTGACCTCACAGACACTGTGCCACTCCCGCAAAGATGACCTGCTCCAGACACGTCAATGGGCTTGCCATTTTATAATATTTATTTATTTATTTAGCGGTGTCGGGTTGCAGTTGTGGCACTTTCACTGCAGCGTGGGATCTCGTGGGATCTTTCACTGTGGGATCTCGTGGGATCTTTCACTGTGGGATCTCGTGGGATCTTTCACTGTGGGATCTCGTGGGATCTTTCACTGTAGCGCACAGGCTTCTCTCTAGTTGTGGCCCTGGGGCTCTAGAGCACACGCTCAGTGGTTGTGGCATGCAGGCTTAGTTGCCCCGTGGCATATGGGATCTTAGTTCCCCTACGTGGGATCGAACCCCTGTCCCCTGCATTAAAAGGTGGATTCTTAACCACTGGACCACCAGGGAATTCCCTGGGCTTATCAATTCTTGTCCAGATCCTGCTTCTGCACTTTTGCAAATACCATTTTCCCTTCTGCAGTACCCCCGCCTTTTCCTCTCCAGCATTTTGTGTCCCTGGGTGGTTCCAAACCCTGCCCAGGTTAATTTTCCATGAAAAGTCTTTCCTGATGAGCTTCATCCAGATCTAAACTGCACCTCCAGCCCCATCCCCAACTCAGCTCACCACCTCCCCCGCTGCAGAGACCTAGCTCATGAAAATGCACTCAGTGATGGGAATTCTCTGTTATGTATTTTCTGCTGTGTGCGCTAACTTCCTGATGGTCTCTAAGCTCCTCTACAAGGGAGACAGTGCATGTGTTCTATTCCCGTCCCCTCCCTCCAGCATCTGGTGTGGCACTTTCCACGTCATAGGCACTGAATAAATGTAAGCACCTGCCTGACTGAAGCAGGAAAGCCATAAGCCAGTGTCCAGACCTGCTCCCTGCAGGCCTCTAATTGCCTCCCCAAAGCGGCAGGCATCAGAGCTCTGGGCCATCACTCACTTCCAATCCCAAATTAAGATGTGCTGCTGCGTGAATGACTCCAGCACCTCTAGAAAGGTCTGAGCTGAAGGCTGCAGGGCAGGATCTTGGGAAGTGAGACCCATCGGGGGACTCAAGTGTGAATGCACATGACCAAATCCCCAACTCAGGGTGGGAGCCGCCTCCCCCTTGACCCCCAGGGCACATGTGGGACTGGGGACTGGCCCCAAAACCTTTCCCCACAGCCTTTGTCTTTCAAAGCCTGCTGCTAGCATCAGTAATGAGTTCATTCAGGGCTTTTCCCCATTTCATACCCTATATCCCATCCATCACTCTTGACTATTCCTTGCAGATAGAGCCACAAGAAAAACCTAAGTGGCTTTTTAGTATAATCCATTCAAAAGTATCTTCATTAACTGAGTTCTCACTATATGTCAGACATTGTATACCTCTTATCTCATTTAATCCTCCATTTGGTTTGTTGCTGTTGTTCAGTCACTCGGTCACATCTGATTCTTTGTGACTCCATGAACTGCAGCACGCCAGGCTTCCCTGTCTTTATCTGCCAGAGTTTGCGCAAACTCATGTCCATGGAGTTGATGATGCTATTTAACCATCTCATCCTCTGCCGCCCCCTTCTCCTTTTGCCTTCAATCTTTCCCAGCATCAGTCTTTTCCAATGAGTCGGCTCTTCGCATCAGGTGGCCAAAGTATTGGAGCTTCAGCATCAGCTGAATGCCAACTCCTTGATTGCATTATCTTATTTAACCATCACAACACAAAGAAATGGGTGTAATCTCTCCCTCGTCAACAGGGGAAGCACAGAGCGCTATAGCACTTTATCCAAGCTGCACAGCAAGTCAGCCGAAGAGCCAGAAGGAAACCCAGGACTACTTCTAGAGCCTGAGTCCAGAGTCAGACCACAGCAGGGGCTTTGCTAGCAGTCACCCTGGGAGGATTGTGTTCGGCTCTGAGGTCCCAATACAGGCTCAGAATGTTGATATGTGGGGTACACCACAGAGGAGCTGGGTGGCCGTCCCTAAGGAGCTAGGAAAATGAAGCCCGTGCAAATAGAAGGAGAGCCCAGGGAAGCCCAGGGGGAGCAGAGCTGGAGGGAAAAGGCAGCCCCCCAGGCACTAACCCTGACCTGAAGTATCTGAAGAACAGGCCAAGAGGGAGACATGGGGTATCATATCTGCAGTATCCTAGTTTCATGATGCTTAAAAGCTGCTTGTTCCACCTTCCAATGGGAAGACTCCCCTTGAACAATTGCTGCCATGTGCGAACAGAACCTTCTCAAATCTAGGCTATCTCAGGGCCAAAGCCTGTTTTGGATTCCATCCTGATACTATATAGAATACTTCATCTCAACTGTCTTTTGTTTTGGGGGTTACATGGTGGGGAGTCTGGAAACATACAAAGAGAAAGATGTAAGCTCTTTTTTATTCCTTTTTATTTATCTCTTTTTTATTCTTTAAGGATGCTATTTTGGTTTTAAAAAAGAGAGGGGAGCAGCTTTGCAGCAGCATTGATTGTAATGCTGGGGGCAGCAGGGTTTGATGTGCGCTAATGCAGTCCTTTTGCATTAGAAGGCAAGCCTGTTAGGCAGAGTAAGTGCTGATGACTGCATAGAAATTACGGAACACAATTTCAGTCTAGTAAATTGAGATTGCAATTGATCTCCATTTTCATATTCCGTTGGATATTGGTGTAATATAATTATCATGAAAAACTCCACACATACATATGGATCCTTTATGTGTCAAATAATGGTGCTAGTGTCTTAAAAACAAGCCAAGGTTTGTGGTATGAGGTTAAGTCACCAAGGCCGTGCAGAGAGGCAGCATGGTGAAAAGGAATACGTACAGATCTGGGATTTAAGAAACCAAGGTTCAGGGGTCAGCTCAGCCATTTCCTGGTGTCAACCTTGGGAATTCCTGTCTCTCCTCCTTACTCTGCACCTTTTTGTGTTCCAGGAAATGAGTCAGGGTACAGAACCTCCTTCCCCACACAGCCCGGAACGTGGGGCTGTTGTGTCCTGTTCATCTACGACAACTCCAGACACAGACCTTCCAAATTCCCTTTTTCTGCCTCTCTGCAAAATGCGGGTGGTTATCGCAGCCTGCTCCATGATCCTAACTGAGATCATGGACTTGGCAGCTTAAAAACATGTTTCCTTATCAGCCAGGAGCCCTGCGCTCCTAGAAAACAGTGATAGTTAAAAAATCCCCACACCTTTTTGTGTTCCAGAAAACGGGTCACTGTACAGAACCTCCTTCCCCACACAGCCCAGAACGTGGGGCTGTTGTGTCCTGTTCATCTATGACAACTCCGGACGCAGACCTTCCAAATTCCTGTTCTCTGCCTCATCAATGGTTAGCCATATGGTTTAGGGCCTGATGATTCAATCAGAACAATGGGAGTAAAATGCTTTTAACCAGACAGTGAAGCTGCTCCCCTTCCCCTAGGTACTTGTGCTTGGTAAATAAACCATTGTCTGACCTACTGTTCTGATTGGTTTTTTGCTCTTTTGGTTCTGTAGACAGTAGACTGTTACTACTCTCCCTGCAAAAGAAAAACCCCATTTGTCCAGACTTTGAGGCCCTTGCAGAGGCTACAGTGGGAGCTTCTCCCTTTTACAATAGACTCTTTCCCTCTCAGCCCCTAGAATAATCCTTTCAAATAAAGTCTCTTCTTACTAAGCCCTGCTGCTGCTGCTAAGTCGCTTCAGTGGTGTCCAACTCTGTACGACCCCATAGACAGCAGCCCACCAGGCTCTGCCGTCCCTGGGATGCTCCAGGCAAGAACACTGGAGTGGGTTGCCTTTTCCTTCTCCAGATCTGTTTTTTATCTGATAGTTGTAAGCAACGGTGACCAGTGCTGATCATGGGAAGAGTCTGAGCTCTGAGACCCAACAATTGTCTTCTAAAAGCCAATTTCTAGTCTTAGAAAGTGTCTAAGAACCAAGCAGTTGAGAACAGATAATAAATTCATATTTCAGTCATGCCTTCCACCAGGACCGCACTGCTCCTCCAGGGCACCATGGCTGCTGGCACAACTGTGTGCATCCATGAATGGATGGATTCTGGTCTTCCCTTTGCTGACTTCAAAGAATCCACAACACGAGAGTTGTGAATTAAGTTTCATTTGGGGGGAAATGAGGACTATAGCCTGGGAGACCGCATTTCAAATATCTCTGAGGAATTGCTCCAAAGAAGTAGTGGGGAAGGTCAGTATATATGTGATTGTGGTGAAAAGGGAGTGCATGCAACCAAGCACATATTTTTTCAGAAGGCTGCTGCTAGTCACAAGCAGCACACATCCCCATGAAGTAATTCAGTGCTTTTCTAGATACGAGGAGATGAAAGAGTTGGGCTCATAAAATCAGCTCCTTAAAATATCTTAACTCTCTGAAGACCTGTTCTGCCAGTTTTCGGGAGCACAGAGAGCCTCATTCCTGGTATCCACTCTGAACTCCCTGCAGCAGGGGTTGAAGGTCAGCAGCTGCCACAGCACATGATTTAAGCCTGGTAGAGGTCGACGGCAAGTGCCCATGGCAAGTGCCAGTTTGCAGTTGACCCCTTCTTCCACCTTGACTGTCATCCTTGAGGCATTGGCACCAGATACAAAGGCAGCTTGGGTCGGAGCATCTGCCTGGCCAGCCTGAGCCACATGCCAATGCCCTGTGGTCAGGGCTAAAGAGGGAAAAGCTCCAGGGATGGGTTCTGAGGGGAGAGGCAGGGCCCTGTGCTCCGCCAACAATGGGCAAGAGAGCTACCATTAAGCAGTTGGGGGAAAATGATAAATAGCTCCTCTTTCTTTCCAGACTCCAGATTTTTGTTTTGTTCTGTTTTGGGGGGATTTGGAGTTTATTGATGCTGATGAATGAAGTTCTAAACTTGTTCTATCCATCAGTAAAGTTGGGATAAAACCCCCAGGTGAAGATGTCTACCTCAGGCAGAGCTGCACAGAGTGGGTCTGGATTCAAGGACAACACACGTCTCCCAATGCCACCCCTCCTTGCCCACGCTTTCAGCTTTGATGAATCAGTCCAGACGCTGAGGTGAGGAGAGTGCTTGCTGGCTTCCACGGTCTGCAGCTTCTGATGCTCTTCCCCCAGCCTGCGCCACTTACCGCTAAAGAGGAGCCTAGGCCCCACAGGAGAGGAAGAAAGGAAGGTGTCAGCATTAACCTGCTACCTGTTCTGCCAGGGCCTCTGCCAAATGCCAGCGGGGAGCTGCCATCAATTGTCACACAACATGCCAACAGAACAGCTGGTGCCCAGTCACCAGGGCAACCCGCCCAGCACGGGAATTTCAAGAACCCCTCCACACACACAGAAAATCAGGCTTACTGCAAAACCAGGTGTTCCGGTCTAATTGCATGAACCAGTTTGAAATGCTAATCTGCTCCCTGGAACTACATTTTGCATGTGAGAAGTTTGGGAGAGAGATTCCCAGCCAAGCTTCAGAGGGAATAGCAAATATTTTTGTTCATTTATTCATTCATTTGAGGCTGGTTTCAAGTCTTTGAGCAATAGAGGTGAAGACCGATGTGGCTGGAATTGACCTTGAGGGCATTGGCTCCTCGTCCTGCAAAGCAGAGCCTAGCTGCGCCAGCTTGACCCCGGGCAAAGCTAGCCCACCCTTCCTCCCAGCCTGCCTGATCCTGCCTGTTGGATGACACAGCAGCGGACCGGCCCCCAGCTTCCCTAGGGACCCCCACTGTTGCAGCTGGAGCCAAGTGCACCTGTTCCAGGAGGCAGTAAAACCTAGTCATTAAGAACCTCGAGGCAGACGCACCTCACTTCAAGCCTCTGCTCTGCCTTGACGGGCTGTGTGTCCTCGGACAAGTTTCTTAACCTCTCTGAGTTTCTCAGAGCCTCTATTTCCTCCTCTCTAGAAATAGAGATGGCAGCTACCTCACAAAGGAGGCAAAAATTAGCTCAGCTGATGTATGTAAAGCATTTTGTAAAATCTATGGCTCATGGTGAGGCCTCCATAAAATAACTGTTATTACTAATTCATTAGTTGAGATAATTTTATTCATCTTCAAGAAATCTGAGAAATCAAAGCATCTTCATCCTAGCTCATGTTTAAAGACAGCACAGCATTCCCATTCATCGATTTCTCAGTCCTTTTCCCTCCAGTCTCTCTGATGTTCAGGGCCTGGTACCATCTGGCCTTTGCTGCTTCTTCAAGTTGACCTGCAACCTCTCCAGCCCTCCCCCTTCCTCCCACCTGCACATGCCCCATCCTGTCTCTCAAGCCCTGGAAAGCTCTTTCTGCCTTCTCTGCCTTCCTAGACCCAAGGCTTCTACAGAGTTTGAACCCTACCTTCTCCACAGAACCTCTCAGGCTGTTCCACGTTATTCATTCAGCAGTAACTACTGACCAAGCAGCAGCGTGAGGCTGGGCCCTGGGTCTCACAGAGGCCAGAAGGACTGTGGATGAACAGACTGGCCCCTACCTGCCCCACACTGCAGTCAGCCCTCCCATCACCCCTTCCCTGAACCACAACTGTGCTTCACAGCGTCTCACCACCCATGGGCGTGGCTGAGTCATGTGTCATGCTTGACCTCTGATGCTAACTTCTTTAGAGAAACAGTGCAATGCAACACTGTGGAAGAAACAACACAGGCTCTGACATCCAACAGTCCTGGGTTTGAGTCCCAGCTCTGCCTTTTTCTTAATATTTACTTTTTTTGTTTACTAAGTAAATGATACATGTATTTATTATGTAACTAACCCCTGTGCTAGGTCTTAGTTACAATATGCAGGATCTTCAGTGCAGTTCAGTTCAGTCACTTAGTCGTGTCTGATTCTTTGCAACTACATGAATCGCAGCATGCCAGGCCTCCCTGTCCATCACCAATTCCCAGAGTTTACCCAAACTCATGTCCATCGAGTCAGTGATGCCATCCAGCCATCTCATCCTCTGTCATCCCGTTCTCCTCCTGCCCCCAATCCCTCCCAACCTTAGGGTCTTTTCCAATGAGTCATTGGAAAGGTGGAAGGTCTTTTCCACCTTCGCATGAGGTGGCCAAAGTATTGGAGTTTCAGCTTTAGCATCAGTCCTTCCAAAGAACACCCAGAACTGATCTCCTTTAGAATGGACTGGTTAGATCTCCTTGCAGTCCAAGGGACTCTCAAGAGTCTTCTTTAGTTACAACATGCGAACTCTTAGTTATGGCATATGGAATCTAGTTCACCAACCAGGGATCAAACCTGGGGCTCCTGCATTGGGAGTCCAGAATGCTAGCTGCTGGACCACGAGGGAAATCCCCCCAGCTCTGCCTCTTGCTGGCCATGTGACCCTGGGCACATACTTCAGCTCACTACGAGAAGATGGGGTACCAGGCAGAACCAAGGCTCTGCTGTGGTAAGAGGGCTGCTGGCTTATGCAGGATGAGCTGCTGACATCTTAGCATCGCTGTCCCTCAGCTTCCACCGGGGTGGAATCTAAGCAATGTTCCGGGCAGGGGCCGGACAGCCAGTCTCTAGACTGGACCCCAGCAGCAACTCCTACTCTCTCCCCATAGAGTGTGCACAATATACAAGAAATAATATCAAGGTCTTCTTGTTCTAATCAGCTCATGAAATGATTGAGCCAACTTCTTTATTTTTCAGGGTTCTTTTTCTCCCCATTCTGCAAAGTTGTTGATGAATGCATTTTTGAATTGTTCTGGGAAACATATCTATCTTGCTATTCCCAACTTAGGCTACCATAACTCTGACTTCTGCCGGGGGAAGAATCTAGGAGGGGTGAAAAAGACTCTACATGCCTCTTCCAAAAAACGCTGCGGTTCCGCACAATATTTTCTAACCATCCTCAGAACAGTGAGGAGGTGACGGCACGTGGTAAACCTTCCTGGGCCACGGGTGTGCTCCCATGGGGTCCGCATCTACCCCGGGTAAAAGGTAAGGAGGAAGAGCACTCCCACTCTTTTTGTCACCACCTCTTTATCCCAAGTTCTCAGTCTCTTTGTGGCTTTGAGTGTGCTTTGGGGTGATAGCATAGACTGTAAGATTATATTGATTTGCCTTTGGTCACAGAAACTTTGTTCTAACTACCTCAGTCCTAAATCTAACAGAAAAGCACTCGAGTCCATTAAAAGGCAGTAGAAAAAAACAGAACACTTCAAAATTCAACCAAAATGACAGTTTAAAAAGTACAAAGGGAATCAAGTCATCAAAATGCTCAAAGCAGAAGATGGGGTAGGAAAGGACCAAAGAGGTCACACAGTGAATTCAATCATATTGATGGCAAACAGCAGAGACAAGAGGGCAGCAGAGACCCTGCCTCACCATGCCCACCCAAAAATTAGCAGCTAGAGCCCCAGGGTGAAGGAGGAGCTGCCAGGAAGGACAGACTGAAGTGGGCTCCTCAAGGGTTGGGCTTCTCAAGGGTTGGGCTCCCCAGAATTTTGCCCCAGGCTGAATCTAAAAAAATCAGAAGAAATTGGAAAGTTCTTTCTGGAAATGGGTAGCATTTCACAGTGGAATTGGCATCCCAAAGTAGGGTCATCCCAATCTTGCCTACAGCTCCCCACTCACACACTGAAAATGAAGTTTGGTTCAGTTCAGTCACTCAGTCGTGTCCGACTCTTTGCAACCCCATGGACTGCAACACGCCAGGCTTCCCTGTCCATCACCAACTCCTGGAGTTTACTCAAACTCATGTCCATTGAGTCAGTGATGTCATCCAACCTACTTCACCTAAATGAAGCCTGTGTGTAAAACTGGTGCAACACTCAGCCCTCTCTTTCAGATGAAGGGAAATAGCCAGGAAACCTACATACAGACTCCCTATGAGGGGAGTCTGCTCCTCCCCCCATAAATGTGCAAAGACAGTCAAGGGTCAGCAGACCCTCAAAGAGAACAGGAAAAAAAGAAACAGCTCAAAGACATAGACTCAAGGAAATGTTGATGATGTTGTTGTTGAGTCGATATGAGTCCAGCTCTTTTGTGACTCTCCAGACTTAGCCCGCCAAGCCCCTCTGTCCACGGGATTTCCCAAGCAAGAATACTGGAGTAGGTAGCCATTTCCTTCTCCAGGGGCTCTTTCCAAATCAGGGATCGAACCTATGTCTCCTGCATTGGCAGATGGATTCTCTACCACTGAGCCACCAGGGAAGCCTGCTAAGGAAGTGTGTAGAACTCAAAGAACTCAATTTAGTAATCCCAAAGAGACTTGAGAAGAAACTGTATTCATAAAGAATATGCTATGAAAATATAATTTTTGAAACAGAAATTTAAGAAAGTACTCCAATGTGGAAAACAAAAATATAAACAGCCATAACATGAGAGAAAAATTAAAAGATATAAAAGATTAATCAGAGCCAATATCCATCTCACAGAAGTCCAGGGAGAGAGAACCAAAAAAGAAGAAATGGAGAAAAGAGTCAAATAAATACGTCTGAGGTCTGTATTGCTAAAAGGCCCACCAAGTCCTGAGCACGATGATTCTAAAAAGATAATTCCTAGATCTCGCCTCATGTACTTTCAGAACGTGGATTAAGGGAAGATTCTAAAGCCACTAGGGGAAACATTTTATCTACAAAGGATTGATAATCCTCTCTATTATCTACTGTCTTCTATTATTTAGAGTCGCAACTCTAGATAATAGAAGACAGTGGGGGCAATTCTTCTAAAATGTTGAGTAAACTGATTTTGAATCCAGAAGTCAGCCAAGGGAGAGGACAGAATAAAGATATTTCATACCTGGTAAGACTGAGACATCTTACTTGAGAAAAATTACTTGAGGATATACTCCAGAAAAGCAAACAAGCAAAAATGAACCTGTGGAAACAAATAAACACCAACCAAAATAAGGACAACCACAGGTTATTTATTCAGAGCTTGCAAGGGAGTCAACCCCATCACTTGTGTCTGGCAGAGACTCAAGTGGGGCAGAAGAACAAGAAAGCTCTATATTGGAAAAAGTAAAGGCTTCAGATGTGTGCTGACTGGAGGCTGTGGGCGTGGGGAAGTCTTGGGTGGGCTAACTTCCTGTGTGATTGGTTACGGGTGGACACTGGCTGTCCTTGGTTGGTCCTAAGTTGGAACCAGGAACAAAAATGAGGGAAACTTTCAGATATTAATCCAGTCCTGCCCCTATTGGTCCTATTGTTTCAGAGGTTATTATTTGGCTTCATGGGCTGGTTTGCTACGATAGTGGTCAACTCTCCTACAAGTCTAACGTATAGATAACATGCTGGCTTCCTGGATGAGTTACTGTGAATAATGGGCTGGTGTCCTGGGTTGGTTGCTGCAGATTTTATTTTTTCATATCATCTGGACATTGTCCATTTGTCCATCTCAAATCTAAGAGACTGTATGAGATCTAATAAACAGTGGGGCTAAGTCAGGAATGCACTGAAAAAGCTCAGGACCCAGTTAGAAAGAAATCTATTTGAAATTGGCCATTTCATACTTATAGAGTAGAATGATTAAGAAGCTGGACATTCTTAGTAATATGTGAAGAAGGCCTTTGTTACTTCAGTCAATAAGAAAAGGGAGAATTGCAATTAGTAATTCCAAGATGAGCGTCAGTGTATGCTCCAGATATGAAATGGAACATACAAAAATCAGTGCGTTGGTTTTTTTTTTTTTTTGAACTGATAGAGTACAGCAGTAATCCACTTGACCTTGATGCTTGGAACAACCTCCTTTGAGCAGCCCAAATTTGATGACTAGGATTACATTTCCTATGAACAAAGCTAGTGGAGGTGATGGAATTCCAGTTGAGCTATTACAAATCCTGAAAGATGATGCTGTGAAAAGTGCTGCACTCAATATGCCAGCAAATTTGGAAAACTCAGCAGTGGCCACAGGACTGGAAAAGGTCAGTTTTCATTCCAATCCCAAAGAAAGGCAATGCCAAAGAATGCTCAAACTACCACACAATTGCACTCATCTCACACGCTAGTAAAGTAATGCTCAAAATTCTCCAAGCCAGGCTTCAGCAATATGTGAACCGTGAACTTCCTGATGTTCAAGCTGGTTTTAGAAAAGGCAGAGGAACCAGAGATCAAATGCCAATGTCTGCTGGATCATGAAAAACAAGAGAGCTCCAGAAAAACATCTATTTCTGCTTTATTGACTATGCCAAAGCCTTTGACTGTGTGGATCACAATAAACTGTGGAAAATTCTGAAAGAGATGGGAATACCAGACCACCTGATCTGCCTCTTGAGAAATTTGTATGCAGGTCAGGAAGCAACAGTTAGAACTGGACATGGAACAACAGACTGGTTCCAAATAGGAAAAGGAGTTCATCAAGGCTGTATATTGTCACCCTGCTTATTTAACTTATATGCAGAGTACATCATGAGAAACACTGGACTGGAAGAAACACAAACTGGAATCAAGATTGCTGGGAGAAATATCAATAACCTCAGATATGCAGATGATACCACCCTTATGGCAGAAAATGAAGAGGAACTAAAAAGCCTCATGATGAAAGTGAAAGTGGAGAGTGAAAAAGTTGGCTTAAAGCTCAACATTCAGAAAATGAAGATCATGGCATCCGGTCCCACCACCTCATGGGAAATAGATGGGGAAACAGTGGAAACAGTGTCAGACTTTATTTTTCTGGGCTCCAAAATCACTGCAGATGGTGACTGCAGCCATGAAATTAAAAGACGCTTACTCCCTGGGAGGAAAGTTATGACCAACCTAAATAGCATATTCAAAAGCAGAGACATTACTTTGCCAACAAAGATTTGTCTAGTCAAGGCTATGGTTTTTCTTGTGGTCATGTATGGATGTGAGAGTTGGACTGTGAAGAAGGCTGAGCACCGAAGAATTGATGCTTTTGAACTGTGGTGTTGGAGAAGACTCTTGAGAGTCCCTTGGACTGCAAGGAGATCCAACCAGTCCATTCTGAAGGAGATCAGCCCTGGGATTTCTTTGGAAGGAATGATGCTAAAGCTGAAACTGCAGTACTTTGGCCACCTCATGTGAAGAGTTGACCCATTGGAAAATACTGATGCTGGGAGGGATTAAGGGCAGGAGAAGAAGGGGACAACAGAGGATGAGATGGCTGGATGGCATCACTGACTCGATGGACGTGAGTCTCAGTAAACTCTGGGAGTTGGTGATGGACAGGGAGTCCTGGTGTGCTGCGATTCATGGGGTTGCAAAGAGTCAGACACGACTGAGCGACTGATCTGATCTGATAGATCTGATCTGATAGAACCTGTATGCAGGCCAAGAAGAAATAGTTAGAACCTTCTATGGAACAACTAACTGGTTCAAAATTGAGAAAGGAGTATGACAAGACTGTTAATTGTTACCCTGTTTATTTAACTTATATGCAGAGCACATCATGCGAAATGCCAGGTTGGATGAGTTACAAGCTGGAATCAAGATTGCTGGGAGAAATATCAACAACTTCAGATATGCAGATGATATCACTTTAATGGCAGAAAGGGAAGAGGAACTAGATAGCCTGTTAATGAGGATGAAATAGGAGAGTGAAAAAGCTGGCTTAAAACTCAGTATTAAAAAAACTAAGATCGTGGCATGCAGTCCCATCACTTCATGGCAAATAGAAGGGGAATAAGTCATAGCAGTGACAGATTTCCTCTTCTTGAGCTCTAAAATCACTGCAGATGGTAACTGCAGCCATGAAATTAGAAGACGTTTGCTTCTTGGCAGAAAAGTTATGACAAACCTAGACAGTGTATTAAAAAGCAAAGGCATCACTTTGCCAACAAAGGTCTGTATAGTTAAGGCTGTGGTCTTTCCAGTAGTCATGTACAGATGTGAGAGTTGGACCATAAAAAAGGCAGAGTGTTGAAGAATTGATGCTTTCAAACTGTGGTGCTGGAGAAGACTCTTGAGAGTCCCTTGGACTGCAAGGAGATCAAGCCAATCAATCCTAAAGGAAATCAACCCTGAATATTCATTGGAAGGGCTGATGCTAAAGCTGAGACTCCAATACTTTGGCCACCTGATGTAAACAGCTGACTCATTGGAAAAGACCCTGATGCTGGGAAAGACTGAAGGCAGAAGGAGAAGGGGACGACAGAGGAGGAGATGGTTGGATGGCATCACCAACTCAATGGACATGAACTTGGGCAAACTCCAGGAGATGATGAGGAACAAGGAGGCCTGGCGTGCTGCAGTCCACAGGGTCGCAAAGAGTCAGACACGACTAAACAATGACATAGATCCAATTACTCTACTGATTCCACAGTGAATAATATTTACAAAATTACAATACTGGTTAAAGCTATGTGCTGATTTTCAATTTTCAGTGTCAACAGGTATATAAACAAAACATGAAGACTAACTATATAGTTGCAGTATGAAATATAAATGTTCTAAACTTTGATAACGTAAAGTTAGCACTTACTGAGATGGGAAGGAAGAGGAAGGAGGCAATGTGGAGTAATGGTCTCATATTACAAGGTGGAGAAACAAGAGATACTAAGTTAATGAATCAAGGAATGAAGGTTTAAGCACCTCCTTCTAAACCAGAGAGGAAATAAGTAGAAGAATAAAAATGTAACAAAAATTGGCAAAAAGAAGCCAGGAGAAGATACATGCCTCATCTATCATAGTAGGGAGTTAATAGCTACTGCTTCAAAGTGATGAGTCAAGAAACAGAAATGCAAGCATATTATTTGAGTTATGGACAAAAACAACCATCATGACCACATGTTAAGTGAAAAGCAGGACCAGCCATGGAGGCGTAGGGGAAGACTTCCCTTTCATGTCAGACCTTTCTATTTTCATTGTTATTTCCTCTGGGCATGTGTGGTTAATATTGCTTTTTTTCTTTTAAGCTTAAAAGAAGTCAGGATTCAGAGGCAACCCTGGGACATTCCTACGGGGCTAAATTCTTTTTCTCTGTCCCCAGAACAACCACAGCCTCATTATTTGACTTGGCCTCACCAAGACTCTTGATTTTAGCTGCACTTTCTCAAACTAACCTCCTTAGGGACCCAGAAGAGACATTTTCATTGCATATTTATTACTCAGCTGAGAAGATAGTGATTTTCTTCCTTTAATAAATATGTACAGAGCACCTACTATGTGCAAGCCTCTGGGATTTTGGAGTGAACAAAATAAAGTCCACACCCTCGGGGAAAGTATTTGTGGGTAAGCAGACACCAAACAAGAAAAACCTGCCCTTCCTTTACCTGAAAGAAAAGAACATGGGCTTCAGAGTCAGACAAACTGAAATCTACATCTTTATCAGTTATGAGACTGTGTTCAGCTGCTCAGTCATGTCCCAATCTTTGCAAACCCCATGGACTGTAGCCCGCCAGGATCCTCTGTCCATGGAATATTCCAGGCAAGAATATGGGAGCAGGTTACCATTTCCTACTTCATATGAGACTTTGAGCCAACAACTAAGCCTCTCTGAGCCTCATTGTCTCCACCTATAAAATGGGGATGCTGTCTCTCAAGGCTGTTGGAAAAGTAAGAATGTTTCCAAGCTCCCAAAGGGAGTTTACACAGATACAAAGGTTTATATATATATATATATAAACCAGAAAGGAAATGCAAAGTCAATCAAAGTTTCAAAAATCATTTAGGAGGAGCTTTTAACAATATTAATGTCAAATTATTTCTCTTTAGTACAGGGCCAAAAAAGTGAAGAAAAATCCAGATTAAAAGATACTTGGGGATAAAAAGATACTTGAGAAATATTTGGGTCTTCCCTGGTGGCTCAGAGGGTAAAGTATCTGCCTGCAATGCAGGAGACCCAGGTTCGATCCCTGGGTTGGAAAGATCCCCTGAAGAAGGAAATGGCAACCCACTCCAGTATTCTTGCCTGGATAATCCCCAAGGACAGAGTAGCCTGGTGGGTTAAAGTCCACGGGGTCACAAAGAGTCGGACATGACTGAGTGATTTCACTTTCTTTCTTTCTTTCTGAGAGATAGTTAGACTTTGAGTATTTTGGTGTCGATGACTTAAAAAGTCAGGAGAATGAATCTTCATTCAAGCAAGACTTCATTTCCTAAAATGTGTTTGAGAAAACACTTGCAGCAGGGGGCCTATAGCCAAACAAATAGTAGGAACACAGCACATCACAGCCCTCTTCTAGAAAGTCATAAAGCACGATAGTGTAAAGAGTGTAACAAATGCCATGAGAAATCTTCTACAGGCAGACCTGTTCAACCCTCCATTTCCCAGCTCTCTTCATCATGGAATTTTCTACCCACTCTTGACCTTAACCCTCCTGAACATGCCCTGTTCCCTTCCTAATTTTCAGCTACTGCTCAGCAGAACACACTTTAGAAAATGCTAAACTAGAGAACCTATGGATTCTGTTTAGTTCAAGCTCTAGTTAATAGTTTTCATGGCTCCCTTACACTAAAAAATGTTCATCAGACTTGAGCAAAGCCATATGGCCGA
This sequence comes from Bubalus kerabau, assembly GCF_029407905.1. NCBI lineage: Eukaryota > Metazoa > Chordata > Mammalia > Artiodactyla > Bovidae > Bubalus > Bubalus kerabau. Next base: position 22,672,143 of record NC_073638.1, on the reverse strand, counting down.
TTGCAGAAATCACCGTGAACAACCAGATTCTCTCCTAAAAGCCCTCAACATTCTGCACGTGGCACACGAGCAGTAGCAGAACCCACCTGAGCCCAGAGCTGATGTGTGCAGCCTGGGAGCCCTGCTGAGGAGGCAGCAGAAACGAACAGGCTCCTCTGGCCTCCTGCCGCCATGTCAGGTTCAACACTGATAATATGAGCTAGCACTCCTTCCATCTAACCAGCCCCAGAAAACCCACCCCAAGAACACCTGATCCTCAAATAGCCAGCTGATTGATGCTGCCAGCATTTCTAGAGCCTGTCACGCAGGGAAAGACCCTAATGCTGGAAAAGGAGGAGAAGGGGACAACAGAGGATGAGATGGTTGGATGGCATCACCCACTCAACGGACATGAGTTCGAGCAAGCTCCAGGAGATGGTGAAGGACAGGGAAGCCTAGTGTGCTGCAGTCCCTGGGGTTGCAAAGAGTCAGACATAACTGAGCAACTGAACAACAATTATCACACAGGAAGGTGCATGGCAGAGGGTGCATGGATACACCCAGTCCCACATGCCTTCAGCCTCCTGCCCCTGTGCCCCACCCTGACATCGCACATGCCAGTCACACACAGAGCTACCTCTTGGGCTTGTGGCACATGCAAATACAGCTGTCCTTGGGACAGACTGGATTGCCAGAAAATAGTTCTGGAGACAAAACTGCTGCTTCTGGGAAAAACAAGCAAATCAAAGGGCATGACTGGCATTCCCTTCTGTCTCCATGACATCTTCATTTTGAGTGGAGAGTGGAGTTTGGATAACACTGACAGCTGTTGATGCTCCAGCAGGAGGCCCGAAGCCCACAGTCCCTCCAAATGGCAAGTCTTTCCGCTTGCTCTTCCCCTCGGCTGCATGCCAGCTGCCACCTGAAGCCTTGCCTGGCTTTGTTCCCTCCACGTTCGCTCTCTGGCAGCAAGGCCTGTGCTCTGCCTGACATTCACACGCCACTCTGCTCAAGCCACATCAAGGCGCTGCAAAGTGATCCACGGAGGAAGATGGAGGAATAGACAGCTGCGAGTGGCTGGGACATGAAAGCCCTCTTCCCTCCAGAACATTCTCTCCCACTGGCTATAAATTCCTCCAGTATTATAGTAAGGCTTTCATTTCTTGGGCTGGAAGCGGGGACAGCAAGATGGAATTACATGGCGGGTACATGCGTTGGTGGCAGGCATCCGACACAACCCAGGAACTTGTTTTTGCTGAATCCTGACCCCGCACCCAGCTCCTTCTCAACCCAGGTAGCCCTATGAAACTTCCCATGAGGTTTTATCCCATTAAACATAACTTCCTTTTCCATATTTGTATATGAAATGAAAAAAGTTGAAATAATGTAAAGTAATCCAGAAAAAAAGTATGCTGAGGGGAGACAGATGACAGATGGAAACAAAAATGGCAGATGGCAAATAAACGTTTAGAAGATAGACAGGTGTGGGTTTATTACACTTTTCTCTCTACTTTTGTATTTGAAACTTCTACACTAAAAATTTAAATTAAAATATATTTGTATGAAATCAACATCCATTTATAACCAAAAGAAAAAAAAACACTCCATAAAATGACCGTACAGGGAACGTACCTCAATGTAATAAAGGCTATGTATGACAAGATCACAGCCAACATCATACTCAACAGTGAAAAGCTGAAAGCATTTCCTCTAAGAACAAGACAAGGATGCCCACTTTTGCCACTTTTATTCAATATAGTTTTGGAAGTCCTAACCAAGGAATCAGGGAAGAAAAAGAAGCAAAAAGAATCCAAATTGGAAAGGAAAAATTAAAACTCATTGATTGCAGATGACATGACTTTAGGGCAAAAAATCCTGAAGACACCACCAGAAAACTACTAGAGCTCATCAATGAATTTGGTAAAGTTGCAGGACACAAAATCGATATACAGAAATCTGTAGCATTTCTATACACTAACAATGAGCTATCAGAAAGAGAAATTAAGGACATAAACCCATTTACCATCATATCTAAAACAATGAAATACCTAGGAATAAATCTATCTAAGGAGATAAAAGACTTGTATTAGGAAAATGATAAGACACTGAGGAAAGAAATTACAGTTGATACAAACAGATGAAAAGATACACTGTGTTCTTGGATTGGAAGAATCAATATTGTGAAAATAACCATATTTCCCAAAGCACTCTGCAGATTCAGTGCAATTTCTATCAAAATACTAAAGGCATTTTTCACAGAATTAGAACAAGTAATTTTTAAATTTTTATGGAAACACAAAAGACATCAAATAACCAAAGCTATCTTGAGAAAGAAGAGGAATCACACTCCCTGAACTTCAGACTGTACTAAGCTACAATAATCAAAAAAGTATGGTACAGGCACAAAAACAGACACGTAGATCAACAGAACAGGATAAGAAGGTCAGAAGTGAACCTGCACACCTATGGTCAGTTAATCTAGGATAAAGGAGGCAAGAACATACAATAAAGAAAAGGTGGTCTTCTGGGAAAACTGGATGACTACATTTAAAAGAATTAAATTAGAACATTCTCTAACACCATATACAAAAATAAATTTTAATGGATTAAAGATTTAAATTTAAGACTGCATTATATAAAGCCCCTAGACGAAAACGTAGGCAGAATATTCTTTGACATAAATCATAGCAGTATTTTTGGATCGGTCTCCTAAAGCAAAAGAAATAAAAACAAAAATAAAGAAATGGGAACTTAAGAACTTTTGCACAGCAAAGGAAATCACCAACAAAATGAGAAGACAACCTACTGAATGGGAGAAAATATTTGCAAATGATATGACCAATAAGGGGTAAATATCCAACATATATAAACAGCTTATAGAACTCAACAACAACCAAAAAACCCAAACAATTCCATTTAAAAATGGCAGAAGAATTGAATAGACATTTTTCCAAAGAGGAAATGCAGATGGCCAACAAGCACATGAAAAGATGCTCAATAATGCTAATCATCAGGGAAATGCAAGTCAAAATCACAATGAGATATTATCTCATACCTGTCAGAATGGCTATCATAAAAAAAAACCCACAACAAATGTTGACTAGGATGTGGAGAAAAGGGAACCCTCACACACTGTTGGTGGGAATGTAAATTTGTTCAGCCACTAGCAATCAGTACAGAGGTTTCTCAAAATACTAAAAATAGAACTATCATATGATGCAGCAACTCTACTCCTGGGTATATATCCAAAAGAACAAAAACACACTAAATTGAAAAGATATATGTTCCCTAATGTCCATAGCAGCATTATTTACAGTAGCTAAGAAATGTAAGCAACCCAAGTGCCCATCACCAGATGAATGGATAAAGAAGATGTGGTATGTAATATAATGGAATACTATCCAGCCATGAAAAAGAATGAAATTTTGACATTCACAGCAACATGGATGGACTTGCAGGACATTATGTTAAATGAAATAAGTTAGAGAAGGACAAATACTGTGTGTATAAATAGATTCTATTATATGTAGAATCTAAAAAACATAAGAAAGTAATAGAACAAAAAAGAGGTAGACACAGATATAGAGAACGGACTAGTGATTACCATAGTGGGAGGGTAGAATATTGGGGTAGGGGATTAAGAGGTATAAATTACTAATATTAGGTATAAAATAAGCTACAAAGATAGGGCTACTCAGGTGGCACTGGCGATAAAGGATCTGCCTGCCAACTCAGGAGACACAAGTTTGATCCCTGGACAAGGAAGATCCCCTGGAGGAGGAAATGGTAACCCACTCCATATTCTTGCCTGGAAAATTCCATGGACAGAGGAGCCTGGCAGCCTACAGTCAGTCCTTGGGGTCACAAAGATTTGGACATGACTGAGCACACATCCACAAGCCATAAGGATATACTGTACAACACAGTGTATGTGATCAATTTTATAACAACTACAAATACAGTAAAAGCTTTAAAAATTGTGAATCACAATATTGTACACCTGAGATGTATAATGTTATACATCACCTATACTTCAATTTTTTTAAAAGAGGAAAATAAATAAATAAATAATATATGTGTGTGCATATACACACACAAGTACTCAAACATAACTTTCTAGTTTCCCTCCCTGTTGTTTAGTTGCTCAGTCATGTCTGACTCTTTGCAACCCCAAGGACTGTAGCCTGCCAGGCTCCTCTGTCCATGGGATTTCCCAGGCTAGAATACTGAAGTGGGTTGCCATTTCCTTCTCCTGGGGATCTTCCTGACCCAGGGATCGAACCTGCATCTCCTGCATTGGCAGGTGGATTCTTTACCACTGAGCCACCTAGGAAGCCTAACTGATATCATTTAAACAGCTATTGGCAATTTAAATTGTAATGTGAACAAGTTTTAGTTTTTTTCATCTTTTTTGAGAGCATGTTTTTATAGTAAAAGAATAAAAAGAAAGCTGAATTCTCAGCAGGCAGAAGGCCATCAGTTGGGGGAGGGAGGAGGCAAATATATTTGGGAGGCCAGGGTCCCTAAAAACATTTGGAAGGATGCTTCTTTACAAGTGTGAGGCTCATGTTATTTCAGAGCAATCACATTAGGACTGGGAGGTTTGGTGGAAGAATTGAACTGACATTTATTCTTGGCCTTGTTGATCTCTGAAGTGTTCGTCTTTGTTGTTACCCAAAGTGGGTAGTTACCCAAAGTGCTTTTTGTGTCAACCAGTTTTACTATTAAGAGGCCAAGCTTTTGCTTTGAGTAAAAGAAAAAAGTGAAAGTTAGTCACTCAATCATGTCCGACTCTTTGAGACCCTATGGACTGTAGCCTGCTAGGCTCCTCTGTCCATGGAATTTTTCAAGCAAGAATCCTAAAGTGGGTAGCTATTCCCTTCTCCAGGGGATCTTCCTGATCCAGGTATCGAACCCAGGCCTCCTACATTTCAGGCGGATTCTTTATTGTTTGAGCCACCAGGGAAAAACTTTGCTTTGAGGTGTGAACTTTAAAAGTTTGTGGGCCAGCCCACCTACAGTTCAAGTTAATGACACTATTCATTTCTCTGATCCCAAAGACACCTGTGGATCTGGTCTCAACCTCCAGCAGATTTAGAAGATTTCACTTCTTGTCCATATTTTATTGAACCATTCTATTCAAAAGGTCTATTCTCTAAAAGGTCACCCTTTAAGATAGTATGAAATGGAGGAAGTTGGTCTCCTCGCCCACCACCCCCATGTCTCTCCCTTGCCATTACATCCCCTTCCAAACTCAGGCTGTTCCCCTGTTCAAAAAATAATCCATGAAAAAGAATTATTCGATAGGGACATCAATTCTTAAAGCCTTCAGCAATAGGAGTCTGCTTAAATAAATTGGAGTTATCCACACAATGGAATATTTACACAACTGTTAAAAAGGATGCATTAGATCAATAGCGACTGACAGGAAAAGATCTCAAGATACACTATTTAGAGAGTGGTGAAAGTCCTGTTGCCCTGTGGGCTTGAAGGGAAGAATTCATTCTCCACATAGAGAGGAAGAGTCTTACCCGTTAATCACTAGAAGTGATCACTGACAAAGCCTGTGGCTCAGGGGAAAGTCAGATCTAAATGGTTGAGCACGGTGGGATGGCAGAGTTTAAAAATGGCCCTGTGCCTTGGTCCAGGAAAAAGAAAAGCTAATCTCCTCTACACAGACATCTGACAGCAGCTAAAAGGATCAAAGTCAGGCAAAACTATTGTATACTCATGCCAGGCTTTTGGGGATGGAAAGCCGTTACCTTAAGATCCAAACCCATAAATTGTAAGTTTCTTGGCATCCAGCATTCTCTTTGTTTATTTTCTGCTTTTCACACCTGGTCCTAAAGAAAGATCTTTGAAAATACCAAGGGATCCCATTCATGACGGGGACAAAGAAGGAAAGAAAGCGTGCTTCCCGGCTGTACATTTCAAAGGAGTGGTTCTACGCCCTCTAGTAGGGTGACTACACAGCAGGAGAGGAAGTGAACGTCAAGGGGTCAAGCTCTTTCTGCTCATGCTCCAATCTGGATTTTTTTTTTTTTTTTTTTGGGCTGTGCTGGGTCTTCTTTGCTGTGCTCAGACTTTCTCCAGTTGTGGTGAGTGGGTGCTACTCTCTATTAATAGTTCTGGCGTGTGGGCTTCTCATTGCAGTGGCCTCTCTTGTTGCAGAGCACAGGCTCCAGGGCCCGTGGGCTTCAGTAGTTGTGATAAGTGGGCTCAGAAGTTGCGGCACGTGGGCTCTAGCGTGCAAGCTCAGTAGTTGTGGCACATTGGCTTAGTTGCCCCATGCCTTGTGGGATTTTCGTGGACCAGGGATCAAACCCTGCATTGGGAGGTAGATTCTTAACCATTGGACCACCAGGGAAGTCCCAATCTGGATATTGACATGAATATCCTCTGATCTTTTGCTGGTGCAAATGGCTGTGTGGGACAAAAACTACATTTCCCAAACTTGCCAGTTTCAGTCAATTGACTAAGTCCTGGCCAAAGAAAAGTAAGAAGACACGGTAAATGCAATGGTAAGAGTAATTTCTGAACAGAGTTCTTAAAGACAGAGAGCCTGGCTTCTCCTCCTTTCTTTTTCCAGCTGGTTGAAACATATGACTGGAGCTTGAGCAGCCTTTGGACCTGAGAATAAAGTCTAGAACAGAACTGAGATTAAGATTACCAAGGAGACGGTCAGAGATGGGTCTTGTGCCTCCTCCTCTACTTCCATTAAAACCAAACAACTGGAGGGGAGGAGCCAAGATGGCAGAGGAGTAGGACGGGGAGAACACTTTCTCCCCCACAAATTCATCAAAAGAGCATTTAAACGTCGAGTAAATTCCACAAAACAACTTATGAATGCCGGCAGAGGACATCAGGCACCCAGAAAAGCAACCCAAGTCTTCGAAAGGAGGTAGGAAAAAATATAAAAGACAAAAAAAGAGGCAAAAGAGGGAGGGACGGAGTTCCGTCCCGGGAAGGGAGTCTTAAAAAGAGAGAAGTTTCCAAACACCAGGAAACCTTCTCACTGCCGAATCTGTGCCAAGCTTTGGAAGCACAGAGGGCAACATAACAGGGAGAAAAAAATAAATAAACAATTAAAACTCGCAGATTGTGAGCCCTACGGTAACTCCCCCAGTGGAGAAGCATCGCGGACGCCTGCACACGCCATTAGCAAGCAGGGGCTGGGCAGGGAGGTGTGGCTAGGGCTGCATCGCTTAGAGTAAGAACCTGGCCTGAATACCCTGAGCGCTATCTGAGCGAAATAATTTGGGCTAGCAAACCAGACTGTGGGATATCTACCACGCGAAAAGCCAGCCCTAACCTAAGACACTGCCAGGCCTGCGCACAGAACAAAGGACTGAACAGAGATAGCCGGCTGCAGACCTTCCCCCTCTGGTGACAGGCAGCCAGAGCCGGAAGAGGGCAATCGCAGCCCCAGAGAGAGACATTATCTATAAAACTGTAAGCAGGCTTCTTTGCTAACTAAAACTTATTGGGGGTCTGGACGGTCAACATCTGCCTGAGAAGGTGCGCCAGTTTTACACCCAGATAACCGAGTGGCGGGGAGGCGATAAGTCGCAGCAATCGCGCGCGCCAAACACCTCATCATCTGAGCTGCTCGGATCTGGGAAGAACACAAAACGCAGGCCCAACAGAGAGTCCGTGCCTCTGAGGACTACCCGAGTGCCTGAACCCGAGCGGCTTGGACCTGGGAAGTGCAGGCAGCCCAGGGCCGGCCTTGGATGATTCCCGGCGGAACAACCTAGAGCCCAAGCAGTGTGGGCAGGGAGGCTACATGCGCCGTGAGCAGAGGGCAGACCCAGTGCGGCTGAGGCACTGCAAGCACACACCAGTGTTATCTGTTTGCAGCATCCCTCCCTCCCTCCCCACAGCGCGACTGAACAAGTGAGCCTAAAAAAAAAAAAAGTGTCCTCCACCGTCCCCTTTGTGTCAGGGCAGAAACCAGACACTGAAGAGACCAGCAAACAGAAGAAGCTATAACAGAGGGAAACGCCTTGGAAGCTACAGGCAATAGATTAAAACCCTGTGGTTACTACGGACTACATAGGAAGGGGCCTATAGATCTTGAGAAATATAAGTCGGACCAAGGAACTAGCCAAAAATGAACTGAACCCACAATACTCACAACAAAACCAGATAAAGTCCTAGATATATTTTTACTATTTTTACGATCATTCTTCCTTTTTTTTTTTTTAATTTTTTAAAAAAATTTTAAGTCCTCTATTGTTCCTTTAATTTTCACTTTTATAACCTATTACTTTGCAAAAAAAAAAGAACCCTATTTTTTCTTCTTTGGCAAACTTCATATACATATTTTTTATAATTTTTTGACCTTGGGTTTTTTTTTTTCTTCTTTTCTTAACATTGTATTTTTGAAATTCCAAACTCTACTCTGGATTTTTAATTTTAGCTTTTTGGTATATGTTATCAATTCTGTACCTATAGTTTTTTTTATAATTTCTGTGACTTTTTTTTTCCTCTGTTTCTTTCTCTTCTTCTTTTATATAACATTGTATATCTGAAATTCCAAACTCTACTCTAGATTTTTAACTTTTGCTTTTTGGTATTAGTTATCAATTTTGTACCTATATTTTCTTTATAATTTTCGCGACCTTGCTTGTTTTTGTTTGTTCGTTTTTTCTCTCTTTCTTTTCCTTCTTCTTTTCTTTAACATCGTATTTTTGAAATTCCAAACTCTACTCTAGATTGTTAATTTTTGCTTTTATGTATTTGTTACCAATTTTGTACCTTTAAGAACCCAATCTTCAGTACCCATTTTTCACTAGGGAGCAAGATTACTGGCTTGACTGCTCTCTCTCCCTTGGACTCTCCTTTTTCTCCACCAGGTCGCCTGTGTCTCCTCCCTAACCCCTCTCTACTCTACCCAACTCTGTGAATTTCTGTGTGTTCCAGATGGTGGAGAACACTCAGGGAACTGATTACTGGCTGGATCTGTCTCCCTCCTTTTCATTCCCCACTTTTATCTTTCTGGCCACCTCTGTCTCCTTCCTCCTTCTTCTCTTCTCTGTATAACTCCAAGAACATCTCTGAGCCATCCAGTTGTGGAGTGCACATAAGGAAGTGATTACTGGCTAGCCCACTCTCTCCACTATTGATTCCACCTCATCTCATTTTGGTCACCTCTAACTCCCTCCTCCCTCTTCTCTTCTCCATGTAATGCTGTGAACCTCTCTGAGTGACCCTCACGGCAGAGAAACTTTTCATCTTCAACGTAGATGTTTTATCAATGGTGCTGTATAGAAGGAGAAGTTTTGAAACTACTGTAAAAATAAGACCAATAACTGGAAGCAGGAGGCTTAAGTCCAAACCCTGACTCCAGGGAACTCCTGACTCCAAGGAACATTAATTGACAGGAGCTCATCAAACGCCTCCATACCGACACTGAAACCAAACACCACACAAGGGCCAACAAGTTCCAGGGCAAGACATACCAAGCAAATTCTCCAGCAACAAAGGAACACAGCCCTGAGCTTCAAGATACAGGCTGCCCAAAGTCACCCCAAAACCATAGACATCTCATAACTCATTACTGGACATTTCATTGCACTCCAGAGAGAAGAAATACAGCTCCACCCACCAGAACACCGATACAAGCTTCCCTAACCAGGAAACCTTGACAAGCCACCTGTACAAACCCACACACAGTGAGGAAACGCCACAATAAAGAGAACTCCACAAACTGCCAGAATACAGAAAGGACACCCCAAACTCAGCAATTTAAACAAGATGAAGAGACAGAGGAATACCCAGCAGATAAAGGAAAAGGATAAATGCCCACCAAACCAAACCAAAGAGGAAGAGATAGAGAATCTACCTGATAAAGAATTCCGAATAATGATAATGAAATTGATCCAAAATCTTGAAATTAAAATGGAATCAGAGATAAATAGCCTGGAGACAAGGATTGAGAAGATGCAAGAAAGGTTTAACAAGGACCTAGAAGAAATAAAAAAGAGTCAATATATAATGAATAATGCAATAAATGAGATAAAAAACACTCTGGAGGCAATAAATAGTAGAATAACAGAGGCAGAAGATAGGATTAGTGAATTAGAAGATAGAATGGTAGAAATAAATGAATCAGAGAGGGTAAAAGAAAAACGAATTAAAAGAAATGAGGACAATCTCAGAGACCTCCAGGACAATATTAAACGCTACAACATTCAAATCATAGGGGTCCCAGAAGAAGAAGACAAAAAGAAAGACCATGAGAAAATACTTGAGGAGATAATAGTTGAAAACTTCCCTAAAATGGGGAAGGAAATAATCACCCAAGTCCAAGAAACCCAGAGAGTCCCAAACAGGATAAACCCAAGGCGAAACACCCCAAGACACGTATTAATCAAATTAACAAAGATCAAACACAAAGAACAAATATTAAAAGCAGCAAGGGAAAAACAATAAATAACACACAAGGGAATACCCATAAGGATAACAGCTGATCTTTCAATAGAAACTCTTCAAGCCAGGAGGGAATGGCAAGACATACTTAAAATGATGAAAGAAAATAACCTACAGCCCAGATTATTGTACCCAGCAAGGATCTCATTCAAGTATGAAGGAGAAATCAAAAGCTTTTCAGACAAGCAAAAGATGAGAGAATTCAGCACCACCAAACCAGCTCTCCAACAAATACTAAAGGATATTCTCTAGACAGGAAACACAAAAATGGTGTATAAATTCGAACCCAAAACAATAAAGTAAATGGCAACAGGATCATACTTATCAGTAATTACCTTAAATGTAAATGGGTTGAATGCCCCAACCAAAAGACAAAGACTGGCTGAATGGATACAAAAACAAGACCCCTACATATGTTGTCTACAAGAGACCCACCTCAAAACAGGGGACACATACAGACTGAAAGTGAAGGGCTGGAAAAAGATTTTCCATGCAAATAGGGACCAAAAGAAAGCAGGAGTAGCAATACTCATATCAGATAAAATAGACTTTAAAACAAAGACTGTGAAAAGAGACAAAGAAGGTCACTACATAATGATCAAAGGATCAATCCAAGAAGAAGATATAACAATTATAAATATATATGCACCCAACACAGGAGCACCGCAGTATGTAAGACAAATGCTAACAAGTATGAAAGGAGAAATTAACAACAACACAATAATAGTGGGAGACTTTAATACCCCACTCACACCTATGGATAGATCAACTAAACATAAAATTAACAAGGAAACACAAACTTTAAACAATACAATAGATCAGTTAGACCTAATTGATATCTATAGGACATTTCATCCCAAAACAATGAATTTCACCTTTTTCTCAAGCGCACATGGAACCTTCTCCAGGATAGATCACATCCTGGGCCATAAAGCTAGCCTTGGTAAATTCAAAAAAACAGAAATCATTCCAAGCATCTTTTCTGACCACAATGCAGTAAGATTAGATCTCAATTACAGGAGAAAAACTATTAAAAAATCCAACATATGGAGGCTGAACAACACGCTGCTGAATAACCAACAAATCACAGAGGAAATCAAAAAAGAGATCAAAATTTGCATAGAAACGAATGAAAATGAAAACACAACAACCCAAAACCTGTGGGACACGGCAAAAGCAGTCCTAAGGGGAAAGTTCATAGCAATACAGGCACACCTCAAGAAACAAGTCAAATAAATAACCTAACTCTACACCTAAAGCAACTAGAAAAGGAAGAAATGAAGAACCCCAGGGTTAGTAGAAGGAAAGAAATCTTAAAAATTAGAGCAGAAATAAATGCAAAAGAAAAGAGACCATAGAAAAAATCAACAAAGCCAAAAGCTCGTTCTTTGAAAGGATAAATAAAATTGACAAACCATTAGCCAGACTCATCAAGAAACAAAGGGAGAAAAATCAAATCAATAAAATTAGAAATGAAAATGGAGAGATCACAACAGACAACACAGAAATACAAAGGATCATAAGAGACTACTATCAACAATTATATGCCAATAAAATGGACAACATGGAAGAAATGGACAAATTCTTAGAAAAATACAACTTTCCAAAACTGCACCAGGAAGAAATAGAAAATCTTAACAGACCCATCACAAGCACGGAAATTGAAACTGTAATAAAAAATCTCCCAGCAAACAAAAGCCCAGGTCCAGACGGCTTTACAGCTGAATTCTACCAAAAATTTAGAGAAGAGCTAACACCTATCCTGCTCAAACTCTTCCAGAAAATTGCAGAGGAAGGTAAACTTCCAAACTCATTCTATGAGGCCACCATCACCCTAATACCAAAACCTGACAAAGATGCCACAAAAAAAGAAAACTACAGGCCAGTATCACTGATGAACATAGATGCAAAAATCCTTAACAAAATTCTAGCAATCAGAATCCAACAACACATTAAAAAGATCATACACCATGACCAAGTGGGCTTTATCCCAGGGATGCAAGGATTCTTCAATATCCGCAAATCAATCAATGTAATACACCACATTAACAAATTGAAAAATAAAAACCATATGATTATCTCAATAGATGCAGAGAAAGCCTTTGACAAAATTCAACATCCATTTATGATAAAAAAAAAAAAAACTCTCCAGAAAGCAGGAATAGAAGGAACATACCTCAACATAATCAAAGCTATATATGACAAACCCACAGCAAACATTATCCTCAATGGTGAAAAATTGAAAGCATTTCCTCTAAAGTCAGGAACAAGACAAGGGTGCCCACTTTCACCATTACTATTCAACATAGTTTTGGAAGTTTTGGCCACAGCAATCAGAACAGAAAAAGAAATAAAAGGAATCCAAATTGGAAAAGAAGAAGTAAAACTCTCACTGTTTGCAGATGACATGATTCTCTACATAGAAAACCCTTAAGACTCCACCAGAAAATTACTAGAACTAATCAATGACTATAGTAAAGTTGCAGGATATAAAATCAACACACAGAAATCCCTTGCATTCCTATACACTAATAATGAGAAAACAGAAAGAGAAATTAAGGAAACAATTCCATTCACCATTGCAACGGAAAGAATAAAATACTTAGGAATATATCTACCTAAAGAAACTAAAGACCTATATAGAGAAAACTATAAAACACTGGTGAAAGAAATCAAAGAGGACACTAATAGATGGAGAAATATACCATGTTCATGGATTGGAAGAATCAATATAGTGAAAATGAGTATACTACCCAAAGCAATTTATAGATTCAATGCAATCCCTATCAAGCTACCAACGGTATTCTTCACAGAGCTAGAACAAATAATTTCACAATTTGTATGGAAACACAAAAAACCTCGAGTAGCCAAAGCTATCTTGAGAAAGAAGAATGGAACTGGAGGAATCAACCTACCTGACTTCAGGCTCTACTACAAAGCCACAGTTATCAAGACAGTATGGTACTGGCACAAAGACAGAAATACAGATCAATGGAACAAAATAGAAAGCCCAGAGATAAATCCACGCACATATGGACACCTTATCTTTGACAAAGGAGGCAAGAATATACAATGGATTAAAGACAAGCTCTTTAACAAGTGGTGCTGGGAAATCTGGTCAACCACTTGTAAATGAATGAAACCAGAACACTTTCTAACACCATACACAAAAATAAACTCAAAATGGATTAAAGATCTAAACGTAAGACCAGAAACTATAAAACTCCTAGAGGAGAACATAGGCAAAACACTCTCTGACATACATTACAGCAGGATCCTCTATGACCCACCTCCCAGAATATTGGAAATAAAAGCAAAAATAAACAAATGGGACCTAATTAACCTTAAAAGCTTCTCCACATCAAAGGAAACTATTAGCAAGGTGAAAAGACAGCCTTCAGAATGGGAGAAAATAATAGCAAATGAAGCAACTGACAAACAACTAATCTCAAAAATATACAAGCAACTCCTACAGCTCAACTCCAGAAAAATAAATGACCCAATCAAAAAATGGGCCAAAGAACTAAATAGACATTTCTCCAAAGAAGACATACAGATGGCTAACAAACACATGAAAAGATGCTCAACATCACTCATTATCAGAGAAATGCAAATCAAAACCACTATGAGGTACCATTTCACACCAGTCAGAATGGCTGCGATCCAAAAGTCTACAAGTAATAAATGCTGGAGAGGGTGTGGAGAAAAGGGAACCCTCTTACACTGTTGGTGGGAATGCAAACTAGTACAGCCACTATGGAGAACAGTGTGGAGATTCCTTTAAAAACTGGAAATAGAACTGCCTTATGATCCAGCAATCCCACTGCTGGGCATACACACTGAGGAAACCAGAAGGGAAAGAGACACGTGTACACCAATGTTCATCGCAGCACTGTTTATAATAGCCAGGACATGGAAGCAACCTAGATGTCCATCAGCAGATGAATGGATAAGAAAGCTATGGTACATATACACAATGGAGTATTAAAAAGAATACATTTGAATCAGTTCTAATGAGGTGGATGAAACTGGAGCCTATTATACAGAGTGAAGTAAGCCAGAAAGAAAAACACCAATACAGTATACTAACACATATATATGGAATTTAGAAAGATGGTAACAATAACCCTGTGTACGAGACAGCAAAAGAGACACTGATGTATAGAACAGTCTTATGGACCCTGTGGGAGAGGGAGAGGGTGGGAAGATTTGGGAGAATGGCATTGAAACATGTAAAATATCATGTATGAAATGAGTTGCCAGTCCAGGTTCGATGCACGATACTGGATGCTTGGGGCTGGTGCACTGGGATGACCCAGAGGGATGGTATGGGGAGGGAGGAGGGAGGAGGGTTCAGAATGGGGAACACATGTATACCTGTGGCGGACTCATTATGATATTTGGCATAACTAATACAATTTTGTAAAGTTTAAAAATAAAATAAAATTAAAAAAAAATAAAAATAAAACAAAACAACTCATTCCTTCAGGTGTCCTGGAAAAAAATGCTATTCCCTTGTCCTCCAGCCCGCCCTGGGGCCACCCAGCCAGGATGCAAAATCTGTGGGCAGTAGGTAAGAAGGAGGTTCTCTCCTCTTTATTTCAGAACACCTCCAATCAATTCCTTTAACAATTGAAGTGACAAGGTCAAGATGGCCCAATTATAGTTACCAGTGTTTCCTTGAGTCTTTCAGAAAGAACTCCAATTATGACACTGGACTCCTTATTCCCTTTTCTCCTATAACCCAGATTTAACCCAGATTAAGACAAATTTTAGCAACATTTAATCAGAATTGACCCTTCCAAAAAAAAAAAAAAAAAGAATTAACCCTTCCTTTCAGATTCACTTATCTTAGAACTACTTCCAAGATGCGGATTTTTTTTTTTTTTTAAGTCCTAACAGGAAAAGCCAATACACTCAAGGCTGAACCCATGGATAAAATTTAAAATATGAAACCAAAGATACTTCCCAATTAGCAAGGACTGGTTTTGCTGGAAAAGCAACCAGAAGATGGATGCACCAGCAACATGCGATTACAACATTAAAAAAGGTACCCTTTGGTTGCTAAGACTTTATGGTGGTGTTAAGAAAAAGAAGTCATCCTATATACTACCAAGTAGAAGAAGCTTAAGAGAGAGAAGGTGGAACTGACTTCCCTGAAATACTCTAAGGCCGATGAAATCGGCAACACTGGCGCCCTCCGAGACTTTCTGGTAGCATCCTCACAGCATCCTACCTTGACATACATGACTTTGCAAGTGTTGTCTAATCCTTGCTTCAGGGACTTCTCTGGTGGTCCAGTGGTTAAGACTCCGCACTTCCAATGCAGGGTTCAATCCCTGCTTGGGAACTAAGATCCCAAATGCCACATGTTATAGTCAAAAAGAAATTCTTTTTTTAAAAAAAGACTCTTTGCTTCAACAGTAAACATGTGTGTTAATACAAAACCAGAATGACCTTAAACATTGAATTTTATTCCAATGTTTTAAACATGAAGACCTTACTTTCAAAAAGACAAAACTATAGTGCTGGAGAACAGTGGTTGCTAGGGGTTATGAGTGGGGAGAGGATGTGATTACTAAGGGGCCACAAAATAGAGCTTTTGGGGGTGATGGGAAGTTCTGTATCCTGATCTGTGCTGGTGGTGGTCCCACAAATTTATGCATGTGTTAAAACATACATAGAATTATACATCAAAAATTGTCAAGTTTATTGAATGATAGCCTTTTAATTAGTTAAATTAAAACAAGTTAAATTCTAGAAGGTCTTTTCTAAGCAGTCAAAAAATAAGCAGACCCATAGGCTAGTTCATGAAGAAACTATCATTGGAAATGTCTAGACAGCCAGCATCCAGGTGCCAGTCTTGTGATGCTATTCACATACAGAGGCCACAAAGTCACTTGGAGATGGTCGCAGCGATGGGGAAAATGGGGCAGTAACTAAACTAGTTACACAAAAACTAGTACATCTTTTTACAGAGAAGCATTGTCCATGCACAGGGACTCACAGGAGACCTCTAAAGTGTGCAAAATAAAGTAGCTTGCAAACATGAAAAAGAAAACTAGCTCTACCTGACTAGGTAATCAGAAAAGTCATCACCAGAAACAAAACCACCCTATACACCACGTAAACATCGAGAACCATCCTCCGCAGATACCAGCACCAGCACAAAGCTTGCTGCCTGGGAAGTATCCAGTGACTCACAGAAACCCAGAGCCAGCCATGCAGCTGGGAAGGAGGTTGGCACATGGGAAGGAAAGTCCCAAAATGAGATAAAATTTTCCATCATCACAATATGATGGGAGCACAGAATCAAACTTAGGTTAATTTATGGACATGGATAATGGTAAAGAACCCGCCTGCCAATGCAGGAGACACAAGAATTTCAAGTATGATCCTTGGGTCAGGAAGTAGGAAATGGCAGCCCACTCCAGTATGCTTGCCTGGAAAATTCCATGGGCAGAGGAGCCTGGCCCTGGGGTCACAAAGAGTCGGACACGAATGAGCAAGCACACAGTATCATTGATCTGCTCACGGCGCCAGTGGTCTTGCTGTTCACGCTGTCTGCACTGTTTGCTAAACCCAGGGTAGGCAAGGCGCGGGCTAAGAGGCTGGAAGAAGACTTGAGGAGCCTAGGAACTGCAGACACGTTTATTCTCTCCTGG
Source organism: Bubalus kerabau (assembly GCF_029407905.1). NCBI lineage: Eukaryota > Metazoa > Chordata > Mammalia > Artiodactyla > Bovidae > Bubalus > Bubalus kerabau. Next base: position 22,655,065 of record NC_073638.1, on the reverse strand, counting down.
TTGGCATGGCAGCTGTAACATGGCCTCTCTCCTGGCTGATGCAGCAGCCGTAGCAACAGCCATAACATAACCATAACGTAGCCAAAACATAACCTCATATAACATAACCATGATGTCACTCCAATATAGTAGCGGCAGCAGCCAGGGCTTTCATGGTTAAGTTCATACAGGCATACTGCACAAAGTAACCCATGACCAAGTGAGCACCTCATGGAGCGCCTACACAGCACTAGAAGTGATGTCAGCTGTTACACAGTCACTATTTACAAAATGTGGGGCAGGAGCGAGGCGAGAGAGCGTGACCACACCATCTTGGCTGACTTGCTCTTTCCCTACACATGCGCATGAAGAATTTGAGATTTCCCACCTACCTGAGACTGGTGCCTGCCACGCCAATGAAACTCACACACTGGTCACCATTGATGACTAAGTGGTATTTCTTCTCCTCCTCCCACTCCCTGCCCACAGGACAGACAGGGGTGCTGTCTGTGCCCTACACAGTGACTTCAGCTACAGCTGAGACTGCCGGTCCCCATGCATGGTCCAAGGAACCAACTCAAGTGCCCTCCAAGTCTCTGCTTGTCTGCCCTAGGACTTTCTTCCTCCACATCCCAGTTGTTAAGCGCAGTCTGAAGGTATTAACACCTGTGAGGGCAAACCCTCAACCGATGGCATTGCAAGTCGGTCAATAAAACCACCAGACTCCCCCTGCAGAGGGACGATTCTGACAGGTCCTCATCAGAATTGAGCCCAGTTGCCCATGTGGTACCAGGTCACTGACTCTTCCTCCTCGTCCATCTCCCTCACCCCTTTCCCTTGGATCTCTGCCAAACAAACTGCTCCCCAATCCTTTTTTTCAGGCTCCTCAGTTTGGGGAAAACCACACTGAAGACAAATGGCTAGACTATTATTACTCTCTACTCCATCGCACTCATTCTTTGAGGTCCTAGAGCCAGCGCCTGAAACAGAACCGCACGTTTCCACCTAATGCCAATGGCTGGAAAAACATAAATCTCTTAGTGTCAATAAACCAGCTAAGAGGTTTTAGCCATTTCCACTGAGGACACTGCAGCCTCCTCCCCGTTATCTCACTTGTATGTAACCATTTCAGGAAGCTGTTCATGCTTCTTACCCCCAGCCTGGGTTCCCTGTGGCCCGCTGTCCTTAAGCAGCAGATCCTGGCTGTTTTGGTTTTCTGCCCCTATCTGTATAATGAGCCCCAGGAGGTTGGCGCTCGAAGCATTTCAGTGCCCACTGGAGGGCTTGTGATTTCTTCCCTAATTAGGGAGGTGAAAGGGCAGTTCAGGGGAGACTCTGCTTCTGCATCTGACACTAGCTTCGCACCAGGCGGCCCACCTTCCCCCTCCCTCATCAATCTGCTCAAGCCTGTCGCCCTCCAGCCACAACTGCTCAGGTTAAGATGCACCAAGACGGAAAGTTGCCACTTGATTAAGATAAAAATAAATTAATCAAAATATGTAACACATCCCTCCTTTGAACAGATGGCTGGGGAGCTTGCCTCATAACGTTGAACATCAAAAATGAATCAGAGGCTCATCTCCCTGCATAATCAAGAATTCGCTCACTGTTTCTACTGCAGCCAGGCAGGAGCTGGAGATGCCATAGGCAACGGCTGAGAACCCACTGATCCCTATCTCAAGCCTCTCCTTAGCCTTGTTCTCTGTCAGGTAACACTCCTCGGCATCAGACACCATGTCAGTGTGGGCATGGGGATGGGGAGACAGAAGAATATAAAATAAATGAAAGATGTGTCAGTCTATCCCTTCCAAAATGCTCGTTACCCTTTATCAGACTGCACCTGTTGACACTTTTTCCAAAGAAGAAGTATTCCAGCCACCTCCTCTTTTTTTTTTTTTTTTTTTTTTTTATCTCTTGGAGACATCCCAGTCCAGATACTTGTCACTTCACTCTGGTTACAACACTTGGGCACATTGCATTCTGATTTATTTGTTTACTTGTCTTAGCTCCCTTGAGCTCTTTGAAGGCAAGGATAATTTCTTATGTGACTTGATATCACAGAACCCAGCAAAGACTTAAATAAATGTTCGATGTATGAATAAAAATGAATGGAAAATTGAAAGAGCCTCTCAGTTGGTCTCCCTCCATTCCCTTTGTTCTATTCCACATGGATGCCAGTTTAAATCTTTGAAAAACTTTCAATCAGACAAATCTATTGTTGCTATGAAATTATCTCCAAGATATAGGATGAGGCAAAAAAAGGAAGATCCAAAACAATGCATGTATAACACATGTATAATTGATTTAAATGGAAGCAAGGGACATGTATATATATGGATGTGTGCATATATATATTTCTAAGATTTCACCCCACCTGCCTCCCCATCCACTTCTTGCCCACTCCACACTAGCACTAACTCAAGGAGGGGCTGATTCTGCCAGATCCTCAAACAGGCTGGCTGCACAGTTTGTAGGGCCCAGTGCTTAAGGAAAATATGAGATCTCTTTTTTAAAAGGCATTAAGACTCAAGACAGTGGCAGCAGAGCATGACACCAAGCACAGGTCCTTCTGAGCCTGGCACCTGTGTAACCACACAAATCACATGCCCATGAAATGGTCCCTGATCTCAGACCTCTTCCAAAGGGGAAAAACAGCTTCTCAGAGAGAGTATCAGAGAGAAATGAGCCATCTCCCACCCCAGCTTCTCCATCCAGGCAGACTCTGACATCCTAAGCTCCTTCCTACATATTCGCTCAATATTTTGATTAAAAACCATGATAAACTTGTGGATGCAACAAAAGGAGAAATTGATGTTTTAATACAACTCATTAGAGCACCTTTATTAACTCCAGAAATAAAAAAAGGGATGTAAAATAGAAAGATTAGCTTAAAATCAACACTGCACCGGCGAGGGCAGCTGCAATTTCAGAAACATTAATTGCTGGGTTGTCTCATTACTGATTAAATAAGAAATCTCAAATACCATTAGACAATTGTGATTAAATGTATGTCATTCTAATTGAATGTGTGGTTTATTGCCTTCCCTGGATCAGCAGGTCACCTTCCTGTTGCGTATATTTGGAAAGAGCACATCTATACATTGATGGCATGTGAGCCATTATTTCTCAGACAGCCCTACAACCCTCAGAGTTGCATCCTAAAAAATGACTGCATTTGCAGGTGGGGAAGGAGTGTGTGGTGCAATAAGATGATGAAAATAAATTCCACTTAATGTCATGGCTGGGCACTTTTCCCTCTCATATTATTACCAGGCTCTGGGTCTTCTGACGTCAGGGTTGCTGACAGTCCCTCTGGCTTTGGAGTCACTTGTGGACTCAAGGGTGTGGGGCATCTTTTGGGCTTAAAGAAGCATCTCTGAATCCTTGAAACTTGATCTAACTAGGATTATGCAGAAATGAAAAACCTTGGAGCTAATTGCTCCCTCACTCATGCTAAGGAGCCAGGGCAGAAGAGTCTCCTAAGGCCCATTCATTTTCATTTCCCAAGGACAAAGGTACAAAATTAATTTTGCTTTCACTCTGACTGGTCATTGCTACCCCCTTATCCCATGGGACGTGGACTATACTCTCCCTTCCCTAGTCTTACTTTGCTTGGATTGGAACCATGGTGAAGCGGGAAGAGCATCAGGCCACGCGCTTATGAGATCCAATGCCCCACCAGGCACATGATTCAAAGAGTGAACAGGGCAGCATCGGCCCATGCCTGCCCTGGAGGGATTATGCAGTCAGTCATTCTTGGGAGCATTTTGTGGCACACACACTACACACACACACATACACACACTGCTTGAGTCTGCTTGAGTCTGCTGTTTGGAAGTCAGGGGAGGGTCAACCAGGAAGCGGCGACATAGGGAGGCTTGTACTCAGGAAGGCCTTGCAGCTTCCTGCTCCGTTTCAGTCCCCCCCTTTTCTTTGATGCTCCTCAATCCTGAGGGGAGCAGGGATGGACAAGAAAGGGAATAAAGTTCTGGGTAGAGAGGTTAATCACAGACTCAGCAGGGGAACTCAGTTTTAGGGCTCAGTTTAGCCTTCCTCTCTTTTGCTTTCTCCATCTAGGTACTCCTTTCGCCCCTCCCACACTCACAAAGAGCATGATTTTAAAGATGGCTAAAAGGAAAGCCTTGTGTTACTGCTACTGATACCAAGTCAGACCCTGTGGGGTTCCTGGGCACAAAACCCTTTCTGTGACCCCCATTTCTTGATTACAGGAGACAGGCTTCATTCAGCCTCCATGACCTTCCCTGAGTTCCACTGGGCAGGGTCCAACAGTTGCTATTAAGGAAGAGAAGGGAGGTGAAACAAGGGAGGAGCAGGATATAAATACTTAACAATATCTTTGAGCTATTCTGCAGATGCTGAAACCCCCACCATGTGGGAGAAATTAACCATATGCTGCCCACAAGCAAGTAGACCTAAGACCGGTTAGAACCAGAAGGTTAATGATGCTGACTCCCACTTAGCTCACCACCAACCAATCAGAAGAATGTCCACAAGCTGGTCACGCCCTCCTCTTTGAACCATTACTATTAAACTCCACACTACCCCTACCCCTCCAGGCTGGGGCACACAGTTTTGAGGGCATTAGTCCCCGTGGCCCCCTTTGCCTGGTAAGGCAATAAAGCTGTTCTTTCCTCCTTTATTCAAAACTGTCTCCAAGAATTAATTCGGTGTCAGGGTACAGAGGCCAGATTCGGCTTCAATTGTGTCGGTAGATCACAGACAGAAAAGGGCCCTACCAAAATAGCCCTGTTGCTGCATTCAGCCAGCTTCCTGGCCCGCACTTCTGTGGCCAGAGAAGGTCTGTGTTCCAAAGAGCAGACTCAAGCAGTGTGTGTGTCTATGTGTATATCTGTGCGACCTGAAATAAACGATGAAGGAAGTATAATCACTGGGCTGACAGCAGCTATGAGATGCATGGACAGGAAGGCTTTCTTTCTATTTCATCAATTCTTCTTTGGTACAAAGCAAAAATCAATAACAGCTCACTTCAAATTTACAACTTTCCCAATTTGGAGGTTCAACTTTTAAGCCTCCTTTAAACATGTTGTCCTAACTTGGGCCTCAGTTCCTGAGCACAGACTCTCTGCACATAGTCCATAAACACGGCCAAGAGAGGGTCCTCGGAAGCCAGGGCCCCAGCCATCTCTGAGAAGGGTGTCTCTGCATCCGAATTTGTAGTCAAAGGCCCCGGCCTGCTCTGGTTCTGGAATCTCATTTCATTTCTGCCGTGGACTTCGCAGGCTGGTAGGTGTGACAAATTGTATTATCTTTGTCTAACCTTTGTTGGACCCATGCTGGCTTCAGGTTTCACTTTAATATATGACTTCAGTTTAATAGCAAAGTGGTTCTCTTAAAAATGTCAGATTGTAAAATGCTGAGTCATTGACCAAGAAAAGACTGGTCCTGAGTAGAAATTAGAATCACTGGGGCAGGCAGAATAAGACCACATATCTTCAGTCTAAATAGAGGGAGATGGAGCTTAAGTTCAGATTAAATTTAGAAAGTAGTTCTGAGCTCCAAAGACACTGTGTGCTCTGAGAGACAAGAATGAATCAGCTAGAAGGAGGAAACATCCTTAAAATAGTGTTATACCTAAAAGCAAACACAGTGAAAGCAGACTCGATGTGACATTCAACCTTTTATTTACTTAACCATTGACTACACGTACTAAATGGGACAAAACTATGAAGACAACCTAGCAAACAGATTAGAAGGGATCTTCTAATAAAAGGGATACAATCCTGCCCACAGGCATATAAGATTCTTTTATTTTTGCTTTATAAGTGTCTTGTCTTTGCATTTATAAGTGAATTAAACTACCCAGTAATAATACATGAATGAATGAATGAATCCTAAAATCAATAGGCAAATCATAAGAAACAGGATATTTATAAAGTGTCTCCTCACCAAACACTTATTACAAATGTAAAAGCAGTTAGTGTACAGGGGAGACACATGGCAGTCGCCACTTTAAATAAGAGCTCAAAGTTAACACCGCAGGTACCAGGACAAAGAGAGGCCATGCGCCTCCTGATATGATGCTCTGAGAAGGACACACATCACTTCTGTGGTGCTCTTGCCAAAAATGAATAGCCTGGATGCAAGTCACAATGAGACATCACATAAACTTAAATTTAAGAACACCCTAGAAGATAACTGGCCAGTTCAGTTCAGTAGTTCAGTTCAGTTCAGTTCAGTTCAGTCACTCAGTCGTGTCCGACTCTTTGCGACCCCATGAACGTCAGCACGCCAGGCCTCCCTGTCCATCAACAACTCCCGGAGTTCACTCAAACTCACATCCATCGACTCAGTGATGCCATCCGGCCATCTCATCCTCTGTCGTCCCCTTCTCTTCCTGCCCCAATCCCTTCCAGATCCGAGTCTTTTCCAATGAGTCAACTCTTCGCATGAGGTGGCCAAAGTACTGGAGTTTCAGCTTTAGCATCATTCCTTCCAAAGAAATCCCAGGGCTGATCTCGTCTAGAATGGATTGGTTGGATCTCCTTGCAGTCCAAGGGACTCTCAAGAGTCTTCTCCAACACCACAGTTCAAAAGCATCAATTCTTTGGCGCTCAGCCTTCTTCACAGTCCAACTCTCACATCCATACATGACCACAGGAAAAACCATAGCCTTGACTAGACGGACCTTTGTTGGCCAAGTAATGGCTCTGCTTTTGAATATGCTATCTAGGTTGGTCATAACTTTCCTTCCAAGGAGTAAGCGTCTGTTAATTTCATGGCTGCAGTCACCATCTGCAGTGATTTTGGAGCCCAAAAAAATAAAGTCTGACACTGTTTCCACTGTTTCCCCATCTATTTCCCATGAAGTGATGGGACTGGATGCCATGATCTTCGTTTTCTGAATGTTGAGCTTTAAGCCAACTTTTTCACTCTCCACTTTCATCAAGAGGCTTTTTAGTTCCTCTTCACTTTCTGCCATAAGGGTGATGTCATCTGCATATCTGAGGTGATTGATATTTCTCCTAGCAATCTTGATTCCAGCTTGTGCTTCCTCCAGCCCAGCGTTTCTCATGATGTACTCTGCATATAAGTTAAATAAGCAGGGTGACAATATACAGCCTTGAAGTTCAGGAGCTCAGTCGTGTCCAACTCTTTGCGACCCCATGGACTGCAGCATGCCAGGCTCCCCTGTCCATCACCAACTCCTGGAGCTTGCTCAAACTCATGTCCATCGAGTTGTGATGCCATCCAACAATCTCATTCTCTGTCATCCCCTTCTCCTCCTGCCTTCAGTCTTTCCCAGCATCAGGGTCTTTTCCATTGAGTCAGTTCTTCGCATCAGGTGGCCCAAGTATTGGAGCTTCAAATTAAGCATCAGTCCTTCCAATGAATATTCAGGACTGATCTCCTTTAGAATTGACTGGTTTGATCTCCTTGCTGTCCAAGGGACTCTCAAGAGTCTTCTCCAACACCACAGTTCAAAAGCATCAATTCTTAGGTGCTCAGCTTTCTTGATGGTCCAACTCTCAGATCCATACATAACTACTGGAAAAACTGTAGCTTTGACTAGATGGACCTTTGTTGGAAAAGTAATGTCTCTGGTTTTTAATATGCTATCTATGTTTGTCATAGCTTTTCTTCCAAGGAACAAGCGTCTTTTAATTTCATGTTTGCAGTCACCATCAGCAGTGATTTTGGAGCCCAAGAAAATAAAGTCTGTCACTGTTTCCATTGTTTCCCCATCTATTTGCCATTAAGTGATGGGACCAGGTGCCATGATCTTAGTTTTTTTAATGTTGAGCTTTAAGCCAGCATTTTACTCTCCTCTTTCACCTTCATCAAGAGACACTTTAATTCCTCTTCACTTTCTGCCATAAGGGTGGTGTCATCTGCATATCTGAGGTGATTGATATTTCTCCTGGAAACCTTGATTCCAGCTTGTGCTTCCTCCAGCCCAGCGTTTCTCATGATGTACTCTGCATATAAGTTAAATAAGCAGGGTGACAATATACAGCCTTGACATACTCCTTTCCCAATTTGGAACCAGTCCATTGTTCCATGTCTGGTTCTAATTGTTGCTTCTTGACCTTCATACACATTTCTCAGGAGGCAGGTAAGGTGGTCTGGTATTCCCATCTCTTGAAGAATTTTCCACAGTGTGTTGTGATCCACACAGTATCCACTACACTTTGACATAGTCAGTAAAGAAGAGCTAGATGTTTTTCTGGAACTCTCTTGCTTTTTCTATGATCCAACAGATGTTGGCAATTTGATCTCTGGTTCCTCTGCTTTTTCTAAATCCAGCTTGAACAACTGGAAGTTCTCGGTTCATGCACTGTTAAAGCCTAGTTTGGAGAATTTTGAGCATTACTTGGCTAGCATGTGAGATGAGTGCAATTGTATAGTAGTTTGAACATTCTTTGGCATTGCCTTTCTTTGGGATTGGAGTGAAAACTGACTTTTTCCGGTCCTGTGGCCACTGCTGAGTTTTCCAAATCTGCTGGTATATTGAGTGCAGCATTTTCACGGCATCATCTTTTAGGATTGGAAATTTCTCAACTGGAATTCCATCACCTTGACCAACTTTGTTCCTAGTGATGCTTCCTAAGGCCCACTTGACTTCACATTCCAGGATGTCTGGCTCTAGTTAAATAATCACACCATCATGGTTATCTGGGTCTTTAAGGTCTTTTTTCTATAGTTCTTCTGTATATTCTTGCCACCTCTTCTAAATATCTTCTTCTTCTGTTAGGGCCATTACTGGAGAAGGGAATGACAAACCACTTCAGTATTCTTGCCTTGAGAACCCCATTAACAGGATGAAAAGGCAAAAAGATAACTGGCCAGTGCTTTTCAAACATGAAAAGGTCATCAGAGACATTTTAAAAACCAAAGAAATGTTTCAGATGAAAGGACACTAAGCAGGCAGGACCATCACATGTGAAGTGGGATCCTGGATGGGATCCTGGAAATGAGAAAGGGCCTCGTGGAAAACTGGCAAAATCTGAGTTAAGTTCACAGACTAGATAATAGTAAGTATCAATGCTAATCATTTTGATTATCATCCTCTAGGTTATATAAGATGTTGACATTTGGGGGAGTCTAGGTGAAGGGAATTTCTCATACAGTTTTTGCAACTTTTTTCTTAAGTCTGAGATGAATTCAAAATGAAAAAAATAAAATGTTAAGTGAATTAAAAGATCTCAATCTAGCAATTGTAAGGAGAGAGTTTTGATAACTTGAAAATATAATAGTATAATCAAAACTATATGAAACCAGGTATATAAATAATGAAGCAACCATATGGAGTTTCTTTTTTCCTGTAATTGTGTAAAATCTGCACATTTTTCGTCAAGATGGACAACATGAGCTTTGAGGCTAGAAGACCAGGTGTGAAGTGAGGCGAAGAGGCTCTGTTCCCTGGGAGAAGCAGCCACCGCCACCTGGAGGCCTGGGCACTTTCCCTGAGTTTCTCTTAGCTCCGTCTCCTCCTCCACTAAACAATCCATCTTGGTGGCCTTGCTAAGAGGTATTAAAGGGCAGTGCAAACCGAGGATCCCTGTCCCCCTTCAGAGCAGGGCAAGGCCGTGTTGCTGGGCAAGCAGCCGGGCCACCCCAGCTAGCCTGGTCTGAGGGCACAACGGCCTTCACTCTGGGACCACTGAATGTGCAGCCCTGGCCTCCATCTCCATGCCTCCAAGACCAGGGATGGGCAAGGGTCCTCTGCAGAGGGACAGGACCAGTCCCCAACTCACCACCCCTGTCATGCCATCTGGGATTTGAGCTGCAGCTCCCCACAGCCTCCTGAGTCCTCTGCTGCTCGCTCGCTCGCTCTCATCAGCACACTCCTGCTGCCAGGCTGCCACGTCAGAGATGCAGTTTACACTTTGCATCAACAAGCTGCTGCCACTTGTGGCCAAGGCAGAGACGCCCGGCTGGCAGGCACCTGGGTCCAGCAGGAGACAAGAGACGGGTGGGCTTGGGCCCCTTCGAGCTCTTCTTCACAGAGACTGGGGTGGGAGCCTGTAGGGAGGCCCCATCCCACCCCAGACATAGGGAGGTCTCATTCATTCCCCATCCACAGTACTCACACCTGCTCCTGTCAGCTCATTCTCAACCCTCTAGAGGGCATGTGTCCATGCACACACACACACACACACACACCTGTTCTTGAGGAGGGCATAGAAACCTATGGTTCCTCCAGACCCACACTGCCTGGTTCACAGGGCCAGGGACCAGGCAGGCTGTGTTTATTAGTATCTGCCCAGCAAAGTCACTTTCTGACCCTTACCCCTGTTCCTGCCCACCTGCCCGTTCTCTGACAGCAACTAGAGAGCAGGAAGGCTATTTCCCAGCCTCTGGGTGCTGGTCTCCTCTCCCCAAAAGGCTAAGTCAACAAGAGTCTATGGAACCCTCCTGTCTGTCAAATAAGCCACAGCTGTCAAAAGAGACCTGTAGACGCCTTCACAGACAGACAGACGGGGGTGCAAGTTCGGCCCTAGAGCTTGCTCGCTGTGCATCCTTGTCTGAGTCACTACCTTTCGGATTTCGATGACCTCAGCTGTACAAGAGAGGAAATAAGTGTGATACCTTGCAAGGTTGTTCTGGGGCTCAAACGAGATAATGTCTACTAATCATCTAGTGCAGGGTATGGCACACCCCAGACAGTCAGTAAATGTTTAGTTTCAACCTCCTTAATAATACAATTATTGTTAATGGAGCATACCAGTCTCTGGGGTGGGCACTTCACCTAAATCATCTCATGTAATCTCACTGTAAACCTACAAGGCAATGATCTTCATCCTTTAACAGAACTCAAGTAACTTGCGCAAGGTCATCCAAGCAGGAAGTGGGAGAGCTGAGACTCTCCTTCTGATCCCAAACACAAGTCTTCCTGGTCTTCACCGCCTGGGCTCACCTAGCTTTGTCACACATCAGGACTGGGGTGACATCAAAAAGGGGGCAACTGGGAGACTCCAGATTCTGGAACCAGAAGCAGCGGCAAGAAGGAAGTCCAGTCCAAGATCCATAGCAGCAACCCCAGGGGTGGAAGGAAGGGAAGGAGCACCTCAGCTTGAAGAAACATCACACAAACAGATGGAGTCACACACCAGCTTGGTTGGAGGGGTGGGATGGGCAGCGAGTCTGCCTGGCCGCCTGAGCACAGTGAGGGAACCTGGGTTGAAGGACACTCAGCACCACGTGGGAGGTATGCTGGTCAGATTACCTTGCTATTCAAAGTGTGGTTTCAGGACCAGCAGCATCTCCTGGAAGACTGTTAGAAACACAGAACCCCAGGCCCTCCCAGACCACCTGAATCAGAATCCCACACTGAACAAAATTCACAGGTGTTTCTTATGTACATTCGAGTTTGAGAGCCACTGCCTCAGAAGGTGGCTGGACCCTAGTCGCTAATCTAGGAAAAACATAGAGCAGTGGTTCTCAAGCTAGGCTGGATACTGAATCACCTGGAGAACTTTAAAAAATCTCAACGCCCAGGGCCAACCCCAGATCACTTATATCAGAATTGGGTATCAGTGTTTTAAAACTCCCCAATGGGTAGTTAGTGGTTGCTAACAGGAAAACTTCTGGAATGAGGTTCAAATTGACTCTATTTACTGATGACGTCACCGTGGGCATGTCAGCTCATACCCAGGATCCTCATCTGGATAATGACATTATCCAGGCCACAGAGTTGTAAGCATTTGTGACCCAGGAATCAAAAACACCCTTGCAAACTCATGCCAGAAAGGCAGCACCTACTCTTTTTGCATCTCACATCACAGCAGCTCAAAACCAAACGAAGTGAGACCTTGTTCCTTTGGATTTTATCATTTTATTTCACCTACCCTACCTCACCCCACCCCACACACACACAAAGTCCCGAGAAGGTACAAGAAAGGGAAACCATCCTCTGGTTTGCCTCACTTAAGCTTGAGTTTCCTGGGCTTTCCAGGTAGCTCAGTGGTAAAGAATCCACCTGCCAATGCAGGAGATGCAGGAGACTCAGGTTCCAACCCTGAGTCAGGAAGATCCCCTGGAGAAGGAAATGGCAACCCATTCCAGTATTTTTGCCTGGGAAATGTCATGGACAGAGGAGCTTGGCAGGCCTACAGTCCATGAGGTCACAAAAGAGTCAGAAGCAATGTAGCAACGAAACAACAACAACACTCCCGAGTTTCCCACCTCCCCCAATCCTTCTCATCTTCCTCTCAACACCCTGGGGGCACATGATACACTGAAGCCATGAATGGGAAAAAGAACAACCATGTCTGAGCTCCCAGGCCTTAGGGTATGACAACCCAGTCAGCACCGTTAGCTCCGGAGTCTTGTCCAGGATGCACACGAATGTACTTGTCACGTGGATGGGGGCTCAAGCTGCTACTTCAGTCTCAACACAGCCTCTGTCTTTTGGTCAGATCAGAACAGGTCAACTGCAGACTCAGAAGTCCGGCCAGGAGAAGCAGGTGCCTAGAGAAGACCTGGGCTCACATGAGAGCCTTCAGGTGGGGGATATTCAGAATTTCATGCTTCATCCAGCTTTCCCTCTGATTTACCTGTGCCACTGGACGAACTGTCTCACCACAAATCTCTATCAGTCACTGGAATATTGTCAGAATGTTATGAATTGTCCTTCTGATGTCAATTAACAAAGAATGGCTTACATTTACAGATATTTGATTCTATTTAAAGCACATGATAGATGGTAAACAAAGTATAATTATCGCCACTTAATAAATGTAGAAACTGGAATTTGGGTTCACCAATAAATCTGCTCAAACTGTTGAAGTTTTATGTTGAAGGCTAATGTGGAGAATAAAACCCAGGACTTTTGGTGTCCATGCCAGTGCTCTGGCACACTGCTAGCTCCAGCTGCACTCCACTAAATGTATCCACAAGAAACATATTCCATTTCCACCTCCATAGAGAAAAGCACTGGTGCAGGTGTGCCCTGTCCAGTTGCAACTGGTCCTGCTTGAGAAGTGAAGAGAGAGGTTAATTTCCAAATAAAGTCACTGCTAGAAAGTTGCAAAATGTGGGTTTCATACTAAAGAGTGTTTCTGATTGGACAGATGCGGGAACAACGCCAAGGAAAGTGTAATGGGAGACAGCTGGAGACACAGGTGTGCAGACTTACAAATTGACTTCGCAACTCTTCACACCCAAGACCCTCAGCTCAAGGGGAAGACTGGTGCTCTCTTCCACCCAAGTAACCCAGAGGCCTGAGAAGAGCGTCATGGTCAGTCACCCCCATTCCCATCAGGATAGGACCTAATGGGCTTTTTCCTCTCAAAGCCAGCAGTGATAGTCACCTTCGGCCAGCCTGACCAGGGCACAGGGTCCCCTGAGAACTGCCCCCAGCCCAGCCCTGAGTTGGAGCCAGCAGTTATGCTAATAGCTAGTTCTCAGGGAAATTAAAATAGAGGAAGTCTTGTCCAGGGTTCAAAAGCAGGAGAGCAGGCCTCTGACCTGCTTCTGACCTGCCTGGACGCTTCCTGCCCACAAGCACAGCTAGTCAAGCGGCACTTTAGATGAGAAAGGGAATGGGTCTTGGTACTTTTGAGCCCCTGAGGGTCTGGCCAATCCCTTGAGGTCTAACAAAATCCTATGACTCACAAGGTGAAATAAACAGTGTTGTAAAAAGGTTGAAGTAAAATCAAATCTGCATTTTCGCCCATAAACCGATGATGATACCAGTCTGTGGCCCGGGATCATAAGCAGGAACCCCCAAAACTGCAGTTTGAAGTCTCACCCGTGGGATGAGACCGTGTGGACTTTGGAGACTGTGGATCCACACAGACGTTGACTGTGTGGATCACAACAAACTGTGGAAAATTCTTAAAAAGATGGGAATACCAGAGCAGCTTACCTGTCTCCTGAGAAACTGGTATGCAGGTCAAGAAGAAACAGTTAGAGTCAGACATGGAACAACTCATTGGTATGAAAATTGGGAAAGGAGTACAATAAGCCTGTATATTGTAACCCTGATTATTTCACTTCTATGCAGAGTACATAATGCAAAATACCAGGCTGGATGAATCACAAGCTGGAATCAAGATTGCCAGGAGAAATACCAACAACCTTAGATGTGCAGATGATACCACTTTAATGGCAGAAAGTGAAGAGGAACTATAGAGCCTCTTGATGAGGGTGAAAGAGGAGATTGAAAAAGCTGGCTTAAAACAATATTCAAAAAACAAAGATCATGGCATCTGGTCCTATCACTTCATGGAAAAAGTGAAAGCCATGACAGATTTTCTTTTGCAGGGCTCCAAAATCACTGCAGATGGTGACCTCAGCCATGAAATTAAAAGGCACTTGCTCTTTGGAAGGAAAACTACAACAAACCTAGATAGAGTACTAAAAAGCAAAGACATCACTTTGCCAACAAAGGTGCATATAGTCAAAGCTATGGTTTTTTCAGTAGTCATATATAGATGTGAGAGTTGGACCATAAAATAGGCTGAGCACTAAAGAATTGATGCTTTCAAATTGCGGTGCTGGAGAACACTCTTGAGAGCCCCTTGGACTGCAAGGAGATCAAACTAGTCAATCCTAAGGGAAACCAACCCTGAATTTTCATTGGAAGGACTGTTGCTGAAGCTCCAACACTTTGGCCACCTGATGGGAAGAGTGGACTCGTTGGAAAAGACCGTGATGCTGGGAAAGACTGAAGGCAAAAGGAGAAGGGGGTGGCAGAGGATGCGATGAACTCTGGAAACTAGTGGAGGACAGAGGAGCCTGGCAGGCTACAGTCGTGGTCCATGCAGTCACAAAGAGTTGAATACAACTTAGTGACCGAATAACAACCACCAAGAACAGCCATCAGTCAGCCTGAAATGTATTACTTGAATGGAGAAAATGCAGGAGCTCTCAGGCACACATTTTACTTGCATATGAGAAGCAAAGTCACATTACATTCTGAACAGGCCTTTGTTTACAATTAAAGTTTCTTTCAAAGGAAAGCAGGGAAGACTCAATGGAGGGTCTGGATTCCTAACAGTTTGGAGCTTCTAGTCCCAACTGTTCTTGGATTCCTGAGGTACTCCAGCATGCCAATATACTTTTTTTTTTTCATTTTTCTTTTCTTTCTCTCTTTCTCCATCTTCCCCCACCCGCCGCCTCAACTAGCTATAACTGGTTTCTATTATCAACAATCAAAAATCATTGAATAAGACCCTAGATCAGAGAAATTACGCTCCATTTGATGACTGTTTTACATCCCTGGTGGCTCAGAGGGTAAAGCGTCTGCCTGCAACGCGGGAGACTCGGGTTCGATCCCAGGGAATTGGGAAGATTCCCTGGAGAAGGAAATGGCAACCCACTCCAGTACTCTTGCTTGGAAAATCCCATGGACAGAGAAGCCTGGTAGGCTACAGTCCGTGGGGTTGTAAAGAGTCGGACACGACTGAGGGACTTCCCTTTCTTTTTTTTCACCTGCTACCAAAAGAAGTCACACCCCTACTTCCTTCAAAGGCCCATGCAGTGAAATTTAGAGAAGCATCTGAAGACAACTTTGGACCCAGTAGATGCTTCATGAACTGATTTAGGGTAAACAGAACATGATGAGTAAGTAAACTGAACTAATTTCTAGACCTATTTTTTTTAATAAAATAAAATCTGGTTCCCTTAGGGTTTAAATGCCACCTGGCTTGATATATCCAATGAAATGCCTCTAAACTTCTCTCTAAATTACTTACAAAATAGAAGAAGAGATAAATATCCTCAACAACTTCAAAACTGAAGAAGGGGACTTCTCTGGTGAAAGTTGCTCAGTCGTGTCCGACTCTTTGCAACCCCATGGACTATACAGTCCATGGAATTCTCCAGGCCAGAATACTGGAGTGGGTAGCCTTTCCCTTCTCCAGGGGATCTTCCCAACCCAGGGATCAATCCCAAGTCTCCTGCATTGCAGGCGGATTCTTTACCATCTGAGCCACAAGGGAAGGACTTCTCTGGTGGTCCAGTGCTTAAGAATTCCCTTGTCAATACAGGGGACACAGGTTTAATCCCTGGTCCAGTAAGATCCCACATGACGGGGGGCAACTAAGCCTGGGCACCACAGCTACTGAAGCCCACATGCTTCAACAAAAGAAGCCACCACAATGAGAAACCCACACACAGCAACGAAGAGTAGCCCCAACTCGCTTCAACTAGAGAAATCCCTAGTGCAGCAATGAGGACCCAGCACAGCCAAAAAATAAATATATAATTAATTTTTTAAAAAATTAAGATGAATCACCAAGCTGTTACCAGAATCTGAAAAGAATTTCTGTTCCCTAAATAAAGCTAATGAAGCTAAGCCACATTGAAACAAACAATCCATGTTTCACCTTGTAAAACAGAGTAGACCTACCCACCTGAAAAATGATAGGAACACTTTGCCTTTCTCCTACTTTCTACCCCTAGTTCAGAGATCCAGGATTGAACCAATACCTGTCTCTCTACTATGGGTACTACTCTTTGGATGGGCCCAGAGAACTGTTCTATCTCCCCCAACTTAACTACATCCATTCCCAGAATGCAATTCCTGGGAAACCAGGAAGCAGGAAGTAGATGAGGATGAGTAGCAATGGCACATCACATTGTGGAAGGTATTTTGCCCACACAGGATGCTGTGTAGGCAGGACAAAGACAGTTTGTGCTGGAGAGTAAGACTTTGATGATCTCATCAGTTCTGAATGTTAGAGAACAGGCAGAAGAGGAGGAGATCTCCCCGCAGTTCAGCAGGGCTGAACAGCTGAATCCCATCAAAATGGATCAGCCCAGGGAGCAGGGCCAAGGCCAAGGCCAAGCCACACTTCCTCTGTTAGCAAGCACCAAATCTCTATTCGCCTTATTGTAAAATGAAGAGGGGCCAGGGGTTGGGGGACGGGAATTGGACCTACTGGAAAACAATGCCACATATGAGAAAAAAAAAAGAGAATCACCCAGAAGACTAAGAAAAAGAACACACTTCTGAAGATGATTTACTATAGAAACCAGAAGAAAATTTTAAGAAAATGTCATCTATAATATGAAAAATATAAGATGGCCCTTTGAGGATGAAACTGAAAACCATATAGAAAGCAAGCTGAGATAAAATCGATACCAGGATAAACCTGGACACAGTGACACACTTTATTTTCTTGGGCTCAAAAATCACTGCAGATGGTGACTGCAGCCATGAAATTAAAAGACATTTGCTCCTTGGAAGAAAAGCTATGACCAACCTAGACAGCATATTAAAAAGCAGAGACATTACTTTGCTGACAAAGGTCCATCTAGTCAAAGCTACGGTTTTTCCAGTAGTCATGTATGGATCTGAGAGTTGGACTATAAAGAAAGCTGAGCACCAAAGAACTGATGCTTTTGAACTGTGGTGTTGGAGAAGACTCTTGAGAGTCCCTTGGACAGCAAGGATATCCAACCAGTCCATCCTAAAGGAAATCAGTCCTGAATATTCATTGGAAGGACTGATGCTAAGGCTGAAGCTCTGACACTTGCCACCTGATGCAAAGAACTGACTCATTTGAAAAGACCCTGATGCTGGGAAAGATTGAAAGCAGGAGAAGAGGATGACAGAGAGTGAGATGGTTGGATGGCACCACCGACTCAATGGATATGAGTTTGAGCAAGCTCCGGGAGATGGTGATGGATGGGAAGCCTGGTTGTGCTGCAGTCCCTGGGGTCACAAAGAGTCAGACACGACTGAGCAACTGAACTGAATTGAACTGAAGATAAGGCTCAAAGACCGCCACCTGAAATGACATTATAGGTCTTACAAAAATGTGATGGGGGTAAGCTCCTTTGTTTATGCAAAGGGTAATTGTGAATCTTTTAAAATAAACAATCACAGAACTTCTATAATAAAAGAGACAACAGCTAAAAGAGTGGAGTTTTCTAAAAAAATATTTCATCCAAAATAGCGTTAGACAATGTCCAGTTATTACACATCCAGGCTTCAGTCACTTGCTTGCAAGAGTTCTTCTTTTATCAAATGTCTGAGCAATTCAAAACTCCATGTACTCACTGGGGAAAGATGGTATTCTGAAACCTTTTTTTCCTTTGGCATAAATGATGGAAATGTTAAAATCCAGTAATTACTTCATTACCTCATTTGCAATAGTTTCAACGTCCAAGTTACTCTCTTTTCTTAGCAGCAACAGTAATTAAGAAAGCCAAATTCAAGGCAATTCTCACTGAAACTTTGTAAGAATTTTGTGAAAATCTTTTAGAAAAGGTACATGGTGATTTCAGAATATGTATTATTAGAGTAAATTCAGCTGCTGTACAAATACAGCCAATATTTGTATATTGGATGAAATATAATAAAAGTTGACTTGTCACTTAAAAAACAGTCTAAGGCAAATGTTTCAAGTCTGCAAGACCTCCATCCTTGGGCACCCAGGATAACAAAAGTTCCACCATCTTCATTATGTGGCCTCCTAGGTTGTCACTGTCATCTTCTGGCACTCAGCTGGAATGAGGGAAAATAAGCATGGAGAAGAGCTTAATGAATGCTCTTATGGGGAAGTTCTGTAAGTCATACACATCATTTGAATTCAGTAGAGCTCAATTGCATGGTAAATTTCCAGGGGCTTCAAACCTAGAAATGAGAATCTGACCAATGGCATCCAAGAACAGATAGAAAGGGAGCTATTTCTGATAAAAGAAATATCTCCAAGAAAATAAAATTGTTAAACAATAATTAAAAGCCATATATAGGAAGCAGTGGACGAGAAAGCCTGGAGTGCTGCAATTCATGGGGTCACAGAGTCCGACGTGACTCAGTGACTGAACCACATAGGAAGCAGTAAGTGAGTGCAACTGACACAGCAGAAAATCAAGTAAGTATTAAGGATGGCAAACTTGAGAAACACTTCCAGATTGCAGAGAAAGAGAACAAAGAATTGATATTATCATATTTCATTGATTCTAGGGTGTCCATTTTTCACAACAATTCAGAAATCAGTTAAGTCTTACGATCAGTGGCATTGCACAATCACTGTGGACCTGGGAGCTATCCCAGTGAGACTCCTGTCAAGTCCTGGGCATGACCTAACTGTGGTCTCAGCTGTTCATGTTCTAAGCGCCTTAATTGAGTTATGTACATTGTTGCAATCACATGTGAGCTTAATTGCCATTTAAAATGTCTTTTAAAAGATTACACTATGACTTGGCACTGAAACAAGAAGTTATTGTGTATGCAGAAAGGCATGGAATTAGAGCAGCAGGATGTAATTTGATATTACTGAAGCAAATATCTGTTTAGGAGCAATGAGTGAAATTCCTTTTTTAAAAAAGCCAAGTTCTTTATAGGATCCAAGAAAGGGAAGTTATCCTTAAGTAAAAGCTTAGAAATTGTTATGTTTTGTGACTAAGATACACGCAAAAGAGATTGCCTGTCGCATGCCAAACAATGCAATTAAAGGCAGGAGAAACTGTCAAATATCTCAAAATAGATGAAATACCTCACAAGAAAGAAGCTGGTATGATCAACTTACCAATTTCACAGGACTGTAATTATGGCATTATGTCATAGTTTAACTGGCAGCATCTTTTCTTCCTTAATAGTACATAAAATACAAGTACTTCTTACAACTGATAAAATATTGATACAGTAATTAAAGAAGAAGATGATAGCTATTGTAGACCAGGAATAAAGATTCAGCCCAAGACTTACATTTCTGAGGAAGGCTTTATAATAATCAAAGAAGAAGCAATCACTGAAGATATAATGAAAGAAAACTTTCCAAAAGAGGAGGGTGAGGGAGAATGAAACATTCACCAGGTTCCAGGAAAGAGTAACTAACCTAGACTCATATCTAAAAATATCCTGACAATTTTTTAAATTAAAATATAAAACATGATTTTTTGTCTATCTATCTACATATCCAGACCCAAAAATGAATATAAAAATATCTATAATGGAATAAAAATCATGCTGACCTTGTTCTTCTCTTCTACAGTGATAGATGCCTATAGAGTTTTGACATGGAAAAAAATTTATACTCAGGTATTCTACTCACAGGTAAGTTTTAATTTTGAGAGGAGAAAACAAAAGAGACATTCATAAGAGCTCAAAATGTCTGCCATTCATATACTGTTTCAATCACTTTAAAATATACTCCAACTGCCCAAGTGACAATTTAAAATTAGGACCTCAAGAATGGGAAAATCAAAGCATAAAAGGACTAGCATTGAGCACGAAGCCAACCACACAAAACGACAAGTCTAAGATAATTGTTTAAATACAGTTACAACACAGAATATGTGTCAGAAATCTAAATCCAGGCCACACACAACATCAAAAGTAATTTAATAACAACCCAAATTACAAACCCATATTTAATGAACTTTCAGATAAGAAGGAAGAACAGAGGGAAAGTGAAAGATACAAAAGTCATTAGCCTCCACAGTTGTGAACCTAAAAATACCATTTTACCCTTAACTTTATCACCGGGAGAAGCACTGACTGGTGTTCACACACATATTTAGAACATACTGCATAGGACTTGCCTGGAGAATCCCAGGGACGGGGAAGCCTGGTGGGCTGCTGTCTACGGGGTCGCACAGAGTCGGACGCGACTGAAGCGACTTAGCAGCAGCAGCAGCATAGGAGAGGAGGGGGGCTGTCCTTGCAAAGATAGATAAAACTTCAACCTCTGCCTCAAGGTCTTTAGTCCAAAGACCTCTAGTCAATATAGAGGATAGATTTTAGTTTGTCATAAGAATAAACACATGTGAAATTCCTGGAAGAAATCTATGGAGAGCCAGTCTTCAAATGATGATTAGACTTTACTGTGTACCAATATTTTCTATTCCTTCTAGTAAAAGATTCCTAAAATCCAGTATATAAGGGTATAGAGTTCTTCTTCACAGTTCTCGGTCACCATGGTCACACACATACACACACTCACACGCCATACCACAGTGGTCACACACGCCCATGTCCGTGTAAGTTGTGACGGTCCTTAAGCTGGACAGCCTTGCTCAACAGCATCGCTGTTGTCACAGAGCAAGATATAAAACTCAGACCACAAGGGAGCTCCTCACAGTGCCTACGGTGACGCACACCTCACTCAGGCCTGAATCAGGACATACACTCACAAGAGGTTTTCCAGCTGCTCTGTAATTTAAAGCTCACAACAACCATCCTAGTAGGCACCATTTCCCCACTTTTACAGATGTAAAAACTGAGGCTCAGAAAGATTATTTTCCAGAACCACATAGCCAGGAAGCGGGGGGCAGAGGCAGAGCTCCAAGCCAGGAATTTCTGGCGTAAAAGTTGGATCATACCATACCACACCATTTCCCTAATTCAAACAGAGAAGGTAGAAGGAAAGAGAGGGAGATTAATTTTATAATTTATGAAAGTCTTAGTACAGGTGCTTCCTCCTTTACAAAAACAGTAATAATAAGGCAATGCACCGACCTAATCCCCCTGGGCTGGCACCTCATTATTCCTCTCTCAAACATTCACAGAGTGGGTATAGGGCTCATTTTTCTCCAACATAACTGGTTCTGAGACCTTCCTAGGAAGTGCCCTGGTCCCTGGGGCCTGATTAGCCAGGCCCAATCAATGAGCCTTCAGGCTTCTTTGTTTCTTCAGTATTCTGGGCTAACCTTTCTCTTGCCAGATATTAAGCTTAGATGGAGTCGTTGACTTACTCTAAAGAGTTTAAATTCCAATGCATTGCTGCTTCCCAGAGTCTTGAGGGAACAATACTTAAAAGAATGCATCTCTGGTAGTGGAATTTTAGACACCAACAAGGGATTTACCTTTAATGCCAGCCACCCCTTAAAAAAAATTCTTCACATCACAGCATACTGAGAGAGGGGTTCTTCATCGTACACCCAGAGCCCTTGGCTCATCTCCGTGTCCCTTGAACTCAATGTCTTGCACTCCTGCAAATCCTGCGGAGAGAGACTCAACCAGGGTGTAACCAGACTTGTCAAACCCCAGCTCCCAGACTCCTGGAGACATCGAGTCGCTGCTGCGGGCACCTCGCGGCTGCTTCCGTGGTTCCTTCCCCGCCAGCCCCGAGGTCAGCCCCGCCAGTCTTGGCGCCCCTGTCCCCAGCCACTTGAGGGTCTCCGAGCCGCCTGAGTCTCCGCGACCCCCGCTGGGCCTGGAGGTTCGGAGACGGCGGGCGGACTGATGCTGCCACCTCTCGGCCACCTTCTCTCGCAGCTGCGCTCAGCCCTCTCCGTCTACCACCTGGTACCCCGCCCCAAAACCCTCCCCAAGCGTCTGGGCCGGGGAAGGCCATGATCACTGGGCCTGGGAGGGGAATGACCTTCCCCGCAGGGGCGGCTTCCTTTCAGACCACCCCAGCTGCGCACCGGGAACGGATGTGCGAATGAACGCGGCCAGCAACCACCTCCCCCAGGGTTCTGGGGCTGGTGCCCACGCCCCTCCCCCACCTGGAGATCAAAACTGCCACCTCGTTTCCCTGGGCCACAGCCTGGCCAAAAAACAACCAGATTCACCCCCTAAACCTGGGCCCTCCTGGCTGTCTAAAAGAAAGCGGGTGGGAGCACAGGTTTTTAAACTTAGATTCCTCCTTCAGACCCACTGAATTCGAATCTCCAGGAAGGAGAACAGGAAACTATTTTTGCAAAGTTCTCCAGTGATCCAAGTGGTGAGGCAGGCTGGGGACTCACCCAGTTAGAATATCTACCTGACCTTTCCCCAGTACCTGCTAGCATGCACACTCACTCACTCACAAGCTGTCAAGAGACAAGCACCCAATATCAGGCACAGGGCTTGAAAAGAAAAGAGTTTGATTGAGGGCACCCTCACATCAAATGCAAAAGGCAAAATGGTTGTCTGAGGAGACTTACAAATAGCTGAGAAAAGAAAAAAAGTGAAAGGCAAAGGAGAAAAGGAAAGATCTATTTATCTGAATGCAGAGTTCCAAAAAATAGCAAGGAGAGACAAAGTCTTTTTAAGTGAACAATGTAAAGAAATAGAGGAAAACAATAAAATGGAAAAGACTAGAGATCTCTTCAAAAAATTAGAGATATCAAGGGAACATTTCATGCAAAGATAAGCACATAAGGGACAGAAACAGTATGGACTTAACAAAAGCAGAAGATACTAAGTGGTGGCAAGAATACACAGAAGAACTATTCAAAAAGATCTTCATGACCCAGATAACCACAGTGGTGAGATCACTCACCTAGAGGGAGACATCCTGGAATGCGAAAGTCAAGGAAGTTATTACTACAAACAAAGCTAGTGGAGGTGATGGAATTCCAGCTGAGCTATTTCAAATCCTAAAAGATGATGCTGTGGAAGTGCTGCATTCAGTTCAGTTCAGTTGCTCAGTCGTGTCTGAATCTTTGCAACCTCATGGACTGCAGCACTCCAGGCCTCCCTGTCTATCACCAACTGCTGGAGTTTACTCAAACTCATGTCCGGTGAGTCGGTGATGCCATCCAACCGTCTCATCCTCTGTCATCCCATTCTCCTGCCTTCGGTCTTTCCGAGCATCAGGGTCTTTTCCAATGAGTCAGTTCTTCGCATCAGGTGGCCAAAGTATTGGAGTTTCAGCTTCAGCATCAGTCCTTCCAATGAATATTCAGGACTGATCTCCTTTAGAATGGACTGGTTGGATCTCCTTGCAGTCCAAGGGACTCTCAAGAGTCTTCTCCAACACCACAGTTCAAAAGCATCAATGCTTTGGTGCTCAGCTTTCTTTATAGTCCAATTCTCACATCCATACATGACTACTGGAAAAAACCATAGCTTTCACTAGATGGACCTTTGTTGGCAAAGTAATATCTCTGCTCCTTAATATGCTTAGGTTGATCATAACTTTTCTTCCAAGGTGGTGGTTTAGTTGCTAAGTCTTGTCTGACTCTTGCTATCCCATGGGCTATAGCCTGTCAGGCTCCTCTGTCCATGGGATTCTCCAGGCAAGAATACTGGAGTGTTGCTATTTCCTTCTCCAGGGGATCTTCCTGACCCAGGAATCGAACCTGGGTCTCCTACATTGCAGGCAGATGATTTACCAACTGAGCTATTTAATTTCATGGCTGCAGTCACCATCTGCAGTGATTTTGGAGCCCAAAAAATAAGGTCTGTCACTATTTCCACTATTTCCCCATTTTTTGCCATGAAGTGATGGGACCAGATGCCATGACCTTAGTTTTCTGAATGTTGAGTTTTAAGCCAACTTTTTCACTCTCCTCTTTCAGTTTCATCAAGAGGCTCTTTAGTTCTTCTTTGCTTTCTGCCATAAGGGTTGTGCCATCCGCATATCTGAGGTTACTGATATTTCTCCCAGCAATCTTGATTCCAACTTGTGCTTCTTCCAGCCTGGCATTTTGCATGATGTACTCTGCATATAAGCTAAATAAGCAGGGGGACAATATACAGCCTTGACATACTTCTTTCCCAACTTGGAACCAGTCTGTTGTTCCATGTCCAGTTCTAACTGTTGCTTCCTGACCTGCATGTAGATTTCTCAAATGGACTGGAATGGGTGAACTTAACTCAGATGACCATTATATCTACTATTGTGGACAAGAATCCCTTAGAAGAAATGGCGTAGCCATCATAGTCAACAAGAGTCTGAAATGGAGTACTTGGATGCAATCTCAAAAATGACAGAATGATCTCTGTTCGTTTCCAAGGCAAACCATTCAATATCATAGTAATCCAAGTCTATGCCCCAACCAGTAACACTGAAGAAGCTGAAGTTGAACGGTTCTATGAAGACCTCCAAGACCTTCCAGAACTAACACCCAAAAAAGATGTCTTTTTCATTACAGGGGACTGGAATGCAAAAGTAGGAAGTCAAGAAACACCTGGAGTAACAGGTAAATTTGGCCTTGGAGTACAGAAGGAAGCAGAGCAAAGGCTAATAGAGTTTTGCCAAGAGAACGCACTGGTCATAGCAAACACCTTCTTCCAACAACACAAGAGAAGACTCTACACATGGACATCACCAGATGATCAATACCAAAATCAGATTGATTATATTCTTTGCAGCCAAAGATGGAAAAGCTCTATACAGTCAGCAAAAACTAGACTGGGAGCTGACTGTGGCTCAGATCATGAACTCCTTATTGCCAAATTCAGACTGAAATTGAAGAAAGTAGGGAAAACCACTAGACCATTCAGGCATGACCTAAATCAAATCCCTTACGATTATACAGCTGCACTCGGTGTGCCAGCAAATTTGGAAAACTCAGCAGTGGCCACAGGACTGGAAAGGTCAGTTTTCATTCCAAACCCAAAGAAAGGCAATGCCAAAGAATGTTCAAACTATCACATAATTGCACTCACTTGATATGGTAGCAAAGTAATGCTCAAAATTCTCCAAGATAGGCTTCAATAGTATGTGAACTGAGAACTTCCAAATGTACAAGCTGGATTTAGAAAAGGCAGAGGAACCAGAGATCAAATTGCAACATCTGTTGGATCATCAAAAAAGCTAGAGAATTCCACAAAAATGTCTTCTTCTGCTTCATTGACTACACTAAAGCCTTTGACAGTGTAGATCACAACAAACTGTGGAAAATTCTTAAAGAGATGGGAATACCAGACCACTTTACCTGCCTCCTGAGAAACCTATATGCAGGTCAAAAAGCAACACATAGAACCAGACATGGAACAATGGACTGGTTCCAAATTGGGAAAGGAGTACATCAAAGCTATATATTGTCACCCTGCCAATGTAACTTATATGCAGAGTACATCATGTGAAATCCTGGGCTGGATGAAGCACAAGCTGTAATCAAGATTGCCTGGAGAAATATCAGTAATCTCAGATATTCAGATTACCACCCATAGGGCAGAAAATGAAGAGGAATTAAAGTGTCTCTTGATGAAGGTGAAAGAGGAGAGTGAAAAAGATGGCTTAGAATTCAACATTCAAAAAACGAAGATCATGGCATCCAGTCCCATCACTTCATGGCAGATAGATGAGAAAACAATGGAGAAACAGTGACAGACTTTATTTTCTTGGGCTCCAAAGTCACTATGGATAATGACTGCAGCCATGAAAGAAACAGACGCTTGCTCCTTGGAAGAAAAGTTATGACCAACTTAGACTGCATATTCAAGAGCAAAGATGTTACTTTGCCTACAAAGGTGCAAACAGTCAAAGCTATGATTTTTCCAGTAGTCATGTATGGATGTGAGATCTGGACAATAAAAAAGGCTGAGCACCAAAGAACTGATGCTTTTGAACTGTGGTGTTGGAGAAAGACTCTTGAGAGTCCCTTGGACAGCAAGGAGATCCAACCAGTCCATCCTAAAGGAGATCAACCCTGAATATTCATTGGAAGGACTGATGCTAAAGCTGAAGCTCCAATACTTTGGCCACCTGATTTGAAGAGCTGACTCATTGGAAAAAACCCTGATGCTGGGAAAGATTGAAGGCCAGAGAAGAAGGGGATGACAGAGGATGAGATGGTTGGATGGTATCACTGACTCAATGGACTTGAGTTTGAGCAAACTCTGGGAGATAATGGATGACAGAGAAACCTGGTGTTCTGCAGTCCACTGGGGTCACAAAGAGTCAGATACAACTGAGTGACTGAACAACAGCCTTACCTAGCCCAAGGGTGGGCTTCTCTGGGCTAGGTATCAACTGGGCTAGCTATCAACAACCTTCTCTGTTGATAGTGCTCTCAGAGGCTCAGTAATTTTTTTCACAGCCCTCTGAGGCCAAAACAAATACCCAAGGATTCTTTTCATGACGTATTTAGGCTGGTACAAAAATAACTGAGGTCTTGCACTGTTGAAATTTGCTGTTTGGTATTGGAATACATTCTTAAATAAATGTGGTTGCATCGTACATCATTTTAATGCAGATTGCTTGACTTTTTTGTTGTTTTTTTTTTGCTAATGACATTACTTGCTGTTTATTTTGTATTTATTTTAGACTAGGGAAATGATATTAGACAAAAAGCAAATTCAAGCAATTTTCTTATTTGAGTTCAAAATGGGTCATAAAGCAACAGAGACAACTCAAAATATCAACAATGCAGTTGGCCCAGGAACTGCTAACGAACATACAGTGCAATGGTGATTCAAGAAGTTTTGCCAAGGAGACAAGAGCTTGGAAGATGAAGAGCACAGTGGCTGGCCATTGGAAGCGGACAACAATAGTTGAGAGCCATTATTGAAGCTGATCCTCTTACAACTACACAAGAAGTTGCCAAAGAACTCAACGTCAACCATTCTATGATCATTCGGCATTTGAAACAAATTGGAAAGGTGAAAAAGCTGACCGAAAAATTTTAAAAATCATCATTCTGAAGTGTCCTCTTCTCTTATTCTATGCAACAATAATGAACCATTTCTCGATCAGATTGTGACAAGCGATGAAAAGTGGATTTTGTAAGACAACCAGTGATGACCAGCTCAGTGATTGGATGGAGAAGAAGCTCCAAAGCACGTCCCAAAGCCAAACTTGCACCAAAAAAAGGTCAGGGTCATTGTTTGGTGGTCTGCTGCCTGTCTGATCCACTACAGCTTTCTGAATCCTAGCAAAATCATTACATCTGAAAAGTATGCTCAGCAAATTGATGAGATGTACCAAAAACTCTAATGCGGGTAGCCAACATTGGTCAACAGAAAGGGCCCAATTCTTCTCCATGATAACACCCAAGTGCACATCACATAACCAATGCTTCAAAAGTTGAATGAATTGAACTATGAAGTTTTGCCTCATTTGCCATAGTTACCTGACCACTCGCCAACTGACTATCATGTCTTCAGGCATCTTGACAACTTTTTGTGGGAAAATGCTTCCACAACCAGCAGGAGGTGGCAAATGCTTTCTAAGAGTTCGTGGAATCCCGAAGCATGGATTTTTATGCTACAAGAATAAACAAACTCATTTGTCTTTGGCAAAAATGTGTTGATTATAATGGTTCCTATTTTGATTGACAAAGATGTGTTTGAGCCTAGTTATAATGATTTAAAACTCACAGTCCAAAATCACTATTACTTTTTCACCAACCTAACAGGACCAGGAATTCCTTGGCAGTCCAGTGGCTAGGACTCAGCACTCTCACTGCTGGGAGCTGGGGTTCAATCTCTGGTGGATGAACTGAGACCCTACAAGTGCAGACAAAATAAATAAATAAGGTAGGTAGGCCCAAACATGGAGAAAGCAATGGCACCCCACTCCAGTACTCTTGCCTGGAAAATCCCATTGACGGAGGAGCCTGGTAGGCTGCAGTCCATGGGGTCACTAAGAGTCGGACACGACTGAGCGACTTCACTTTCCCTTTTCATTTTCATGCATTGGAGAAGGAAATGGCAACCCACTCCAGTGTTCTTGCCTGGAGAATTCCAGGGACAGTGGAGCCTGGTGGGCTGCCATCTATGGGGTCGCACAGAGTCGGACATGACTGAAGTGACTTAGCAGCAGCAGCAGCAGCAGGCCCAAACAGTGTAATAAGTATTTATGTCCTAATAACCGAGTAGCTGTTCAAAAAAATAATACAGGGACTTTCCTGGTGGTCCAGTGGCTAAGACTCTGCCCCCACCCCAATGCAGGGGGCCTGGGTTCCATCCCTGGTCAGGGAACTAGATCCCACGTGCCACAAGGAAGACTGAAGCAAGAAAGAGAGAAAATCCTGCATGCCACAACAAGACTAGGGCAGTCAAACAAATACATATTAAAAGAGAAAAGAATGCATACAAATTGGGAAAGAATGATATTTTTGTTTCATCCTTAAATAACCACAACCGCTTACTAGTGGTACGTGTGTGGTGTGCCAGTGGGGCAGGGCACAGCCTCTCAAAACCTGGAATCTGATTAGACACTGCCACCCTCATTTCCTGTTCACCGTCAGTTTTCCGACGGTGCTTGCTTTTTATCACAGCAACTAGTGAAAAGCCAGCTTCACAAAGCGACGCCATCAAAAAGCACGGAGGGAAGTCTCATGATGAAACTGCAAACTATCCTGGGCCAGTCAGTAGTCTGCATGGAGTCCAACAGATGCTGAGGGTTCTCTTAAACACCGAACTTCCCACAGAGCGCTGTGAGTTCCCTGCGGGCCTCCAGACATCCCGGCGCAGCATGTGCGAGCGGGTCTGGACTCTGCTCCTGATCACCAGCTCCTCCCACAGCGCACGCCACAGGGTCCACAGTGCTCGAACTACAAGGACCTTGTTTCTTCCCTTGCATGGGCCAGGTGCTTACCCTCAGCACATGTCTCGCCTCCATGCTGTTTTCTTTGCCTTGAATGCTCTTCCTTCCACAGGTCCTGGCAAGGCAGATGCCCTCTCAGTCTTCAGGTCTCAGTTCAAATATCACTGAACAACCCAAAGACCCCTCGGGCCTCCTATTAAATTGCTCTCTGCTATTTATGTAAGCCTCTTTTCTTGTCTTTGTAGCTCTTATCACAATCTGAGTTTATCCTGTTTATTTATTTAAAGGTTCCCTTACTTATTTTCTAGCTTCCCCATAAGCACGTGAGCTTTGTGAGGGTTTTATTCATTACTGTTTTCCCAGAACAATGCTTAACAATAAGCAGAAAAATAGTGAGTGTTAGTCACTCAGTAATGTCCGACTCTTGTGTGACCCCATGGACTGTAGCCTGCTAGGCTCCTCTGTCCATGGAATTCTCCAGGAAAGAATACTGGAGTGGTTTGCCATTTCCTTCTCCATGGGATCTTCCCAACCCAGGAATCAAATCTGGGTCTCCTGCATTGCAAGCAGATTCTTTACCATCTGAGCCACCAGGGAAGCCCAACAAAAAGCAGACAATCAGTAACTGTTTACTGAATGAATGAAACCACCTCACCCTGCTGGGAGACATAAAGGCATGAAGAATGTGCTTTACCTGTGCTGTCTCTTTTGATCTTCATAAGAGCTATTTAAAAATAAATACGATGAACCCCACTTTATAGATGATAAAATCAAGATTCAGAGAAGCTAAGTGTTCGAGGCTTCACAGCTAATGTGTCAGAGCGAAGACTCAAATTCAGGGTCAGCTGATTCCAGGGCTGCTTTTCCTAAAATCACATGCCTCCATGGACTTCCCCTTATCTGCCCAGAAGAGCTAAGGCCAGAGGCAATCAGGAAAAGAAATCTGGGGGGTTATCCCTAGAGTCCTTAGAAGAGAAACCGGCTCAGGTTGGAGTTTGCCAGCCCCTGTCTCCAGTAGAGACCGCCACAGGTGTCTCTCCCTGGGAAGGTCCTGCCTCCCCGATCCTCCTGCCAGTGCTGCCCTCAGGGACACCCGGGCAGCCTTCTCTCTGCCTGGCCCATGTTCCGTTGTCAACTCAACGACTCGTGTAACTGGTGGCTGCCTCTAACTACCAGGTTCCTGTTGATCACCCTGACAGTCGGGGCACCAACACGCACTCTGCAGTTGAGGGTTTGATGGGCACCAACTGTGCACTCTGCACCGCACTGGGTGCTCTGGGAGCCCGCCTTTCAGACAGTCCGTGAGTGAAGCAAGCTCTATCAGGACACACTCATCTGCACTCCCTGCGGGGCGTTTTAGGTTGTGTTCCTCCCCTCGCCAAGGAACCGTGAGGGCACCACAGGTCAGACACTGGGTGGCTGGACATTGAGTTTGAGACCCTCATACAAAGGAGATTAAAATCTGGTCTGTAAAAGCAAGAGATCTGTGTTTTGTCATTCTCTCTTCCTCACATGCCTCGTTGTCAACATGTTCCTATTAGACAGGGTGGTTCACGGAGGACAACAATTCACCTTTCCTCTCCTCTCCTTTACACTCCCCTTTGCCTGGCCTAGCCAGCTCCTGCTTCTTTTTTCAGGCTCAGTCCCCTTGGTCTCTCCTCCAGGAGCCCTCTCAAGCCCCCACTAGGCCAGGTACCTCTCCTCTGTGCTCAAAAGCAAGCCACTTGTGAGTGGATCCTGGTCCTGACCATGTGCGTGTATGTGCTCAGTCACTAAGTGGTGTCCAACTCTGCAACCCCATGGACTGTAACCTCCCAGGCTCCTCTGTCCATGGGATCTCCCAGGCAAGAACACTGGAGTGGGTTGCCATTTCCTCCTCCAGGGGATCTTCCCAACCCAGCGGCTGCGTCTCCTGCGTCTCCTGCATCAGCAAGCAGACTCTTTACCACTGAGCCACCTGGGAAGCCCCAGAATGGGTTTCTTTCACTGCATTGTAATTACCCATGTGCAGGTCTGTCTCCCCCGTCAAATTGAACACTTATACACTGTTGCATTTCTAGCACTTAGCATCATGCCTGGCACAGAGTAGGAGTTACGAGTAAATATTTGTGATGGACGAGTTACTGAATTCCCAGATGTTCTGAACCTTGTTTGGGAAGATCTGATCACCCCAGTTCTAGTCTCTTTGCTGTCAGCATTTGTAGGATCTTAGAAAAGACCCCATAGGTCATCCGGCCCAGCACACAAGCACCTGCACCCTGAGGTCCCTGCACTGGAAGGGCGGCCCTCGGAAACCACAAACGGCAAGGGAATGGCACCCTGGGAAGGGCTTGGCCACAGGCTCCTGTCAGTTCTTAAGGCTCTGAGCCTGCATCCCTGACTGTTGATGACCAACTCTGTAATCTTCTACCCTGGGTCAGGGAGCAGGGACCACACCGCCCCCCCCCACCCCCACCCCATGCAGGAGGTCACTGTGATCGCTCCCTCTTGGGCTTGCGGCATTACCTCCACCCACAGCAGCCATCCCTGACAGCAAAAACAGCCTGCCAGAAAAACCCTCCGAAAAGCAATTAACACAAGACTGGGTAAAATGAAAGCAGAGGGCTTCTCTGGTGCTCTCTTGCCGATGCTAGAGACATGCCTTCAATTCCTGATCCGGGAAGATCCCACGTGCCTTGGAGCAACTAAGCCCAAGCACCACAACTATTGAGACTGTGCTCTAGCACCCGGGAGGCCTCAAATACCCAGCCCAGATGCCCTAGGGCCCAGGCTTCACAACAAGAGAAGCCACTGCAATGAGAAGCCTGCGCCTGGCAAATTAAGAGTGCCTCCCCCCACCCCCCCATCTCCCCACTCCCCCACCCCCCACCACCACCCCGCGCCTCCACCACTAGAGAAAAGCTCTGGCAAGAAAGCCCAGCACGGCCAAAAATAAATAAATAAACATTGTTTTTTTTAAAAGAGGGAGAAAGCAGAAACATGTAAGAACAAAGGAGATGGCTCCTAAAAGCAAAGTTTGCAATGGCCTGCCTGGAAGCCAGCCCCTGGAGACCTGCGAATCCAGCTTCGGTCTTCAGGATCGGCCCCTCGGCTACGTTTGTGACCTGCAGGCCCCCGCTCCGCATTTCATCTTGAGCCAGCCTGGTGTGGGAGACCGCGGGGCCCGCCTGAGGCCAGTGATGGGAGAAAACACCACCGCTCAGGAGAACCGCAGACCCGCTCCCCGCTACCCGCGGAGAAACAGCGGCTTCCCTGCCTCAGGACTTGAAGAGTCAAGAAGAGAAGAAACATTGAGGAAACATGAGGTGACCAGCTGTCTGCTGACCGGGCATGCTCGTGGGGAGAAATGAGAGACAGAGACAGAGCAGGAGAGAGGAGGAAACAGACACAGACTGGAAAGCAGAAGTCAAGAACTTAGAATGTTTTAAAGGGATGAGTTTTCAGGATCAGTGAGATTCCCGGGGAGCAGGATCTCTCCTCCTGAGAGCTGGGAGTGGAACATGAAAGCAAACCAGAATGTTCCAGGCTTCATCCCTGGAAGCTGCAAAGCCAGAGCACATTTCCTTTCCGTTCCCTAACTGTGATCCCCTGAGGCAGAGGCTCCACGCCCCCAGCAACCCACCTGTTAGTGCGTTCACGGCTCCGCATCGGTGTCCGGCGTCCCCAGGGCGCCCCTGGAGCTCGTGGATCTGCGGGAACAGCAGGCCTCCACCGGGGCGCCACTCCACTGGCCTCTCCGGAAAGGGCCTGGCTCAGAACCCTGCTTCTCAGCCCTTACCCTCGAGTCCACCGCACAGCGCGCAGACCAGCTACGTTCATCACGACTCTCCCAGAGGCCTGGAAGTACAGCAGGACATAGGTAGGCGCCTTATCCACCTGCCTCCCATCTCCCTCCCGCCCACCCAACTTCACAGAGCCAGTGTATTCACCTCCCATCCACCACCAGAAACATGCCAGGCACCTCCACTCTGGAGTCTGAGTCCAAGAGACGCTGCCTTACCCCAATCTAAGGCCTCCTCCCGAAACCACTCTGTGCCCTGGACAGTCCCCTTTCACATCCCATCCCTTCCAGGGCACATCACTCCCCACCACCCTGTAATCCAGATAGGCTGGGGCAAGGCCATCTTATGTCAGACCACAGTACATTTCCCAACACCTGGCTGATTCTTAAAATAACCTCAGATTTGACGGAGGGTGTTTCAAAAGCTCAGCTCAGCTTCTTTATAGTCTCCTGAAACTTAAAGTTCAGATCCCCCCAAAGTTCCCTCCCTCATGTATATACCAGTGAATTTCCTCCTCAAAACTATCAATTGAAAATTTGCAAATCACCAGGGAAATGCAAATCAAAACCATGACGACTTATCACTTCACACCTATTAGAATGACTATTAGCAAAAAGACAGGAAACATGTGCTATAAGGATGTGGCGAAAAAGGAAACTGGTGTACTGTTGGGGGGAATGTAAATTGGTGCAGTCGTTATGGAAAACAGAATGGAGGTTCTGTTAAAATTAAAAGACGCTTGCTCCTTGGAAGAAAAGCTATGGCAAATCTAGACAGCATATTAAAAAGCAGAGACACTACTTTGCCAACAAAGGGCCAAATAGTCAAAGCTATGGTTTTTCCAGTGGTCATGTATGGATGTGAGAGTTAGACCGTAAAGAAAATTGAGCACCAAAGAATTGATGCTTTTAAACTGTGGCGTTGGAGAAGACTCTTGAGAGTCCCTTGGACTGCAAGGAAATCCAACTAGTCAATCCTAAAGAAGATCAGTCCTGAATGTTCATTGGAAGGACAGATGCTGAAGCTGAAACTCCAATACTTTGGCCAAAGGACCCTCATGCTGGGAAAGATTGAAAGCAGGAGGAGAAGGGCACAACAGAGGATGAGACGGTTGGATGGCATCACCGACTGAATGGACATGAGTTGAGCAAGCTCTGGGAGTTGGTGGTGGACAGGGAAGCCTGGCATGATGTAGTCCATGGGGTCACAAAGAGTCAGACATGACTGAGCGACTGAACTAAACTGAACTGATAGAGGTTCTAGAACTACTGTATGATCCAGCAATCCCACTTTTGGAGATACATAAAGAGAAAACAAAATCACTGCTTCAGAAAGACATCTGTGCCTCTATGTTCATTGCAGCATTATGTACAATATCTAAGATATGGAAATAAACTGTGTCCATTGACAGAGCGATGGCACCCCACTCCAGTACTCTTGCCTGGAAAATCCATGGATGGAGGAGCCTGGTGGGCTGCAGTCCATGGGGTCGCTAGGAGTCTGACATGTATGCGCGACTTCACTTTCACTTTTCACTTTCATGCATTGGAGAAGGCAATTGCACCCCACTCCAGTGCTCTTGCCTGGAGAATCCCAGGGATGGTGGAGCCTGGTGGGCTTCCGTCTATGGGGTCGCACAGAGTCGGACACGACTGAAGCGACTTAGCAGCAGCAGCAGCATTGACAGATAAGGAAAATTTGTTTATATATATGCATATATATGGAGAGGGAAATGGCAACCCACTCCAGTGTTCTTGCCTGGAGAATCCCAGTGACGGGGGAGCCTGGTGGGCTGCTGTCTATGGGATTGCACAGAGTCGAACACGACTGAAGTGACTTAGTGTATATATATATATATAATAGAATATTATTCAGCCATAAAAGAAGTAACTCCTGTAACTGGTGACAATATGGATGAAACTTGAGGGCATTATGTTGCGTGAAATAGTCACACATTGTTCTTTAGTCGCTTCAGTCAAGTCAGACTCTTTGTGACCCCGTGGACTGTAGCCCACCAGGCTCCTCTGTTCATGAAATTCTCCAGGCAAGAATACTGGAGTGGGTTGCCATTTTCTACTCCAGGGCATCTTCCCAACCCAGGGATCAAACCCACGTCTCCTTCATTAGCAGGTGGATTCTTTACCGCTGAGCCACCAGGCAAGCTGAAATAAAGTCACATCAGTTCAGTTCAGTCATTCAGTGGTGTCCAACTCTTTGCGACCCCTTGGACTGCAGCACGCCCAGATTCCCTGTCCATCACCAACTCCCGGAGCTTGCTCCAACTCCTGTCCATCGAGTCAGTGATGCCATCCAACCATCTCATCCTCTGCCACCCCCTTCTTCTGCTGCCTTCAATCTTTCCCAGCATCCGGGTCTTTTCAAATGAGTCAGTTCGTCCTATCAGGTGGCCAAAGTATTGGAGTTTCAGCTTCAGCGTCAGTCCTTCCAATGCATATTAAGGACTGATTTCCTTTAGGACTGACTGGTTTGATCTCCTGGCAGTCCAAGGGATTCTCAAGAGTCTTCTCCAACACCACAGTTCAAAAGCATCAATTCTTTGGTGCTCAGCTTTCTTTATGGTCCAACTCTCACATCCATACATCACTACGAAGAGAAAGACAAATACTGTGTGATCTCACTTATATGTGGAATCTAAAAATAAAGAAATAAATGGACACACAGGCAACACAAAATAAGTCATAGACACAGAGAACAGTTGGATGGTTGCCCGAAGTTATGGGAGGAGGGGGCTGGAATGGGTGAAGATGGCCAAAAGGTAGAAACTTCCAAATTTCCAGTTATAAGATAAGTAAATGCAGGAGATGTACTGTTAAAAAGGAAGAAAGTGTGTCCACGTGCATCCCAAACTCCCTAACTATCCCTTCCCCTCATCCTCCGCCCTGGCAACCATAAGTTTTTTCTCTATGCCTGTAAGTCTCCTTCTGTTTTGTAAGTTCATTTGTAACATTTCCTTTCCTTGTGGATACAAGGGATGTCAAATGATATTTCCCCTTCTCTGTCAACTTACGTCACTCAGTATGACAGCCTCTAGGTCTATCCATGTTGCTGCAAATGGCACTATTTCATTCCTTTTAATGGTTGAGTAATAATCCATTGTATACATATGTACCACCTTCTTTATCCATTCCTCTGCCTATGGATGTTTAGGTTGCTTCTGTGTCTTGGCTACTGTAAACTGTGCTGTAATGAATACTGGACATGTACACACTGCTATGTTTAACATGGATAACCAGCAAGGACCTTAGCATGTGGAACTCTGCTCAGTGTCATGTGGCAGGCTGGATGGGAGTGGAGTCAGGGGGAGAATGGATAC
Source organism: Bubalus kerabau (assembly GCF_029407905.1). Taxonomy (NCBI): domain Eukaryota; kingdom Metazoa; phylum Chordata; class Mammalia; order Artiodactyla; family Bovidae; genus Bubalus; species Bubalus kerabau. The sequence goes on along the minus strand of NC_073638.1, from coordinate 22,618,880 downwards.
ATGTACATCCATCAGTATATGAATGGCTAAGTCCCTTTGCTGCTCACCTGAAACTATCACAACATTGTAAATCTGCTATACCCCAATACAAATACATAAAAAAAAAGAAGAAGAAGGGAAGAAAGGAGAATAGAAAGGATAAAACAACATGTGTTGCCCACCATCCACTTCTGCCTACAATACACCCGGAGAGGAATTCAGGGCAAAGATCAGGAGTGAGTTACTCTGTGCCCTGAGAAAACAAGCAGAACAGGCCCTCAGATAGTGAGACAGTTTCAGGAGGAAATTTCATGAATCCAGACTCTTGCATCTTCCCACACTTAGAAAAACACTAAAATTAGTTACTGAGATACCGGTGCCTGGTGACCAACAGTAACCTTCCACCAAGATGTGTGCTTGACGGCAAGTAACCCTTCTCCAGAATCACATTATCTGCTGACCTTCTCAGCCCCATCCTGTCTGGAGCAGCTCCTCAGAGCTATCTGAGAGTCTGTCTCCTCATCTGCAAAGGTGAAAAAGTGAACTGAAAGTGTTGGTCATGTCCGACTCTTTGCAGCCCCATGGACTGTAGCCCGCCAGGTTCCTCTGTCCATGGCATTCTCCAGGCCGGAATACTGGACTGAGTTGCCATTCCCTCCTTCAGGGGATCTTCCCCACCCAGGGATCGAACCTGGGTCTCTGACATTGCAGGTAGTTTCCTTGCTGTCTGATCCATCAGGGAAGCCCCAGCTCCTCAGCCCTAGGCCTCAGTAAGTTCCTACATAAACTCGAAACTCATTGAGCATTTTTATTTCAGTCAACAAAAGGAAGGGAGAGAGAGAGGGTGACAGAGGGAGAGAGGGAGGGAGGGAGGGAAAGAGGAAGACAAAGAAAGGAAGAAAGAAAGAAGATAAGGTTACTTTGTGCTCTTTGGCTTCAAGTGGGAGTCCACATGGTCTGGCTTTGCAAAGTTCTCTCTAGCCCACCTCCAGCCACTCTGCTGCATTCCAACCTTCCCTTCTCCCACTCACTTCCATCCACTTCCAGGCCTTGGTACGGCTGCATCGTCTGCCTGGCATATTCTTCTTTGCAGTTCTTACTCATCCTCAAAACTCAGTCCAAACACTGTTGCCTCTAGGGAATGTTCTTAGACTTAAAACATCCAACCGAGTTTCCCCAGCTCCGTGTTCCCTTTCACGTGCATGCCCCACTCATAGAAAGTGCCCAAAATGCTTCTTGAATGGAAGAGTGATTGAAGGAAGATGCCAGGAATAAATTCCCTTGAGGGCTACTGTGGAGACACTCATTGGTCACTAAAATCTTTCTCCTTTTATTAGAGGGCTAGAACTGTAGTTGGACACGGGCTACAGGAAAGGAATACTTTACCCAATGCCCCTTGCTTCCAGGGGATTAAATTCTCACCATTGGAAAAACGAGCAAAAGTGATGTGTGTCACTTAAAATACATCCACGTGCAGACTTCCCTGGCAGTCCAGTGGCTGAGACTCCAAGCTTCCAACTTAGGGGACACGGGTTCAATCCCTGGTCAGGGACTAGATGATTCCACATGCCACGTGGTGTGGTCAAAAAAAAAAGACACATCCCACATGCTTCTTTCTGGAACCCAGAAGTGCCTGCAAGCCAGCTTAGGCAGCAGTCCTAATGCTCTGGGGATGGTGCCGGCTTCCTGACTGCCCTTGTGGAATAAACGCACTCATCTATTCACCGTAGACTGTTGAATGAGAGAGAAATAACTCCGATGTTCTTTAAGCCACTGTGTTCTTGGGTTTTTTTTCTTACAATGGCTTTTCGTTTCATCCTAACTAATGACAGCAGGCTGTTTCCTGACATGAGTCTCACCTGATTCCAGCTCACAATAGTGATCATGCCCTCTAAGGATCAATTTAATATGCTGCTGCGATGGTTAAGAGCAGGTGCTGGGCACGACTAAATGCCTCCCCTGCACTACCGATGGCCTGTCTCTTCTAACAGGTGACCCATCCCTTACCCTGTCCCTTCCCAGCATGCAGAGGATCCGGTAGGAACCAGCACACACTCAGTAGCAACACTCCCCGGTGAGTGGTCTTGAGCAACTCACTGGCCCCTGGGCTCCTTTTCCGGCCTACTCTGTGTTCAAGGGCTGGACTAGATCAGCGCTCCTTAGCTTTGGCTTCCCATAGAATCATTCAGGGAGCTTTAGAGAACTGAGACTCTGAGTGGATGCCAGACCAGTTAAAACCACCTATCTGTGGGTAGAGAACCTCCAACTTGGAACTAAATCCGATTTTCAGGTTGACTTTGTCATACTTCTAGCGACCCCATGGACTGCAGCCTACCAGGCTCCACCACCCATGGGATTTTCCAGGCAAGAGTACTGGAGTGGGGTGCCATTGCCTTCTCCATTGTCATACCCTGGAGGCATATCATTCGGCTCACAGTCCAGTCCAGCACAGCCTCCAGTGGGGATTTGGGTCTTAACACCCCAACACCTGGAACATGAGTAATACATAGTAAGTACATGCTCATTGTTCTTTCTGAGAGGTTGCTGTAATCTTGGATAAAATTCTATATTTCCTGCAGTTAATTTCAGAATATGTGAATGAAACTTTCTAAGGAGGGGATAAAACTAAACTCAGTTGCTTATTCCTATGGGGAGGCGGTGGGGGGGCGGGGCGGGTGGAGGGCTTCCCAGGTGGTGCTAGTGGTAAAGAACCTGCCTGCCAATGCAGGAGATGCAAGAGACTTGTGTTGGATCCTGGGTCGGGAAGATCCCCTGGAGGAGAGCATGGCAACCCACTCGAGTATTCTTGCCTGGGGAATGCCCTGGACAGAGGAGCCTGGCAGGCTACAGTCCATACAGTCCATAGCCCAAAGAGTCCGACACGACAGAGATGACTTAGCACACACTCCTACAGGCTCTCCAAGAGATTAGTGCAGCAGAAGGGGCATGCGCTGTGGAGTCATTCAGGCCTGGGTTTGAATCCCAGCTCTACAACGGCCTCATCGTGAGGCTTGAGTGAGTGACATAGGCCCCGCCTCTACCACCATGCAGCTTCAGTTACAAAGGGAAGAGCATCTCTTGGAGCGATGAAAATACATGGCTTGCAGCAGCCCTGGTGGAACCCCTCAGCCCAGTTTCCTTAGCTGTAAAATGAGGATCATTATAGATACAACAGATGTGATGCAAAAATATGAACAATGTATATGAAACAGCAGAGCACCTAGCGTATAGAAAATGTTCAATAACTGCTTATCTGTTCCCACTCCCTGCCCCCCAGTATTTTCTATATGGCAAATCTATGCACCTGTGTCCACTGAACAGGCAGGACCCCTGTTGCATCACCACGTGAGATCCTTGCGAGGACACTGTAGAGGCCCAGCTGGCTGAGATGCATGTGGCACTCAGTGGCCCCGGCAGGCAGCGCAGACAGCGGGGCCAGTGCCAGACACACAGCTCATTGTTATCAAATGAAGCAGGTCCACTGCTCGCCACTTACAAAATCAACAAATGTTGAAATTCACGAAAATGTTGGTAGCAAAGGAAAGGTGACTGTAAGCAGAATGCCAGCAATCTGGGGAGATAGCAGACTTAGCATCCCCCCCAAAAAACCAGCTCCGAAGACTCTGCTTAAATCCTGAGAGCTCCTTTCACCCCGTGGTCCTCACAGGTTTGTTTGGCCTCTACAGCAGTTTTCCGGAGGATGTAAGCGAAGCATCTTGAGGAAGAGGTGCCTTTTTTGAAATGCAAACAAACGTGCTCTATCAATTAGCAGCTGACTGCCAGCCCCACTGCCTGTCTCCTCTGCCCTAGTGTGACATGGTCCCTCATCAGCCAATTAATCAACCTGCTCACAAGGAAAGTCCTGGTTATTTCCACCTTAGGATCACACAAGCTATTCTTTGTGCTCCTCAACACTGACCACACAGAGAGGATGGGAAAAACAACAGGACAAATGGAGTAGACGAATCCCACCAAGAGGGGACAAGCTTCCCAATGGGAGAGCCCTATGGTGTGGCATGCCCACATGCCCTTCTGGAAGAAACTGCCTGGCCTTGGGCCCTTCTGCAAAGACATTCTCAGGTGCTTCTATTTTGTATCACACCCTCCCCTGCCCAGATGATTGCAACGGGAAGCAGAGCCCCAAATGGCCAATTCACTGGCTGGCCAGAGATTTTTGATGTACCCCCTTTTTAGTATCCCCTAAAAAGGTGGTGGCATCAATTAGACTTCTGTCTCAAGAAACAGAACTAGAAAATGCCAAGGAAATAAGTCAGTTGGTAGTAAGCGCCGAGGCTGGAATCTCACCAAGTGGAGGGACGGGAGAGATGCCAGTGGGATCACAACGAGCTTGGAGTAAACCAAAATTATGAATAAGCAGAAGCTAGGATGTAGAGAAAAGGCAAGGGTGAATTCAAGCAAGCAGAAAATGGAGAGGAGAGAGGTCACCTTATCGGGGAGAACTAGACAGGGCAAAATCCCGGGAAATCCTACCCTGGTATGACCTTAGGTCCAAAGGCAGGCTCTGTGGACATTGCTTCTCCTCTGATGCTCCCCCGTCCTTTTAACTTCTTCTCCAACTTCCCTCCAACTGGTATAAAGGAGTCTGTTCACCGCAACTAAAGGGACTCAACTAAACCACTTAGCAAGTAGATACCAACAGAGAAAATCATCAAAGGAGCCAATTAATAAGGAAGTCACATGAAAGAGAAACAGCTGTTCTGGAGTTTCTGGGGATAATATCCATTCTAGCATATGTATGAAAGTAGTGTCAGTCACTCAGTCATGTCCAACTCTCTGCAACCCCATGGACTGTGGCCTGCCAGGCTCCTCTGTCCATGGGATTCTCCAGGCAAGAATACTGGAGTGGGTAGCCATTCCCTTCTCCAGGGGATCTTCCCGACCCTCAGGGATCAAATCCAGGTCTCCTGCATTGCAGGCAGATTCTTTACTGTCTGGGCCACCAAGGAATATAACAATTTGCAAAGTTTGGCTTCAGGAAATTATGAGAAACCCAGAAACTGAAGCTAAGTTCACTCTCTCTTTCTCTGTCTCCCTGTTCGTCCCTCCCACATCCCCTCCCTCCCTTTTTCTTTCTCTCTTTCTCCCTCTCTATCTCTCTCTCACACAAGTCACCACTGAAAAATCAGTTCATTTTAGTCAGAAAGTCAGATGGGGTCTTTGCAGTCTATAGCTTTCCAGCCCACAGATTAGTGGATCTTCTTAACCTTATAAGGGAATCTTCATGGACCAAACAGCGAAGAAAGCATCATGAGATACACCTTGGTAGCCACTAGAGGGAGATGCTTCCTTGTGAAACATATCTTTCAATTCAGTTCAGTTCAGTCGCTCAGTCATGTCCTTCAGACTCTTTAAGACCCCATGGACTGCAGCATGCCAGGCCTCCCTGTCCATCACCATCTCCGGGACTTTACTCAAACTCATGTCCATTGAGTCAGTGATGCCATCCAACCATCTCATCCTCTGTCGTCCCCTTCTCTGGCCTTCAATCTTTCCCAGCATCAGGGTCTTTTCAAATGAGTCAATTCTTTGCATCAGGTGGCCAAAGTATTGGAGTTTCAGCTTCAGTATCAGTCCTTCCAATGAATATTCAGGACTGATTTCCTTTAGGAGGGACTGGTTGGATCTCCTTGCAGTCCAAGGGACTCTCAAGAGTCTTCTCCAACACCACAGTTCAATTCTCGGCTTTCTTTATAGGCCAGCTCTCACATCCATACATGACTACTGGAGAAACCGTATCTTAGCTAGCTGCCTCCCAGGGGCCATGCTTGTATGTGTGCTAAGTCGCTGCAGTCATGCCTCTTTGTGACCCCATGAACTGTAGCCCACCAGGCTCCTCTGTCCATGGGACTCTTCAGGCAAGAACACTGGAGTGGGTTGCCGTTTCCTCCTCCAGGGGCTGTTTCCCAACCCAGGGATCAAACCTGTGTCTCTTACGTCTCCTGCATTGGCAGGTGGGTTCTTTACCACTAGTGCCACCGAGCTGAGACCAGATGTGAGGAAACCCATTCCCCATCTTCCTCTTTAAGAGATGTCAGTAGGCACCACCTTCTCAGGAGCTAAATGGTCTGTCTCTCCTCCTTGGTCAGGACAAGCCCGTGTTTTACAAAGTCCGTGTGATAACCCCGAGTTCCTGCAAAGTGAAAAAGAAAACACGCTGGGCACAGCAGAGGAGGTTGAATGAGGGAGCCAGGGAAAGAAAAGTCTACTGCTGCCCCCAGACAGCTGAGGGGAGATGGGAAGGGGCTCGCCTGCCCAGTGCTGCAGATGAAACTTCTGGCCGAGAGCTACAGGAGAAACTTAGATGCTCGATACCAGAAGGGCTCCCTCCCTGAGGACAAAGCTGTGCAAATGCAGGTGGTTCTGGACAGGGAGCTAACCCAGCTGACCTTGACCGTCTCTGGAGGCAGTGTAGAGGGGACACCTGTATTGTGCAGAGGGTTGGTCTCATGGCCTCTGAGTACACAGGAAGGAAAAAATGACTTCAGTGCCCCTGCACCCCCTGCCCTCTGAGTGGCTATCTGCCTGTCATCACCACATGCCCTCAGTGGGCATGGCTGCTGGGGAGAAGCCATCCCACTGAGGTTTTCAGAGCCATTCCTTAGAGCACGGCCACGGTGGACTACAGGACTACCTACTGGGTCAGGATAGCACACTGAGTCCAGCTATGCTGCACTGTGCCGCCCCAGACACATTGCAAAATATAAAAAGGGAAAAACCAAAAGACCTAGTTGGACTGAAAAAAGTTATACTAAATCTCTTTGGATGAGAAGTGAACACAGCTGAAGCTCTCAGCTCCTGGGTTTTAGGTCTGGAAGCTGGCAGCATCAGGGGGCTCAACTCTAACAACAACAGCAAAAGAAGGACTAAGAGTGCTCCACTGCTTAAAGTCAACTTTGGGTGGGGTCACCCATAATCCAGAAAGCAAGCTGAAAAACCTGCGGCCCAGTGCAGCCCAGGGTGACAGCTTCCTAGGAAGCTGTGGGCCCAGCGAGCTGGAGGACCAAGTCTTTCTTCTGGGAACCAAGAGAGCCTACCATGCCATCCCACCTCAACCACCAGCCCGCAGCATAAGGCCTGTTCCCAGACCAGAGCTTCAGGGGGCAATGAGGAACCAACTGCAACAGCTTGAAACTGGTAGGGCTGGACACACAGGAAGAAAAAGAAAAAAAAAAAATCCCAAAGCTTCCAATCCCAAATGAGCCTGCATATCAAAAACTATGAAACGCATGTAGAAATCAAATGCTAAGAATAAGAGGCAAAGACATCAATAATCTACACGTGACCCCATCTGAATGAAGTCAGTTTTAGGAAGCAGCATAATAGACTTATGGAAGTATGTTGAGGAAATTTGAGAGATAAATGAAAGTGTAATGTCCACCAGGCAAATAAAGGCAAGGACCAAGGAACCCAGGCCCTGGCTGCTGGGGCCACACCCACCAGGTGAAGCACAGAGAGGAGCAGGTCTCGAGTCTTTTGCTCTTAGGGCAGCACAGGGAAGTCCAGCACAGTGAGACCTGAGGCTGTGGGAGAGGGACCCTGACTCTCAGACTGACAATACTAGAGCTGAGGACTAGAGAAGCCTGCGTGGCAAATAGAAGGGGAAAAGTGGAAGCAGTCCCAGATTTTCTTTTCTCGGGCTCCAAAATCACTGCGGACAGTGACGGCAGCTATGAAATTCAAAGACGCTGGCTCCTTGGAAGAAAAGCTATGACAAACCTAGACAGCGTATTAAAAAGCAGAGACATAACTTTGCCAACAAAGGTCCATATAGTCCAAGCTATGTTTTTTCCCATAGTCATGTATGGATGTCAGAGTTGGACCATAAAGAAGCTGAACGCTGAAGAATTGTTGCTTTCAAATTGTGGTGCTAGAGAAGACTCTTGAGAGTCCCTTGGACTGCAAGGAGATCAAACCAGTCAATCCTAAAGGAGATCAACCCTGAATATTAATTGGAAGTAACTTAATCATTGGCTGGGACATAAGAGCAGTACAATGTGACAGAATCCAGGCTCAGTGTTCCTGGTGGGAAGAAGTACCAACCCAATGCCTTGTGACTGAGACTCGTCCAGGCCCAACGGTTGCAGCTCAATGACTTAGCACCTTGGTGGTGTGGATTCATGGTTGAGGAAGAACCAGCCCCCCCTCTTCAAGCATGATGAGGGAGTGAAGGTGGAGGGCTGGTACCCAGGAAGCACGTGGGACAGTTCCCCAGGATTCCCTCAGGACATCAACTTCATTTCTGGGAAGCCCATCTGTGGGGGATCAGCCCCCACCCCACACTCATCACTGGCATTGCAGATCGGTGGAGATGGAACGCTTTTGATGTAACTGGTTATCGACACGGGAAAATATTCTATTCTTTTTTTTTTTTTTAAACTTTACATAATTGTATTAGTTTTGCCAAATATCAAAATGAATCCGCCACAGGTATACATGTGTTCCCCATCCTGAACCCTCCTCCCTCCTCCCTCCCCATTCCATCCCTCTGGGTCGTCCCAGTGCACCAGCCCCAAGCATCCAGTATCGTGCATCGAATATTCTTAAGCACCCACAGTCTTATCTCCTGTAGATACCTTTTTACCTCAATGTCTACTTCAAAGAGAACAAAAAAATTATGAAACCAAAACAGGTAGATATGAATTTTTTTTCACCTTGGAAATGAAAAATATAGTCATCAAATTTAGAATTCAACAGTCACAAGAATCTCTGCACTAGTCACAGTCAGCGAGAATTAGTATTTGAAAGAAGGCACCTTAGAATCTGACTTCCTATTTTTGCATTCCAGTCCCCTATAATGAAAAGGACATCTTTTTTGGGTGTTAGTTCTAAAAGGTCTTGTAGATCTTCATAGAACTGTTCAACTTCAGCTTCTTCAGACTTGGATTACTGTGATATTGAATGGTTTGCCTTGAAAACGAACAGAGATCATTCTGTCGTTTTTGAGATTGCATCCAAGCATTGCATTTTGGACTCTTTTGTTGACCATGATGGCTACTCCATTTCTTCTAAGGGATTCCTGCCCACAGTAGTAGATATAATGGTCATCTGAGTTAAATTCACCCATTCCAGTCCATTTTAGTTTGCTGATTCCTAGAGTGTCGACGTTCACTCTTGCCATCTCCTGTTTGACTACTTCCAATTTGCCTTGATTCATGGACCTAACATTCCAGGTTCCTATGCAATATTGCTCTTTACAGCATCAGACCTTGCTTCTATCACCAGTCACATCCACAGCTGGGTATTGTTTTTGCTTTGGCTCCATCCCTTCATTCTTTCTGGAGTTATTTCTCCACTGATCTCCAGTAGCATATTGGGCACTTACCGACCTGGGGAGTTCCTCTTTCAGTATCCTATCATTTTGCCTTTTCATACTGTTCATGGGGTTCTCAAGGCAAGAATACTGAAGTGGTTTGCCATTCCCTTCTCCAGTGGACCACATTCTGTCAGACCTCTCCATCATGACCCATCCATCGTGGGTGGCCCCACACGGCATAGCTTAGTTTCACTGAGTTAGACAAGGCTGTGGTCCGTGTGATTAGATTGAATAGTTTTCTGTGATTATGTTTTGTGTGTATCTGCCCTCTGATGCCTCTTGCAACACCTACCATCTTCTTGGGTTTCTCTTACCTTGGACGTGGGGTATCTCCTCACGGCTGCTCCAGCAAAGCACAGCTGCTGCTCCTTACCTTGGAGGAGGGGTATCTCCTCACTGCCACCCCTCTTGACCTTGAACGTGGAGCAGCTCCTCTCAGCCCTCCTGCGCCCATGTAGGAAGTCAAGAAACACCTGGGGTAACAGGCAAATTTGGCCTCGGAATACGGAATGAAACAGGGCAAAGGCTAATAGAGTTTTGCCAAGAGAACACACTGATAATAGCAAACACTCTCTTCCAACAACACAAGAGAAGACTCTATACATGGACATCACCAGATGGTCAACACTGAAATGAGATTGATTATATTCTTTGCAGCCAAAGATGGAGAAGCTCTATACAGTCAGCAAAAACAAGACCGGGAGCTGACTGTGGCTCAGATCATGAACTCCTTATTGCCAAATTCAGACTTAAATTGAAGAAAGTAGGGAAAACCACTAGACCATTCAGGTATGACCTAAATCAAATCCCTTATGATTATACAGTGGAAGTGAGAATAGATTTTAGGGACTAGATCTGATAGATAGAGTGCCTGATGAACTATGGACTGAGGTTTGTGACATTGTACAGGAGACAGGGATCAAGACCATCCCCATGGAAAAGAAATGCAAAAAAGCAAAATGGCTGTCTGGGGAGGCCTTATGAATAGCTGTGAAAAGAAGAGAAGCAAAAAGCAAAGGAGAAAAGGAAAGATATAAGCATCTGAATGCAGAGTTCCAAAGAGTAGCAAGAAGAGATAAGAAAGACTTTCTCAGCTATCAATGCAAAGAACTAGAGGAAAACAACAGAATGGGAAAGACTAGAGATCTCTTCAAGAAAATTAGATACCAAGGGAACATTTCATGCAAAGATGGGCTCCATAAAGGAAAGAAATGGTACGGACCTAACAGAAGCAGAAGATATTAAGAAGAGGTGGCAAGAATACACAGAAGAACTGTACAAAAAAGATCTTCACAACCAAGATAATCACAATGGTGTGATCACTCACCTAGAGCCAGACATCCTGGAATGTGAAGTCAAGTGGGCCTTAGAAAGCATCACTATGAACAAAGCTAGTGGAGGTGATAGAATTCCAGTTGAGCTATTTCAAATCCTGAAAGATGATGCTGTGAAAGTGCTGCACTCAATATACCAGCAAATTTGGAAAACACAGCAGTGGCCACAGGACTGGAAAAGGTCCGTTTTCATTCCAATCCCAAAGAAAGGCAATGCCAAAGAATGCTCAAACTACCATACAATTGCACTCATCTCACACGCTAGTAAAGTAATGCTCAAAATTCTCCAAGCCAGGTTTCAGCAATATGTGAACCGTGAACTTCCTGATGTTCAAGCTGCTTTTAGAAAAGGCAGAGAAACCAGAGATCAAATTGCTAACACCCGCTGGATCATCAAAAAAGCAAGAGAGTTCCAGAAAAACATCTATTTCTGCTTTATTGACTATGCCAAAGCCTTTGACTGTGTGGACCACAATAAACTGTGGAAAACCCTGAAAGAGATGGGAATCCCAGACCACCTGACCTGCCTCTTGAGAAACCTGTATGCAGGTCAGGAAGGAACAGTTAGAACTGGACATGGAACAACAGAATGGTTGCAAATAGGAAAAGGAATATGTCAAGGCTGTATATTGTCACCCTGCTTATTTAACTTATATGCAGAGTACATCATGAGAAACGCTGGGCTGGAAGAAGCACAAGCTGGAATCAAGATTGCTAGGAGAAATATCAATAACCTCAGATATGCAGATGACACCACCCTTATGGCAGAAAGTGAAGAGGAACTCAAAAGCCTCTTGATGAAAGTGAAAAAGGAGAGTGAAAAAGTTGGCTTAAAGCTCAACATTCAGAAAACGAAGATCATGGCATCTGGTCCCATCACTTCATGGGAAATAGATGGGGAAACAGTGGAAACTGTCAGACTTTATTTTTCTGGGCTCCAAAATCACTACAGATGGTGACTGCAGCCATGAAATTAAAAGACACTTACTCCTTGGAAGGAAAGTTTTAACCAACCTAGATAGCAGCAGAAACATTACTTTGCCAACAAAGGTCCGTCTAGTCAAAGCTATGGTTTTTCCAGTGGTCATGTGTGGATGCGAGAGTTGGACTGTGAAGAAAGCTGAGCACCAAAGAATTGATGCTTTTGAACTGTGGTGTTGGAGAAGACTCTTAAGAGTCCCTTGGACTGCAAGGAGATCCAACCAGTCCATTCTGAAGGAGATCAGCCCTGGGATTTCTTTGGAAGGAATGATGCTAAAGCTGAAACTCCAGTACTTTGGCCACCTCATGGGAAGAGTTGACTCATTGGAAAAGACTCGGATGCTGGGAGGGATTGGGGGCAGGAGGAGAAGGGGACGACAGAGGATGAGTTGGCTGGATGGCATCGCCGACTCAATGGACATGAGTTTGAGTGAACTCCGGGAGTTGGTGATGGACAAGGAGGCCTGGCGTGCTGCGATTCATGGGGTCGAAAAGAGTCAGACATGACAGAGTGACTGAACTGACTGACTGACCTTAGAATTTACCAAGAATGCAGCCAGAGCACAAAGAGATGAAAGGTATACAGATTAGCTAAGATAGCAGATGGACCAAGAGGATCTAGCAAACATTCATTTAGGAGTTTCAGAAGAAGAGGGTGCAAAGAATAGTGACGAGGTCTTAGTCCTCTTTCTCTCACACCCCACATCCAATCCACCAGCAGGTTCTCTTCACTCAACCTTCAAGATACACCCTGAATTTGAAATCCCACCCTCCCTGTTCCTGCTGCCATGATCTCTTGCTTCTTAACTAATATCTAGCCCCATGACAGCGTTATCTTCACGCAGCGGCCAACATGGTCATCACAAGACATAAATCTGACCACGTCATTCCCTGCTTAAAGCCCTCCAGCAGCTGCCAAAATCTGAAGCCTTTACTGTGACCTTCAAGTTCCTTCATGACCTGGCCTGCAGTGAGCATGCCATTCCAGCGTCTTGACCACGACACTGACTCCTGGCCATTGCTCCCACACTTAGGGTGTCTCACCCCAGGCCTTCTGTGTTTGTTTTTCTCTCTGCTGAGCTCAAAGTTCCCTTATCAAAGAGGGCTTCCGTATCTTTCTATCTAAATACCCCACCCCACACTCATCACTGGCATTACAGATCCATGGAGATGGAATGCTTTTGATGTAACTGATTAGCTGCATGGGGGAAACATTCTATTCTTATCTCCTCTAGCCACAAAAATAGATCTCTGGTAAATTAAAGATCCAAAGGTGACATGTAAATCTTCCCAACTTCAGAAGAAAATAGCAAAACTGATACAATTTTGTAAAGTTTAAAAATAAAATAAAATTTAAAAAATAAATAAATAAATAAATAGCTCTGGGGGAAAAAAAAAAAACTTAAAAGAAGGATATCTTTTTAATACTTCATGAAAGGCGAAGGTTCTTTTTAAAAGACTCAAAAAAATAAAAAATAAAAACTGCCCATAAAAGATTATAAAAGTGTATGCATGCTCAGTCACACAGTCATCTCCAACTCTTTGTGACCCCATGGATGTTAGCCCGCCAGGCTCCTCTGTCCATGGGATTCTCCAGGCAAGAATACTAGAGTGGGTTACCATTTCCTCCTTTAGGGGATCTTCCCAACCCGGGATTGAACCCACATCTCCTACATCTCCTGCATTGCAGGCAGATTCTTTACTGCTGAGCCACCAGGGAAGCCCCATAAATATGTTAAAATGAAAAATGTGTGCTTAGCAAAACACACCACAAAGAAAGGTAAATGACAAGCCCATATTTTGAGGAGCAATATAATACTTATAACCAAAGACATTCAGTCCCCAGTATTGTAAAGAACTCCTACAAACCATAAGAAAATGGCAAGCAACCAAATAGAGAAATGAGCAAAGAGAAAGCCAAAAGGGCCACAACATAACTGTTCCATAAAGGAAATAGTCCTTCAAACAATGAGATACTGCTTCACACCAAATTTGCAAAACATTAAAGTATGAGGATTCCAAATATTAGCAAGGCTGTGGAGCGCCTCCCATCACCACCGACAGTGGGATGTTTAACCCAGAGACCTGAAACAAAATCAAGAAGGAGCCTTCAATGCATGGAATTGAGGGAAAGACTTCTAGGTGGAAGCTTGTGAAAGGCCTTGAGCTGAGAAAAGTCTTAGAGGAACAGAGAAGAGGATCCTGCAGCCAAAGCACAGCCACGGGAGAAGAGGGAGGCATGTGATGTCCCAGGTGGAGGATATAGAGTAAAATGTGACATAGGCCAGCCTGTGAGAGCAGCCTGCGCTGAGATTCTTGGTGACATGCCCATCTGAGCAGGCTTCCTTCCTGCCTCCTGGGTCTCCATCCAGAGCACCAGGTACCTCCAGGTTCTATAGGACCTGAAGCTCATGCCCTGCTAAAGGCTGACTCTAAGAAGAAGATCACAGGGACTTCCCTGGCAGTCCAGCGGCTGAGACTCCACACTCCCAATGCAGGGGGCTCAGGTTCGATCCCTGGTCAAGGAACTAGATCCTGTATGCTGCAACTAAGACCCAGTGCAGGCAAATAAATAATTTTAAAAAGAAGAAGGTCACAAAATCACAAATTCAAAACAGCTAGGCCCACGTGCAAGGTAGAGCCCTTGAAGGGTAAACTCCATTAGCTTTGGGTAAATCTGCTTCTGCTGACATATATCATAGTTTGCAATTAATGTGTTTGCTTCTTAATGGCCTGTCTGCACCACTAAACTGTATGGTCCACGGGGCCAGTGATGTCTTGCTCACCACCTAGCCTGGTCCTTGTCATAGAGTAGGACTCAGTGAATCTCATAGAATGGATTAAATATATAGCACCAGCATCCCCGAGGAGTGACAATGATGTCCTTGGAATCTTCTCTTCCTGGTCACTCAGACCATTGGCTCTGAGGTTAGGAAGCTTGAATGTGAGGTCAAGGCCTTCCGCTCACACCAGCCCTGCTGTCCTCACCTGCTTCCCACTCCTCCTCCCCTCGCCCACGAGGCTCTCCTCCTCCTTGGTCATCCCTGGGCCTTCCTTCCCGAAGCCTTCATGCACGTCCAAATCCTTACACCACCCTTAAGGTCCAGGTCAAGTGAGTGCTCTTCTCTGCCACCAAGCCCCACTAGAACTAATCTCCCCTTCATCTCAAGCCCCACGTCTCATTAGCTGTCCTTTGCTTATGGTGATGATCCCTCTCTACCTGATTTTACTCCTGTTTATGTCCCTGAAACCCTGTCCCAGGGATAAGCTCCTCCAGGACAGTTTGATTCATTCTTGTGCTTCCTCCTACCCTCCCACTTTCCAGATGGAGAGTGCCTTGGGCTAATCAACACTGATTGCATGAATGTGAGTTGTTTATAGGCCACTCAGCAAGACTTAGCAACTAATCAATAAGGGATCAGAAGATGTGATCTAGCAATCCCTCTCCTGGGCATCTATCCAGAGAAAACCTTGATTCAAAAAGATACATTCACCCCAGTGTTCACCGTGACACTGTTTACACTAGCCAAGACGTGGAAGCAACCTAGACACCCGCTGACAGAAGAATGGGTAAAGAAGATGTGGAACATTGGAACAATGGACATTGTTCCATTGTATAATGTTCATTGGATAATGAACATTATTCAGCCATAAAAAAGAATGAAATAATGCCATTTGCCGCAACATGGGTGGACCCAGAGATTGTCATACTGAGTAAAGTCAGACAGGGAGAGACAAATAGCATATGATATCACTCGTATGTGGAATCTTTTTTTTTTTTTTAAGATACAAGTGAGTTTATTTACAAAACAGAAATAGACTTACAGATATTGAAAACAAAACTTTCGGTTACCAAAGGGGAAAAGTGGCAGGGAAGGGAGGGACAGGTCAGGAGCTTGGGGTGAACATACATACAAGACTATATACAAGATAAGTAACTAACAAGGACCTACTGAATAGCACAGGGAACTCAACTCAATATTCTGTGATAACCTGGATGAGAAAAGAATCTTAAAAAGTCTTAATGAATACATGTGTATGTATAACAGAATCACTTTGCTGTACATCTGAAACTAATACAACATTGTAAATCAACTATCAGATCAGATCAGTCGCTCAGTCGTGTCCGACTCTTTTCGACCCCATGAATCGCAGCACGCCAGGCCTCCCTGTCCATCACCAACTCCCAGAGTTCACTCAGACTCATGTCCATCGAGTCAGTGATGCCATCCAGCCATCTCATCCTCTGTCGTCCCCTTCTCCTCTTGCCCCCAATCCCTCCCAGCATCAGAGTCTTTTCCAATGAGTCAACTCTTCGCATGAGGTGGCCAAAGTACTGGAGTTTCAGCTTTAGCATCATTCCTTCCAAAGAAATCCCAGGGCTGATCTCCTTCAGAATGGACTGGTTGGATCTCCTTGCAGTCCAAGGGACTCTCAAGAGTCTTCTCCAACACCACAGTTCAAAAGCATCAATTCTTCGGCGCTCAGCCTTCTTCACAGTCCAACTCTCACATCCATACATGACCACAGGAAAAACCATAGCCTTGACTAGATGAAGTTAAATAATTAAAAAAAGAAGGCGATGTAGAGGATGACACCATGGATTCTGGTGCTTCCATTTTCCAAGGTGGACTACAGGAGGATAAACAGGTTCGGGAGGTAAGACAGTCCCTTTTAGACACGAGGGGTTGGATGTGCTCTCGGAACATGCATGTGCTGATCAGCAGATGACTCTGCCCTCCCGGGAGAGTGACCTGGCTCAGAAATCATGCCAAAGATTTCCAGTGACATTGCTGTCTCCATTTAACGAATTAAAAAACAAAATTGGAGAAGGAACTTGCTCACACTTGGACGGTAGAAAGTAGCAGATTCCAGTAATGGACCCTACCCGACACTGCCCTTCCTGGAGAGAGCGAAGGACACAAAAGTCTCTCCCCCAGGAGATTCAGAAGATTCTAGAGATTTGAGATTCTTCTGGTGACTCCAGAGGTTTGGGGAATATCCAGGGCCAAAGTCACCCCTTTCTTGAGCCCCAAATGCTCAAAGACAGGTGAGTGTAGTTGAAAAAGCACTGGGTAAGGGACACAGGGAGGGGAGGGGAGGGTGGGAGGAATTGGGAGGTTGGGATTGACACATATACACTTGTTGTTTAATCGCTAAGTCACGTCTGACCCTCTTGCAACTCCATGGACTTGTAGCTCTCCAGGCTCCTCTGTCCATGCGGTTTTGCAGGCAAGAATACTGGAGGGGGTTGCCATTTCCTTCTCCAGGGGATCTTTCTGACTCAGAGATTGAACTCACATCGCCTGCATTGGCAGGTGGATTCTTTGCCACTGAGCCATCAAGGAAGCCCTATATATAATATACACTGTGTAAAATAGCTAGTTAGTGGGAACCAGCTAATACAGCACAAAGCGCTCAGCTCAGTACTCTGATAACCTAGCGGGCTGAGATGGGGGTGGTGGAAGGGAAGCTTAAGAAGGGGATATATGTATACACATGGCTGATTCACTTCATTGTACCGCAGAAACTAACACCACACTGTAAAGCAATTATACTCCAATAGAAAAATAAAAGGAAAATAAGAAAAAGTACTGGCTCAGGAAATAATGATGCTCACTACTAATTCATATTTAACCTTATACATTTCTCTCTTGGCGCCTCAGTTTCCTCAGCTGTACAATGAAATTAAACAAATGATCCCTAAGGTCTCTTATAACCTAGCATAGATGAATCTCTGCTGCTGCTACTGCTAAGTCACTTCAGTCGTGTCCGACTCTGTGCAACCCCATAGACGGCAGCCCACCAGGCTCCCCCATCCCTGGGATTCTCCAGGCGAGAACACTGGAGTGGGTTGCCATTTCCTTCTCCAATGCATGAAAGGGAAAAGGGAAAGTGAAGTCGCTCAGTCGTGCCCGACTCTTAGCGACCCCATGGACTGCAGCCCATCAGGCTCCTCTGTCCATGGGATTTCCCAGGCAAGAGTACTGGAGTGGGGTGCCATTGCCTTCTCTGGATGAATCTCTAGTTCATCTCTATTTCTTTCATGTTTTAGTACAAGTCCAGGACTGCTTCTTTTCTAAGTACTTTGTTTCTGATTATAATATTAATATCATTTCTACAATGTTTGCTGTAAAAAATTTGATAAAACAGAAAAACCCAAGGAAGGAAAGAAAAATCACTATAGTATCACCAGTCAGAGATAACACTGCTAACATCTTGCTGTAAACTCTACTGGTCTTTCTTTCACATGTGCAAATACATATCTTTTTTATAAAGCAGAAATTGGGTAATAAAAGCCACTATTGATTGAGCATCCAATACATACCAGGCTCAGAACCAAGTGTTCTACTGTTCTGTGTACATATCAACAGTCCTTACAGCAACCCTGCAAAGCAGAGAACCACGGCTCCATTTTACAGAAGAGAAAGTCAAAGGGCAAAAGAGGTCAAGTAACTTTCCCGAGGCCACACAGCCAGAAAGGGGCCAACCAGAATTCCAGAATGCCTTTCACTCTCTCTTTCTGAGCTGGTACTATTTATTTTCTAGAGAGGGAGAGGGTGGGAAGATTTGGGAGAATGGCATTGAAACATGTAAAATATCATGTATGAAACGAGTTGCCAGTCCAGGTTCGATGCACGATACTGGATGCTTGGGGCTGGTGCACTGGGACGACCCAGAGGGATGGAATGGGGAGGGAGGAGGGAGGAGGGTTCAGGATGGGGAACACATGTATACCTGTGGCGGATTCATTTTGATATTTGGCAAAACTAATACAGTTATGTAAAGTTTAAAAATAAAATAAAATTAACTAAAAAAAAAGATACCAGAAAAAAAAAATTTAATCCATCTTTAATATGCTCCCATTTTTTCAAATACATTTCTACCACATTATTATAGGTTGCTTGAAGATGCTAATCACACAGTCCTAAGATGTTTTCAACTTTCACTAGCATGAAGAATGCTGTTTATCTTTCTCCACTCCACAGTAATTTTTCTCCTTAGGGTAAATATGTTGAGATATGTGCGTCTTAAGGCTATCGACAGAGCATCAGTTTGCCTTCTCAAAAAAACTGAGCAAGTATTCCCCCATTAACCATTTATAGAAGTTTCATTTACCTGCGGCCTCATTAATGTTGGGAATTACTTTCATTCATCTCTGCTGATGTTTTAAGTGAAATTTCTCATCAATGAAACTGAACTTTAATATCATTGACCACTTCATGATTCATCTTAACAATGGTTTATTGCATAAATCCTTGGAAGACAGGGGGGAAATGAAGGGATGAGGTGAA
Source organism: Bubalus kerabau (assembly GCF_029407905.1). Classification (NCBI taxonomy): domain Eukaryota; kingdom Metazoa; phylum Chordata; class Mammalia; order Artiodactyla; family Bovidae; genus Bubalus; species Bubalus kerabau. The sequence goes on along the minus strand of NC_073638.1, from coordinate 22,599,957 downwards.
AGACAGGGAAAATTAATTTTATTCATTTCAGAAAACCAAGTACCTAACACATGCAGATCGTGGTGTAAGCCCTAAAGTCACTGAAGTGGATAAGAGGGAGCAAATATTGAGTGCCTACTCCATGCTCAACCCCAGGCACTCTGAGAATCATGGAGACACTAAGTGGGGCACAGTAAGTGCCCTACACACGAAGCTTCATGTTGTGGACTTTCGAAGATGGGAACGTGCGATCCATCAACGTCAGGCATGAGTGACATGGCAGCTTGCCCTCCATCTCCTATGCTGACCTTCCTCCAGCTCCACCATCTCCCCTCTCCTTTCTCTCCTCCAGTCAATAACTCTTCTTGCCTGTTCACTTGATGCCAGTCCCTGTATGCCAGTTGTTGTCCTGTATGACCATACCTTCCAAGGTACTTTACTGTAAGATTGAAATGCTTTCTATTTTTTTGTGTTTGTTTTGATGTATTATTTATGTGAAAAGTATTATAAACATATTACCATACAGTTCTGTATAGCTGACTGTGTTAGTTGGGTACCTTGGCTAACTGGGTTGGACTTACGAACACATTGGACTTATGAACACAATCTCAGAACAGAGCTCGTTCGCATGTAGGGGACTTGTACAATATTTACCTTTCCAGAACTTGCAGTCTTGTTGGGGAGGGGAAAAAAGCAACATACAAAAAGGCATTCTGAGTTTAATTCTTCCCTTTCCTGTTCTTTTGTGCAACTGTCTTTCCACATCCAACAGGTCTTTGGGGGATTCATCTTCAACTCTTGCTATGTGTCCATTTGATTCTCTTCCTGGATTGCCTGAGAGCCCCAGAGGCTGTGATGGTGTCTTACACTTGTCACATCATGTCAGTGAATGATTTCATAATCCCTACACAATTCAGTATTCATCATTGTAAAATAGTGGCAGGTTGCCATGTCCTCTACCCACAGCCCACCCCCATCCCCATTAGTCCAGTTATGTCTGAGAACCTCAGAAGCACAGGTAAGCACTCATCTACAAGGGTGTGGCAATGTTCATTAAATTAGCATGAAACCAAACCAACCCGAATGACATGGTCAGTTTGATTAAATAACTGCCACACTCCCTTCTACCACCAGATCCTAAGATTTTCCTCTGTCCGTCCATTTACAAGGCTGAACACGTAGGGAGATTCAAGGATCTGGAATTTGTTTGCACGCTTGCTTGCTTGTTTTTCACCTTCTCATACCTTACTGATGTCCGCAGGTCCCAGAGGCCACATGATCATCTCCTGAACATCTGACCCAAGAAATCACCCCCTCTACACCTAAGCTGAGCAAATTTCATTTCACAAGCCCTACTGACTTGTTTTTTACCCTTTCACCTGCTGTGCTATGTCCAGCCCATCCCTTTTCCCACTTTTGGCAGTTTCAAACCCAGCCCTGCCAGGGCTCCTTTCTCTGTTCCCTAGGGCACAAGAGTTTTCCCTCCACCATTCACTGATGTGTATCATCTGTATTGCCAAAGCATCTAGCTTGCACTTGCGCATGTGCTCAGCCCTATCTGACTCTTTGTGACCCCATGGACTGTAACACACCAGACTCCTCTATCGATGGAATTTTCCAGGCAAGAATACTTGGGGGTTGCAAAGTATGAGTGGGTTGCCATTTTCTACTCCAGGGGATCTTCCCAGCCCAGGGATTGAACCCACATCTCTTGCATCTCCTGTGTTGGCAGGTGGATTCTTAACTACTGAGCCACCTGGCAAGCCGAAAGCTTCCCAACTAAATAGACATTTGCTTTACTCAGATTCTGATGTCGAATTGGAATTGAATTAATTCAAATTCTGCTTAGAATTTCAAGAGAGTTCCAGTTCAGTTGTGGGCTGGAGGTGTTGGAGAGAACTGGCTGCCAAGGCAGGACTAGAACCCACATAAAGTGTAAGATTCAGGTGACAAGGTGGGCAGGGGTCCTTGCACCCCATCCTTTCCTTTTTTCTCCCCCCACTTCTGAGGAGCCTTCAGTAACACAGAGAAAAGAGGTAAACTGTTAGCAAGGCACAGTACTGAAGGAAGTGAGGGGAGGCTGTCAGTACACCTGCCTTGCTCATGGTCCACACACCAGCCTCAGGAATGACCCGGGGCCCCTATTTGCAGCAGAGCCATGAGAGAAGCTGTGGATAGAAAAGACCAAGAGGCCTGTGGAAGAGAAAAAGGGGGAGACAAGAGCAAGAAGGGGGATCCCCAGAGGTGTGACTGAGAGGTGTTGTGAAGGGAAAAGTGAAGCAATATTCTGCTCACTCCCTGGATGGCATGTGTATCAGCTAACAGTAAACTCTCTGCAGGTTCCTACACCCCTCCCATGTCACCAATACAAACCCGGGGTTGTGTGTAAAACCTGTCATTGTCCAGACACGTCCTGCACCAGGTGCTGAATCGATATTACCCCCACTGAATACCACTAGGCGCTATGCACCCAGGACCATCGAGACTCCCAGGCAGAGGTTCTTGAACTTTGACATGCTTAAAAATCACCTTGGAGCAGAGCATAATGGCACACCAAGGCGTCATGTCTTCATATCTTGGTTGGGGTCCAGAAGCATGCATTTTTAATAAGCATACTGACACCAATGTAGATGTCCAAGGACTATGCTGATATATCCAAATGGGATCATTTGGAGCTCCAGCCTGGCCCTGAGAGGCTAGTGGCTTTTTTTCAGACCTTGGAATCAGCCAGTCTGTTCATGCTTCAGAGCCCCTCCTCCCTGGGGAAAGCCCCTCCAGATACCCCTCCTCCACAGGACACTTCAGGGCTGCTCCATTCTCCACCCGCCACCCTCTCCTCCCCATCTCCACGCTTCTCTCACCAACCTTCCCTCTGGGCCATTTGAACCCCCGACTGCCTAGTGAACTCAATGACATCTTTGATCCATTCTCTACACTCTACCATCTCTGATGAAACCCAGCTCTCTGCTGAGGACAGCACTCCCCAAGGCCACCGCTAACCCTTATGAACCTTGGGCAAATTAGAAGGTGGCTCCTCTGGTTTAGAAGGTCACATTGGTTAAAAGTACCCCCTAGGCAGTCCAGCCCCTGAGGACTCTAAGTGTGACTAATGGTTCCGGTCCCTCCCCTCCTTGGGCAGCGTGCAAACTGTACAGACTCCAGTCTGACAGCTTCCCTGTAGCCCTTCATGGAACTCACTCAACTCCCCACCCCCACTGAACCCAAGGTCAGGAAGAGGAGGTGTCCTCCTCCTCACTCCCCAGGGCCATTTCCAAACCTTTGCTCTTCCTTTTCCTGAAAACAGCCTCTTCCCTGAGGTTCCATGAGCCTCTGCCATTCCTCTAACTTTCAACATCTAACCTCACACTCAAGACCAACAGCCCTTCTCTCTCCTCCACGTCCGCCATCTTGCTGGGAAAGTTGGATGTCCATAGCTCATAGACACCGCACACAAACCTCCCCAATCCCGTGGCTTCATTTCCACTCCTTCAGTTTCCCCCACATCCAAGAACCTTGTCAGAACTGCCTCATGTCAGAAATCTCAAGCTCCAGTAGCCCAGTCTCAAACAGCAACCCTCTTGCCATGCACTTCTCCCCTGTTCTCACTCACTACGTCTGCCCCTCAGCCTCACGACGCCAACCTCAAGTCCTTCATTTTCTGCCCACCCAGCCTAGACCACACAGTTGACCTGAATCCAGCTTTCACAAGCATCTGCCTTCTGCCTCTGAGGATACCTAACGCACGCCATGACCTGCCTCAACCCTCCTCTACCGACGAAGGAAAGCACACAATTCCATCATGGTGCCAGGGGCTCCCATATCAACTGGGTTCTGAGTGTCACAGATCAAGGATCCTTTCCCTTGTGCTTTGCAGGCAATCTCCCCCATTCTTCTCAGAAATTGTTCCAGCCTCCACAGCACTCTTCAAGCCACCCACTCACCCAACCCCAAAGCCCCTCCATCTCAGCAGACAACAACTCTTCCGATCTTAATGAGAAAATGGAAGCCCTAAGATAAGAGCTTCATTAACTTTCCAGTCCCCGTCCATACCCTTCTCCATCTTCACTTTTCCTTTTCCCTCTCCCACCGGGGTGAGAATCCTTCCTCCTACCCTAGGCCAGTCCCTCCATCTGCATTCTCTACCTTTAGAAACTATCTTTATCAATTTTCACACCTTATCTTCTCTGTTTTTATTTGGAGAATACTTTGTTAACTTCTCTAGTCAAACCTATGTAGATAAGACCTTACATGTTTAATACAATGTGTTTAGTTCAGTTCAGTCGCTCAGTCATGTCTGACTCTTTGCCCCCATGAATCGCAGCACGCCAGGCCTCCCTGTCCATCACAAACTCCCGGAGTTCACTCAGACTCATGTCCATCGAGTCAGTGATGCCATCCAGCCATCTCCTCCTCTGTCGTCCCCTTCTCCTCCTGCCCCCAATCCCTCCCAGCATCACAGTCTTTTCCAATGAGTCAACTCTTTGCATGAGGTGGCCAAAGTACTGGAGTTTCAGCTTCAGCATCATTCCCTCCAAAGAAATCCCAGGGCTGATCTCCTTCAGAATGGACTGGTTGGATCTCCTTGCAGTCCAAGGGACTCTCAAGAGTCTTCTCCAACACCACAGTTCAAAAGCATCAATTCTTCGGCACTCAGCCTTCTTCACAGTCCAACTCTCACATCCATACATGACCACAAGAAAAACCATAGCCTTGACTAGATGGACCTTTGTTGGCAAAGTAATGTCTCTGCTTTTCAATATGCTATCTAGGTTGGTCATAACTTTCCTTCCAAGGAGTAAGTGTCTTTTAATTTCATGGCTGCAGTCACCATCTGCAGTGATTTTGGAGCCCAGAAAAATAAAGTCTGACACTGTTTCCACTGTTTCCCCATCTATTTCCCATGAAGTGATGGGACCAGATGCCATGATCTTCGTTTTCTGAATGTTGAGCTTTAAGCCAACTTTTTCACTCTCGTCTTTCACTTTCATCAAGAGGCTTTTGAGTTCCTCTTCACTTTCTGCCATAAGGGTGGTGTCATCTGCATATCTGAGGTTATTGATATTTCTCCTGGCAATCTTGATTCCAGCTTGTGTTTCTTCCAGTCCAGCTTTTCTCATGATGTATTCTGCATATAAGTTAAATAAGCAGGGTGACAGTATACAGCCTTGACGTATGGGTCTAGACCAGGAAGCTGTTAATTTCTGTACAATGCCAACCAAATATGGTACAACTGGGATACTGTTTCCAAAGTTGGGAGCACTGCTAATGTTTCCAAAACTTCAAATTTTATATACAGTAGGCCCCCGACATATGAACCTTCGAGTTGAGAACTTAAAAACATAGGAACATGCATTCACACATCCAATCACATAAGTTAGTTCATGTGTCTGGTGTTAGCTATAAAAGCTGGGTACCTAGGATAACTTTATTGGATGAAAAAGTTGGACTTACAAACATGCTCTCAGAATGGAACTTGTTTGTATGTAGGGGACTTACTGTATATAAAATATGAGTTTATATACAAAGAGAGAGAGAACATATTGATATGTATTAACAGCAGTAACAGCTTTTCCAAGTTCTGCAGTCATATCCATTTAAAAATAATAATAATAATTTTAAAAAGACTATGGAGAGAAGTATGGAGATTCTTTTAAAAACTAGGAATAAAGCTACCATCTGTATCAGTTCAGTCACTCGTCATGCCCAACTCTTTGTGACCCCATGGACTGCATCACACCAGGCTTCCCTGTCCATCACCAACTCCCGGAGCTTGCTCAAACTCATGTCCATCGAGTCGGTGATGCCATCCAACCATCTCATCCTCTGTCCTCCTCTTCTCCTCCTGCCTTCAGTCTTTTCCAGCATCAGGGTCTTTTCCAATGAGTCAGTTCTTCACATCAGGTGGCTAAAGTATTAGAGCTTCAGCTTCAGCATCAGTCCTTCAAATGAATATTCAGGACTGATTTCCTTTAGGATTAATTGGTTTGATCTCCTTGCAGTCCAAGGGACTCTCAAGAGTCTTCTCTAACACCACAGTTCAAAAGCATCAATTCTTTGGCCCTCAGCTTTCTTTATAGTCCAACACTCACATCCATACAGGACTACTGGAAAAACCATAGCTTTGACTAGATGGACCTTTGTCGGCGAAGTAATGTCTCTGCTGTTAAATACGCTGTCTAGATTTGTCATAGCTTTTCTTCCAAGGAGCAAGTGTCTTTTAATTTCATGGCTGCAGTCACCATTTGCAGTGATTTTGGAGCCTCCCAGAATAAAGTCTCTCACTGTTTCCATTGTTTTCCCATATATTTGCCATGTACAAAGCTACCATATGACCCGATGGGCATATACCCTGAGGAAACCATAATTGAAAAAGACACTTGTACCCCAATGTTCATTGCAGCACTATTTACAATAGCCAGGACATGGAAGCAACATAGATGTCCATCAATAGATGAATGGACAAAGAAGTTGTGATACATATCTACAATGGAATATTATTCAGCCATAAAAAGGAATACATTTGAGTCCGTTCTAATGAGGTGGACCAACCTAGAGCCTATTATACAGAGTGAAGTAATTCAGAAAGAAAAAGACCAACATTGTATATTAAAGCATATATATGAAATCTAGGAAGGTGGTACTGATGAACCTGTTTACAAGACAGCAGTGAGAATAGAGTTTTGGGCACAGTGAGGAAGAGAAAAAGTGGGATGATTTGAGAGGGTAGCACTAAAACATATACACTACCATATATAAGGTAGATAGCCAATGGGGATTTGCTGTATGACAAAGGATTCCAAAGCTGGGGCTCTGTGACAACCTAGAAGGGGGGATGGGGTGGGAGGTGGGAGGGAGGCTTAAGAGGGAGAGGATGTGTGTATACCTATGGCTGACTCATGTTGATGTATAGCAGAAGCCATCACAATATAGTAATTATCCTCCAGTTCAAAATGTTTTTAAAAGAAGCATACTGGAAAAACAATGCTAAAACCAAGAGATCCTAGGGAAATAAATGAGACTTGCCTCCATCAATAAATAAACATATAAGACAAAACCCCAGGAAACAGCCAAGTTCTGTTATTGTTGTAGTATCCTGCATTATTTCTTTATTAGCTTCTCAATCATCATCTGGAAAGAAAACACTCTAGAATAGAATAACCTCATTAAAAACAGCTGGAGTGGGGGTGTTGGGGAGGGACTTTCCTGGTGGCTCAGTGGTAAAGAATCCAGCTGCCCATGCGGCTCTCACCTGGTCCGAGAAGAATCCACATGCCTCGGGGTAACTAAGCCTGTGCGCCAGAACTATTGAGCCTGTGCTCTAGAGCCCAGGAGCTGCGACTACTGTAGCCCACGTGCCCTAGAGCCCCCGCTCCACAACAAGAGAAGCCACGGCAACGAGAAGCCTGCACACTGCAAGGGTGTGGGCTTCCCTGCTCGCCGCAAATAGAGAAAAGCTCATGCGGCAAGAAAGATGTAGCACAGCCAAAAATAAATAGATTAATAAATAAAAGTATTTTAAAAATAAAATACAGCTGTAAAAATTATCTTAAAAATAGAGAGAGAGAAAAAAAAAAGCTCTTGGACTTCCCTGGCGGCCCAGTGATTACGACTCCATGCTTCCACTCCCGGGGGCCTGGGTTCAACCCATGGTCTGGTCAGGGAACTAAGATCCCTCAAGCCACACTGCCAAATAATAATAATAATATTAATTAACAGTTCTGGTAAAGCATAGTCACTGCTACATAGGTACAAGATATTTTACATTCACAGAGGTAGGATACAGGCATGCTCAGTCGCTCAGTCGTGTCTTGGTCTTTGTGGCCCTGCGGACTGTAGCCCGCCAGGCTCCTCTGTCCCTGGGATTCTCCAGGCAAGAATACTGGAGTGGGTTGCCATTTCTTACTTCAGGGGATCTTCCTGACCCAGGGATTGAACTCACATCTCCTGTGGCTCCTGCATTGTAGGTGGACTTTTTACCCGCTGAGCCACTGGGGAAGCCCGGGGTACAGTACTGTCCCACATTTATAAAACCAGAGGATATAATTTTTAAAAGCATTATTTGAGACTTGGTTCTGCTTTTCCAGCAGCGGGCCCGAAGGATGGCTGTGAGACAGCCTGGCACAGAAATGCACCTTCTCGGATTTCCTTCCTTTAGCAGCACAGTTATAGGTACTCACTGCTCTTCATGAATGCCAGCGAAAATCCATTTAGAAAAACAACACAAAGCAACCATTGGATTCATACAAAGATGACTGACTGGAGGCAAGCAAGACTTAGCCTAACTAATATTTTACCAAAGCTGTCATGTCTGAATGGGGAGAGTTTCATGGAAGAAAGGAGATGCCAAGTAGCATCTGAAGAATCTGAGGCAGAGAAATTAAAGGCTGCCCTTTAGATCCAAAATTAGGCAAAAAAAAAAAAAAAATAGCTGGGGTGCTGATAAAGGTAATGTAATCCTCTGGAGAGCCCTCAATGCCTGGGCAGTGTTATAAAAATTTGTCTGACCAGACTATTGTACTTGTCCAGAATAAAGATTTGAAGCCTGGTAAAATCCACTCTAGCCTGGAGAAGATATGTGTCAATCAGTTGGGAACCTTCTAGTCCTGTTGCCTGACTCAGCTGATGCTCATACAATACAGGAATAGTCTGCATATTTGAAGTTTGTTGAAAGGCAAGACCCAATTGGCAGGTTCCTGGTGTTGGACAGCTGGAAAGTTGTGGATGGCAATACCAGGAAGGGCCACAGATGGTGGGGATAGACTGTTATGCATAAAGGTTGGATGAGATCTCTATGGTTTAAGTGAAAACTAAATAATTCCTGAGCTTGGGAAACAGCAGGTCTGGCACCCAGACAGTAGGGCTGGAGGCAGGGGTGCATAAGTAAGTGCTGGAATCAGCTGAACTGAAGTAGGCTGAGAAAACCTGGTTGGAAGCCTTGTTTCTCAGCCAAGTATGTGGGGAGCCAATTGTTCATGTTGGATGACTGAATAATGACTTGGGTCCATATAGAAAGCTGGAATTTGAGCTGCTGCAGACTGAGACACAAAGACTAGTGGACTCTGTTGCTGGGTGAAGAGGGAAGGCTTACAGTTTAATTGTGAAAAATGACTTGCAGAAGGAAGCCTGCTTGTCTGAACTTGTTGGAGTTTCACGTCACAGATATCAGGACGGTCTGAGACAGTTGTATTCACTCCCTGTCTTTCAGCCTCCCCTTCTCTAATATTTTCCTGCCTCTGATACTACAAATATGCTGAAATTTTGCAACATTTTAAAAGAGAATGAACATATGGTTGCTGGGGATGAGGGGAGGATGGGAGGAAGGGATAGTTAGGGAGCTGTGAATGGACATTACACATTGCTATATCTAAAATGGATCACCAACAAGGACCTACTAGACAGCACAGGGAACTCTACTCAGTGTTATGTGGCAGCCTGAAGGGGAAGGGAGTTTGGGGGAGAAAGGATACATGTATATGTGTGGCTGAGTCCCTTTGCTGTCCACCTGAAACTATCACAACATTGTTAATCAGCTATACTCCAATACAAAATAAAAATTTAATATACAAAATGGGGATTGTAGACATAATAAAAAAAATAAAATAAAAGCAAACAAAAACCTTGCTTCACTTGGGTCTCTCAGCCCTGCTTTGTCTTCCTTATTCCTCCTTTACTGAAGCCTGTACTACTCTTCCCACTTCCTCCCCTCCCCAATTGAATTCACTGCAGTCTCTGATCCCCTAATCCACTCCTCAGTTGAAAATCATCAGTACCTTCCTATTGCCAAATTCAGTGGGGAGTTTTCTATACTTTTATTATTGATGCACTTACTCTATTACTCACTCTCTCATTTTTGAAACCATCTACTCCCTCATGACTGTAACACCGTCCTCTCCACGTAGGTATGAGTTTCTGCTTTGGACCCTTTCTCCACCCACCACTTAATCACTGGAGTTTCCTGTCAGTCAGCCCTTGAACTAGTACTTTTCCCAATCCACACAGTGCTCTTGGACAATAGCACCCACTGTGGGAATTTTCAGTATCATCTATGTTCAGGCAACTCACAAATCTATACCCCAGCCTGGACTTCCTTTCCGAAATCAGATTTGTGTATTCACTCTGTGCTAGGCATCTCCACTGGGACATTTCACAAGCACCTCAAACTAGACCTGTGTGAAGCTGAACTCATGATCTCCACTCTTATCCCAAACCGGCTCCTCCTGTGACCCCCATTAGTCAATGGCACATCCTCCACCCGTCCCAGGTAAGCCAGACACCCGGAGTCATCCTTAACCCCACCCTCCCCTCAGCAATCTGCCTCTAGGATCTGCTCTTTTTATTGCCCTGATTTTTAACATCTGAGCCCTCTCCTCTACACCCTGCACCTGCTGATGATGAATTGTGTGGAAATTTATCATCACTCACCTGGACTATTGCAACAGCCTCCTACCTGGATTTCTAACTCCAGAGATTTCACTCTCATATCCGTTCCCAGCATAATTGCTAAAGTGACGTCCAAACCCAGATCTGGCCATGTCACTCTCCTGCTTTAAGACCCCTTGCCTGTAGGATGGAGTTCCAAATTCTTGGTGTGATCTATAAGGCCTCCCATTACGTAGCCGCTATTCACTCTCCAACATCAGCCCCATCAATCTTTGTCTTGAACATTAACTTTTAGTAATCCCCTGCTCCCATCACATCATTTCATCTTCCACACTTCCGTCTTCAGGAGCATGTACCTCAACTTCACCCACTTGCCTGGGTCATATCCCCCATTCTTAAAAACAGCTCATCCACTATTTGCTCCAAAAAGCATTTTTGCCTTTCATTTGTACTCCTAAATCATTCTGTGCTTACCTCTATCTTAGCATTTACCCATTATTTTGAAGTTATCTGTTTTTGGCCCTACTTCCCAACACTAAACCAGATTCAAAATGAGGGATTGAAGGATTTGCCTGATGGTCCAGTGGCTAAGATTTCATGCTCCTGAAGCAAGGGGCCTAGATTTGTTCCCTGGTCAGGGATCTGGATCCCACAAGCCACAACTAAAGATCCCGCATGCTGCAACTGAGGCCTGGTGCAGCCAAATAAATAAACAGATTTTTTTTAACATATGCATATTTTAAAAAAGATCAGGAATCGAGTTCTGAGTACTGGTCTTTGTGCCCTTCCATACTGACCACAGTGTCTGACACATACTAGACACTCAAATAACAATTATTGAATCGATTGTCACAGCAGGACAATAAGCCTGGCACAAACAAAAATACTCAGACTCGAATAGCAAGTCACATACAACTAGTAGGTGGGAGAGCAGCAACTTGAAACCAACTCTAAGGCCTGTGCTCCTTCAGGCACAACCTGAAAACTGTAAGCTAAGTGCAGAGATGGAGATGAGAATGGTGGGTCAGGGTACCAGCTAGGAGTGATGCTACATGTGAGCAAACTAGGGAAGGTGGGCACAATTCTGTGGGCAGAAGCATATAGTCCTGAGACGCTGGGCTTGCTGGTTCTAAGGAGAACCCTGATGTGATAAACTGTCTGAGCTGCCAGGTAGATAAATCCAGATGCTGGGCCTGAGGCAGCCAGTGTCCCCACCAACACTCAAGTCTGTGCTTCATGGCCATCTTCTGAGTCCTGCACTTGCCCCCCGTCTCTTGGACACAAGCCTCCAGGAAGTTCCTAGTGTAGATCAACAGAGAATATCCAGGGACTTCCCTGGTGGTCCAGTGGCTTAAGGCTGCATGCTCTCAATGCTGACAGCCCAGGTTCAAACCCTGGTCAGGGAACTAGATCCCAGTCTGCAACTAAGACTTCACATGCCACTACTAACGATCTGGCCTGCCTCAACTAAGACCTGGCACAGCCAAATAAATAAATACAGTTTTTAAGAAAAACTTAAATAAGCAAAAATTATGAGAAGATAAATAAAAGTGGACCTGTGCAAACAAGAGCTGTCATGTCCCTCGCCCTTTCCAAGGGAGTTCCCCATCTCTCCCCACCACTTTCCAGCAGCCTGCACCCACGACCTGAAGCAGAAAGCCACCAACCAAAGGACTCAAGTGGCAGAGGCTGATATAAGCTGAAGAGATCAAGTCCATGACCGCACAGGATGAAGGCAATATTCCGAGACAGCGGTCAACAAGGGGGGCTGTTCAGATCAGATCAGTCACTCAGTCATGTCCAACTCTTTGTGACCCCATGAATCGCAGCACGCCAGGCCTCCCTGTCCATCACCAACTCCTGGAGTTCACTCAGACTCATGTCCATTGAGTCAGTGATGCCATCCAGCCATCTCATCCTCTGTCGTCCCCTTCTCCTCCTGCCCTCAATCCCTCCCAGCATCAGAGTCTTTTCCAAAGTCAACTCTTCGCATGAGGTGGCCAAAGTACTGGAGTTTCAGCTTTAGCATCATTCCTTCCAAAGAAATCCCAGGGCTGATCTCCTTCAGAATGGACTGGTTGGATCTCCTTGCAGTCCAAGGAACTCTCAAAGAGTCTTCTCCAACACGACAGTTCAAAAGCATCAATTCTTCGGCGCTCAGCCTTCTTCACAGTCCAACTCTCACATCCATACATGACCACAGGAAAAACCATAGCCTTGACTAGACGAACCTTTGTTGGCAAAGTAATGTCTCTGCTTTTGAATATGCTATCTAGGTTGGTCATAACTTTCCTTCCAAGGAGTAAGCGTCTTTTAATTTCATGGCTGCAGTCACCAACCGTAGTGATTTTGGAGCACAGAAAAATAAAGTCTGACACTGTTTCCACTGTTTCCCCATCTATTTCCCATGAAGTGATGGGACCAGATGCCATGATCTTCGTTTTCTGAATGTTGAGCTTTAAGCCAACTTTTTCACTCTCCACTTTCACTTTCATCAAGAGGCTTTTTAGTTCCTCTTCACTTTCTGCCATAAGGGTGATGTCATCTGCATATCTGAGGTGATTGATATTTCTCCTAGCAATCTTGATTCCAGCTTGTGTTTCTTCCAGTCCAGCATTTCTCATGATGTACACTGCATAGAAGTTAAATAAACAGGGTGACAATATACAGCCTTGATGTACTCCTTTTCCTATTTGGAACCAGTCTGTTGTTCCATGTCCAGTTCTAACTGTTGCTTCCTGACCTGCATACAGGTTTCTCAAGAGGCAGGTCAGGTGGTCTGGGATTCCCATCTCTTTCAGAATTTTCCACAGTTTATTGTGATCTACACAGTCAAAGGCTTTGGCATAGTCAATAAAGCAGAAATAGATGTTTTTCTGGAACTGTCTTGCTTTTTCGATGATGCAGCGGATGTTGGCAATTTGATCTCTGGTTCCTCTGCTTTTCCTAAAACCAGCTTGAACATCAGGAAGTTCACGGTTCACATATTGCTGAAGCTTGGCTTGGAGAATTTTGAGCATTACTTTACTAGCGTGTGAGATGAGTGCAATTGTGTGGTAGTTTGAGCATTCTTTGGCATTGCCTTTCTTTGGGATTGGAATGAAAACTGACCTTTTCCAGTCCTGTGGCCACTGCTGAGTTTTCCAAATTTGCTGGCATATTGAGTGCAGCACTTTCACAGCATCATCTTTCAGGATTTGGAATAGCCCAACTGGAATTCTATCACCTCCACTAGCTTTGTTCGTAGTGATGCTTTCTAAGGCCCACTTGACTTCACATTCCAGGATGTCTGGCTCTAGGTTAGTGATCACACCATCGTGATTATCTGGGTCATGAAGCTCTTTTTTGTACAGTTCTTCTGTGTATTCTTGCCATCTCTTCTTAATATCTTCTGCTTCTGTTAGGTCCATACCATTTCTTTCCTTTATCGAGCCCATCTTTGCATGAAATGTTCCTTTGGTATCTCTGATTTTCTTGAAGAGATCTCTAGTCTTTCCCATTCTGTTGTTTTCCTCTATTTCTTTGCATTGATCGCTGAAGAAGGCTTTCTTATCACTCCTTGCTATTCTTTGGAACCCTGCATTCAGATGTTTATATCTTTTCTTTTCTCCTTTGCTTTTCACACCTATTTATAAGGCCTCCCCAGACAGCCATTTTGCTTTTTTGCATTTCTTTTCCATGGGGATGGTCTTGATCCCTGTCTCCTATACAATGTCACGAACCTCAGTCCATAGTTTATCAGGCACTCTATCTATCAGATCTAGGCCCTTAAATATACTTCTCACTTCCACTGTATAATCATAAGGGATTTGATTTAGGTCATACCTGAATGGTCTAGTGGTTTTCCCTACTTTCTTCAATTTAAGTCTGAATTTGGCAATAAGGAGTTCATGATCTGAGCCACAGTCAGCTCCTGGTCTTGTTTTTGCTGACTGTATAGAGCTTCTCCATCTTTGGCTGCAAAGAATATAATCAATCTCATTTCGGTGTTGACCATCTGGTGATGTCCATGTATAGAGTCTTCTCTTGTGTTGTTGGAAGAGGGTGTTTGTTATGACCAGTGCACTTTCTTGGCACAACTCTATTAGTCTTTGCCCTGCTTCATTCCATATTCCAAGGCCAAATTTGCCTGTTACTCCAGGTGTTTCTTGAGTTCCTACTTTTGCATTCCAGTCCCCTATAATGAAAAGGACATCTTTTTTGGGTGTTAGTTCTAAAAGGTCTTGTAGGTCTTCATAGAACCGTTCAACTTCAGCTTCTTCAGCCTTACTGGTTGGGGCATAGACTTGGATTACTGTGATATTGAATGGTTTGCCTTGGAAACAAACAGAGATCATTCTGTCATTTTTGAGATTGCATCAAAAGGCCCCACACCTCCACGATCAGAACACGGCCCTCTCGACCCTGCAGGATGACTGCCCTGCACCAGGAAGTCACAAGGGCGTGGGGCTGGAACAATACCAGAGAAAGAAAACTAAAAATATCTCTGTTTACAAAGCACAGGAAAAGGCGGCAAAGGGTGTGGATCACAAAGGATGAAGACAGAGTGCCCCGTTCCCTGGTAAAATCCACGTCAGACAAAGGCAAAGAGCCCAAATGACCTCATGAGCGAGAACCTGGCAGGTATCCAGGGCAAGAACACCCCGCCCTCTGTCCTCACCCGAACGCCTGGGGGCCAAGCTAGCCTAACACCTGCCCTGGAGGGTTCTAGAGAGCTCGCATCCTGCCTGGGGAAGGAGTCTGGGGAAGCCCCAGCTCTAAACCTTATGTATCATTCACAGATGGAGACTTTCACACTCCACTCCGCATGCTGCTGCTGCTCTGCAGACCTAGATGAAGGTGCTCAGTTTAGGAAGTTTCACAGGGAAAAAAAACTTGCTCTCCATCCTCTTTCCTACTTCTTCCGCCCCGCCGCGCACCCTGCAGTCAATCAAGCGCAGTTCCACCCCGTTTCAGCTGCGGTAATGAACAGCTCATGACTAGCTGGACAGGCTGTGTCCTGGAACCTGCGTAAAGCACCCACGGCTCTGACTCAACTGTAGCTGCTCAAGGAGAAGCTCCCCTCTGGAGGAAGTGTGGGCAGCTCCCAGGCCCCACCTTGATGGATTCTCTCCAAGAATAATAACAACTAGGGAAGCAAGACTTTACTGAGTGCCTCTCTGTGCTAGGTATTGTGTGCCACACATATTATCTCATTAAAAAGCTCCCAGCCACCTTAGGACCTGGGTGCTACCATTATCCCCATTTTATGGAGGACGAATTATTAGAGCAATTCAATATATTGTTCTGAGGCCACCTGGATGGCGAATGGCAAATCAGGAAGACAAAAAACGATCTTTCTTCCCCACTTGAGAAATCCTGCTCTTAACCACCCACACTGAAGGGACTGTCTTCCTTGCCCCTGTGTATAGCTCTTTTTCATTGTATGGACTGACTACGATTTTTCCCTTTTGGTAGCTGCTCAAATTTTCAGAACTTCTTGGTTTCCCATTACAGTTTCCCATATATGAAAATCATTTTTTTGGACCATTGGAAGTGATACCAGGAGCATAAGTATTGACTGATCAATTGAAGCGTTCAGGTTGGTTTTGTTTGTTTGTTTAGTTATTTGTCAGTGGTTCCTCTGGGCCTTTGTTGCTGCACACAGACTTGCTCTAGTCACCACTAGAGCAGGGGCGCCTCTTGGTTGTGACGCATGCGCCTCCCGTTGCGGCGGCTTCTCTTGTTGCCGAGCACAGGCTCTAGGGTGCACAGGCTTCAGCAGTTGCAGCTCTCAAGCTCTAGGCATGCGGGCTTCAGTAAGCTGTGGTGCACGGGCTAAGTTGCCGCATGTCACATGGGATCTTCTCAGACCAAGGATGGAACCTGTGCCCCCTGCGTTGGCAGGTGGATTCTTAACCATTGGACCGCCACGGAAGTCCACCATAGATGTTTAATAACTGGTATTTATCGGTTGTTATTAAAAGCCACGAATATTTCACATACCAGGTAATCCCTTTCCTCTAGAGCAGGGTTTCACAACCTCAGCACTGTTGACATGCGGGGCTGGACAACTGTTTGTCGTGGGGGCCATGCTGTGCATTGTAGAACATTTTGCAGCAGCCTGGCTTCTGCTACCAGTAGGACCCCCTTCACTAGCTGTAGCAACAAAAATGCCTCTAGACATTGCCAAATATCCTCCAGGTGGCAAAATCACTCCCAGTTGGGAATTATTGCTCTGGAATAAGCATATAAAGATGATGGCATTTATTCTCTTAGTGTAAAACTGCAAGAAAGCTTATTTCCACCTACGATAAAACAGCACTCTTATTACTCATAGTTAATAAATGTGAGAGTTCCTGAGAAGTGCTTATTAAATAACAGCCCCAGAGCACCAATTTCAGAAGATCAAGATAATGTTTCTGTTATGCCTGAACCAAGTCATTTTCCACTAGTAGAGTCTTTTGTAATGGGATGTCAAGCTATGGGAACCCATAACCAAAAAAGGAAAGGCCTGGTTTCAAATCTCAGCTTGTAGTCCCAAATCAATTTTTGTAACAAGATGGAGTAGACATAAATGTTTGTAAATCTCAGCTCCTTCACTTACTAGCTTCTGGTCAATTCACTATCACTGGGTCTCAATTCCTGTAAGAAGGGAGTTGATGGTTCCTAGATTATGGGATCGGAGAAGGCGATGGCACCCCGCTCCAGTACTCTTGCCTGGAGAATCCCATGGACGGAGGAGCCTGGTGGGCTGCAGTCCACGGGGTCGCCAAGAGTCGGACACGACTGAAGCGACTTAGCAGCAGCAGTGGCAGCAGCAGCTTACGGGATTGTTGTGACGATTAAATAAAACAGATGGAAAGCAACTATCTACCCAGATCTGCCTCAAGGGGGCTTCAAAATAGTCGCTCTTTCCCTGTCCTCACTTGTCACCAGCTCTGCAGAGCATCATTGTTGTTGTTGCTGTCGTTTAGTTGCTCAGTCATCTCCAACTCTTTTGTGACGCCATAGGCTGTAATTTGTCAGGCTCCTCCGTCCATGGGATTTCCCAGGCAAGAATACCATAGTGGGTTGCCATTCTCTTTTCCACATCTATTTTATCTTTAGGATCCATGTGTTTCATCAGCATTTTTAGATTCTATGTTTTAATTTCAAAGATCATTTTAAAAAATAGCCCTTATAGTTGGGGGAGGATAGATAAATCAGGAGCTTGGGATTAACATATACATACTACTATATATGGGCTTCCCTGGTGGCTCAGATGGTAAAGAAGCTGCCTGTGATGCAGGAGACCAGGGTTCAATCTCTGGGTCAGGAAGATACCCTGGAGAAGGGAATGTTTACCCACTCAGTACTCTTGGCTGGAGAATCCCATGAACAGAGGAGCCGGTGGGCTACAGTTCATGGGATTGCAAAGAGTTGGACACAACTGAGCAACTAACACTTTCACTTCCATATGTGGGTTTCTCTGGTGGCTCAGACAGTAAAGAATCTGCCTGCAGTGTGAGAGACCTGGGTTTAATCCCTGGTTTGGGAAGATCCCTGGAGAAGGGAACGGCTACCCACTCCAGTATTCTTGCCTGGGAAATTCCATGAACAGAGGAGCCTGGGAGGCTGTACTCCTTGGGGGTCACAAAAGAGTTGGACACAACTAAGTGACTTTCACTACCATATATAAAATAGATAACCAACAAGGACCTGCTGTATAGCATGGGAAACCCTACTCAATATTTTGTAATAACTTTTGTGGGGAAAGAATTATATGTGTGTGTGTGTGTGTGTATAAGTCGCTCAGCCATGCCTGACTCTGTGACCCCATGGACTGCAGCCTGCCAGGCTCCTCTATCCATGGAATTCTCAAGGCAAGAACATTGGCATTCCCTTCTCCAGGGGGTCTTCCCGATCTAGGGATTGAACCCAGGTCTTCTGCATTGCAGGCAGATTCTTTACCATCTGAGCCACCAGGAAAGCCTATATATACAACAACCACAATGCTATATAACTTGAAACTAAACAACATTGTAAGTCAACCACACTCCAATAAAAACTTTTAAATAGATTTTATTTAAAAATCTATATGTTTAAAAGTTTAAACATATATGTTACTTTTATTTTTTAATATTTCTTTCTTTATTTTATTGTTTGTGTTGGGTCTTCGTTGCTATACACAGGCTTTCTCTAGTTGCAGAGAGCGGGGGCTCACCTCTAGTTGTGGCATGCAGGCTTCTCATTGTGGTGGCTTCTCATTGCAGAGCACAGGCTCTAGGCGAACAGGCTGTCATTGCAGCTCATCAGCTCAGTTGCCTGCGGCATGCAGGATTTTCCCAGGCCAGGGACTGAACTGGTATCCCTTGCATTGCAAGACAGATTCTTAACCACTGGACAACCAGGGAAGCCCTGTATGTTATTTTTTTTAATTTAATTTAATTTTATTTTTAAACTTTACATAATTGTATTAGTTTTGCCAAATATCAAAATGAATCCACCACAGGTACACATGTGTTCCCCATCCTGAACCCTCCTCCCTCCTCCCTCCCCATTCCATCCCTCTGGGTCGTCCCAGTGCACCAGCCCCAAGCATCCAGTATCGTGCATCGAACCTGGACTGGCAACTCGTTTCATACATGATATTTTACACGTTTCAATGCCATTCTCCCAAATCTTCCCACCCTCTCCCTCTCTCACAGAGTCCATAAGACTGTTCTATACATCAGTGTCTCTTTTGCTGTCTCGTACAAAGCGATCTTGAGAAAGAAGAATGGAACTGGAGGAATCAACCTACCTGTATGTTATTTTTAACAAAGCATCTTTGAATTGGTCATTCTTAATTGAAAGATATGTTCGAATAAGACTTTAACTTCTTCAGTTGATGATTCTCAAAGTTTCAGGAAACAGTGCTACAAATAATCTGAAATTATTTTATCAATAACAAGTTGCATGTGACAAAAATGTATTTGTACACAAGGCTAGAAATAGAGCCTATATGTTATCAGGAAAATAGATACTGTTATTTGTTTTGTTTTTAGGAAAGATAAGAAGCTACATTATGCAGTAATGATATTTAAAATGTTTCCACATTGTATCAAATCAGTACAAAAGGGGGAAAAAAATCATAGTTCACAATTAATAGCAAAAGTCAGTAGTGTCTAAGAGAATTAAATGAATTAAAGGATGTCCCTGGGACTCAACTAATGAAATTATATTGAAAAGGGAAAGGTATGGGCTGGATTCAGGTCTGCATTTCAATAGGGTTGTTGTACATTACATGAACACATCATAAACTCTACTGGAGTAGGGTTTGTCTTATTTCCTCAGTGCCCTAAACAGTACCAAACTCAGAGAGACACTCACCCAGCATTTCTGAATAATGAGCCTCACCTTCCTCATAATCATCTTATTCCTTCTACTCTTATTATCTTTATATCCTTAACTTTCTGCTTTTTAAATCTTGTATTTCTGTTAGCTACCTTAAACCCACATGAATAAAGTAGGATTTTAGAAAATCAATATACCTATTTTCTGGTTTTGTTTTTGTTTTTGTTTTTGTTTTTTTTGGACTGTGCTGGGTCTTTGTTGAAGCACGTAGGCTTCTCTAGTCATGGCATGTGGGCTCAGTAGTGCGAGGGCTTAGTTGCCCCAAGGCATGTGGGATCTTAGTTCCCAGACCAGGGATCGAACCCTCATCCCCTGCATTGAAAGACAGATTCTTAACCCGTGGACCACCAGGGAAGTCCCTAGAAAATCAATACACTTTGAGGAACAGGCTGTCAGGGATTCTCATATGCGGCCTCTTTCTTTGATTTTACCTCTGGAGAGTTGTCTCCACCACTTTCTCATTAGACCCACACCGAACCACGGCTCCTCCTGGGAGTTCCCAGGCAGGCCTCACTGATGACACCATCCTATATCTTTTCACTATTGAGCTGTCCAGTTAAATAGTAGCAACAAGCATTTGAATTTCTTGATAAGTGCTTCATCCTCCAAAGTAATGTTAAAGTCTAATTAACGGAAATTAAGGGCTTCCCTGGTGGCTCAGTGGTAAAGAATCCACCTGAAATGCAGAAGACAAGGGCTTGATTCCTTTGGGTCAGGAAGATCCCTTAGAGAAGGAAATGGCAACCCACTCGAGTATTCTTGCCTGGGAAATCCTACGGACAGAGGAGCCTGGCGGGCTACAGTCCATGGGGTCAAAAGAGTCAGACATGACTTAGCAACTAAACAACAAAAATAACAGAAAATAACAGAGAGCCAACTTTTTCCAGAGGTAATTGACCAGGGCTTGCTAAACTCTCCCCAAGCACCTTGCAATGCACCTCCTTTCAGGAAGAGTTCTTGCCTCTCAAAGGAGAAACCAGTTACCAAACCAGGTTCCTTTATATGATGCTCAGCAAGGTAAATGCTGAGATGATGAGGTTTGCAACAGAGAAATGGCTTATTCATGAAGCAGCCAAATGAGAAGATGGGAGAAGAACTCCAAGATCTGCCTTGTCAAAGTCAAGGGGCTTGAAATATTCACGGGTTAAAGAAGCAGAGTGGTCTTAGGCATTCAGAAAGATGAGTGGAGGCAGGGAGAAGGTCAGGTAATCAGTGTTCTACTCAGGTCCAGTTTTAGAGTCAATGATCCCAAATAGTCTCAGCTGGTTCAAACTGGGCAAGAGCTGATTCCAAATTCCTAGGCTACGTGAACCTATGAGGACACGCAATCAGCAATGAAGTGATTAAAGGCAAGCTTGCGCTTGCTCAACTAGGGCAGGCTATAAGCAGAAGGAAGTTTTAAGAAGCTTTTCCCTTACCTGCTGTTCTGTAAGATAAGCTCAAGAATTTCTGATAGTCACCAGTTTCTGTTAAAGCTGTGGGGCATGGTTTCAAAGCCATGCTAGCCGGTCACATGAAAAGGATGTCCAAAGCTTCCTCCTCCTCCTGTTGGGGGTGCAGTTTCGAGTTCCTTTTCTGCTGGGGGTTGGGGAGTAGGGAGCGCAGAGTTCTATTCTTGTCTCATTTCAGTCCTTCACCCACCAACGCAGACCACGAAGTGCCCTCAATGCTTTTATTTCTGCCTAAAAAAAAAATGAATGAAATCAATTTTCAATTGGGGGGAGCTATGGACTCTAATGTTGGAAGGAGGAACTTAAAAGTTTCAGCCTCCCTCTCAATGAGAAAGAGATCTTTGAACACACCCTGAGACAATTTTCCGACTCCTACTTAAATGCCAGCAATCTTGGCTCCTTGCCACAGTAACACAAAGCATTTTGGGAAGTTATGATGCAAAGTCTTCATAGACCCCTGGTATCCAGCTTTTGGATTCCAGGGACCTAGATAGAATGCTAATTTTTCCAGAGAGGACCAATTTTTTCTCATTTTGCCAAATAAAAACATTTTAAAAAGTAAACAGATGAGTGGGAGAGGGATCTACTATCTGTAATCTACAAGGACCATACTTTCATTTTTAAAAGGACATTTTAATTATAAAATGTCAAAATGCTATAAAATTAGAATTAAAAAGCAGGCCTGTAAATAAATTTTTGTGTTCTCTTTTTAAAGTCTCATCATTTTACTCTCAATTTCTCTCATTCTTTTGACAAGCGTGTGTTGATCGAGACTGTCATCAGCCTGGAATTTGGCAACAACTGAGTATAAGACAGGGATCACGTTTCCCAAAAGCTGTGTGACCTTGAGCAGTTTATTTGATACCCCCAACCCTAATCCCAGCAACTGAACTTTGCAAATGAGGCCATGTGGCCAAATTCCTGTGCCATTCCAACTGTTCTCTGGACACACAGTTCAGGATTAAAGCCACAGATGTGACCAATAAAAAGTCTCGAGCAAAGATAGAATAATGAACTATTGCAATAGTAAACTTCTCTCCAAATTCTATAAAATGAAAACAGACTGAGCAAGAGTCCTGGATGCACACACCTGGCACACTAAAATTAAAATTAAAACATACTATACCCATCTGTCCCATCTGAATCACATTAAAATTAAAACATACTATACCTTGACTTTGTCCCATCTGAATCTTAAATGCCAAGTCGGAACAAGCAGGTACTAACTAGGCAGCAGAAGAGTACAGTGCACAAACACCCCGCAGGAGCTGGCAGCGGTGGGTGGGATGGTGTTCTAGGCCCAGCTTTGCCTCCAAGTCTATAGCTTCAGGCAAGTTTAATCTAAAATGAGGGAGCTTGATTAAAATGATTAGGGCCAGTTCCGCTTGAAAATTCTTAATGTCGGGTACAATAGTTTGTCATCTCTCTGAAAATGTGTCAGCTTCAGGGAATGAGAGGGGTAGTATACATCTTCTGAGCAACTGACCACTGCTGCTGCTGCTAAGTCGCTTCAGTCATGTCCGACTCTGTGCTACCCCACGACGGCAGCCCACCAGGCTCCCCTGTCCCTGGAATTCTCCAGGCAAGAACACTGGAGTGGGTTGCCATTTCCTTCTCCAATGCATGAAAGTGAAAAGTGAAAGTGAAGTCACTCAGTCGCGTCTGACTCTTAGCGACCCCATGGACTGCAGCCTACCAGGCTCCTCCGTCCATGGGATTTTCCAGGCAAGAGAACTGGAGTGGGGTGCCATTGCCTTCTCCGCAATTTTCAGCAGTGGAGACTAAAGTTCACATAGGTTAAAATTCTCCTAACACTAACGTTCTGTCTTGAGAGGAATCTGAATGAACTGGCCTTGCTAATCACATCTCTCCCCTTCCCGTTTACTACACTTGCTCACCTTTTTCCTATGACACCTTTCCACGACTTTTCAGTCTTTCCATAAAAACACTCATGTTTATACCCTTAGTCAACATCTCCCAGACTTCCCTGGTGGCTCATGGCAGACTCCACCTGCCAAGTGCAAGAGCACGAGACAGAGGTTTGAGCCCTGGTCCAGGAGGATCCCACGTGCCGTGGAGCAACCAAGTCCGTAGGCCACAACTGTTGAGCTTGTGCCGTAGAGCCTGGGAGCCGTAACTGCTGAGCCCACATGCCGCAACTACTGAAGGCCGCGTGTCCTAGGGCCTGTGCTCCACATGAGAAGCCACCACACTGAACCACACACCACAGCTAGAGTAAGCCCCTGTGCACAATGAAGACCCGCCGCAGCCGAACTGCAAAATGAATAAAATTATTATTTTTTTAATCTCCCCATTACCAGAGGTGTTAGCTAACACTGCGGTAGTAGTCATATAGCAAGATAAAAGTGTTATCAGTATTCTGTACACTTAATTTTTAAAATATTTATTTATTTTTGGCTGCTCTGGGTCTTTGTTGCTTTTACATGGGCTTTCTCTAGTTGCAGCAAGAGGGGCGGCTGGCTCTTCATTACGGTGCTCAGGCTTCTAATTGCAGAGGCCCCTCTAGTTGCTGAGCGTGGGCTTCAGTAGTTGGAGCACACAGGTTCAGTAGTCGTGGCCCATGGGCTTAGTTGCTCTGTGACAGGTGGAATCTTCTGGCACCAGAGAACAAACCTGTATCCCGTGCACTGGCAGGCAGATTCCTATCCACTGAGCCACCAAGGAAGTACCTGTTGTACACTTTACACTTGCCCAATGTTATATGTCAATTATATCTCAATATAGTTGAAAAAAATCACTTGGGTTTACTCATTTCTTCATGTCTTCATTTCTTTGTGATGGCTCCCATGTCACTTCAAACATATAAATTTGTATACTTTTCTCTTGTTAAAAAGATGAATAAATAAAAAATAAAGTTCAGTCTCATTCTTTCTACTGCCCCAACTTGCCTACACAGAATAGTATGTAAAGAAAAGAGTTTACTGATACATAATTCAGATACCAAAGAATTCAATTCAGTGGTTTTTTAGTATATTCACAAGATTTTGAGACTATCCCCATTATCTAATCCCAGAACATTTCCATCACCCCAAAGAGAAACCCCAAACCAACTAGCAGTCATTCTCCATTCTCCTTGTCTGCCAGGCCCCTAACAACCACTTTCTATCTCTATGGATCTCTTTACTGATAATGACTAGTTTATTCTCTGTATCTATAGGTGTGTTTCATTTTATTATTTGTGTTCATTTGTTTTATAGTTCAGATTCCACATATAAATGACAACATACAGTCTTTGTCTTTCTCTGTATGACTTATTTCACTAAATATAATAATCTCTAGGTCCATACATATTGTTGCAAATGACAGAATTGTATTCCCTTTTATGTTGGAGTAATAGGCAGTTATGCATGTATGTTTTGTGTGTGTGTACATTTTGGTTTGTTTCCTTTTCCTTAAAAGAAAGATTCCAAAAAATATTGCTATAATTTATGTCAAAGAGTGTTTTGCCTATGTTTTCTTCTAGGAC
Source organism: Bubalus kerabau (assembly GCF_029407905.1). NCBI lineage: Eukaryota > Metazoa > Chordata > Mammalia > Artiodactyla > Bovidae > Bubalus > Bubalus kerabau. Next base: position 22,575,303 of record NC_073638.1, on the reverse strand, counting down.
TTTTCCAGGTTTACACTGTGGTCTTTAATCTATTTTGAGTTTATGGTCATATACAGCATGAGAAAATATCCCAATCTCATTCTTTTACATGTAGCTGATTTTTTCCAGCACCACTTATTGAAGAGACTATCCTTTCCCATTGTATATTATTGCCTACTTTGTCATAGATTAATTGGCCAAAAGTCATAGATTAATTGACCAAAAGTCATAGATTAATTGAATGTTGAAGTTTGTCCAAATCTTTTTCTGTATCTGTTGAGATGATTATATGATTTTTATTCTCTGACCTTTTATTCTTTTAATTTAATTTTATTTTTTATTATTATTTTTAATTTAAATTTATTTATTTTAATTGGAGGCTAATTACTTTACAGTATTGTATTGGCTTTGCCACACATCAACATGAATCTGCCACAGGTGTACACGTGATCCCTATCCTGAACCCCCCTCCCCCCTCCCTCCCCGTACCATCCCTCTGGGTCATCCCAGTGCACCAGCCCCAAGCTTCCTGTATCCTGCATTGAACCTGGACTGGCGACTCGTTTCATATATGATATTATACATATTTCAATGCCATTCTCCCAAATCATCCCACCCTCTCCCTCTCCCACAGAGTCCAAAAGACTGTTCTATCCATCTGTGTCTCTTGCTGTCTCGCATACAGGGTTATTGTTACCATCTTTCTAAATTCTGTATATATGCATTAGTATACTGTATTGGTGTTTTTATTTCTGGCTTACTTCACTCTGTATAATAGGCTCCAGTTTCATCCACCTCATTGGAGCTGATTCAAATGTATTCTTTTTAATGGCTGAATAATACTCCATCGTGTATATGTACCACAGCTTTCTTATCCATTCATCTGCTGATGGACCTTTTAAAGTCTTTTTAAAATTCATTTATTTACTGGCTATGCAGGGTCTTCACTGCCGCATGGGCTTTTCTCTAGTTAGAGTGAGCGGGGGCTACTCTCAAGTTGCAGAACACAAGCTTCTCATTGTGGTGGCTTCTCCTGCTGTGGAGCATGGGCTCTAGGGCACGTGGGCTTCAGTAGCTGTGGTGTGAGGGCTTAGCAGTTGTGGCTCCTGGGCTCTACGGCACAGGTTCAATAGTTGTGGCACACAGGCTTAGCTGCTCGGCAGCATGTAAGATCTTCCCAGACCAGGGATCAAACCCATGTCTCATGCATTGGCAGGCAGATTCCTTACCGCTGAGCCACCAGCCCCTATTCTTTAAATTTTTAATGTGGTGTATCACATTGACTGATGTGCAGATATTAAATTATTCTTGCCTCCCTGGGATAAATCCCACTTGACCAAGGTGTATGATCCTTTTAATATTGTTAATGTAATGATTTGATTTCCTAATATTTTGTTGAGGATTTTTGTGTCTATGATCATCCATGATGTGTGTGTGTGCGCTAAGTCACTTGTCTTTGTGACCGTGTGGACCATAGCCCGCCAGCCTCTTCTGTCCATGGGATTCTCCAGGCAAGAATACTGGAGTGGGTTCCCATGCCCTTCCCCAGGGGATCTTCCCAACCCAGGGATCAAACCACGTCTCTTATATCTCCTGCATTGGCAGGCATGTTCTTTACCGCTAGCACCACCTGGGAAGCTCTCATCCATGATATTTGCCTATAATTTTCTTTTTCTGTGATATCTTTATCAGGTTTCAGTATCAAGGTGATGCTGGCTTTGTTGAATGAGTTCAGTGCAGTTGTCTTGAAATTTTTTGGAATAGTTTAAGAAGGATAAGTAAGTCTTTTCTAAATGTTTGGTAGAATTCACCTGTGAAGCTATCTAGTCCTGGACTTTGGTTTGCTGGGAGTTTTATTTTATTACTGATTCAATATCACTACCTGTAATTGGTCTGTTCATATTTCCTGTTTCATCTTGGTTCAGGCTTGGGAGATTGCACGTTTCTAGGAACTTGCCTATTGCTTCTAGGTAGTCCATTTTATTATAGTTATTTTAGTAGTCTCTTAGGCACCGTTGTATTTCTGTGGTGTTGGTTTAACTTCTGCTTTTTATCTGATTTTATTGATTTGGGTCCTCCCTTGGACCCTGGGATCTCTGGGGGTTCCAGGTCTAGTGCCTGTACACCGGAGTGTGGGGACAAGTCCTGGGCCTTCTAGTGGAAGGGCCTTGTCCAGTAGCGGCTCTGGGCTCTGGGGGTATTAAGGCAGCCTGTCTGCTGGTAGCTGGTGCTGTGCCCCACCCCGGGTAGTTGCTTGGCCTGAGGTGTCCCATTATTGGCGTCAAAAGCCTGGTGGGTAGGGCTGAGTCCTGGCACTAATAAGCTAGGGGAAGGATAAAAAACACGAGACTTGCAGCACCAGTGTCCTGTGGCAGATTGAGCTCCCAGGAATGGCTGCTGCCAGTGTTTATATCCCTGGGATGAGCCCCAGTTTCCTCTTGCCTCTCCAGGAGACTCTCCAAGATCAGCAGGTGGGTCTGATCCAGGTTCCTTTCCCATTACTGCTTCTGCCCTGGGTCCTGGAGCATGTGAGATTTTGTATGCATGCTTTAAGAGTGGATTCTCTATTTTCCCCAGCCCTGTAGGTCTCCCAAAAGTAAGCTCTGCTGGCCTTCAAAGCCAAACCTTCTAAGGGCTTGTTTTTCCAGTTCAAGACCCCCAGGCTGGTGAGCTTGATGTGGGGCTCAGATCCCTTATTCCTTGTGGAGAACCTCCAGAATTGTCACTATTTTCTCAGGGGGTATGGGTCTCGACAACTCCTCACCTCTTACTTTTCCCCTTGTGGTTCCTTCTCTATGTCTTTACTTGTAGATCTTTTCTGGTAGAAACCAGCCTTTCTCATCAATAGTTGCTGTACAAATAGTTGCAGTTCTGTGTGCCCATGAGAGGAGGTGAGTAGAAGTGGAGTCCTTCTACTCCACCATCTTTCCACACTGTCTTGATTACAATACCTTCATAGTTTTGAAATTGCTAAGTGTGAGTTCTCCAACATTATTGTTGTTATTGTTTCAAGATCATTTTGGCTTTTATGAGTTCCTTGTTGTAGTTTTCAGTATATAATCTTGCATTTCTTTTCTTAAATGTATTGAATATCTTTACTGAATATCTTCAAGTTTATTGATACTTTCTTCTGCCAGTTAAAATCTGTTCTTAAGTCCTTCTAGTGAATTTTTCCTTTCAGTTTTACTTTTCAACTACAAATTTTCTGTTTGGTTCTTTTTATCATTTCTATCTCTTTATTAATATTCCTTTTTTGTTGAGACATCATTCTTACACTTTTCTTTTATTCTTTAAACATGGCTTCTGTTAGTTCTTTGAACATATTTACAATAATTGAATTAATATTTCTGTCTAGTAAATCCAACATCTGGACTTCTTCAAGGATGGTTTCTATTGGCTTGGATTTTTTTTTCTATAAACAGAACATATTTTTGTTCATTTGTATGTTTCATAATTTTTTGTTGAAAATTGAACATTTAAAAAAATATAATGTGACCATTGACCATTCTGTACACCCAATTCCCCTCCTTCCTAGGATTTGTTGTAGTTCCTGTTGGTTATTATTTGTTGTTGCTCCTGCTGTCTGTTAAGCAACTTTTCTAAATTCATTCTGCAAAGTCAATATTCCTTATTATGTGTGGCCACTGAAGTCTCTGCTCAGTTAGCTGGTTGTTGTTTAGTTGATAAATCCAATTCTTTGCAACCCCATAGACTGTATCCCACCAGGTTCCTCTATCCATGGGATTTCACAGGCAAGAATACTGGAGTGAGTTGTCATTTCCTTCTCCAGGGAATTTTCCCAACCCAGGGATCAAAACTGGGTCTCCTACTTTGCAGGCAGATTCTTTATTACTGAGCCACAGCGGAAGCCCTCAGTTAGCTTAGAAGTCAGTTAATGAATAGACAGAGATTTCCTAAACATCTTGAACCAATAAGTCTCTCAGCCTTTGGCAGCTTCCTCTTAGCTTCCTCTGTGTGCATTTTAAAGCATGAGTTCACTGGTCGAATGAGCATTTTACAACTCTGCCTTAGCTGCATTCTTCTCTCGTGTAGACCCTCAAGGTCAGCCACAGATGAGATAAGGGCTTTCTCAGATTTTTTCTGGGCCTGTGCATAGCTCTGTTCGTGCAGGTGGACTTTCAGATTCCCAGGGATTTGTCAGAGCTTGCCAAGGCCCCTAGTCAAAACCTCATTCTCCAGTTTTTTCTTTTACATTTTTGCTCAGCTCCTTGTTAGTTGCAACCACTGCCTCAGGCAGCTGCAATGTTAAAAAACTTTCCAATGATAAAGAATTTTAAATAAGAACTCAGAGTAAATAACCCAAAAGTAGGCATTGTCATGCACGTCACCCAGTTGTGTCCAACTCTTTGTGACCCCAGGGACTGTAGCCCACCAGACTCCTCTATCCATGGAATTTTCCAGGCAGGAATACTGGAGTGGGTTGCCATTTCCTTTCCCAGGGGATCTTTCTGACCCAGGGGTTGAACTCGTGTCTCCACATTGGCAGGCAGATTCTTCACCACTGTGCCGCCTGGGAAGCCCATAAAAGTAGGAATTAAGTGGCTCAATAAAGGTCACAAATCAATAGCCTAAAGTAGTCAGGACTCATAACACAAAAGAGAAAACTGAGCTCATAAAAAAAAAATTGGTAATATAGTGTCAACATATTTTGTTCTTAGTTCTGCATATAACACTGTGTCAGGAAGACACAAAGGATTTTACTGAGTTTACTGGGTTACTGAAAATAGAATATCTTATGTCAAGGGAACAGCAACTCTTTAGCAGTATTTAATGAAACGTTTTTGCTCAATATTCCCTCTTTTCAAAAGAAACTAGGAATCTAGATTTTGTTCCTTATTTTAAAAATAATAAACAGTGCACAGAACAAAGGACATTTCCAGGTTTAGTTCAGACTGATGTTCACCATTTTGGAAACTCTGTAATACTTGGGTAAAGTCTATGTTAAAGAGAATATAGAAATATCTGATTTAAATAAATGAAGTTCCAAATACAAGCAATGATCTTCTTAACATATGCACAAAACACCAAAATTTATGTTAACAGCAATATAGCTGAAAGATGGTCAGATTGGGTTTCAGAAAATGTTTTCGCAACTTGATTATATTGCTTAGTAAATATACAGGAACATCATTTACTCATCACTCTTTGATGAGAATAAAGTGACACATAGAAAATGCCTGGGAAGTCATAAAATACTTTAAAAATTCATAGCATCATAATTAAATTGTATTAATAATAATTATTAATTTCTTAAAAAAAAACTTTTCACTGACTATTTTCAACAAATATCCTAACAATAATGTTGTTTGCACAGAGAAAGTTCTGAAAGCTCTGAGAATTCATCTTTACAGACAATTTACAAATAGGTCACATAGTGACAACTCTCTGAAAATGAAGCTTTTTGGAGCACTCCAAACCATTCTTTCCCCTCCCTCTTGACCGCTAATTTGCTGGTCTTCATGACTATCACGGTTGCAAGGTTGTTGGTTTCTAAGGCTACCTAAAGAGGTGGGGTGAGAGGGATGGGAACAGGGATGGGAACAAGTTAAAATGTCATGATGCTCACTGTGCTTAATGAGATTTAGCCATTTTTTCTTAGACAAATGCTCCTCGAATTGCTGCAAGTTTTGGTGATTTCTAGAGTCCTGAAAAAGTTGACTTTGTTTTTGCTTATCACTTTTCTAGAGGAGGGGGTTTTTCAGAGGTCCTTGCTCCACCATTTTGTAAGTGCGTCTCTCGAAGAAACATGTATAAATATCTTTTTGACTGAAGTCTACGTTTTTTGTTTTCCTTCTACTCACACAATAGAATACATCTTTCCTCTTCTCTCCTTCAGTGAGTGAATTAAAATCAGAGAAGAAATATGAAAAAACACATTTTCCGATTTTCTTCAGTAGTTTCCTTGTGTTATAGAGGAAAGTGTTAGGTAGGAGAAAGCTGTTTCTTTCCAAAGAAACAAATATAAATCCATAAGTACAGGCTTTCCAGTTCTGTGATAGTTACAAAATGAACTGGGACAGGAAGATGTGTTCGATTAAGGAGTATTGGAAAGGGTATGTAATATTCTATTAAAAAAAAAAAAAGTGCTTTAATGCCTGAGTTTCCTACACAGAGAAGAATGTAGTTTCTACACGGGCCAGGTAGGTTATGATTACTCAACTCCGAATCTCACTTTGCCAGTATTAACTCCTTCCCATAGCTTCCTTCACATATCAGAGGCTGAAGTGAATGAGATGCAAAATAAACCATGATCAGTACATTCCCTTTCTTGAGTGAAACTGGAACTGGTAAAGGGTCACAGAAACTAGGAGAGATTCGTTCGTGGTGATATCTTGGGCCAAATTCCAGAAGCCCAAGGGAGGAGCGGGCAGGACATTTGCATGTATGACATTGCCCGGAAGATCCAGCCCCAGAGCATATAAACAGGTGAGTTGTCGCTTTTACCCAGTTCCAGGCTCAGCAGTTTGCAAGCAGACTGAAACCATGGCAATCCTGAGGCCCCTGTTTCTGCCCCTGGGATTGCTTCTGTGCCTCTGGCTTCTGTGTTCTCCTGCCAGCTGTACAAATTCCACTACCAATTGCAAGCCGTTCTTGTCAGTCACCACCAAGAAATCCTCACTAATCCACATCAGCCCAGATGTCTATAAGAGCAACACACTCTACACAGGTAAGTAGAAGCCGTTCTCTCTGCTTTCCTTTGTTCTCTGAAGGGAGATCAAGCCAGAATTGCAGGACATACCTCTCCATCCCTGCTCTCAATGACACACACAGCGTGTGTCTTTGACCTGGTTGGGACGTCGACTGCAGAAGAAGGGAGAATGAGAATGTGGGAATGGGTAGATTGGATGGGACGCTTCCTGCACGCCCCCTCTGTGAAACTGAGCCACGAGAGTCAGGATGCCCTAACACTCAGGTTAAGCGAGTCACAGCAAGAGCACAACTGTGGCAAGTTCTCTCACTTAAAGTGGTCTTAAACTGTCTGTATTTGGGAGTGGGGAGGCATTTTTATTATTTTAAGAAGCAATAATTGCACCTCAGTTTGTAGTCTTTTCCCATCCACTTGATAAAACGATGCCACCATGGATGATCGTATACTGTGCAACTCCAGAAAACACTGTTCACATTCAGTCTATGGGCAGAACATCCAGTGAGTTAGACAGGGAAAGCGTTACCGCCCCACCCGGTAAATGAGGAGTCTGAAGCTGAGAGAAGTTAGATGACTTGCTCAGGGTCTCACAGCTAGTAAGTGGCATAAGTGCCTCTTGAATCTTAGTCTTTTCATTCTTAATCCAGTGCTTTTCCTTGATGTGCCTAGAACTATTATATAAACATCCCTTTGGGGATCAGTCAGACCTACAAGTCAAGGCAAGTGCTCTCTAATACAACGTTCATAATAACAATAAATTTAATATGGTTGTTTACGTGTACCAATACATTTAGCCCTCACGACGACCTGCTGGGTAGATGCTTTTGTCATCCCCTGTTTGTAAATGAGAAAACAGGCGGAGATGCCAGGGAATCGCTCAGGTCACAGAGCCACTTAAATGATGGACCTGGGATCTGAACTTGAGCTTTCTAGCTTCAGAGACCCTTCTCTTAATCACAACACTGTACAGCTCTCAATTACAGGAGTGAGAGCTGAGACATCTTCCTGTGTTCTTTTTTTTTTTTTAACTTTATATAATTGTATTAGTTTTGCCAAATATCAAAATGAATCCGCCATGTGTTCTGAGTACTGATCTAAGGGGAAACGCTAGTATCACCTGCATTTTACAGATGAGAACTGAGACCCAGGGGAGTTAAAGTTTTACCCAAGGTCACTAGTAGAGTGTACCGCTAATATTTGAACCTAAAGAATAGCCACGAGTTGTCCAGCTTTGTCCAGTCAGGCTGTCCAGCTTCAGAGTCTGCCTCCTCATCTACCATGTTACCCTGCCTCTGTTAGAACTCTCACCAAATCTTGCAGAGAACACTGGAGTGGTCCCCACACCCACAGTCCACAGATTCCAGGCTTGAGCAGGAGAATGACTGTCGCCTGCCCCCACACACTCATTCTGGCTAGTCCTTTTTCCTGTTTTGTTTTGTTTTTTTTTCACCTTGGGGACTGTCACTAAGTGCCTCGGCTGTGGCAAGGCTCCCTATGTCTGACTCCCTCAGGCAGAGGATCTTGTTCTAACCAAGGCAGGGAGGATGATCTTGTGATTCAAGATGAGGCCCAGGAGGTGTGGGCTTGTGTACAGGGAAGAGTGAGAGCTTGCATACAGGGAAGGATCTGGGTAGTCAGAGATCTCAGATGTCTGACTTAAGATAACAAACACATGAGGTGAGGAATTTTGCTGTTGAAATGGAAGAGAAAGAAACCTATCTTGTGAAGATGCAAAGGGTGTGGGTGGGGCAGTTAGAGGTGGTGGTAGCAGAGAAATCTTCTGAAAGTAGGAACACAGGAGAAAGAAGAACCATAAGACAATCCGTAAGACGACCCATAAGGGAACGTGCCAGATGAGATGGACATGACATTTACCGAGGCATCAGGTACCAGAAGCAGAAACTAAGACTCATTGAACATCTGCTATGCGTCATGCATGTCTCTAAACTTCATCTGATTTCCTCTCAGTACAGAAATGTGCTAAAGCTTTGTGATAAACTGACTCACTGTAGGAATGATTTAAGTTGAGAGTCAAGATCCTATGCCCTTGGATATGTGATGTATCAGATTCCACACCTGGAATTACACAACAGGCTCCATGATTTCCTTGTGTCATTACAGGACCTCCCTGGGATTCCCAGGACTTTTGGGAAGACCAAGTAAATGTCCACACAGGCCAACTGCTTCTCCTTATTTTAATATTGATTTTTTTTTTAATTTCAGGGTTTGTGTTAACATCGGTGAGACATGTATAAATGGTTTGGCAGGTTTCAAGGTACAGTTGCAACTCATGCAACATCATAGAATAGGTTCCCTGGGTCTGCCTTAATATCAGTCAAAGAAGTTCGTAAGGCAGTCGCATTTATAATACATTATAATGTGCGGGGTAAGCATCTGCCCCTGTTTTCACTTTGACAGGCAAGAGAAATTTAACTTGCTTGCCTTTTTTCCTGAACCTTCAGCTTTAAGGTACTGTGCAAGAGGTAATGCACAACTTTTTAAAAATCAATGAGCAGCTACTTTGTGCTTTCCAGGTACCCAGCACTGGATTGCCCAGATCCAGTGGGGAAACTAGAGTTACAGTACAAGCCAGAACGTAATTAAGTCCTCAACTCTATAGTTAAAAGTGTACATGATTCAGGAGTCAGAGGAAAAGAGAGCAGGATCTTGGAGAGTAAGTGGGGGTGAGATGTGAGACGAGAAGGAAGATTCCAGGCAGGCACCAGATATGAACAAGGGTGAGCGGCCTGCAAGCCAGGTGCGTCTGCAGAATAGAGGAAGCTTCGCTATCCTAGAGGAGGGGTACAATCCGCAGAGTGAGTGGGGTTACGACAGTCATGAGAGCCGTGTGCTGGGTGTTGGGAACAACAGAACAGAAGCAGAAATACAAAACCAAAAATGTTTAGAGGGTCTAGAAAGAAAAGCACTTTGAAGACTTTGGACAGGTGTGGGTCCTCAGGTGGCAGTCTGAAGGGAGGGGGCCATGGAGGTCAGGAATCTAAATAATACAGATAACTAGGAGGGATGAAAGGAGGATATAAGCCAGAGAGAAAGAGAAAGCAGAAGGGCAAAGGCAAGCTCAGAGCCCCCCTCCCTTCCCTCACCCTCCACAACAGGACCAAGACAGGCTTGATGATGACTGGATGACACTGTTGCTCATTAGCATCCACCCCACCACCATGCATAGGTATTAAGGACAAATATCAGATTCTAGCTGAGCAAGTCAGGGCCAGGGGATCTGGCTCAGCAACCTTAACTGGCAAAAACAAACAGAACAGAGAACTGTTTCGTGCTAAGAATAACGATGACAACTTTTCCAACACCCACAAGTACTAAAGTTTTTACATTCCTCTCTTCGCTATCCCAAGAACATTTCAAGATAAAGTATCATGATCTCCATGCAATGAAAGATAATGTCATTGTCCTCATACCTAGAATCAAGCCTAATGCAAAGCATAAATATTTGTGGAGTGAATGATGGACAGAAAAGAAACCAAGGATCAGAGGTGAAGTGACTTGGTCCTAAATGCTAGGGCTAGGATTCAGATCCAGGACTGTCTGCTCTTATCATGCTACATGGTCAGTTTTCTTTATTTTGTAAAGGAGAGGCTGTTGAAGGAATTTGGGGTGGTTGGGAGGGCCCTAGAGAATAATACCCTTAGGATTGAGAAACTTGTTCAGAAGGGATCTTCTAAGGGAGGAAATGGACAAACTGAAATATTCTCTTGAAATTCCCTCCCTAATACACTTTGGAATGCTGAAAATAGCATGTGGAATTCACAAGTATCAGTAGCCCACGCCACTGTGGGCACACGCTGGGCTAAGTCAATAGGTAAGATTCACTGAGTAGAGTGGAACAGGGAACCCTAAGCGGTTATTTGATATTAGGTGCTTGGATTAGGGCCTCTGGGTCTCAGAGCCCCACCTCCCTTCCCTCACCCTCCACAGCAGAGACCAAGAACATCAGCATTTCTGGAGCCAGCAAATAGATTTTGTTTGACTAGGCAGTAACAGACCCTTATTTCCTGAAGCACTTCCCAGGAGGCCCACTTGAGCTTTTCAGATACATCTACAGCTTCAATCCCCCCACTTCACTATCATGCCACCCACCCACCCACAAAGGACAGAACTCTCATCTCGCAGATAGGAACAGGACTCAAGAGGTTAAAAGTCAGCCAGGATCTCATCCCTGGTATGTAGCAAAGCCAGGACCGGAGCACAGGTCTTCTTTTGTCTACCTTTTCCTGTAGAAAACTTGGAAAACACAAAAAAAGAACTAGGAAGAAAATAAAAATCATCTATAATTGCACAATCAGGAAATCCTCATAGCTAATATTGATGTACTTCCTTCCTGATTTTTTTCAACTTATTTTATATTTGATTAAAATGGGACCATACTTTATTTACATACTAATTGTAACTTTCTTTTTTCATATTTAATTTTGATTTTATGACCCCATCTCTCATCTCACTGCACAGACAGCTGACTGTTTCCTTAATTCCTTCTAGTGTCAACTCAAGTGAGCCATGGTATTATCTCTGTGGTCTTGGAAGCACGGGACCAGAACAACTCAGTCATTGGCTCCTGGGAAAACCCCAGCAACCATTGTGAAGGCAGAGCTGGGTACTACTTGAAGGGTAATTTCAGCACGCTCTTCAAGGCAAAATGGATGTCTCCTAATTCCACGGACATAACTGCAGTCAAGATAAAGTAAGAAATGATCCATAAATGATTTGCTCTGGGGCTTTTACAATTTCATACTGGGTTTGTACAGTTTTATACTGACCTTGGAGGATTCAAAATACAATCCAGATATGATGTGAAGAATTCAGTAGCTGCACTCCTTTTCTGCCTCACCATTCTTTGTCCTACGTTTTATCTGCAAAAGTTTATACATCACACATACACACACACACAGACACAAACACACAAGGTATGCTCAACAAACAGAAAAAAATTGGTGTTAAAGACAAACCCAGAGCTGGAGAGTAGTTAAAGCAAAATGAATGAATGAATGAATGGATAAACACAGATTTTATTTGGGACTATTGCAATAAGAGAAAAGAGAACTCAGTATAGAACCAGTCTCAATTCTGAATACAACATGGGCAAGTGTGAGTTTATAGCCAAGAAACAGGGTAGGGGGTGAGTGGATGGAAAATCAGTAAGAGGAAACATCAAAACCTGTAAGAGGGACCCTGGCTAAACTGACCTAATAGGATTCCTGCTGAAGGCAGGCCAAGGTGATCAGATATCACCTGGGGATAGCAGAGGATGAGGAATTCAATCAGATAATAAGGGTGATCAGATATCAAGGGTGGGAGGTTCTTGCTAAATTGACTTATGAGGAGTCTGGTTAAAGCTGGATTTTACAAGGAAGTGCACAGATGGGTAGGAGAAGGTTCTAGAACCTGACTAAAGTTTGGATTGAGAAAGAACCCATGTCATTGGCACCCAATTTGCTTCAAATTCTCTATATTCCCCTGCTACTTCCACCCAATTCACTCCTATTAGTCTGGGGCTGACAGAACTCCAGAGCCAGGCAGGGTTGGGGGCGGCAGTAGCAAACAGTTAAAAATAAAGACACTCGTCCTGAAATCATCTGGCTACCTTGGCACTGCCCTCTCTGCCAAGCCCTGTGCAGTCGAAGGAGACTTGCTAAATTGAGGGTGCAGAGAAGCTGCCTGTAGCCAAGAGCCTGCAGGACGGGTGCTCTTAGCCCCCACTGTTATTGAACCAAACCCTCCACTTGCCTGCTGCAAAACACAGCCAATGTACTGACACTAGGTGGTGGTGATGAAAGAAAGGATAGTGTTTACTGAAGGCACCGAGGGAGGAAAATGGGTGGCTCAGGCACGAAAGACCTGGTCTGATGGCCCTCAGGGGAAGGTCCTTCAAAGGCCATATCTGGGGTGAAGTTTGCAAGGGGCATGACTTTCTTCTGATTCACCAGTGGTGGTGAGGTGACAGAGTGATGTTTCAGGAGTCCTAATCATCAGCCTTCTGATTCCAGACAGTCTGGGGTCTGTGTGCCTGTGGTCAGCATGTAGTCGGCGTCCTCCACCTGGGCAGGCGGTGGTCTTAGTTTCTGAAGAACAACGCAAAGATATGTGTGATATTGTTATGTATATCCCTTGAAGAGAACTAGGACTCTGTTTTATCACTGAAGTATGGTTTCTTGATTGTCTTTCCCTTGTTTCTGCCTTTCCTCACTTCCCTAATTAGTTACTGATGGGTCTGTTCTTTGGAACTCAAGGAGGGTCTAGGAAATTAAAGCCTTTTTCAACAAACAAGAAATGGGGGAGTATGGAGGGGTTTTTGTACCAGAGTGGGCCTCCAGGGTCCTGCTTGGTTTTAGTCTCCCCTATTCTTTGATACTCCTCAATCCTAAGGGGAATAGGAATAGGGAGAAGTGTCGGCATAAGAAAGAGAATAGAGTTTTGGATAGAGAGGTTAGTCACAAACTCAGCAGGGGATCTCAGTTTTAGCGGGACTCAGTTTCACCACTACACAGAGAATCATTTTTTAAAACATAGATGCATTTTGGAAATGGCTTGCTAGCAGAACGTGTGATCACTGTACAATAAAATTGGCTTCCTAGTGTCCCGCAAAATGGACACAGATTCTGAGGTGAGGCCACCGGGGACTTGCATTACAGTTTAAGAGAAAATTCCTCTCACTCCCGGTTAGGGATTTGTTTTCAGGTTCTCATCAAGGACCAAATGTTGTGAGGTCCTTATACTTTCAGACTGCCCTTTTGTACTGAAAGAGCAGGTCTGATCATCAGGCCATGTCCACTATGTCCAGGTCTTTGTAGACAGTGATGATGGTCATGTTATCAGGCTTCTCCACCCTCTCCTGCCACACCCTGGGCCTGGTCAAACCTAGCTGTCTCTGGAGCTCTGGATGGGGTACTGTTATGTCCACAGAGTGACTTGCAAGGGTAGAATCCAAAGGAAGCTGCTACCACCCAGCCTCACAATGACAGCAGCCTTTTAGAAGCCAGCCAGGAGCAATGAGAGCAATGACTTTCCTTTCATCTCACCTCCTAAAGTCCTCCACACTTCCTGCAACAATAGATGATTTACGAAGTGCACATGCAGCATTGTCTGACAATGCCTTGCTGTGCAGTGAGGCTGACGAGGGAAGGGAGGTAGCACCAGGGCTAGAGGAAGCCCACTGTGCTGGGTAGGGCACAAAGGGGAACAGGAGGGGGTTCCTGCCCAGAATGTTACAGCGAGGACTGGGGAGGCAGGGCCTATGCAACAGTATGACTGAGCTTATACATCACTTCCTCAGAAAGCATTCCCCGAAGCCCCACATCAAGTCCCGCTCCCAGTTTACTTACTCTCATCACTGCCACTGCTTCATCCAAACACGTGTCGCAGCGGTGACCAATTTACTCGTCAGTCGATTATTTGTTTCAAGTCTTTCTCTCTGAAGGGACTCGAAGTGCCACCGGGGTAAGAACCAGGTTTGCAGTGTTCACCACTGTCCCCATAGCATCAAGCATAGGGGTTGGCATGTAATGCACTCTCTTTAACTGTTAATGCCTGGACAAGATTGTTGCTGTTCAGTCACCAAGTCGTGTCTCAGTCTTTGTGACCCCATGCACTGCAGCACACCAGGCTTCCCTGTCCTTCGCTATCTCACCGAATTTGCTCAAACTCATGTCCATCGAGTGGGTGATGCTCTCCAACCATCTCATGGACAAGAGCCTGATATAATAACAGACCCACTGATATTAGAACAACACACCAGGCTGTACAGATCATTTAACAAACACGGAGCACCACCTATGATGCTAAGTGTCAGGCATTGTCGATGACAGAACTGGCCCTTGAGGAGCTGGCCCTCCAGTGTGAGGAGAGGCACACAGCTAGGCTGTGCAGTCTCCCTGCTGCAGACCTATCTGGGTTCATGACAACAGGGAAAAGCAATGTCATAGAGGCTACTGTTGGGTCTGTGTGCAGATGTGCCTGGGACTAGTATTACAAGCAGAAAGACTGGCCTGAACAAAGACTGCACTGTACACCAGCCTGTGTGGAGTACAGGGTGGTGGAGTAGATGGGGGAGAGGAGTGGACATGAGCTCATCTGGAGTAAGATCATGGAGGTTCTTAGTCAAGCCAATATAGAGAAGATCACTACTGAACGATCTGCTAGATGTGCTATAAAGTTATTGTTCAGTCACTAAGTTCTGTATGACTCTTTGCAACCCCATGAATTACAGCATGCCAGGCTTCCCTGTCCCGCACTATCTCCCTGAGTTTGCTCAAACTCATGTCCATTGAGTCAGTAATGCTATCCAACCATCCCATCCTCTGTCACCCCGTTCTCCTCTTGCCCTTAATCTTTCCTAGCATCAGGGTCTTTTCCAATGAGTCAGTTCTTTGCATCAGGTGGCCAGAGTATTGGAGTTTCACCTTTAGCACCAGTCCCTCCAATGAATATTCAGGGATGATCTCCTATTTAGCATTGACTGGCTTGATCTCCTTGCTGTTCAAGGGACTCTCAACAGTCTTCTCCAACACCATGGTTCAAAAGCATCCATTTATCAGTGCTCAGCTTTCTTTATGGCCCAACTCTCACATCCATATGTGACTACTGGAAAAACCATAGCTTTGACTAGACGGACCTTTGTTGGCAAAGTGATGTAAATAAAGTGATGTGCTTATAAAGTATGTAAGCACAAAAGGAACTAAGAGGTTGGGGTCCCCTAGGAAGGCAGCCATGTGAGCTGAGCTTGTGAATTCCTCACCATTAACTCTCCTCGATTTGCCCTCCACAGCATCTACACTGTCAATTCCCTGAGAAATGCTGAACTTGATTCCATAACACTGCCGCAAGTTGGTAAGTTCCTCTGCAGCCTATTTACATATCTGGCAGTGAAATCCATCAGCCTGGAAAATAATCCTGTGGGTGCCCTAGAAAAAAAAAGAGTCTACTTGTGCATTACCCAGATACCAGCTGAGTCTGTCAGCACCTTGAGATCTCATAAGATAAGCTCAACCCTGTGCCCTGTGGGAAACGAAAGCCAGTTCCAGCGGGCCTTTTATTCTCATGGTCACTTGTGGCTCCAGACTCCAGCTTCCTCAGGAGCTCTTTCCATATCTGCAGGGATATGTTCCTTCCTCAATTTCTATAATAATCGCCCCTCGCACAAAGCCTTCATAGGTATAGCAGACCCTACTGAAGAGTTTAAGGGAAGAGAAGAGGGATTTGTACAAAGAAGGGCTGATAACAATGAAAACCAATAATGCCACTAGTTCTCAAGGTGGCCTCTGGCCTCCAACACAACCAGGGATTTCCACTTACCTTTACCAGGCTGTCGTCCTCAACTTCAAACCATCACGAGGCTCCTTGCCCTCTTTCTCTCCTTTCTCTGCCCCCTTCCTTCTCTCTTATCTCTCTCTGGGAAGCTAAAATGAATTCAAGAAACAGGTTCAGAAAAGACAGGTAGCTTGCCAAAGGCTACACAGAAACTAACGACAAAACCAGGGCTCAAATTCCACATCTTATACTCCTCTCCACTTTTCTTGAACTTACATTAAAACTATAAATACAATCTTTTTTTTCTAATTAAGTTTTAAAATACAAGCTTCAGCCAAGAACAGGAAACATTAGTCTTTCTCAATGCCCAGATAACAGGTCTTCCTCGTGAGCCCTCAAACACTGAAATACATCTAGTATGCTGCCCATTTTCCTGTCAGTCAAGCATTGCAAATGTGGTCAAAGACATATCTATTTTCCACAACAGATGTTAAAGTGATCATGCCAAATCAAGCTATTTTACAAAAACATTAACTGTTTCTTTGGTGGCTTCCCTTTGTGAAAAGATTGGGATATTATTCTCTTTCCAGGACATTTTCAAAATGAACACTCATATACATACAAGGAAAAGAAAAAAAAGTTTGTTTCTAGTCAGGACCCCTTGGTGCTCAGTTCCTCAGTCGTGTCCGACTCTTTGTGACCCTATGGGCTATAGCCCGCCAGGCTCGTCTGTGCATAGAGTTTTTCAGGCAAGACTACTGGAGTGGGTTGCCATTTCCTACTCCAGGGTATCTTCCTGACCCAGAGATCGAACCCATGTCTCATGCGTCTCCTGAACTGGCAGGCTGATTATCACTGAGCCACCTGGAAAGCCCCCCAGAACTCCTTAGAGCCACACTAATAAAATAAAGATTTTTAAAAAATAAGGAAAAGAAAGCATTTGTGTTCAGACTTTTGGCTCAGTGGTGTGCTAGAGAAACATTTGCCCTGAGGAAATGCTAAATGAGATAGACAATGCCACAAAGCTGGAAGGCACTTCCAGGTGGGCAGAATGCAGAAAGGTCTGAGCAAATTACTGGGCATTTCCCTCCTCCTTCTTTATAGTCCCTTCCATGGTTCACTCAGACCATTGGAGGTGTCATTGCCAAGCTCCAGCTTTCCAGGAGCAGACAGCCTCCCAGGGATATAGGCCTAGCTTTCTCTGCTTCTTTGCAAGGCAACCTCAGAGAACCAACATGTGGTCAGATCACCGTGAGAATGACCAGTGCCTCAGACACCACGAAAACGTATTCATGGGTTTGGACAGGACTTGTTTACACTTCCTTGAAAGCAGAGTTAGCCATCCTCAGGTCTGGATGGTGTCTAGCTCTTACAACCTTTGAAATTAGCAAAAATTAAACATTTGTACTGATTGATCAAATATAATATTAAGGACATGAGGACATTTGAGGGCAGACTACTTTCCCAATAGCAAATTTGGTAGTTATATAAGTTCAGTATAAATTCGGTAGTTATATAAGTTCAGTATAAAGTCCTTCTTCCATAGACCTTAAGGTCAGAGTGTTTATTTTTTGATCCTTGACATTCTGTACCCCCTGGCTTCCCTCTCCTCTACACACACTCAACCCTTGAGAAAGGGCCATTGAATTGTGCCTATGAACTCCGGTCCCAGCATTCTCTCACATTAGCCTCCCTTCTGTAGTGCCCACTCACCACCAAAAAGAGGTTCTGATGCCAGTGTTGTTTTGTTTTTTTTTCCCCAGGGACTGTGACCATCAAGCATGTCTCAACCAAGCAGGTCGTAACGACCCCAACCCACAAACCAACCTCGGCCCCCCCGAAACCAACCACAAACCCACAGAAAACAACCACAAACCACTCCATACCAACCACTACCATCCCCAAGCCAACCACAAGCCTCCACACATCCCACCCCAAACTAACCACAACCCACAAAAGCTCAGCCAACAGAGCCTTCCTCTGCCCCATGAGAGAGGCCATCCAGATCCTGCTCATCTTTCTCATCAGCGCACTCCTCTTCTAGAAGGAAGCGGAGGGAATGACTGCTCCTGGCTCCACTGCATCCTTCTGTGTTCAGTCCCAACCCAGGGCTCTGACCTGTGTGAATGACCTCTGTGAATGATTTGCGCTCTCAGACGTACAACGCTACTGCCGCTGCTCCAGATCCAAATGGAGACCTGAGGGTCACCTAGACCCGATCTAGGTGTAACTTGGAATTCTGGCTCCTAACCGAACGTGCTGGCAGCCAGTTCCCTAGCCAATCTAAACTTCTATTTAGATGTGAAACCAGTAGCATCTACAGGGCAAGAAAATAACAATGTACCGTGTCTGAGTAGCCAAGGATAGTAGAAAGGCATTATTTTCTGTCATACCAAATAGACTGTACCTCAAGCAAGAATAATGAATGTGTTAAATTCAAATATGTCTTTAACGAGTGATTAACTGAAAATACAGAAAATGTCATCTAATTTAATCACTTATGTGAGCATTAAAAAGAAATCAATGGATTTAAAATAGATAACTAATAAAGACCAATTGTATAGCACAGGTAGCTCTACTCAATATACCATAGTGACCTATATGGGAAAAGAATCTTAAAAAGACTGGATATATGTATATGTAAAACTGATTCACTTTGCTATACACCTGAAACTAACACATTTTAAATCAACTATACGCCAATAAAAATTTTTTTAAAAAACCCAATGGAATGGTGAGAGTGTGTGTTTTTAAGGCCAGATATAAGAGTAAAATTTTAATTTTTCTCAGGTGCAATTTGGTCATTTTTCCCCTCCTGGTAATTTCCACTAAAACAAAAGGGCAAAATATTTATAATACTCATAATGTAATATAAAGCCAAAAGAAAGCATGGCATTTCCAATAAAAAGCAACCCCATTTGACCTAATTAACCTTAAAAGCTTCTGCACATCAAAGGAAACTATTAGCAAGGTGAAAAGACAGCCTTCAGAATGGGAGAAGATAATAGCAAATGAAGCAACTGACAAACAACTAATCTCGAGAATATACAAGCAACTCCTACAGCTCAACTCCAGAAAAATAAATGACCCAATCAAAAAATGGGCCAAAGAACTAAATAGACATTTCTCCAAAGAAGACATACAGATGGCTAACAAACACATGAAAAGATGCTCAACATCACTCATTATCAGAGAAATGCAAATCAAAACCACTATGAGGTACCATTTCACACCAGTCAGAATGGCTGCAATCCAAAAGTCTACAAGTAATAAATGCTGGAGAGGGTGTGGAGAAAAGGGAACCCTCTTACACTGTTGGTGGGAATGCAAACTAGTACAGCCACTATGGAGAACAGTGTGGAGATTCCTTAAAAAACTGGAAATAGACATACCTTATGATCCAGCAATCCCACTGCTGGGCATACACACTGAGAAAACCAGAAGGGAAAGAGACACGAGTACCCCAATGTTCATCGCAGCACTGTTTATAATAGCCAGGACATGGAAGCAACCTAGATGTCCATCAGCAGATGAATGGATAAGCAAGCTGTGGTACATATACACAATGGAGTATTATTCAGCCATTAAAAAGAATACATTTGAATCAGTTCTAATGAGGTGGATGAAACTGGAGCCTATTATACAGAGTGAAGTAAGCCAGAAAGAAAAACACCAATACAGTATACTAACGCATATATATGGAATTTAGAAAGATGGTAACAATAACCCTGTGTACGAGACAGCAAAAGAGACACTGATGTATAGAACAGTCTTATGGACTCTGTGGGAGAGGGAGAGGGTGGGAAGATTTGGGAGAATGGCATTGAAACATGTAAAATATCATGTATGAAATGAGTTGCCAGTCCAGGTCCGATGCACGATACTGGATGCTTGGGGCTGGTGCACTGGGACGACCCAGAGGGATGGAATGGGGAGGGAGGAGGGAGGAGGGTTCAGGATGGGGAACACATGTAAACCTGTGGCGGATTCATTTTGATATTTGGCAAATCTAATACAGTTATGTAAAGTTTAAAAATAAAATAAAATTTAAAAAAAAAAAAAAAAAAGCAACCCCATTTTCTTTTAAAAGTTATGCTAAATTCCAGGATGCCAACATTCAGTGACTGGGTGCCAGCTTCCAGCTGGCCTTTCTCAGGGACCGCTTCTGTCAATCTCTTCTTTTTCCCTGTGAATAGGGCATACTTTCCCATTTTGTATGTCTTTAATTTTTGTCAAAAACAACATTTTGAATATTACAATGTGGTAACTCTGGAAACCAGATTCTGCCTTCCCATCAGGGAATGTTTTTAAGGGCTGCAATTATCCATTTGTCTTTTCTACACTGATTTTGCAAAGACTGTGTTCCTTGTTGAATGTGGTCCCTGAAGTCTCTTTTCTGTTATCTCAGTGGCCAGCCAGTGACCTGACAGATTTTCATATATGTCAAAATCTAGCAGCCTCTTTCCTCATTAAGCATTCCCCTAACAACTGGAGTTCAGTACAAGTTGACCCTGACAGATTTTGCTAGCTTACAGAAGGTCTCTCAGTGGAGGGGCCAATTCTGTGAGGTCCTTACTCTACCATTTCCTGTGACATCACTTGGTAGCCACTGTGAGTATTTGCCAGGCACTGTACTATGCAGTTTATGTGGCATCATCTCTCTTAACCCTCACAACAACCCTATAAGATAGAGCCATTTTACAGAGGAGCACACTCAGGCAGAGAGAGAGAGAAATAACTTTCCCAAAGTCACTCAGTGAACAGGTAGTGAAGCTGGGTTTTGAAGAGTGGGCTACACCACTTCAGAGCCTGCACCTTTACCTAGAACACCTTAAGGGCTCCCTGAGCGGCTCCTACATCACCTGGGATGCCCCAGAATAACCAGCTTCCCTGGGTCAAATGACAGGGAGAGGGTGTGGGTGTGTCTCGCCATCACGACAAGCAGGCTGCATGCTCCAGCGGTGCTCCTCCAGCCTCCACTTCTCTGCCACCATCTCCAAGATAAGTTGCAGTGAGTGAACCCCAACCCAACAAGCTAGGAATGAATTTCATATTTGTCATTCATCGCCCAACCTGATGCCTCAGCTCAGATTCAATGTGGAAGGTGACAAATACTGGAGCCTCAGCAAAGACACTATCTGAAACTGGAAAATGTTTAGACTCAAAGAAATCTGGTGTAGATTAATTCAGACAAGCAGTACACTGCATTAGGAGACAAGAAACCAATTAATTTCCACTTCTGCCGCTAAGTAGAAATGTGACCTTAAAGAAATCACTTTACCTTCTTCTGCCTCAGATTTTTTATCTGTTAGATACAAGGCTGGCCCCCAGGTGATATCTCAGTCCTCCTCCAAGTGTCAATTTTGATTTCTTGGTCACACCCAGACTAGTTCTAAGGGTCTAGTCAGAGATGCCAAGTAGGTGTACCTTATGTCATACCTGACTGATTGGCAGGGGCTGCTGGGAACACTGTTGAGGATTCCAAAGCAAAATCTAGGATCAAAAATTCTTCATATTCAACTAGTGATATCTTCCTGGGGCTCAGGAGGCAGGAATTGAAGCAGAACCTGCTCCTAGTATTTGCCATTCTTGGTCACTCCTTAAGTGAATCCAATAAGTGGCAAGCACGACGCGAGCAGCAGAAGAGTAAAGGAGTATGTACGCTCACGGTCTCAGGAATAGCTACTCCTGATCCTCACTAATGGGAAAGTGATACACCAAAAAGAAAAAAAAAAAAAACACAGGCAATGACAAGGAAGCCCACAGTCTGCACTTAATGCACAGAAAGAGATGGACAGTTTATCGCTCCCACCCTCCCTTGCCCACCCTTGTTCTTCCATGTGTGTGCTTTGTTTGCAACTTCTTTTTTTGTAAATTCAATGCATTCTCATCCTGTGTCAGAAACAGCAACTGCCTCCCCATTTAAGGGAAGTGATTATTCATTCTGAGAAAGTAGTAGAAAGAAAATGGTGCTGTGCTGCACTCAGTCATGTCTGACTCTTTGCAGCCCTATGGACTTCAGCCTGCCAGGCTTCTCCATCCACGGAATTTTCCAGGCAAGAATACTGGCGTGGTTTGCCATTCCCTACTCCAGGGGATCTTTCTGGACTAGGGATCCAACCTGCATCTCCTGCGTCTCCTGCACTGGCAGTGGATTCTTTATCACTGAGCCCCTTGGAAAGCCCGGGAAAGAAAATTAATGTCTTTCAAAGCCCATTACCTCTGAGACCTTCACACATGAGAAAAGTTCCAGATCTAGTTAACAATCCAACTAGAATATCAACCATCAAGCAAGAAAAAGATTACAACAGTGAGGAAATGTAGATAGTATCTTACTGTCTATCAACCCCCACATTATTTTTTAAAGTAAATGTTGAAAATATTATTAAGTAAAATTATATTATTTCATAAGAGAGGTTGTTTTGGCAATTGTCTTAAAGGATAAATTCTGAAGCCAGACAGCATGGCTCAATTTCATTTTACCACTTATTAATTGTGGGACTTCATATAAGTTACTTTTCTGTACCTTGGTTTCTTCATTTCTAAAACAGAGAGAAAAATAGTAGCTGCCTACTGGTTGTTATGGAGATTAAATCAGTTAATATATATAAAGCAGCCAGAATAGCATCTGGCACAAAGCAAGTACTATATAATTATTTAATGCCACAAAGGGTATCACAAATAGTACATTGATGCCAAGCGTTATAACAATATAATATGTGAAAATGGTGCCCATAACAAGGACTAAAATTTCTAGTTTGTAACTATTAAAAGACATGGCTAATGTCTGACTTTTCACCATCTTTCTTCCTCCAGCCTCATCTTCACCTCCACCCCCCAGACTTCTAAGTAGAATGTCTTCTAGCTTTCTGGATCAGCTCCTAGGCTCTCTCTTCTTGTAAAGAATCCAAATAATGGCTAAAGGAGTTAAATTATCCTAAATAATAGAGATCTGGATAAAGGGAGAGGGTGAGGAAAGAGAAAGCAAAGACAAAGTTTGGGTCAAGTATTGTAGGGCCTGAGACAGAAAGCTTTGGAGCCTCTATGGACTAAAAGTAGAGGCTATGGGATATGTCCCTGGCATCGCGCTCTTGCTTACAAAGTGGTTCTAGTAATGTCCTTCAAGAGATACAAGTGAAAATCAGAAATACTTTACTTCTGATTGCTGGACTGTTTGTTTAAATATGGCACAGCAGTGAAATCAGGACATAAGGACTACCCCCCACCCCACTTTTATGTAAGTTACATCCATATATATAGATAAAGTTAAATGTATATACCTGATATAACTGGGAAGTAATTTAACATATGCAAAAGTATCTGTATATTTATCGATGCATACATATATAACCTATATGTAAAAATAACTTTAGATTCAGATGCTTGAGTCCAACAAACTCAAAAAGTCTTTGGCTAAAATAAAATGTGTAGATAAAGCACATGCAAAGAGTTTGGGATTCTTTTTGAAAGTTGTTGAATCAGTTTTTTCTTTTTTTTTTTTTTTAATCCAAACCAATCTAGGTTCAAATCCCAGCTCTGTACTTACTAAGTCACTTTGAACAAGACTCGATCTATTTAAACCTCAGATTCCTCACGGTAAATTGGGGCTGACTCCTACCTTACAGGGCCTGATGAGTGAAACACTGGACACATTGTGGCTGACATAATGCTAATTCACAATAAATCAATCAACACAAAAAACCTGTTAGTTAACTACACAGACACCAACACAACCTCAAATGAACGAATGGATGATGTTATACCCCACAATCTGGTTAGGTTGCATTTTTCCTTTTCTAAACATAGTTTTCTCCTTCACAAGAGAAGCCTTGATGTTCCCCCCAGTACTGCTTTTAGGGAATTACTGAAAGTTATTATGGTAACAAATTGAGCCTGTTTGCCAAAAAACACATATTGCCTCAGTGTTGCCATGGATCTGTTAGCTCTATACTCCACAAGGAACCCTGTTCCTAGGTGCTAAACAGATGAAATGATAAAAGGCATTCTTTGCAAAACCAGCTGAGACCTCACTGCCTAGAGTAAACCCACTCTCCACTAGCCAGGACGATAACTACCCACCAATCTTCACTGTCTATCCTACCATAAAGGGAATACACTAGTGATCCCCTGAGTGAGGGTGCTAAGCAATTTACTAAAAGACCCTTGATTCAGAATTCTAGCTTCTCTGTACTTAAATCAGTAGCTGAGGACTAAAACAAATGTTAAACCACAAATGGAAATGGAAAATCCCCAAGAAGACAAAGTTAGCCATATAAACAAGTTTGGAGGAAGAGAGGGGACTCTGAAGGAGAAATTAAAAATTCACTTTTGGAAATGTAAGTTTGAGATGTCCACAAGACATCCAACTACCCATATGTGGTTCTATCTGTGGAAATAAAAACTTTAAAAAGTAAAAGCCCACACTAGCTCTATTTCTTCAGGTTGTCCCCAGGACAGTGCTCACATTCATTAAGACATTTGTGAAAAGTGAAAAAGGGTTTTTTAATTTAATTCTTTTTTTTTTTTTTTTTTTTTTTTTTTGGCCTGCACTGCACCGCTATGGAGAAGGCAATGGCATCCCACTCCAGTACTCTTGCCTGGAAAATCCCATGGATGGAGGAGCCTGGTAGGCTGCAGTCCATAGGGTCACTGAGGGTCGGACACAACTGAGCGACTTCACTTTCACTTTTCACTTTCATGCATTGGAGAAGGAAATGGCAACCCACTCCAGTGTTCTTGCCTGGAGAATCCCAGGGATGGGGGAGCCTGGTGGGCTGCCGTCTATGGGGTCGCACAGAGTCGGACACGACTGAAGCGACTTAGCAGCAGCAGCAGCACAGCTATAGGACCTTAGTTCCCTGAACCGGGATCAAATCTGTGCCCCCTACAATGGACGTGTGGGGTCTAACCACTGGACCACCAGGGAAATCTCCATACTTATTATCGTACAAAATTGGGAATTTTCATTGACTAGTAAATGGTTGTATGAGGGTGAACTTGGGCTTCAGTACTGAGGACTTGTTTCTTGAGTATCTTTAAGAATACATGCCTGACTGACTCTTGTTGATATTTGACAGAAAACCGCAAAATTCTGTAAAGCAATTATTCTTCAATTAAAAAAATAAAGTGGCAAAAAAAAATCAGAATACATGCCTGAGATGTCATTTCTTTAGCCAACAACCAGAAAAGGAAAAAGAAGGGGAAAGGAATTCTAATTCTCTTTTCTAATGATTAATACTTTTGTCTAGATGATGACAGAATATTGGGAGCAGCAAGTGGGTGGATTTTGAAGGAAACAAAGCTAACTGATGAAAGCATAACTGCTGCTTTGAAAAATCTTCCAGCACAAGAATCACTTTACGCTACTTTTGTGGTGAAAGCAGTTCTCTCCAGAGAGATAAGTGTTTATGTGGGGCATTTTCCAGAATGTCTGTCTTGCAGCAGAATCTTGTTATATAGTTAAATTGTGTGAAACTAACAAGGATTTTTCTATATGCAAGGGAGACTAGGAATATGCCAGACGTAACAAAAGCAAAATGAGCACAGTCTGCTTCCCATCTTTAAGACAATTCCATTTCCAGGAAGAATGTAAAAGGTTGCGGTTTAAAAAATAAAAAGGACACATATCACAGATCTTTTTTCACTCTTCTGAAGTGAAATATACTTTACTCCCCTGGGATCAAACAGGGCATGATACACACTCTGTGGCGACCTGCCCAGCCTCACCTCCTGCTAGTCTTGGTAACACGTTACACACTAGACGATGTTTAATACCTTCCTCCCCATGAGTGTGACATGGATCTGGGGACTTGCTTCTAAGGAACAAAAACACATAAAAGTGATAAGGTTACAAGACGCTGGCATCCATCCTGCTAGTGCTCACTCTCTCACTCACACTCCCCCAACTTGGCTCCATCCCTGATTCGCTCCTCACCCCCTCTTCTCACTCTCGATGGTACTCTCCTTGCCTTCTCACTTGCTCACCCTGATGAAGCAAGGTGCTCTATGAAGAGGCCTACAGGGCAAGAAAGGGAGGGAGGAATGGAGACCTGAGTCCAGAGGAACTGAATCCTGCCAACAACACATGAGGGAGCAAGGAGGCTGATCTTTCCCCGTCAAGCTTTGAAATGCCTGCAGCCTTATGAGTGACTCTGAGCCAGGGGTCCTAGCTAAGCCACATCCAGGTTTCTGGCACGTGAACAATGTGAGATAATAAATGTGTGCTGGTAAGCTCCCATGTTTGGAGTAATGTGTTATGCAACAGTTGATAACTAGTATGGTCACCCCACAGGGTGGTTATAAGGGGAAACAGAGGTAATGTAAGAAGTATTAGCAAAATGCCTGACACCACAGTAAGCACACACATCAGTTCCAAACTTCTCCAGCCACTCCATTTCCACGGCCACCGTCACACTCATGACACTGTCACCTTATAACCAAAATAGCCTGTTTGTGGCTTCTCATATATATATATATATATTGTACATCTGCTTTAATTGTTAAAGAAAAGGGTGTAGTGATCACACGAATATCCATATTAAAAATAAAGATTAAATACCTGTCTTCCTGGGACACCAATGCTGATCCTCCTTCAATGATAAGATCCCTTCCCAGGTGCCTAGGTCATACTGACTCACTGTGTATGTGCTGATCTGGTTTTTTTGAAACCAGGAAGGAATGTACCCCTGACTTGTTTGGTGTTCTTTATTCTGACAAGACATAAAACTGTGCTGAAAACCGTGCTTCTCTGGAACAGTTCCTCGGAGTTATCTAGAGGCAGTCTTCTGGACTATGGTCTTCAGTTTGGCTCAAATGAAACTTTTTTGTATTCCTATTATGGATTGTCTATTGATTATTTTCATCAATGCCCTTAAAGAATAAAAATCAAACTGATATTCAAGGCTCCTCCAGTTGTCCCCATTCTGTATCTCCAAGCTGACTTCCCAATGACCCTCTCACACTGCATCACCATTCAATCAAGATTAACCTATTTAGAGACAAACTTAAGATATCGGAGGAATAAGATAGGGAGAGCAACTTCCCCTCCACAGATACATCAAGAATTCCTCAGCATGTGGAACAGCTTCTACAGAACACCACCTGAACACGGACCGAAGATCCCAGACTTCCAAAAAGGCAGGCCAATCTCCTCAAAATGAAGTAGGGCAAAAGATAAAGATTAAAAAGAGAGAGAGAGAAAGGATTTTGGGATGGGGACCTGTGCCTCAGGGAGGGAGACGTGAAGGAGGAAAAGTTTCTGCACACTCGGAAACTCCCTCACAGGCAGGGACAGGGGAGAGAGAGCTTAAGAACCTCAGAGGGGAATGCAACAACAGATGCTCAGAAGGCAGAACGGAGAGAATTCAGCCCAGAGATTGCTGCCGAGCAGCATGTCCCAGCTGAGAAGCGGCTTACAGGGCCTCGCAGCAGAGAGTAGGGGCTGGGTACTCAGGCTCAGGCTTCAAGGGTCGGACCCCCGGGAGAGGACCAGGGTTGGCTGCTGTGAAGATCTTCTCAAAGGGCTGGTACGACACAGCTGAGGGAGTCCAGGAGAAAGCCCGGGTCTCCCAGAGAGGCACATGCATCACTGCTGTGGGAACGCTCTAGCTCTGCACGGGTGCAGGATGCAGGACCCTTGCCCTCGGGAGAGCCATCAGGGGACAAGCCGGCTGTGGCCTGTAGCTCCAGAGGTAGAAAAGCCGCCGCCAGTGCCAGAGGTCGGGAGGACCCTATGGTCTCCACCACCGAGCTGTGAGCTGGCACAGGGGTCACTGCCCACATCTTCCTGAGCAGCCTGGCGCTGCCCAGAGGCCCACGACCTGACACCACTGCCCTGGGGAAGTGCACATCTGCCTCTGCCTGGGACAACCTCCCAGGTCCAGGCCCCGCGACACTCCCCACAAACCCTAACTGTGTCTTGAGGGCCACCTACAGACAGAGGCGGACCCCAAACCAAAACTGAACACCAGGGGCAGTGTGAGCCAAAGAGAGAAGGGAAACGCACCCCTGCAGCCACAGGTGCAGGGGATGATATCCCCATGATCAGCCTGAGACTGTGGGCTTCAGGGGCAACTGTGGACCTTAGGAGCAAGTACAAGCTGGAGTGGGGGCTTCCCTGGTGGATCAGTGGTAAAGAATCTGCCTGCTAATGCAGGAGACCTTGGGTTTCGGAAGATCCCTAGGTTGGGAAGATCCCCCAGAGGAGGAAATGGCAACCCACTCCACTATTCTTGCCTGGAAAATCCCATGGACAGAGGAGCCTGGTGGGCTACAGTCCATGGGGTTGCAAAGAGTTAGACACAACCTAGAGACTAAAGATCACCACCACCATAAGCTGTAGTAAGGCAAGATCTGGAAAAGTTGGCTTAAAGCTCAACATTCAGAAAATGAAGATCATGGCATCCGGTCCCATCACTTCATGGGAAATAGATGGGGAAACAGTGGAAACAGTGTCAGACTTTATTTTTCTGGGCTCCAAAATCACTGCAGATGGTGACTGCAGCCATGAAATTAAAAGACACTTACTCCTTGGAAGGACAGTTATGACCAACCTAGATAGCATATTCAAAAGCAGAGACATTACTTTGCCAACAAAGTTTCGCCTAGTCAAGGCTATGGTTTTTCCTGTGGTCATGTATGGATGTGAGAGTTGGATTGTGAAGAAGGCTGAGCGCCAAAGAATTGATGCTTTTGAACTGGTGCTGGAAAAGACTCTTGAGAGTCCCTTGGACTGCAAGGAGGTCCAACCAGTCCATTCTGAAGGAGATCAGCCCTGGGAATTCTTTGGAAGGAATGGTGCTAAAGCTGAAACTCCAGTACCTTGGCCACCTCATGCGAAGAGTTGCCTCATTGGAAAAGACTGTGATGCTGGGAGGGATTGGGGGCAAGAGGAGAAGGGGATGACAGAGGATGAGATGGCTGGATGGCATCACTGATTCGATGGACATGAGTCTGAGTGAACTCCGGGAGCTGGTGATGGACAGGGAGGCCTGGCGTGCTGCGATTCATGGGGTCACAAAGAGTCAGACACGACTGAGCAACTGATCTGATCTGATCTGATCTGATCTGAGTCTGAGCTGATTCCACACTACCAACAACAGAACCAGAGACCTTCCTAGAAATATTGGAGGACTTTTTGAGTAGGCAGAGGGACTGGAGAAACCTGTGTGGAGAGGAAATGAAAGAATCACAAGGTCATTATTTCACTACCACTCTCTCTCTATATATATTCCTATTTCTTCTTTTTTCTTTTTCATATTCTCATTTTATTCTCTCTATATTATTCCTTTATTTTTCATAACCTACTTTTCCCATTTTTAAAGCATCTTCTTTTTAAATTCATTTTTTCCTACTTTTACAGTACCACTTAGTTATATTGCATTTTTAAAATGTTTTTGATTTTGTATATTTGCTAGTCTAGTTTTTAAGCATTCATTTTCACTTAGGGATTTTTTTATTGACTTGATTCCTCTCTTTTTTTTTTGACTCCTATTTTTATTCTTTTTTTCCCCTCTTTTTTCTTTATAAGTGTCTGAGTTTCTTAGGTGTTCTTGGCTGTTGAGTATTGCTCTCTCCATCAGTCTTGGAGTTTTTTCTTCTGTGCTGTGTGGCTTGTGAAGTCTTGTTGCTACAGTAAGGGGTCAGGCCTGAACCCTGAGGTCCAAGTCCAGGACTTTGGACCACCAGAGAAGTCCCGATCCCATTGGGAGAGAGCTCTCCCAAAGGCCTCCATTTCAAAACTAAGACCAAGCCCTACCCAAAGGCCAACAAGCTCCAGGGCCGGATGTCTCATGCCAAATCTTTAGCAAAACAGTAACCCAACCCTGCCCATTAGCCGAAAAGCTGCCCAACGCCACATCAAGCCCAGACAACCCAAAACATACTACTGGACACAGCACTGCCCTTCAGAGAGACACATCCAACTCCATTCATCAGACCACAGGTACAAGACCCCCAAACAAGGAAACTTTCACAAGGCATTTGTCCAAGCCCACTCATGGGGGGCAGACTCCACAATTGAGAGGAACTAAAACCTTCCAGCCTGCAGAAGGGAGACACCAAATACAGTAAATTAAACAAAATGAAAAAACAGACAAACATGCAGCAGATGAAGGAACATAGTAAAAATCCATGAGATAAAACAAATGAAAAGGAAATAATCATTCTACCTGAAAAATAATTCTAAGTAATGATAGTAAAGATGATCCAAAGTCTTGGAAATACAACAAAGGCACAGATAAATAGACTGGAGGCAGGGACTGAGAAGATACAAGAAATGTTTAACAAGAACCTAAATGAATTAAAGACTAAATAATCAGCAATGAACAACACAATAACTGAGATTAAAAATACACTAGAGGGAACCAATAGCAGAATATCTGAGGCAGAAGAGTGGATAAATGAGCTGGAAAATAGAATGCTGGAAGTAACTGAAGCAGAGGAGAATAAAGAAAAAATAATAAAAAGAAATGAGGACAGTCTCAGAGACCTCTGGAATAATACCAACATTTGAATTATAGGAGTCCCAGAAGGAGAAGGAAAAAAATGTATGAGAAAATATTTGAGGCATTATGGTCTAAAATTTCCCTAACAAGGGAAAGGAATAGCCATCTAAATCCAAGAAACCCAGAGAATCCCATATAAGATAAACCCAAAGAGAAGCACACCAAGGCACATATGAATCAAACTAATGAAAATTAAACACAAAGAACAAATACTAAAAGCAGCAAGGGGAAAGCAACAAATAAGATACAACAGGATGTCCATAAGGCTAACAGCTAATCTTTCAAAAGAAACTCTTCAGGCCAGAAGGAAGTGACAGGATATAATTTATTTTTTAATATAAATTTATTTTTCAATTGGAGGCTAATTACTTTACAATATTGTATTGGTTTTGCCATACATTGACATGAATCCGCCACGAGTGTACATGTGTTCCCCATCCTGAACCCCCCTCCCACCTCCCTCCCCATCCCATCCCTCTGGGTCATCCCAGTGCACCAGCCCCAAGCACCCCATCTCATGCATCAAACCTGGACTGGCAATTCGTTTCACATATGAAAATATACATGTTTCAATGCCATTCTCCAAAATCATCCACCCTTGCCCTCTCCCACAGAGTCCAAAAGACTGTTCTATACATCTGTGTCTCTTTTGCTGTCTCACATATAGGGTTATCATTACCATCTTTCTAAATTCCATATATATGTGTTAGTATACTGTATTGGTGTTATCCTTTCTGGCTTACTTTACTCTGTATAATAGGCTCCAGTTTCATCCACTGTCAGGGCAGGTTCAACTTTAAGGAACCCAATATGTCACACTTTTCTTTCTTTGTGTGCCATTTCTCAAGGATTCTCTGTTCCTTATCAGTTCCTATTCCAGGAACAAGTAGAGCTGCATGCATTTCTCAGGACTGAGATCATGGGAAAGGTTACCTGCTTGGATTCCTTTCAGTAACTCCCTTCAGTGACTCTTTTCAGCGTCAGCAACCTTGTATGTATTAGACTATCCATTTTGTTGCAACTGATGGAATTTCATTCTTTGTAATAGCTGAGGAATCATTTTACTAAAGATATATAAGCTCACATTTCTGCTAAAAAAACACCCTTGCTCCACTAGAGACCTGGGTCCCCCACATCCTTCTTTCTGTCTTCATTCTCTCTGGAGCGTGGAAGCCTGCTGAGCTCACTTTCTCGCTCGGGCTTTCAAGACCTCCTTGAGAGGACACCCTGTGCCTTCGCGAGTGGTATGAGTCCTGTGCACGGGCTTTATTGGTTTTCCACGTAACCCGAGAGATACTGCTCTCTCTCTCTCCTTTTCCCTCTTTCTTTTCATCAACTCCGGTCTACCAGGCCCCGGTCTGTAAAGAAGACCACAAGTGGTGCCCAAACAAGGACCTGGAATTCACGGTATTCAGGAAAGAGTGACTGGGACCTATTGAGGTCAGGTAAGTGCAGGGTTATGGGACAAATGGCTGGAAAGCCCCACCATTTTTCTACTTTACTTCATCATTTATTTAAAGTTCAAAGACTTTCAGTTTCACGTCAGCAAATAGAGGCTTATCTCCAAATGGTGGAAAACTATCTTGACTGTAATAATTGTAATCCTCTTATTCTTGCTGTTTGCTTTTTGTATCTATAACTATATAATGAATTTTTTATCTAAGAGGTTTGAGATATTTAAGTTACAAATGATTATTCAAGCTCCTATGATTGCCACAGGCTCTTCCAACTATTACTTGGGGCCCCTAGATCAAAGATCCTCAATATGAGGATAAAGAAAATATATTGTCTAAACAAGTTAGGGTCTACACCCCTTTCCAACAGGAAAAAGTTACAGAATGATTTCTCCACCCCTTTCCCTAACAAGCATATTCTCCTAAAAGCAGGAGGAAATGAAAGAGTTAAAGCTTAAACAGACTGTCCAGGGCCCTATGAAGAGGAAGCAAACATTCTCACTCACGCTTTCCTTAAGCCTTGTGCAACAATGTATCTTGCCAGAAAACTGACCTTTCTTTAGGTCCAGAACTAATACACAGCACAATGTCTTACTCATGGAAATGCTTTATTTAGGCTCTATGTTAGTAATTATAATTGTAGCAAATCTTGCCTGGGAACTTGTATCTCATGACTTGTACCACTGATTACACAGCAACAGTATATCTTGCCCAGAGACTGTTGTCTGGAACCTGTTCTCCCTGGCTCATCTTGCACCAAAGTTATGTCAAAATATGTGTATTGAGAAAGGGCCTAATGAAGCCTATGCTGATTTTTTAGCTAGACTAGAAACTGCTATTTCCTGTAATGTTATCAAAAAAGAGGTCAAAATACAAAAAAAACCCACTTACTTATGAAAATACAAATCAGGAATGTCAAAGAGCTATCACTTCAATTCATGAGACTGGGACTATTATTGATTTTTTGAAGGCTTATCACCATTTAGGATTAAAAAAAAAACCTCGAAAAATACAGATGTTAACTATAACAATGGCTACTACTTAAAAAATTTTTTAAACTATTAAAAAACCTCCAAAAATCTGCCCTCATTGCCATAAAGAGATATATTGGGCCGAAAAATATCAATCTAAAAATGTTTAAAAAATGCCTATTTCAAAAAACTGCAAGCTGGGGACTCCGCTAGGTCCCCATCAACAACAACAACAAAAAAAAAAAACAGAGAAAAACTCCGTCTTTTCCTTCAAACTCTCAACATCCAGCAGTGCTGCCATCAATATACCAGCCCTAAATGATTTTCTTCCTTTTCCTTAAACAGTCCCTTCTAAAATACCTACCAGACTTTTTAGACCCCTACCTCCACAAACCTTCGGCCTTTTACTTGGCCGATCTAGCTTGACTTCTAAAAAAATTACTGTTCACCCTAAAATAATTGATTCAGATTATAAAAATAATTCAAATTATGATGTCATCTCAGATACTATGACAGTTCAAAAAAAGAGACAAAATTGCCCAATTACTTCTTTTACCTTACGTTTCTATTAACTCCTCTAATGACATACAGACAAATGAATTAAAAAATACAGATCAAAAACAATCCTTATGGACATCATTGATATCTAAATATGCCTGACCAAATATAAATATCAAAATTAATGATAAAAGATTTTCTGGTCTCCTTGATACTAGATCCAATATCACTATTATTTCTAAACACGTATGGCTTAGATCTTAGCCTATACAGAAAATTTCTTACGAAATTACAGAAATTTCTCAAACCAAAATGCAAGAGTCTATCGAAACATTCAAATTTATTCTTGTGAAGGACCAAAAGGCCAGCCTGCAACATTACAGCCTTATGTGATAAATGCACCCCTTAATCGAATAAAAAAAAGATTTACTTATGCTATGACAAATTCAAATATACATTCCACATTTTTCCTAAGGGCCACTGCTCATTTAACAAACAATACAATTATTAAAATAACTTGGAAAAATGACGAACCTATTTGGACAGAGCAATGGCCACTTACAAAAGAGAAATTGGAAACTACAAAGAAACTTATAACAACACAATTGAAATTAAAACATATTGAGGAATCTTATTCCCCTTGGAACTCTCCCATTTTTGTTATAAAAAAGAAATCTAACAAATGACATCTCTTAACAGACCTTTAAAAAGTTAATGCATCTATGAAACCTATAAATGCATTGCAACAAGGAATTCCATCACCTACCACTGCTCCTCCAAACTGGCATATTATTATTATAAATTTATGGGATTGCATTTTAATATACCTTTACACCCTCTAGACCAAGAGAAATTTGCTTTCTCTCTTCCTTATCCTTAATCACACTGGACCTCATAAACGATACCAATGAATTATACTACCTCAAGGAATGATGAATTCTCCTACCATATGTCAATATTATGTAGCCAAACCCTTAAACCTATAAGAAAACAATTTCCTGACTTTCTTGTTATTCATTATATAGATGATGTATTGTTTTCAGCTTCATTTGTTTTAAAAACTCAACATATGTTTAATATAACTCAACAATGCTTGAAAGACTCTGGATTAATTATTGACCCTGAAAAAATCTAAACCTCTGTACCTTACCATTACTTAGGGTTTGTTATTAATAGACAACACACTACTCCTCAACTAACACAGATTCATACTGATAAATTATCAACCTTAAATAATTTTCAAAAACTTTTAGATTATATGAATTGGATTAGATCCTCCTTTCTGCTGCTTCTAAGTCGCTTCTGTCATGTCTGGCTCTGTGCGACCCCATAGACGGCAGTCCACCAGGCTCCCCAATCCCTGGGATTCTCTAGGCAAGAACACTAGAGTGGGTTGCCATTTCCTTCTCCAATGTATGAAAGTGAAAAGTGAAAGTGAAATTGCTCAGTCATGTCGGACTCTTCACGACCCCATGGACTGCAGCCTACCAGGCTCCTCCATCCATGGGATTTTCCAGGCAAGAGTACTGGAGTGGGGTGCCATCGCCTTCTCTGAGATCCTCCTTAGACATTGCTAATTATTAACTGACCAACTCTATTTAATACTTTAAAAGGAGATCCCAATTTAAATAGCCCTCGTTCACTTTCATGAGAGATACAAGTAGAACTCTATTTAATACAAAATAAATTGCAAAAGCAATTTCTTACACGTATTAGACTTGATTTACCTCTAAAATTATTTATACTCCCCTCTCTTCATTCCCCCACAAGACTTCTTGCCCAACTAAAACACCCAATAGAATGGATCTATACCCATTTTAGAGGAACAAAATCACTTACACCCTATCTTGATTTAATCACTTTAATCATTATCAATGAAAGAAATAAAACTAAGACATTAATTGGCTCCAATCCACATAAAATTGTTGTACCTATTAATAAATCTCAGTTCAAAAACACATTACAAACTTCTACTGATTTCCAAATAGCTTTTCTGGAGTATTTTAGAAAAATTTCATTTCATTATCCTTCTAACAAGCTCTAGAATTTCTTCAAAAATACTGAATTTATTATCTCTCACATCGTCAGCTCACAGCCTCATGCTGATGTTTTCTATATAGATGGGACTAAAACACCAAAGCCTCATTCTAGTCTCTTAAAGAAAGTAAAGTCTTTTATACTAAATTTCATTCTGCTCAACAAAATAAATTATATGCTCTTATTCAAGTTATCCATCTACATCCTTACCCCATTAATATAATCTCTGATTCCTTATATTCAGTTTTTGTATTAAAAAATATAAAAACCTCCACTATAAACTCCAGTCAACCTGTTATTCAATAACTTTTTTTCAAACTACAATCTATTATTACAAAACACACTTCTCCCATTTATATTACACATATTCGAATATATTACACATATTCGAATATATTACACATATATTACACACATTCTTGCCTCCCCAGCCCTATGACTCATGATAATGAACAAGCCGATAAATTTGTTTCTTTTGCTACTCCCAAAAAACAACACGCTTTTTACACAATAATGCTGGCTCCTTACACCATATATGAAAAATTCCATACCACCAAGCTAAAAAAATCATTAATAATTGCTCTACTTGTAAACCCTTACACCTTCAACCCATTACACAAGTTACCAATCCTCAAAGATTACAACCTAATGAATTATGACAAATGGATATGACTCATTGCCCTGAACTCTCTCCATCTTCTTTCTTACATTTCTATATCGACACAAACTTCTTTTACCTGGGCCACACCTCTTCAAGGTGAAACTACCAACACGTTATAACTCATTTATTAATCTGTTTTGCTATAATGAAAACTCCTAATTCATAAAAACAGACAATGGCCCTGTCTATATTTCTAAACACTTCAAACGAATTTTACAATCATTTTCTAGTAAACATATTACAGGTATTCCTTATAACCCACAAACACAAGATATAGTCAAACGACCACATCATACACTAAAACTACAAAATATTTAAAAAAGGAGAATACACAGGAACACTACTATCTTCCTTATCTAAAACAGACTTTACTAGATTCCAACATAAGCTATTCTCTAAACCTATAACTGGTTCCAAATAGGAAAAGGAGTACATCAAGGCTGTATATTGTCACCCTGCTTATTTAACTTATATGCAGAATACATCATGAGAAACACTGGGCTGGAAGAAGTACAAGCTGGAATCAAGATTGCCAGGAGAAATATCAATAACCTCAGATATGCAGATGACACCACCCTTATGGCAGAAAGTGAAGAGAAACTAAAATGCCTCTTGATGAAAGTGAAAATGGAGAGTGGGAAAGTTGGCTTAAAGCTCAACATTCAGAAAACTAAGATTATGGCATCTGGTCCCATCACTTCATGGGGGCAGGAGGAGAAGGTGATGACAGAGGATGAGATGGCTGGATGGCATCACTGACTCGATGGACGTGAGTCTGTATGAACTCTGGGAGTTGGTGATGGATAGGGAGGCCTGGCCTGCTGCGATTCATGGGGTCGCAGAGTCGGACACGACTGAGCGACTGATCTGATGTGATCTGATCTGAATGATAACAGGTGATTGCAGCCATGAAATTAAAAGATGCTTACTCCTTGGAAGGAAAGTTATGATCAACCTAGACAGCATATTCAAAAGCAGAGACATTACTTTGCCAACAAAGGTCCATCTAGTCAAGGCTATGGTTTTTCCAGTGGTCATGTATGGATGTGAGAGTTGGACTGTGAAGAAAGCTGAGCGCTGAAGAATTGATGCTTTTGAACTGTGGTGTTGGAGAAGACTCTTGAGAGTCCCTTGGACTGCAAGGAGATCCAACCAGTCCATTCTAAAGGAGTCCACTCCTGGGTGTTCTTTGGAAGGAATGATGCTGAAGCTGAAGCTCCAGTACTTTGGCCACCTCATGCGAAGAGTTGACTCGTTGGAAAAGACCCTGATGCTGGGAAGGATTGGGGGCAGGAGGAAAGGGGGACGATAGAGGATGAGATGTCTGGATGGCATCGCCGACTCGATGGTCGTGAGTTTGAGTGAACTCCGGGAGTTGGTGATGGACAAGGAGGCCTGGCGTGCTGTGATTCATGGGGTCGCAAAGAGTCGGACACGACTGAGCGACTGAACTGAACTGAAACCTATAACTATTGTTAATACAGCTTTATTTGTTCTAATTTTTTTTTTTAATTTACCACAAGGAAATATCTTAACAAGAGCAGAACATTTCGAGGGATCACAGGATGCCTCTCTTCCTCTGCCCATTTGGTATCAAAATGGGCTAACCAAACAATGGAAGTCTAGGAAACTAATCTTACAGGGAAAGGGGTATACTTTTATTTCTCCAGATGGATCCTACGGAGTCAGTTGGCTCCTTCTTTGGAAGATCCGCGCCCCTCACCCGGGGAACCACCGGCATTCAAGATAGAGAGGAAAAGGTGGAATTCCTGGAAAGAGGAAGTTCCATTACAAGCCATGGCAGCTTTAGAGATTTCCAAATAAAGCCACACTCAACGTCATCAACCTCATGATCTCCCTACTTGGGGACAGATTAAAAACTCTTATTAATCAAGCTGAAAATCTGGTTTCTCAACAGGAAATGCTTCAGAATCCAGAAAATATTTTTGTTGCTATGCTTGCTCTGCTTGCTTTTGCTTCCCCCTCTCAGGATGACTTGATTAATTATACTTATTGGGCTTATATACCTAACCCCCCTTTTATTGCAGATTATAATGTGGACAGACATAAGACCAATCATATCCACTAATGACTCACTACATATGCCTCCTCCTTAGAGCCTGGAGGGCCCCTAATGCCCTGAGGAAGAAGGGAGACTAATTAATATTTCTCTGGGTTATGAAATCTTCCCTTTAGGCATGGGCCCAGCAGAATTATGCATAAGCGTTAGCCAACAAACTTAGGCCTTCATCCTGTCTCCAAATAAGACATTTGGACATTGCTTGGATTATTTACTGCCCTTCCTTTTCTTTTTATGAGAACCATATCA
This sequence comes from Bubalus kerabau, assembly GCF_029407905.1. Lineage (NCBI taxonomy): Eukaryota > Metazoa > Chordata > Mammalia > Artiodactyla > Bovidae > Bubalus > Bubalus kerabau. The sequence goes on along the minus strand of NC_073638.1, from coordinate 22,536,930 downwards.
ACACTACTGAAACTCTAGGAAAAGGACAAGAAACATTATGCAAAGGGTTTGTTTATACGAATTTTAAATATATTCCTGTTTGTTGAGACATATGTCAAGCCAAATCAGGAAAATTAATGTTTGTGGCCAAATATACCATTGTCGATTGGGGACCCCATGGTATATGGTTATCTGACTGTTCAGATGATATTAATAGTACTGTATGTGATTATATTACTCAAGTAACATGGAAGACTACCAATACTATGATGGAACATTACCATGACAAAGGACTTCTTGGCTGGCTTGATGATGGAATGTCATCTGCTCGCCCTCAAATTGTCCTCAATAAATGGATTGGACCTGAACAATGGGACATTTGGAAATTTGCCATGAACACCGAAGAACTTGTAACTTGGACTGGATATTTCACAGAGACTAGTCAAGGTTCTAGTCATTATTCCTTTCATTATAATCATTCATATTACATACAAGCTTGTGTTCCCTTTCCTTTTGTTATAGCTATAGGGAACTTGTAATTTAATAAGACTTTATGTTCTGAGACTTATATAGATTGCAAATTGTATACCTGTCTTAATTCCTCTTTTCTTTGAAAAAAGAATCCCTTTTGATTCTTCAATATCAATATAGTCTATGACTGCTAATAGATCTCCAACGATCCTGAGAAGAGGGTCCCCTGGCAGGACTTGCCTCCCAGTTACTTACTAAATTACTTAAGCGATCTAAACAATTTATTGGATGTCGAATTCTTAGGATTGTGGGATTAATCACCATTTACACCACTGCTGCTGCTGCCAGCACTGCTCTACAAATCTCAATTCAAATACACAATTTTATCCAAAATTGGACCAAAGATGCTCATACTACGTGGACCACTCAGGCTCAGATAAATGAGAAAGTTCTAGATGAAATACAGGAAATAAAAATAGCCATCCAATGGGTTTGAGATCAATTAATAGATTTTGAAAAACAGGCTTTGCTAAAATGTGATTGGAATTCTACTCAATTTTATATTACCCCTGTTCAGTTCAACTATAGTGCCTATAATTGGGAACAAATCAAATTTCATTTACAAGATTTACATTATAATGCTTCCTTAAATGTACAATCAGCCTTCTCTAAGAGTTTACCTTCTTCCAACTATCTGAAAACCTTAGCTGAACAGCTAGCTGATCAATTATCCAGGATAGATCCTTGAAGATGGTTTTAAAACATTATCAACCATATGATTATCTCAATAGATTCAGAGAAAGCCTTTGACAAAATTCAACATCCATTTATGATAAAAACTCTCCAGAAAGCAGGAATAGAAGGAACATACCTCAACATAATCAAAGCTATATATGACAAACCCACAGCAAACATCATCCTCAATGGTGAAAAATTGAAAGCATTTCCTCTAAAGTCAGGAACAAGACAAGGGTGCCCACTTTCACCATTACTATTCAACATAGTTTTGGAAGTTTTGGCCACAGCAATCAGAGCAGAAAAAGAAATAAAAGGAATCCAAATTGGAAAAGAAGAAGTAAAGCTCTCACTGTTTGCAGATGACATGATCCTCTATATAGAAAACCCTAAAGACTCCACCACAAATTACTAGAACTAATCAATGACTATAGTCAAGTTGCAGGATATAAAATCAACACACAGAAATCCCTTGCATTCCTATACACTAATAATGAGAAAACAGAAAGAGAAATTAAGGAAACAATTCCATTCACCATTGCAACGGAAAGAATAAAATACTTAGGAATATATCTACCTAAAGAAACTAAAGACCTATATAGAGAAAACTATAAAACACTGGTGAAAGAAATCAAAGAGGACACTAACAGATGGAGAAATATACCATGTTCATGGATTGGAAGAATCAATATAGTGAAAATGAGTATACTACCCAAAGCAATTTATAGATTCAATGCAATCCCTATCAAACTACCAACGGTATTCTTCACAGAGCTAGAACAAATAATTTCACAATTTGTATGGAAATACAAAAAACCTCGAATAGCCAAAGCGAACTTGAGAAAGAAGAATGGAACTGGAGGAATCAACCTACCTGACTTCAGGCTCTACTACAAAGCCACAGTCATCAAGACAGTATGGTACTGGCACGAAGACAGAAATACAGATCAATGGAACAAAATAGAAAGCCCAGAGATAAATCCACGCACATATGGACACCTTATCTTTGAAAAAGGAGGCAAGAATATACAATGGATTAAAGACAATCTCTTTAACAAGTGGTGCTGGGAAAACTGGTCAACCACTTGTAAAAGAATGAAACTAGAACACTTTTAAACACCATACACAAAAATAAACTCAAAATGGATTAAAGATCTAAACGTAAGACCAGAAACTATAAAACTCCTAGAGGAGAACATAGGCAAAACACTCTCTGACATACATCACAGCAGGATCCTCTATGACCCACCTCCCAGAATATTGGAAATAAAAGCAAAAATAAACAAATGGGACCTAATTAACCTTAAAAGCTTCTGCACATCAAAGGAAACTATTAGCAAGGTGAAAAGACAGCCTTCAGAATGGGAGAAGATAATAGCAAATGAAGCAACTGAGAAACAACTAATCTCGAGAATATACAAGCAACTCCTACAGCTCAACTCCAGAAAAATAAATGACCCAATCAAAAAATGGGCCAAAGAACTAAACAGACATTTCTCCAAAGAAGACATACAGATGGCTAACAAACACATGAAAAGATGCTCAACATCACTCATTATCAGAGGAATGCAAATCAAAACCACTATGAGGTACCATTTCACACCAGTCAGAATGGCTGCGATCCAAAAGTCTACAAGTAATAAATGCTGGAGAGGGTGTGGAGAAAAGGGAACCCTCTTACACTGTTGGTGGGAATGCAAACTAGTACAGCCACTATGGAGAACAGTGTGGAGAGTCCTTAAAAAACTGAAAATAGAACTGCCTTATGATCCAGCAATCCCACTGCTGGGCATACACACTGAGGAAACCAGAAGGGAAAGAGACACGTGTACCCCAATGTTCATCGCAGCACTGTTTATAATAGCCAGGACATGGAAGCAATCTAGATGTCCATCAGCAGATGAATGAATAAGAAAGCAGTGGTACATATACACAATGGAGTATTACTCAGCCATTAAAAAGAATACATTTGAATCAGTTCTAATGAGGTGGATGAAACTGGAGCCTATTATACAGAGTGAAGTAAGCCAGAAAGAAAAACACCAATACAGTATACTAACGCATATATATGGAATTTAGAAAGATGGTGACAATAACCCTGTGTACGAGACAGCAAAAGAGACACTGATGTATAGAACAGTCTTATGGACTCTGTGGGAGAGAGAGAGGGTGGGAAGATTTGGGAGAATGGCATTGAAACATGTAAAATATCATGTGTGAAACGAGTTGCCAGTCCAGGTTCGATGCATGATACTGGATGCTAGGGGCTGGTGCACTGGGACGACCCAGAGGGATGGAATGGGGAGGGAGGAGGGAGGAGGGTTCAGGATGGGGAACACATGTATACCTGTGGCGGATTCATTTTGATATTTGGCAAAACTAATACAATTATGTAAAGTTTAAAAATTAAAAAAAAAAAAAAACATTATCAGTTCAGTTCAGTTCAGTCGCTCAGTCGTGTCCAACTCTTTGCGACCCCATGAATCGCAGCACGCCAAGCCTCCCTGTCCATCACCAACTCCTGGAGTTGACTCAGACTCACATCCATCGAGTCAGTGATGCCATCCAGCCATCTCCTCCTCTGTCATCCCCTTCTCCTCCTGCCCCCAATCTTTCCCAGCATCAGGGTCTTTTCCAATGAGTTAACTCTTCGCATGAGGTGGCCAAAGTACTGGAGTTTCAGCCTTAGCATCATTCCTTCTAAAGAAATCCCAGGGCTGATCTTCAGAATGGACTGGTTGGATCTCTTTGCAGTCCAAGGGATTCTCAAGAGTCTTCTCCAACACCACAGTTCAAAAGCATCAATTCTTTGGCGCTCAGCCTTCTTCACAGTCCAACTCTCACATCCATACATGACCACAGGAAAAACCATAGCCTTGACTAGACAGACATTTGTTGGCAAAGTAATGTCTCTGCTTTTGAATATGCTATCTAGGTTGGTCATAACTTTCCTTCCAAGGAGTAAGCGTCTTTTAATTTCATGGCTGCAGTCACCATCTGCAGTGATTTTGAAGCCCCCAAAAAATAAAGTCTGACACTGTGTCCACTGTTTCCCCATCTGTTTCCCATGAAGTGATGGGGCCAGATTCCATGATCTTCACTTTCTGAATGTTGAGCTTTAAGCCAACTTTTTCACTCTCCTCTTTCACTTTCATCAAGAGGCTTTTGAGTTCCTCTTCACTTTCTGCCATAAGGGTGGTGTCATCTGCATAGCTGAGGTTATTGATATTTCTCCCAGCAATCTTGATTCCAGCTTGTGCTTCTCCCAGCCCAGCGTTTCTCATGATGTACTCTGCATATAAGTTAAATAAACAGGATGACAATATACAGCCTTGATGTACTCCTTTCCCAATTTGGAACCAGTCCGTTGTTCCATGTCCAGTTCTAACTGTTGCTTCCTGACCTGCATACAGATTTCTCAAGAGGCAGGTCAGGTGGTCTGGTATTCCCATCTCTTTCAGAATTTTCCACAGTTTATTGTGATCCACACAGTCAAAGGCTTTGGCATAGTCAATAAAGCAAAAATAGATATTTTTCTGGAACTCTCTTGCTTTTTCCATGATCCAGCGGATGTTGGCAATTTGATCTCTGGTTCCTCTGCCCTTTCTAAAACCAGCTTGAACATCAGGAAGTTCACGGCTCATGTATTGCTGAAGCCTGGCTTGGAGAATTTTGAGCATTACTTTACTAGCATGTGAGATGAGTGCAATTGTGTGGTAGTCCGAGCATTCTTTGGCATTGCCTTTCTTTGGGATTGGAATGAAAACGGACCTTTTCCAGTCCTGTGGCCACTGCTGAGTTTTCCAAATTTGCTGGCATACATAATATTGGATCTGGAGCTATAACGCTGATAATTATCCTGGTGGTTATATTTGCAGTATACCATGCCTTTCAACTAAAATTGTTCAAACTAAACAAACTCATTTGGTCAAGACCTTTTTCACTAAAATATCTACAGTCACCCCTAATTATGAAAAAATTAAAAGGGGTAATTGTCAAGGAATGTTCAACACTAAGGAATCCAATTATGTTGCACTTTTCTTCCTTTGTGTGCCATTTCTCAAGGATTCTCTGTTCCTTATCAGTTCCTATTCCAGGAACAAGTAGAGCTGCATGCAGTTCTCAGGACTGAGGTCGTGGGAAAGGGTACCTGCTTGGATTCCTTTCAGTAACCTCCTTCAGTGACCTTGTATATATTAGACTATCCATTTTGTTGCAACTGATGGAATTTCATTCTTTGTAATAGCTGAGGGATCATTTTACAAAGATATATAAGCCCACATTTCTGCTAATAAAATACCCTTGCACCACTAGAGACCTAGGTCCCCCACGTCCTTCTTTCTGTCTTCATTCTCTTCAGAGCATGGAAGCCTGCTGAACTCACTTTCTCACCCAGGCTTTCAAGACCTCCTTGAGAGGATGCCCTGTGTGTTTGTGAGCAGTACAACTCCTGTGCATGGGCTTTATTGGTTTTCCATGTAAACCAAGAGATACTGCTCTCTCTCTCTCCTTTCCCTCTTTCTTTTTGTTGATTACAGTCCACCAGGCCTCGGTCTACAAAGAAGACCACAATCCACCTCACTAGAAGTAATTCAAATGTATTCTTTTAAATGGCTGAGTAATATTCCATTGTGTATATGTATCACAGCTTTCTTATCCATTCATCTACTGATGGACATTTAGGTTGCTTCCATGTCCTGGCTATTATAAACAGTGCTGCGATGAACATTGGGGTACACGTGTCTCTTTCCCTTCTGGTTTCCTCAGTGTGTATGCCCAGCAGTGGGATTGCTGGATTATAAGGCAGTTCTGTTTCCAGTTTTTTAAGGAATCTCCACACTGTTCTCCATAGTGGCTGTACTAGTTTGCATTCCCACCAACAGTGTAAGAGGGTTCCCTTTTCTCCACACCCTCTCCAGCATTTATTACTTGTAGACTTTCGGATTGCAGCCATTCTGACTGGTGTGAAATGGTACCTCATAGTGGTTTTGATTTGCATTCCTCTGATAATGAGTGATGTTGAGCATCTTTTCATGTGTTTGTTAGCCATCTGTATGTCTTCTTTGGAGAAATGTCTATTTAGTTCTTTGGCCCACTTTTTGATTGGGTCGTTTATTTTTCTGGAATTGAGCTGCAGGAGTTGCTCGTATATTTTTGAGATTATTTCTTTGTTGCTTCATTTGCTATTATTTTCTCCCATTCTGAAGGCTGTCTTTTCACCTTGTTAATAGTTTCCTTTGATGAGCAGAAGCTTTTAAGGTTAATTAGGTCCCATTTGTTTATTTTTGCTTTTATTTCCAATATTCTGGGAGGTGGGTCATAGAGGATCCTGCTGTGATTTATGTCAGAGAGTGTTTTGCCTACGTTTTCCTCTAGGAGTTTTATAGTTTCTGGTCTTACATTTAGATCTTTAATCCATTTTGAGTTTATTTTTGTGTATGGTATTAGAAAGTGTTCTAGTTTCATTCTTTTACAAGTGGTTGACCAGTTTTCCCAGCACCACTTGTTAAAGAGATTGTCTTCAATCCATTGTATATTCTTGCCTCCTTTTTCAAAGATAAGGTGTCCATAGGTGCGTGGGTTCATCTCTGGGCTTTCTATTTTGTTCCATTGATCTGTATTTCTGTCTTTGTGCCAGTACCATACTGTCTTGATGACTGTGGCTTTGTAGTAGAGCCTGAAGTCAGGCAGGTTGATTCCTCCAGTTCCATTCTTCTTTCTCAAGATTGCTTTGGCTATTCGAGGTTTTTTGTATTTCCATACAAATTGTGAAATTATTTGTTCTAGTTCTGGGGAAAATACCATTGCTAGCTTCATAGGGATTGCATTGAATCTATAGATTGCTTTGGGTAGTATACTCGTTTTCACTATATTGATTCTTCCAATCCATGAACACGGTATATTTCTCCATCTATTTGTGTCCTGTTTGATTTCTTTCACCAGTGTTTTATAGTTTTCTCTATATAGGTCTTTTGTTTCTTTAGGTAGATATATTCCTAAGTATTTAATTCTTTTCATTGCAATGATGAATGGAATTGTTTCCTTAATTTATCTTTCTGTTTTTTCATTGTTAGTGCATAGGAATGCAAGGGATTTCTGTGTGTTAATTTTATATCCTACAACTTTACTGTAGTCATTGATTAGTTCTAGTAATTTTGTGGTGGAGTCTTTAGGGTTTTCTATATAGAGGATCATGTCATCTGCAAACAGTGAGAGCTTTACTTCTTCTTTTCCAATTTGGATTCCTTTTATTTCTTTTTCTGCTCTGATTGCTGTGGCCAAAACTTCCAAAACTATGTTGAATAGTAGTGGTGAGAGTGGGCACCCTTGTCTTGTTCCTGACTTCAGGGGAAACGATTTCAGTTTTTCACCATTGAGGATGATGTTTGCTGTGGGTTTGTAATATATAGCTTTTATTATGTTGAGGTTTGTTCCTTCTATTCCTGCTTTCTGGAGGGTTTTTTTTTTTTATCATAAATAGATGTTGAATTTTGTCAAAGGCTTTCTCTGCATTTATTGAGATAATCATATGGTTTATCTTTCAATTTGTTAATGTGGTGAATTACATTGATTGATTTACGCATATTGAAGAATCCTTGCATCCCTGGGATAAAGCCCACTTGGTCATGATGTATGATCTTTTGAATATGTTGTTGGATTCTGTTTGCTAGAATTTTGTGAAGGATTTTTGCATCTATATTGATCAGTGATATTGGCCTGTAGTTTTCTTTTTTGTGGCATCTTTGTCAGGTTTTGGTATTAGGGTGATGGTGGCCTCATAGAATGCGTTTGGAAGTTTACCTTCCTCTGCAATTTTCTGGAAGAGTTTGAGTAGGATAGGTGTTAGCTCCTCTCTGAGTTTTTGGTAGAATTCAGCTGTGAAGCCGTCTGGTCCTGGGCTTTTGTTTGCTGGAAGATTTCTGATTACAGTTTCAATTTCTGTGCTTGTGATGGGTCTGTTAAGACTTTCTATTTCTTCCTGGTTCAGTTTTGGAAAGTTGTACTTTTCTAAGAATTTGTCCATTTCTTCCAAGTTGTCCATTTTATTGGCATATAGTTGCTGATAGTAGTCTCTTATGATCCTTTGTATTTCTGTGTTGTCTGTTGTGATTTCTCCATTTTCATTTCTAATTTTGTTGACTTGATTCTTCTCCCTTTGTTTCTTGATGGGTCTGGCTAATGGTTTGTCAATTTTATTTATCTTCTCAAAGACCCAGCCTTAAGCTTTGTTGATTTTTGCTATGGTCTCTTTTGTTACTTTTGCATTTATTTCTGCCCTAATTTTTAAGATTTCTTTCCTTCTACTAACCCTGGGGTTCTTCATTACTTCCTTTTCTAGTTTCTTTAGGTGTAGAGTTAGGTTATTTATTTGGCTTTTTTTAGGGTAGCAGCCAGGAGGAGCTACCCCACACCCGAGGCCAGGAGAGGCAGCCGGGAAGAGCAATCCCACGTCCAAGGAGAGGTGGCTGCGTGGGTGCAGGAGGGCCGAGAGGAGCTACTCCACGTTCAAGGTCAGGAGGGGCGGCACTGAGGAGATACCCCTCGTCCAAGGTAAGGAGCAGCATCTGCACTTTGCTGGAGCAGCCATGAAGAGATACCCCACATCTAAAGTAAGAGAAACCCAAGTAAGACAGTAGGTGTTGCGAGAGGCATCAGAAGGCAGACACACTGAAACCATAATCACAGAAAACTAGTAAATCTAATCACACTAGGACCACAGCCTTGTCTAATTCAATGAAAGTAAGACATGCCCTGCGGGGCCACCCAAGACAGGCGGGTCATGGTGGAGAGGTCTGACAGAATGTGGTCCACTGGAGAAGGGAATGGCAAACCACTTCAGTATTCTTGCCTTGAGAACCCCATGAACAGTATAAAAAGGCAAAATGATAGGATACTGAAAGAGGAACTCCCCAGGTCGGTAGATGCCCAATAGGCAACTGGAGATCAGTGGAGAAATAACTCCAGAAAGAATGAAGGGATGGAGCCAAAGCAAAAACAATTCCCAGTTGTGGATGTGACTGGTGATAGAAGCAAGGTCCGATGCTGTAAAAAGCAATATTGCATAGGAACCTGAAATGTTAGGTCCATGAATCAAGGCAAATTGGAAGTGGTCAAACAGGAGATGGCAAGAGTGAACATCGACATTCTAGGAATCAGCAAACTAAAATGGACTGGAATGGGTGAATTTAACTCAGATGACCATTATATCTACTATTGTGGGCAGGAATCCCTTAGAAGAAATGGAGTAGCCATGATGGTCAACAAAAGACTCCAAAATGCAGTACTTGGATGCAATCTCAATAATGACAGAATGATCTCTGTTCGTTTCCAAGGCAAACCATTCAATATCACAGTAATCCAAGTCTATGCCCCAACCAGTAACACTGAAGAAGCTGAAGTTGAATGCTTCTATGAAGACCTACAAGACCTTTTAGAACTAACACCCAAAAAAGATGTCCTTTTCATTATAGGGGACTGGAATGCAAAAGTAGGAAGTCAAGAAACACCTGGAGTAACACGCAAATTTGGCCTTGGAATACGAAATAAAGCAGGGCAACGGCTAATAGAGTTTTGCCAAGAGAACGCACTGATCATAGCAAACACCCTCTTCCAACAACACAAGAGAAGACTCTATACATGGACATCACCAGATGGTCAACACCGAAATGAGATTGATTATATTCTTTGCAGCCAAAGATGGAGAAGCTCTATACAGTCAGCAAAAATAAAGACTAGGAGCTGACTGTGGCTCAGATCATGAACTCCTTATTGCCAAATTCAGACTGAAATTGAAGAAAGTAGGGAAAACCACTAGACCATTCAGGTATGACCTAAATCAAATCCCTTATGATTATACAGTGGAAGTGAGAAGTAGATTTAAGGGCCTAGATCTGATAGATAGAGTGCCTGATGAACTATGGACAGAGGTTCGTGACATTGAACAGGAGACAGGGATCAAGACCATCCCCATGGAAAAGAAATGCAAAAAAGCAAAATGGTTGTCTGGGGAGGCCTTACAAATATAGCTGTGAAAAGAAGAGAAGCAAAAAGCAAAGGAGAAAAGGAAAGATGTAAGCATCTGAATGCAGAGTTCCAAAGAATAGCACGGAGAGATAAGAAAGCCTTCCTCAGTGATCAATGCAAAGAAATAGAGGACAACAACAGAATGGGAAAGACTAGAGATCTCTTCAAGAAAATTAGATATACCAAGGGAACATTTCATGCAAAGATGGGCTTGATAAAGGACAGAAATGGTATGGACCTAACAGAAGCAGAAGATATTAAGAAGAGGTGGCAAGAACACACAGAAGAACTGTACAAAAGAGATCTTCACGACCCAGATAACCACAATGGTGTGATCACTGACCTAGAGCCAGACATCCTGGAATGTGAAGTCAAGTAGGCCTTAGAAAGCATCACTACAAACAAAGCTAGTGGAGGTGATGGAATTCCAGTTGAGCTATTTCAAATCCTGAAAGATGATGCTGTGAAAGTGCTGCACTCAATATGCCAGCAAATTTGGAAAATCCAGCAGTGGCCACAGGACTGGAAAAGGTCTGTTTTCATTCCAATCCCAAAGAAAGGCAATGCCAAAGAATGCTCAAACTACCGCACAATTGCACTCATCTCACATGCTAGTAAAGTAATGCTCAAAATTCTCCAAGCCAGGCTTCAGCAATACATGAACTGTGAACTTCCAGATGTTCAGGCTGGTTTTAGGAAAGGCAGAGGAACCAGAGATCAAATTGCCAACATCCGCTGCATCATCAAAAAAGCAAGAGAGTTCCAGAAAAACATCTATTTCTGCTTTATTGACTATGCCAAAGCCTTTGACTGTGTGGATCACAATAAACTGTGGAAAATTCTGAAAGAGATGGAAATACCAGACCACCTGACTGGCTCTTGAGAAACCTATATGCAGGTCAGGAAGCAACAGTTAGAACTGGACATGGAACAACGGACTGGTTCCAAATTGGGAAAGGAGTACGTCAAGGCTGTATATTGTCACCCTGCTTATTTAACTTATATGCAGAGTACATCATGAGAAACGCTGGGCTGGGAGAAGCACAAGCTGGAATCAAGATTGCTGAGAGAAATATCAATAACCTCAGATACGCAGATGACACCACCCTTATGGCAGAAAGTGAAGAGGAACTAAAAACCTCTTGGTGAAAGTGAAAGAGGAGAGTGAAAACATTGGCTTAAAGCTCAACATTCAGAAAACGAAGATCATGGCATCTGGTCCCATCACTTCCTGGGAAATAGATGGGGAAACAATGGAAACAGTTTATTCTTTTTGGCTCCAAAATCATTGCAGATGGTGATTGCACCCATGAAATTAAAAGACGCTTATTCCTTGGAAGGAAAGTTATGACCAACCTAGATAGCATATTCAAAATCAGAGACATTACTTTGCCAACAAATGTCCGTCTAGTCAAGGCATGGTTTTTCCTGTGGTCATGTATGGATGTGAGATTTGGACCGTGAAGAAAGCTGAGTGCTGAAGAATTGATGCTTTTGAACTGTGATGTTGGAGAAGACTCTTGAGAGTCCCTTGGACTGCAAGATCCAACCAGTCCATTCTGAAGGAGATCAGCCCTGGGATTTCTTTGGAAGGAATGATGCTAAAGCTGAAACTCCAGTACTTTGGCTCCTCATGTGAAGAGTTGACTCATTGGAAAAGACTCTGATGCTGGGAGGGATTGGGGGCAGGAGGAGAAGGGGACGACAGAGGATGAGATGGCTGGATGGCATCACTGACTCGATGGACATGAGTCTGAGGGAATTCCGGGAGTTGGTGATGGACAGGGAGGCCTGGTGTGCTGCAATTCATGGGGTCGCAAAGGGTTGGACACGACTGAGCGACTGAACTGAACTTGTTTCTTGAGGTAAGCCTGTATTGCTATGAACCTTCCCCTTAGCACTGCTTTTACAGTGTTCCATAGTTTTGGGGTTGTTGTGTTTTCATGTTCATTCCTCCATCCATAGTTCATCAGGCACTCTATCAGATCTAGTCCCTTAAATTATTTCTCACTTCCACTGTATAATCATAAGGAATTTGAACCTCATTCCAGAAGTTTTCCTCTTATCAATCACTAACTACCCATTGGGGAGTTTTAAAACAGTGATACCCAATTCTGATATAGGTGATCTGGGGTTGGCCTTGGGCATATAGATTTTTTAAAGTTCTCCAGGTGATTCAATATCCAGCCTAGCTTGAGAATAACTGCTCTCTTTTTCCCTAGTTTAGCTATTAGGGTCTAGCCACCTTCTGAGGCAGTGGCTCTCAAACTCGAATGTACATAAGAAACACCTGTGAATATTGTTCAGTGTGGGATTCTGATTCAGGTGGTCTGGGAGGGCCTGGGGTTCTGTATTTCTAACAGTCTTCCAGGAGATGCTGCTGGTCCTGAAACCACACTTTGAATAGCAAGGTAATCTGACCAGCATACCTTCCACGTGGTGCTGAGTGTCCTTCGACCCAGGTTCCCTCACTGTGCTCAGGCAGCCAGGCAGACTCGCTGCCCACCCCACCCCTCCAACCAAGCTGATGTGTGACTCCATCAGTTTGTGTGATACCTGAGAACCTGAACCTGAGTGACTTAGACCTGGGAAGTGCATACAACCCAGGGCCCACCTCAGACAGTTCCCAGCAGAGCAACCTAGAGCCTGAGAAATCTAGACCATGAAAGCACACACACCGTGAGCGGGGGCAAACCCAGTGCAACTGAAACACTGGTGGATGTCAACCATCAAGAATCCCAAGAAGTCTTGGTTAGCAACGAAGCCTGCTTGCAGTTTGGTAGAGGATGCCTCTCTGGGGCCACAATTGCCCCCTTCCGGCTCTGGCTGCCCTCGCCTGCCCATCTCCAGCAAGGGATGGGCCTGTCCACAGCCGGCTAGCTCTGCTCAGTCCTTTGTTCTGTGAGCGGGCCTGGCAGTGTCTTAGGTTAGCAATTTTCACAGGATAGTTCTCTCTTTTTCTCTGTCTCTCTGGCTATCCCACAGTCTGGGTTGCTATCTCAGGTTAGTTCCCTCAGACTGCCCTCAGGGCATTCAGGCCCAGTCGTCCTAAGCAACAAAGCCTGCGCCTCCCTGTCCAGCCCCTACTTGCTAGTGGTGGATGCAAGCATCTGGGCTGCTTCTCCGCTTTGAGAAGACACATAATCTGTGAGACTTAATTACTTATTTATTTACTTTTCCTCCTGGTTATGTTGCCCTCTGAGATTCTAAGACTTGCCACAGACCTGCTGGTGAGATTGATTCCTGGTGTTTGGAAACCTCTCTTTTTTAAGACTCCCTTTGCAGGACGGATATCCATCCCTACCTCTTTTGTCTCTCTTTTTATCTTTTATATTTTGTCCTACCTCCTTTTGAAGACAATGGGCTGTCTTTCTGGATGCCTGATGTCCTCTGCCAGCATTCAGAAGTCGTTTTGTGGAATTTGCTCAGTGTTCAAATGTCCTTTTTATGAATTTTTAGAGGAGAAAGTGGTCTCCACATTCTATTCCTCTGCCATCTTAGGACCGCCCTCCACAGGATATAATTTAAAGGACAAAGGAAAAAAACCCACAACAAAGATTACTCCATCCAGCAAGATTCTCATTCAGATTCAAAGGAAAAATTAAGAGCTTTACAGGCAAGCAAAGTTAAAGAGAATCCAGCACTACTAAACCAGCTTTAAAAAAAATACTAAAGGAAATTCTCTAGACAAGAAATGCAAGAGAACAAAAAGGCCTACAAAAACAAGTCGAAAACAATAAAGTAAATGAACAAACCAATCACAAGCACAGTAATCAAAACTGCAATAAAAAACCTCCCAACAAACAAAAGCCCAGGGCCAGATGGCTTCAGAGGCAAATTTTACCAAAAGTTTGGAGAAGAGCTAACACCTACCTTACTCAAACTTTCAGAAAAGTGCAGGGGAAGGAAAACTCCCAAATGCATTCTATGAGGCTTCCATCACCCTGATACCAAAACCAAACAAAGATGCCACAAAAAAAGAAAATTACACACCAATATCACTGATGGAGAAGGAAATGGCAACCTACTCCAGTATTCTTGCCTGGCGAATCCTGTGGACAGAGGAGCCTGGTGGGCTGCTGTCCATGGGGTCGCACAGAGTCGAACATGACTGAAGCAACTTAGCATGCATGCATGCATGCATTGGAGAAGGAAATGGCAACCCACTCCAGTATCCTTGCCTGGAGAATCCCAGGGACAGAGGAGCCTGGTGGGCTGCCGTCTATGGGGTCACACAGAGTCGGACACGACTGAAGCAACTTAGCAGCAGCATCACTGATGAATACAGATGCAAAAATCTTCAAAAAAATTCTAGAAAACAGAATCCAACAACACATTAAAAGGATCATACAGAGGCAGTCCTAAGATGGTGGAGGACTAGGACGGGGAGACCACTTTCTCCCCCACAAATTCATTGAAAGAACATTTGAACACCAAGCAAATTCCACAAAACAACTTCTGAATGCTGGCAGAGGACATCAGGCACCCAGAAAGGCAGCCCATTGTCTTCGAAAGGAGGTAGGACAAAATATAAAAGATAAAAAGAAAGACAAAAGAGCTAGGGACAGAGATTCATCCCGGGAAGGGAGTCTTAAAAAAGAGAGAAGCTTCCAAACACCAGGAAACACTCTCTCCAGCGGGTCTGTGGTGAGCCTTGGAATCTCAGAGGGCAAAATAACCGGGAGGAAAAAATAAATAATTAAAACCCACCGATTACGTGCCTAACAGCAACTCCCAGCAGAGCAGCAGCCCAGACACTTGCATCCCCCACTAGCAAGTGGGGGCAGGATAGGGAGCTGCAGGCTGTATTGCTTAGGGTGAGGACCCGGCCTGAATGCCCTGAGGGCAATCTGAGGGAACTAGCTTGAGATAGCAACCCAGACTGTGGGACAGCTATCCCGCAAGAAGCCCTAACCTAAGACACCACCAGGCCTGCTCACAGAACAAAGGGCTGAGCAGAGCTACCCAGCTGGAGACCGGCCCACCCCCTGCCGGAGACAGGCAGGCGAGGGAAGCCAGAGCCAGAAGGGGGCAATCACGGCCCCAAAGACACATCCTACACCAAACTGCAAGCAGACTTTGTTGCTAACCAACACTTCTTGGGATTATGGACGGTCGACATCCACCGGAAGGGTCGCAGCCAGAGATCAGCTCCCCAGAAGAGATACACGGCACACCTGAGAAGGCGTGCCCGTTGTACACCCAGAAAACCAAGCGGCTTGGACAGGGGAGGTGATAAGTCGCAGACTTCAACTGGGGGTGACTGTGCTCCGACCTGGGACGGGCACAAAAAGCAGGCCCAACCGAGTTTGTGCCTTTGTGGAGTACCTGAGAACCTGAACCTGAGCGACTTAGACCTGGGAAGTGCATACAACCCAGGGCCCGACTCAGACAATTCCCAGCAGAGCAACCTAGAGCCTGAGAAGTGTAGACCATGAAAGCACACACACCGTGAGCGGGGGCAAACCCAGTGTGGCTGAAACACTGCAAGCACTCCCCACACACGCCAGTGATATTGTTTGCAGTCTTCCTCCCTCCCCACAGCACGACTGAACAAGTGAGCCTTAAAAAGTGACCACCATCGCCCCCTTGTGTCAGGGCAGAAATTAGACACTGAAGAGACCAGCAAACAGAAGAACCTAAAATAAACAAGAGGGAACCGCTTTGGAAGTGACAGGTGCAACAGATGAAAACCCTATAGTTAGTACCGACTACATAGGAAGGGGCCTATAGATCTTGAGATGTACAAGCCAGATCAAGAACTATCTATAAATGAACTGACCTCACACTGTCTGCAACAGATCCAGAGAAAGTCCTAGATATATTTTTCCTATTATCATTTTTTAAATTAAAAAAAAATTTAAGTCCTCTATTACTCCTTTAATTTTCATTTTTATAACCTACTATTACCTTGCAAAAAAAAAAAAAAGACCATATTTTTAAAGCAAACTTCATATATATATATATATATTTTTTAAAATTTGTGAGACTTAGTTTTTTTTTTAATATTGCATTTTTGATAATCTAACATCTACTCTAGATTTTTAATCTTTGCTTTTTGGTATTTGTTATCAACTTTGTACCTTTAAGAACCCAATCTTCAGTACCCATTTTTACTTGGGAGCAAGATCACTGGCCTGATTGCTCTCTCCCCCTTTTGACTCTCCTTTTTCTCTACCAGGTTGCCTCTATCTCCCCCCTCCCCCTTTTCTTCTCTACCCAACTCTGTGAATCTCTTTGTGTGTTCCAGACTGTGGAGAACACTTAGGGAACTGATTACTGGCTGGATCTGTCTCTCTCCTTTTGATTCCCCCCCTTAATCCTTCTAGCCACCTCTGTCTCCTTCCTCCTCTTCTCTGTGTAGCTCTGTGAACATCTCTGAGGGATGCAAAGTGTGGAGAGCACATAGGGAAGTGATTACTGGCTAGCTTGCTGTCTCCCCTTTTGATTCCCCCTCTTCTCCTCCTGGTTACCTCTATCTCCCTCCTCCCTCTTCTCTTCTCCATGTAACTCTGTGAACCTCTCTGGGTGTCCCTCACTATGAAGAAACTTTTCATCATTAACCTAGATGTTTTATCATTGGTGCTGTATAGATGGAGAAGTCTTGAGGCTACTGTAAGAATAAGACTGAAAACCAGAGGCAGGAGGATTAAGTCTAAATCCTGAGAACACCAGAGAACTCCTGACTCCAGGGAACATTAATTGATAA
This sequence comes from Bubalus kerabau, assembly GCF_029407905.1. Lineage (NCBI taxonomy): Eukaryota > Metazoa > Chordata > Mammalia > Artiodactyla > Bovidae > Bubalus > Bubalus kerabau. The sequence goes on along the minus strand of NC_073638.1, from coordinate 22,520,012 downwards.
GAGCTCATGACAAGCCTCCATACCTACACTGAAACCAAGTACCACCCAATAGCCAACAAGTTCTGGAACAAGACATACCACGCAAATTCTCCAGCAACACAGGAACATAGCCCTGAGCTTCAATATACAGGCTGCCCAAAGTCACACCAAACCCACTGATATTTCAAAACTCACTACTGAACACTTCATTGCACTCCAGAGAGAAGAAATCGAGTTCCACCCACGAGAACACCGACACAAGCTTCCCTAACCAGGAAACCTTGACAAATCACCCATCCAGCCCCACCCACAGCAAGGAACCTCCACAATAAAGAGGAACCACAAACTGCCAGAATACGGAAAGGCCACCTCAAACATAGCAATATAAACAAGATGAAAAGGCAGAGAAATACTCAGCAGGTAAAGGAACAGGATAAATGCCCACCAAACCAAACAAAAGAGGAAGAGATAGGGAATCTACCTGATAAAGAATTCTGAATAATGATAGTGAAATGATCCAAAATCATGAAAACAAATTGGAGTTACAGATAAATAGCCTGGAGACAAGGATTGAAACGATGCAAGAAAGGTTTAACAAGGACTTAGAAGAAATAAAAAAGAGTCAATATATAATGAATAATGCAATAAATGAGATCGAAAACACTCTGGAGGGAACCAACAGTAGAATAACTGAGGCAGAAGATAGGATAAGTGAGGTAGAAGATATAATGGTAGAAATAAATGAAACAGAGAGAAAAAAAAGAAAAAAAGAATTAAAAGAAATGAGGACAACCTCAGAGACCTCAAGGACACTGTTAAACACCCCAGCATTCGAATCATAGGAGTCCCAGAAGAAGACAAAAAGAAAGACCATGAGAAAATACTTGAGATAATAGTTGAAATTTTACCTAAAATGGAGAAGGAAATAATCCCCAAGTCCAAGAAGCCCAGAGAGTCTCAAACAGGATAAACCCAAGGCAAAACACCCCAAGACACATATTAATCAAATTAACAGAGATCAAACACAAAAAGCGAACATTAAAAGCAGCAAGGGAAAAACAACAAATAACACACAAGGGGATTCCCATAAGGATAACAGCTGATCTTTCAATAGAAACTCTTCAGGCCAGAAGGGAATGGCAGGACATACTTAAAGTGATGAATGAGAAAAACCTACAGCCCAGATTACTGTACCCAGAAAGGATCTCATTCAAATATGAAGGAGAAATCAAAAGCTTTACAGACAAGCAAAAGATGAGAGAATTCAGCACCACCAAACCAGCTCTCCAACAAATACTAAAGGATCTTCTCTAGACAGGAAATACAGAAAGGGTGTATAAACTCAAACCCAAAACAATAAAGTAAATGCCAATGGGATCATACTTATCAATAATTACCTTAAATGTAAATGGGTTGAATGCCCCAACCAAAAGACAAAGACTGGCTGAATGGATACAAAAACAAGATCCCTATATATGTTGTCTACAAGAGACCCACTGCAAAACAAGGGACACATACAGACTGAAAATGAAGGGCTGGAAAAAGATATTCCACGCAAATAGAGACCAAAAGAAAGCAGGAGTAACAATACTCATATCAGATAAAATAGACTTTAAAACAAAGGCTGTGAAAAGAGACAAAGAAGGACACTACATAATGATCAAAGGATCAATCCAAGAAGAAGATGTAATAATTATAAATATATACACACCCAACATAGGAGCACTGCAATATGTAAGGCAAATACTAATAACTTATATGCAGAGTACATCATGAGAAACGCTGGACTGGAAGAAACACAGGCTGGAATCAAGATTGCCGGGAGACATATCAATAACCTCAGATATGCAGATGACACCACCCTTATGGCAGAAAGTGAAGAGGAACTCAAAAGCCTCTTGATGAAACTGAAAGTGGAGAGTGAAAAAGTTGGCTTAAAGCTCAACATTCAGAAAATGAAGATCATGGCATCCGGTCCCATCACTTCATGGGAAATAGATGGGGAAACAGTGGAAACAGTGTCAGACTTTATTTTTCCAGGCTCCAAAATCACTGCAGATGGTGACTGCAGCCATGAAATTAAAAGATGCTTACTCCTTGGGAGGAAAGTTATGACCAACCTAGATAGCATATTCAAAATCAGAGACATTACTTTGCCAACAAAGGTCCATCTAGTCAAGGCTATGGTTTTTCCTGTAGTCATGTATGGATGTGAGAGTTGGACTGTGAAGACGGCTGAGTGCCGAAGAATTGATGCTTTTGAAGTGTGGTGTTGGAGAAGACTCTTGAGAGTCCCTTGGACTGCAAGGAGATCCAACCAGTCCATTCTGAAGGAGATCAGCCCTGGGATTTCTTTGGAGGGAATGATGCTGAAGCTGAAACTCCAGTACTTTGGCCACCTCATGCGAAGAGCTGACTCATTGGAAAAGACTCTGATGCTGGGAGGGATTGGGGGCAGGAGGAAAGGGGGACGATAGAGGATGAGATGGCTGGATGGCATCACTGACTCGATGGACGTGAGTCTGAGTGAACTCCGGGAGTTTGTGATGGACAGGGAGGCCTGGCGTGCTGCGATTCATGGGGTTGCAAAGAGTCGGACACGACTGAGTGACTGAACTGAACTGAACTGAACAAGTATGAAAGGGGAAATTAACAATAACACAGTAATAGTGGGAGACTTTACTACCCCATTCACACCTATGGATAGATCAACTAAACAGAAAATTAACAAGGAAACACAAACTTTAAATGATACAGTTAGACCTAATTGATATCCATAGGACACTTCACCCCAAAACAATGAATTTCACCTTTTTCTCAAGCGCCCATGGAACCTTCTCCAGGATAGATCACAGCCTCAGCCATAAATCTAGCCTTGGTAAATTCAAAAAAATTGAAATCATTCCAAGCATCTTTTCTGACCACAATGCAGTAAGATTAGATGTGAATTGCAGGAGAAAAAACTATTAAAAATTCCAACATATGGAGGCTGAACAACACGCTGCTGAATAACCAACAAATCACAGAATACATCAAAAAAGAAATCAAAATATGCACAGAAACGAATGAACATGAAAACACAACAATCCCAAACCTATGGCACACTGTAAGAGCAGTGCTGAGGGGAAGGTTCATAGCAATACAGGGTTACCTCAAGAAACAAGAAAAAAAAGCCAAATAAATAACCTAACTCTATACCTAAAGAAACCAGAAAAGGAAGAAATAAAAAGCCCAGGGTTAGTAGAAGGAAAGAAATCTTAAAAATTAAGGCAGAAATAAATGCAAAAGAAACAAAAGAGACCATAGCAAAAATCAACAAAGCCAAAAGCTGGTTCTTTGAGAAGATAAATAAAATTGACAAACCATTAGCCAGACTCATCAAGAAACAAAGGGAGAAAAATCAAGTCAACAAAATTAGAAATGAAAATGGAGAAATCACAACAGACAACACAGAAATACAAAGGATCATAAGAGACTACTATCAGCAACTATATGCCAATATAATGGACAACTTGGAAGAAATGGACAAATTCTTAGAAAAGTATAATTTCCCAAAACTGAACCAGGAAGAAATAGAAAATCTTAACAGACCCATCACAAGCACAGAAATTGAAACTGTAATCAGAAATCTTCCAGCAAACAAAAGCCCAGGACCAGAGGGCTTCACAGCTGAATTCTACCAAAAATTTAGAGAAGAGCTAACACCTATCCTACTCAAACTCTTCCAGAAAACTGCAGAGGAAGGTAAACTTCCAAACTCATTCTATGAGGCCACCATCACCTGCCGGGAGCTGGCATATTGCATATTGAGTGCATATTGCATATTGCATATTGAGTGCAGCATTTTCCACAGCATCATCTTTCAGGATCTGGAATAGCTCAACTGGAATTCTATCACTGCTGGGAGCAGGAGCTCCGCCCATGGCAAAGGTCATGAAGAAGGAGGCTGGGCATACGCAAAGGTGGGATCGAGCCTCAGGAGTCCCCCTGGAAATTCTCGAGCATCTACCCCCAAACCAGAGTCTGCCTACTTTCTGCTTTGTGCTCTCACCTACACCTCTGACTTTACGGGGGCTGTCCCCCACTACCTCTCTCTGAAAAAAGAGTTAGCTTACAGCTCCAGTTAATAATTCCTGGGTGTGACAGTGTTTCAACCTACAAACTCCTTTGGAAATCCTCTAGCCTGCCTGAATAGGTTTTTCTAGCCACATGTGATTGTTCAGAGCCTCCCAACTGTGAGAGGTAGGAGATGTTCTAAACTGTCTAAACACAGATTCTTTTGAGTAGTTAAAAGATTCATTAGAAATTGTATTGGTGAAGGGTTTTTCACTTATTGGGCCAATGTTTGCTGCTAAGTCTCCATACTCCTTACCTACTGTGTCCTTGGCAGTGTATTGATTGATATAATGGGTGTATAGAAATGTAAGTAGTAACCTCAATGTTTGTAACGTTGGACCCTTGAGTTAATTCTTTTCTTCATTGAGCCCACCTCACCTTTGCCCTATAGGAATGCAGCTTTGTCCAATTCCTTTTTTGGAGGCTGGTGCCTGACTTTGGAATAATCACCTTTAGAGAAAGATAAGTTTCTTAAAATGTTAATAGGCCTCCTGGCCAGAAGATGATGTAAATCACCTGAACTTTTGCATATGATAAGTTTGAAAGCCTGGCTTTGATTAAAACCAGGAACTGCTGTCCTTGCATGACTCCACCCCTTCCCCCATTATCCTCTATGCACAACTTAAGGTATAAAAACTACTTTGGAAAATAAAGTGCGGGCCTTGTTCACCGAAACTTGGTCTCCCCATGTTGCTCTCTCTCTCAAATTCTGGCTGACTCTCCATCTGGAGCGCGGAACCCGCCATGCTTGCTAATTATGCCTGGGCTTCTAAGATCCAACCAGGGAGGCCTCAGTGTCTCCTCTCCTTCGGGAGAACAGAAGGACGCCTGCGGCCTACGTAAGTGGTGCAAACTTCTTGTCTTGAAGTTTTATTGGTCTCCCGTGTAAACCAAGCTACTCAGACTCTTTTCTCCACTGAATTTTCCTACTGAGCTATCCTCATTCTATTACTCTTTATATCTCTGAATAAATAAATAAATAAATAGGTCGCCTATGCCGTCTCTCCTTCGAATACCCTGGATCAGCCGGGGCTGGACCCCGGCAATCACCCTAATACCAAAACCTGACAAAGATGCCACAAAAAAGAAAACTACAGGCCAATATCACTGATCAATATAGACGCAAAAATCCTTAACAAAATTCTAGCAAACAGAATCCAACAACACATTCAAAAGATCATACATCATGACCAAGTGGGCTTTATCCCAGGCATGCAAGGATTCTTCAATATCCACAAATCAATCAATGTAATACACCACATTAACAAATTGAAAGATAAAAACTATATGATTATCTCAATAAATGCAGAGAAAGCCTTTGACAAAATTCAACATCCATTTATGATAAAAACCCTCCAGAAAGCAGGAATAGAAGCAACATACTTCAACATAAAAGCTATATATGACAAACCCACAGCAAACATTATCCTCAATGGTGAAAAACTGAAAGCATTTCCCCTGAAGTCAGGAACAAGACAGGGGTGCCCACTCTCACCACTACTATTCAACATAGTTTTGGAAGTTTTGGCCACAGCAATCAGAGCAGAAAAAGAAATAAAAGGAATCTAGATTGGAAAAGAAGAAGTAAAACTGTCACTGGTTGCAGATGACATGATTCTCTACATAGAAAATCCAAAAGATTCCACCAGAAAATTACTAGAGCTAATCAATGAATATAGTACAGTTGCAGGATATAAAATCAACACAGAGAAATCCCTTGCATTCCTATACACAAACAGTGAGAAAACAAAAAGATAAATTAAGGAAACAATTCCATTCACCATTGCAACGGAAAGAATAAAATACTTAGGAATATATCTACCTAAAGAAACAAAAGACCTATATATAGAAAACTATAAAACACTGGTGAAAGAAATCAAAGAGGACATAAATAGATGGAGAAATATACCATGTTCATGGATCGGAAGAATCAATATAGTGAAAATGAGTATAATACCCAAAGCAATCTATAGATTCAATGCAATACCTATCAAGCTACCAATGATATTTTTCAGAGATCTATAGCAAATAATTTCACAATTTGTATGGAAATACAAAAAACCTCGAATAGCCAAAGCAATCTTGAGAAAGAAGAATGGAACTGGAGGAATCAACCTGCCTGACTTCAGGCTCTACTACAAAGCCACAGTCATCAAGACAGTATGGTACTGGCACAAAGACAGAAATATAGATCAATGGAACAAAACAGAAAGCCCAGAGATAAATCCACGCACCTATGGATACCTTATCTTTGACAAAGGAAGCAAGAATATATAATGGAGAAAAGGCAATCTCTTTAACAAGTGGTGCTGGGAAAACTGGTCAACCACTTGTAAAAGAATGAAACGAACACTTTCTAACACCATACACAAAAATAAACTCAAAATGGATTAAAGATCTAAATGTAAGACCAGAAACTATAAAACTCCTAGAGGAAAACATAGGCAAAACACTCTCCGACATAAATCACAGCAGGATCCTCTATGACACACCTCCAAGTGTATTGGAAATAAAAGCAAAAATAAACAAATGAGACCTAATTAAAATTAAAAGCTTCTGCACAACAAAGGAAACTACAAGCAAGGTGAAAAGACAGCCTTCAGAATGGGAGAAGATAATAGCAAATGAAACAACGGACAAAGAATTAATCTCAAAAATACAGAAGCAACTCCTGCAGCTCAATTCCAGAAAAATAAATGACCCAATCAAAAAGTGGGCCAAAGAACTAAACAGACATTTCTCCAAAGAAGACATACAGATGGCTAACAAACACATGAAAAGACGGTCAACATCACTCATTATCAGAGAAATGCAAATCAAAACCACTATGAGGTACCATTTCACGCCAGTCAAAATGGCTGCTATCCAAAAGTGTACAAGCAATAAATGCTGGAGAGGGTGTGGAGAAAAGGGAACCCTCTTACACTGTTGGTGGGAATGCAAACTAGTACAGCCACTATGGAGAACAGTGTGGAGATTCCTTTAAAAACTGGAAATAGAACTGCCTTATGACCCAGCAGTCCCACTGCTGGGCATACACACCGAGGAAACCAGAATTGAAAGAGACACGTGTACCCCACTGTTCATCGCAGCACTGTTTATAATAGCCAGGACACGGAAGACAACTAGAAGTCCATCAGCAGACAAATGGATAAGCAAGCTGTGGTACATATACACAATGGAGTATTACTCAGCCATTAAAAAGAATACATTTGAATCAGTTCTAATGAGGTGGATGAAACTGGAGCCTATTATACAGAGTGAAGTAAGTCAGAAAGAAAAACACCAATACAGTATACTAATGCATATATATGGAATTTAGAAAGATGGTAACAATAACCCTGTATGTGAGATAGCAAGAGACACAGATGTATAGAACAGTCTTTTGGACTCTGTGGGAGAGGGCGAGGGCAGGATGACATGGGAAAATGGCATTGAAACATGTAAATCATCATATATGAAACATATCGCCAGTCCAGGTTTGATGCACAATACAGGGTACTCAGGGCTGGTGCACTGGGATGACCCAGAGGGATGGTATGGGGAGGGAGGTGGGAGGGGGGTTCAGGATGGGGAACACACGTATGCCCGTGGCAGATTCATGTTGATGTATGGCAAAACCAATACAATATTGTAAAGTAAAAATAAATAAATAAAACTGAAAGAAATACATAAAAGGATCATACATCATGATCAAGTGGGCTTAATCCCAGGCATGCAAAGATTCTTCAATATATGCAAATCAATCAATGTGATACACCATATTAACATATTGAAAGATAAAAATCATATGATCTTCTCAATAGAAGTAGAGAAAGTTTTTGAAAAAAAAATGCAACATCCATTAATGATAAAAACTCTCCAGCAAGTACGCATAAGGCCATATGTGACAAGTGCACAGCAAACACTATTCTCAACTGCGAAAAACTGAAAGCATTTCTCTAAGATCAAGAACAAGGCAAGGATGCCCACTCTCACCATTATTCAACACAGTTTTGGAAGTCCTAGCCACAGCACCCAGAGAAGAAAAAGAAATAAAAGGAATCCAGATAGGAAAAGAAATAAAACTGTTTGCTGATGATATGATACTATACATAGAAAACCCTAGAGATGCCACCAGAAAATTACTACAGCTAATCAATGAATATAGTAAAGTCACAGGATATAAAATTGATACACAAAAATCCCTTGTACTCTTATACACTAACAATGAAAAACCAGAAAGAGATATTAAGGAATCAATCCCATTCACCATTGCAACAAAAATAAAATACTTAGGAATAATCCTACCTAAGAAGACGTATGGATATGAGAGTTGGACTGTGAAGAAAGCTGAGCACCAAAGAATTGATACTTTTGAACTGTGGTGTTGGAGAAGACTCTTGAGAGTCCTTTGGACTGCAAGGAGATCCAACCAGTCCATCCTAAAGGAGATCAGTCCTGGGTGTTCATTGGAAGGACTGATGCTAAAACTGAAACTCCAATACTTTGGCCACCTCATGCGAAGAGTTGACTCATTGGAAAAGACACTGATGCTGGGAGGGATTGGGGGCAGGAGGAGAAGGGGACGACAGAGGATGAGATGGCTGGATGGCATCACCGACTCGATGGACATGATTTTGAGTGAACTCTGGGAGTTGGTGATGGCCAGGGAGGCCTGGCGTGCTGTGATTCATGGGGTCACAAAGAGTCGGACACGACTGAGAGACTGAACTGAACTGAATGGAACTGAAGGAGATAAAAGAGCTGTATATAAAAAACTATAAGACATTAATGAAAGAATTCGAAGATGACATAAACAGATGGAGAGATATATCATGTTCTTGGATTGGAAGAATCAATAATATGAAAGTGACTATATTACCCAAAGTAATCTACAGATTCAATGCAATCCCTATCAAATTACCAATGATGTTTTTCACAGAACTAGAACAAAAAAAAAAAATTCACAATCTGTATGGAAACACAAAATAGCCAAACTAATCTTGAGAAGGAAGAATGGAGCTGGAGGAATCAACCTTCCTGACTTCAGACTATGATACAAAGCTACAGTCATGAAGACAGCATGGTACTGACACAAAAACAGAAATACAGACCAGTGGAACAAGATAGAAAGCCCAGAGATAAACCCATACACCTATGGGTACCTTATCTTTGACACAGGAGGCAAGAATATACAATAGAGAAAAGATAGTCTCTTCAATAAGTAGTGCTGGGAAAACTTTGCAGGTATGAGTAAAATAATGAGATTAGAACATTTCCTAACACCATACACAAAAATAAACTCAACTGATTAAAGACCTAAATTGAAGGTCAGAAACTATAATGATCTTAGAGGAAAACATAGAACACTCTTTGACATAAATCACAAGATCATCTATGATCCAATCCCTAGAGTAATGGAAATAAAAACAAAAATAAACAAATTGGACCTAATGAAACTTAAAAGCTTTTGCACAGCAAAGGAAACTATAAACAAGGTGAAAAGACACCCTCAGAATGGGAGAAAATAATAGCAAATGAAACAACTGTCAAAGGGTTAATCTCCAAAATATACAAATAAGCAGCTCATGCAGCTCAATATCAGAAAAAAAAACAATCCAATCAAAGGGTAGGCAGAAGACCTAAACAGACATCTCTCAAGAAAAGACATACAGATGGCTAATAAACACATGAAAAGATGCTCATATCACTTATTAGAGAAATGCAAATCAAAACTTCAATGAGGTATCACCTTATACTGATCAGAATGGCCATCATCAAAAAACTCACAAACAATAAATATTGAAGAGGACATAGAGAAAAAGGAACCCTCCTACACTGTTGGTGGGAATGCAAATTGATAAAGCCACTATGGAGAATAGTATGGAGATTCCTTAAAAAACTAGGAATAAGACTACCATATGACCCAATAATCCCAGTACTGGGCATATACCCTGAGGAAACAATAACTGAAAAAGACACATGTACCCCAATATTCATTGCAGCATTATTTACAATAGCTAGGACATGGAAGCTGTTGGGGATTTTCTCCCCAGGACTTGGAAGCGACGAACCTGAAAGAAGGACACTCGGACAGTCTCTTGCAAGGACTGATAAGTTTATTTCTGCAGTCAAGCCTTTTTATAGAAGTAGGAACAAAGAGCTTATACAGCCAGCAGAGAGCGTACAGGGTTAACACCTAATCAGTAAAAATATTTCAAGGACAGTGTGCTCTAAGCACATGGGTCACCCATGTGCTTACCCCATAACCCCTTTTCTCAAGCAACATCCTTAATATTTATTATTAAATCTTGGCGCCGGGCATAACCAAAGGCAGGAGATGTTTTTCTGCCTGAGCACACCAAGCCAGGGTATTTCTGGCCCTTTGCCATTTTCCCAAGGACTTCCTCCAACCAGCTATTTTGTACTGAGCTTTCCAACAGAAGCAACCTAGATGTCCATTGACAGATAAAAGGATAAAGTGTGGTACCTATATACACTGAATATTACTTCAGTGTATATATTACTTCACCATAAAAAGGAATGCTTTAGTCATCTGATGCAAAGAACCGAGTGACTGGAAAAGACTCTGATGCTAGGAGCTAGAGAGCAGGAAGAGAAGGGGGCAACAGAGGGTGAGATGGTTGGATGGCATCACAAACTCAATGGACATGAGTTTGATCAAACTCTAGGAGATACTGAAGGAAAAGGAAGCCTGGTGGGCTGCAGTCCATGGGGTCACAAAGAGTCAGACATGACTTACTGAACTGAACAACATAAAAAGAAACAAATCTGAGTCAGTTCTAATGAGGTGGATGAACCTAGAGACTATTATACAGAGTGAAATAAGTCAGAAAGAGAAAAACAAACATTGCATATTAACACATATATATGGAATCTAGAAAGATGGTATTAATGAATCTATTTACAGGGCAGAAATGGAGAAGCATACATACAGAACAGACTTGTGGACACAGTGGGGGAAGGAGAAGGTGTGACAAATTGAGAGAGTAGCACTAAAATGTACACATTACTGTATGTAAAATTACATAGCCAGTGGGAATTTGCTGACTGACACAGGGAGCTCAAACTCTGTGTTCTGTGACAACCTAGAGAGGTGGGATGTGGGAGGGAGGTTCAAGAGGGAGGGGATATATGTATACCTATGGCTGATTCATGTATGTGTATGGCAGAAGCGAACACAATATTGTAAAACAATTTTCCTCCAATTAAAAATAAAAAACTTTAATTTTATTTAAAATTTGTAAAAATATTTATTAATCTATTCACTATATACCAAATACACTTAGCACATGATCACATTGGTAACCTCACTTACAAAATTTTACCCTTTCAGTGTTTTTCCCCTTTTCTCTTCAAGTCTAAACCATTCCCTCTCCCTGTCTCATCACTTTAAGCACCATTCAGGACTAACCTCCTCCACTAAGCTTTTCCAAACCTCACCACCCCACAATAATCTTTCCCCATCTCTAAATTAATACCCATTTGGTATTTTAAATCATTGAGATATAAAATCTAAGATCAGGCAGGAGCAACTTCAGAAAACATCTGTCCAACATTCATTTTGGAAAACTAAGGCTCTGATGTGAAAGGGACAAAGCCGTGTGGTAACGGCACTCAGACTAGGACTCAAAAAGGCTCAACATTTTCATGTTACTCAATTCTAAAAATATTTACCATATGTCCACTATGTATAAGATATTGTAAAATTTCAGCAGTTTCTATCAAACACCATTCATTTAAACAACGAAAACTATTGTGTACTGTTTACCAGATATTCTGCTTAATTTTGCCCACAAGTTATCAGGGTAGTGAAAAAACAAAACAGTAAAGCTTCCCAGAACACACCTGCAGTGCAGGAGATGGAGACATAGGCTTGAGCCCTAGATTGGGAAGACCCCCTGGAGAAGGAAGTGGCAACCCACTCCAGTATCTTTGCCTGGGAAATACCACGGACAGAGGAGCCTGGAGAGCTACAGCTATGGGGTCGCAAAGAGTCGGACACGACTTAATAACTAGACAACAAAGCAATAATTACAATATACTTTGATAAGGTCTCTAATAACAGTTCTAGGGAGACTTAAAAAAAATCTATATCCTATCTTTGAACATTCACTCATCTACTCACTCACTCGTTTATTAGACTGATAAACAGTAGGTAAATAGAATTCTCACTTTCCTAAGAGCAAGTAGGGGAAAAATGTTCTCTAGAAGCAACTCATGAACACAATAAACTGGAGTGACACTGCTACCCCCCACAAAAAATATTTTTTTAACATATCAAATCTGCATAATATGGTAACAAAAAAGTATTAAATGTATACACTATCATTTGTTTTAAAGTCTGTGCTTAGGAGTCAGACTGAGCATCAAAGAGTTTGCTACTTATTTTGCTGAGTTAGTTTAGGCAAGTAGCTTAAAACTCAACTCAGTCTCAATTTTCTCATCTGTAAAATGGGAATAATGTTCACCTTGAATGGAATTTTTAAGAATTAAAATATAAATTGCCTTACCAAATTATTGTTATCCTGCCTGTCAAGTAATCTAAATGAAATATATGTAAGTAACATAAAAATTGTGCTAACTAAAAGACATTCAAATTTGATCAAGTGGGCATCATATTATTGTCAAAATTTATTGTAAAACTCATGCAGTTAAACTCTCCAAAATAAAAGTATGCTGCTGCTGCTACTAAGTCACTTCAGTTGTGTCCGACTCTGTGCGACCCCATAGATGGCAGCCCATCAGGCTCCCCAGTCCCTGGGATTCTCCAGGCAAGAACGCTGGAGTGGGTTGCCATTTCTCCAATGCATGAAAGTGAAAGTGAAGTCGCTCAGTCGTGTCTGACTCCTAGCGACCCCATGGACTGCAGCCTACCAGGCTCCTCCGTCCATGGGATTTTCCAGGCAAGAGTACTGGAGTGGGATGCCATTGCCTTCTCCGAAATAAAAGTATACTCCTTTGAAAATGTTTTTAGTGTACTAATCATGGCACAAGTCCTTTTACTCTTTTCAGGCAGCAACATTCTAAGAATCCATTGTGTACTAGTTGCTATGTGGAGAGAAAAATGAACCCTATATTTAAGGAACTTGGTTTTAAAATACAAATGAGAACACAAGTGAGAACTGTTCTTTGTGGGAAGAAAGCAAACATATTCTTGTAGATTTTGGCATGAAGAAAGATACCAGAGATGAATGCCACAAAAGCAGCTCAACTTGAAGCAGGTAAATTTAGTGACCAGAACAAAATAAGCTAGGAAAAATTTTCGTAAAGAGATGCTGTACCGAGTAACATATCCTTTTCACACTGATTATCTTAACAAGGTTTAATACATGTGAGTATTTTTCAGTCTTCTGAGTTTAAATTGTTCAGGTAGCCATAAGGTCTGAAAACAGACAAATAGACATAAGCAGTTTATTTATCTTCTATGATATGTTCACTAGCAGTTCATGGTTCAATAAGCAAATCTGCAATGAACACCATGCACTAACAAAAGGCACCGGCATCAGTCCCTGTGCATTCATTTATAATGCATTGTCCCAGATGATTCAGGGCTAATTTTCACTGAATAAGCTTGCACCTTTTCTCCTTTGCCTTTTGCTTTTCTTCTTTTCTCAGCTATTTGTAAGGCCTCCTCACACAACCATTTTGCGTTCTTGCATTCCTTTTCCTTGGGAATGGTTTTGATTATCATCTCCTGTACAATGTCATGAACCTCTGTCCATAGTTCTTCAGGCATTCTATCAGATCTAATCCATCAAATTTGTCACTGCCACTGTATAATCATAAGGGATTTGATTTAGGTCATACCTGAATGGCCTAGTGGTTTTCCCTACTTTCTTTAAGTCTGAATTTGGCAATAAGGAGTTCATGATCTGAGCCACAGTCAGCTCCTGGTCTTGTTTTTGCTGACTGTATAGAGCTTCTCCACCTTCACCTGCAAAAAATATTATCAATCTAATTTCAGTATTGACCATCTGGCCCTATCCATCTGTAGGTTCATCTCTTGTGCTGTTGGAAAAGGGTGTTCACTATAACTGGTGCATTCTCTTGGCCAAACTCTGTTAGCCTTTGCCCTGCTTCATTTTGTATTCCAAAGCCTCCAGGTATCTTGTAACCTCATACTTTTGCATTCCAGTCCCCTATAATGAAAAGGACATCTTTTTTTGGTGTTAGTTTTGGAAGGTCTTATAGGTCTTCATAGAACCATTCAACTTCAGCTTCTTCAGCATTAGTGGTTGGGGCGTAGACTTAGATTACTGATATTGTAATGAATTTTGATATTGAATGGTTTGCCTTGGAAACAAACAGATCATTTTGTCATTTTTGAGACTGCACCCAAGTACTGTATTTCAGGCTCTTTTGTTGACTATGAGAGCTACTTCATTTCTTCTAAGGGATTCTTGTCCACAGTAGTAGATATAATGGTCATCTGAATTAAATTAGCCCACTACAGTCCATTTTACTTCACTGATTCCTAAAATGCAATGTTCATTCTTGTCATCTCCTGTTTGACCACTTCTAATTTACCTTGATTCATGGACCTAACATTCCAGGTTCCTATGCAATACTGTTCTTTACAGCATCGGACTTTACTTTCACCACCAGACACATCCACAGCTGGGTCTTGTTTCTGCTTTGGCTCAGCCTCTTCATTCCTTCTGGAGTTATTTCTCTGCTCTTCTCCAGTAGCATATTGGGCACCTACCGACCTGGGGATTTCATCTTTCTGTGTCATATCTTTTTGCCTTTTCATACTGTTCACAGGGTTCTCAAAGCAAGAATGCTGAAGTGGTTTGCCATTCCCTTTTCCAGTGGAACACATTTAGCATATCCTAAAAGAAGTAATCAAGGGAGCTCAATCTACTAGAAATACTATGTAATCTGTTTCCAGACTTTGTGGTCACTGGTATTTTTTATAATATTCACCTACTGTCAGTCTTATAAACATTTTTACCATTTACATTATACCAAGAAAAAAATGAATACTAAAAATGAGATAATGAAAAAAAAAAAAAAACAACACAGAATTCTTTTGCTTCCAAATGATTCTACACCAGAACATTTCGCTGAAGTGATTTTAATCTACAGATGAAAGACTCTTTAAATGATACTCAGAATACATTACAAACTTGGTTTTAAATTAGATTTGAGTCTAGAACAGGACTCACTCACAATGACTCCAGAACACAATGTGGAAGTGCAACAGTAAGGTGATGACTTCTTAATTGTTCAAGGGGATAAAGATCTTCTTCAAATATGGATGGAAATTAATCTCTAAGAGTTATTCTCCTTTATAGACTACAATATTATTGTCGGTTTCATATACTTTTACTTTATAAAGAACTCCCGCAGGAAGAAATTTCTGGAGGTTTTCCCAGATATATACGGCTACATTTTCTGTTGTGCTGGAGAAGAAAAGGAAAGAAGGTCAAAAGACAAATAAGCAAAACTTCATGTTTAATATTTACAGAGAATAAAAATTCTAGTTTTAAAAGATATCATTACACTAAAAAAAAGTCACACAATAATTAAGTAAAATGTTAAATTCTTCTATATAAAGTAAAACAGTCACTCACCTTACAATGTCTGCAAAATATGGCACATCTAGATCCAGATTCTTATGATCAAGGGGCTTCATAATTGCCTCCTATAGACAAAGGAAAATATCACTGATTCCATTTGTGAATCATATTTCAAAGTGTCCTACCTTTGCCTCTAAATCTTATCATCTCGTCACTAATTCAGTGCTTGCAAGAACTTTGTGTCTTACAAAACAATCTCAGAAAGTTTAAAGTTATAAAGTAAAAAAAGGCCTAGCTCTCCATAATGGCTGGATATCCTCATTACTGAATGTAGAGAGGTAAGAAACCAAAAAATAGAGAATTCACTGGTTCTTTCTCATAACAAGCCTCTGTGATTCAGAATTTAGTTTAACACTTCTTGAATTCTGTCCAAAATATTACCACAAATACTTTTCTCTAGCAGTCTCACCTTCAGCACAATGCCACAATATAGTTAGGACACACTTTCAATGATTATTATGTTTTATAAAGCAGATTAAGACTGAAATTATGTAAGGTGTTCTGAGTTTCTGCCATAAGGAGTAATTTATCGATGATCCTGGGCTCTTAGAAAGAAAACTAAAAACATGTAAAGACTGGCTTCTTAATACTTATATATATTATACACAGCATTTGTGTCAATGGCAAGAATTGTAATTGCCTTATTCTTTGTAAACTTTCCCTGGTGGCTCAGATGGTAAAAGTGTCTGCTTGCAATGTGGGAGGACCTAGGTTCAATCCCTGAGTCGGGAAGATCTCCTGGAGAAGCAAATGGCAACCCACTCCAGTACTCTTGCCTGGAAAATTCCATGGATGGAGGAGCCTAGTAGGCTACAGTCCATGGGGTCGCAAAGAGTTGGACACGACTGAGCGACTTCTTTCACTTCACTTTTTGTATTACTTTTAGCTATTGTAAAAAACCTAAGCAATCTTAAAAAATTAATAAACTAGTGAATATAACAAAAAAGAAATAGACTCACAGATGAAGAAAACTAGTGGTTACCAGTGGGGAGAGAGAAGGGAGGAAGGGTATAAAAGGGTAGAGAATTAAGAGGTATGAACTATTACATATAAAATAAGCTAAAAGGACATACTGTACAACATGAAGAATACAGCCAATATTTTATAACAACTATAAATGGAGTATAACCTTTAAAAATTGTCAATCATTATACTGTACACCCATAACATATAATATTATACATCAACTATACTTCAATTAAAAAGAAAGAATTTGTGGAACAATCTAAGTTTCCATATGGTATGGTTCTAAGAAGGTACATTAATAATAACAATAACAATCATTTTCTGAGAAAAATCAGAATCATATAAAAAGAGTAAGTCCTAAACCAAACAAACTTTAAAATAAATGATATCCACATGGCTATCAAGAAAATAAATCCTTGTTTAATCTTTGTTTTAACTGAAAACTCCTGTTCAGATCCCAACTTTTCCATTGAGACCTCTTCTACGGGGCTCTTTCTAATTTGTCTCTGTATGTCATAAGCCACTTTTAAAGCATGTGGTATGCAGCATCCTTCAAGTACACAAAGATGGGAAAAAAGTGCAGAGAATTTCTCCTCTGGTATTTCGCTGTATGCCTGCCTAGGGTGTTTCTTATAAACCTTCATGTATATATGTTTATGTCACTAGTGTTTGCAAGAACCTTGTCTTCATAGCTTTCCTAAAGTACTTTGAGCACAGCACTGTTCGCTCACTCACTCATTCTCCTATTCATTTCTTCAACCAACACTCATTTAACACTTAGTGTTCTCTACCTGCTATAAAGTCATGTGAGCACGCTGTGGCTAAGAGTTATGTCTCATTCATCATTGGATTCCTAGTGCTCAGCTCAAAGACTGATGCAAAGCAGGTAAACTTGTTATATATATGTAAGATAAGCAACATGAAAGAAATAATGATTATTCATAACAACATTTTTAATTAAACAAATGTCAAATTTTAAAACAAAAGTAAGGAGCAAAGTTGAAGCAAAACAAACAGGTGAAATGATGGCATAATAAAAACAAAGCTGGATGGAAGGAAATCTAATTCCCAACTTTGCAAAGGATTAATTACATGACTGAGGGCAAGTAGGGGAGGTTAACTAGTCAGTATCTCTCAATCTCAATCAAAGGAAGGAAGAAGCTGGCATGGATGACCTCTGCAGTCTCTTACAATCCAAGAATTCTGTAATGATATAAGCAGTAAGTCTTTTACTGAAAACCTTCTTTTTTGTTATTCCTATCATCAACTGCCCCAGTGAGTTTATAGTAAAGCAGGAGTTAATAAAACAGGATAGTATTAAAATCTGTGATTAAAGATGTAAGGAAAATTCACCGATTTCAGGAATAGAAAGCTTCAAGGATAAAGCTGTGTCCTGAAAGAAGGGAAGAATTTGTTAAACAGAGGAAATCAGGATATGTCAACAAAGAAGACAAGATGAGCACACTACATTCATTCCTATCACTGTAATACAACCATGACTAATTTCCATTCAGTCATCCCAACACCTTTAGAGAACACTGAGAGAAGCTCCTCCAACTATTAATACTACCCCATTCCCACACCCAATTCCACTTGCCAGGTCACAGGACCTCTGATGATACTTCGCTGAGGAAGTGAAAAGAGGGCCATCAAATATAATATTCAGAAGACAGCACAAAATAGCATCCAGCATGCCATTACCTCCATATACTTTTTGAGGTCAGTCAAATTCATGACCATTCCTGTAACAGGATCAACCTAAAGAATAAACAAAGGTGAGTATTACTATAGTATGCTCTTCATATTTTAACCCCTGGTAAATTATTAAAGACTGCAACATGTGCAGAAACTGGTCCCACAATGCCTTCATCCCCAAGACAACCCATCTCAGCATGGAAACACCAAGTACTCGAGGCTCCCTTTCCACTGCACTGCCCTTCTACCTGTCCACATACAGCACATGACGGATGATGCTTTGGGAGAGGAACGGCCTGAAATGGCAGCAGCTCACCGTACACAAAGACCAACAATGAAGCAACGCGAATGTGAACAGAACTTTTCAACACAGAATCCATGACTGTGGCTGAAAGAGGGCCCAATGATCTGCACAAACCACAGACACGTTCAGCACGTACCTCTCCATGTACTGTCACCACAACTATGGGGAAGAGAACAAAATGACCAAAAAACCAACATGACTTTCAACAGATTAACATTCAAACACAAGTTAGCAACATAAATTAGGTGTTAGATCTCTGCTCTACAAAGCTGTACTCCCCCCACCCCCTACAATGTCTGTTCTTTCAGTTAAGATCTTTTTATCAACTAATGCAATTCAACCATGGCAGAGGAACATAAGAGTGCTTAGCCAAGGCCAAAAAGGGTATAAATTCTGCTTATGATATACCTGGAAGGAATCTCTACTTCAAGATACTGCTTAATCACTGCCTATAAAAGTAGAAAATGTACAGGAAGAACTCCAGCTACACACTGAGCTGCTCCTACCTTCCTGAGCAAGCAAACTATTACCGGGCCTAAAATTCTTATCCTTTTACTCATAAAAATGTAAACACAGTATATAGCAATGATTTGTAGATTAACAAGTAATTTTGAAGAAATGTATACCTGTGGCCAATTCATATTGATGTAGGGCCAAAACCATCATAACGTTGTAAAACAATTCTTCTCCCATTAAAATTAATTAATTTTTAAAAAGTGAAACTTCTGAAAGATCTTGATGATCAGAGTGCTTTGCAAGTTAATGACTTTTACATATTTCTTTCAGCTTCATAGAAACACCATTAGGTATAAGTGAGCAAACAGAATTAGAGATACAGATCAAGTAAGAGACAGTAACTACACGTGAAAGCCCAGTATTCTGACATCTTTTCTGGTCTTTTTACTCCATCATATCATTTGCTGTGATACTCTACGGCTTACACAGCTATTTTTTTTATATCATCTGTATCTCAATAAACAAGTCTCTTGTCCTTGCATAAATTAATTACCTCCTTAGAACACTGCTGTCAAAGGTTTAGACCCAACTTATTTTCCTGTCATACAGCACATCTTGAGCCAATACTCTCTTTTTGTCAGTCGTTACTTACACAGTGAATGCAATCTAATTTTAACATTGACCTCAGCAATACCTAATTAGAAGAAAACACGGTGCCAAAGGAATGTCATGTACTCGAAGGCCAAGGAAAAAATTATTTAAACCATTCTGTTTTCAACTACAACTTAAGATACATCCAACTAAGGCAACAGATCTTTTCATTTTGAACTTTCATTTACTTTCTCATTCAAGACTCAAAGCATTCATGCTCTGTCCATAAAGTTTCTTACTCATTAAGACCACAGTTGCTTAACAGTCATTCATCATTATTGAAAGGGCTAAAATTTCACCAGTTTTTCTCTCACCTTTGTAATTGTGCCCGTGGCCATTTGGGTTGTTGCACTTCCCAAATAATTTCAAGTTTTCTTCATTACTAAGAGATTTGCTGACCAAAAAAAAAAAAATCAACATGACACAAGTTCTGATACCTTCTCTGTTCCCTACACTTACTGTGTTCTCTAGCCTTTGAAAAACTTCACAACTTATTATTCTTTAGGTCATCAAATAGAGTCATAAATCCATTTGATTTCATTACTTAATTTTATGTCAGGAACCACAATGTGTCCCCTAATTAGACAAACATACCATACAAATTAGCATAAATAAATTCAACATCCTCGTTCCACAGCAAGATTTCAAAAGCTGACCTGCTGAAGACCCTTCCATTTTTCAACTCAACATTTACTGAATACAGTAAGTCCCCAACATATGAAGAGTACCATTCTGAGAATGTATTCATAAGCCCAAAGTTTGCTAAGGTACCCAACTAACATAAATCAGCTATATAGTTCTGTAGTCTAATAGGTTTAGAAGACTTTTCATACAAATAATTGGGGCTGGTGCACTGGGACGACCCAGAGGGATGGTATGGGGAGGGAGGTGGGAGGAGGGTTCAGGATGGGGAACACATGTATACCTGTGGCGGATTCATTTTGATATTTGGCAAAACTAATACAATTATGTAAAGTTTAAAAATAAAATAAAATTAAAAAAAAAAGAAAAAAAATAATACATAAAAAACAAACACAAAAAATAAAACATTTGTAATCTTACAGTACAATACCTTGAAAAGTACAGTGGTATAGTACAACAGCTGGCATATAGGGTCTAGCATCAAGTGAACAGGCAAAAAGAGCTAGTGACTGGAGGAGGGAGTTCACTTCAGTTGCTCAGTCGTGTCCGACTCTTTGTGACCCCATGGACTGCAGCACACCAGGCCTCCCTGTCCCTCACCAACTCTCGGAGTTTACTCAAACTCATGCCCATTGAGTTGGTGATGCCATCCAAAAACCATCTCATCCTCTGTCGTCCCCTTTTCCTCCCACCTTCAGTCTTTCCCAGCATCAGGGTCTTTTCAAATGAGTTAGTTCCTCGCATCAGGTGGCCAAAGTATTGGAGTTTCAGCTTCAGCATCAGTCCTTTCAATGAATATTCAGGACTGATTTCCTTAGAGGAGGTGGAAAATGGTAGAGCTGAAGGATTGTCAACAACAGGAGACAAAGAGCAAGCTGCAACTTCACTCATGCCTGACATTGATGGCACGTGTTCTGGTTCCTTGCTGGAACCAGATGTGTGTTCGCATCTTTGAAAAGTACACAACTTGAAGGTTTGTATAATGGGGACTTACTGCACTACTACATACTAAGCATGGGCTGAATGAAGCAATGGTACACAGTAACTTAAAAAAGAAGATGGTTATCCTCAAGTAGCTTGAAATCTTATTCCTCCTGGTTTGGGGGCAAATGGATACACATGTATGTATGGCATACCTGAAACTACAACATTGTTAATCGACTATAACCCAACAGAAAATAAGCTTTTCAAAAATCTGAACAAAAAACTCATTCCTCCTAAAAAATAATTACATGACCTAGTACATCTCTTTAAAATCTTGCTTTATTTCTCCTCAACTATTGCCTACTGATAACCCCACCAATCCATTGAGGGGTATTCAAACCCGGGTAAACTTTAAAATTACAATACTCAGCTATTGTTCCAGGCAGAGAACCATTTTCTCAATAGATTTTTGTGCCTGTACCTGTCCAGTCAACCGTGCACCTTCAATGAGGCCTTACCTCTCTCATAAGTTTGAGCGTCCTAATAAATAACCCCTTTCTTTTTGAGATTCTATTACTTTCCTTTCTCCTGCTCACCTCCTTCTTACATTTAGAGTGCTACTGTTCACAAAGTTTTTGCACAAAATTATCTCACTGTACCTGCCACAAAACTGATCAGTTTGTACATTCCAGACAGAAAACTGTGACAGGTCTTGATCACTGCTGCATCCCTGTTGCCTAGCACCAAGATCTAATAACAAATACCGGTCCAGTGAATGAATGGATGGGTGAATCCTGTTAGGTAGAAATTATTATCTTCATCCTGCTGCTGCTAAGTCGCTTCAGTCGTGCCCGACTCTGTGCGACCCCATAGACGGCAGCCCACCAGGCTCCCCCGTCCCTGGGATTCTCCAGGCAAGAACACTGGAGTGGGTTGCCATTTCCTTCTCCAATTCATGAAAGTGAAAAGTGAAAGTGAAGTCGGTCAGTCGTGTCCGACTCTTAGCGACCCCATGGTATAGACCAAGAAACACATG
Source organism: Bubalus kerabau (assembly GCF_029407905.1). Classification (NCBI taxonomy): domain Eukaryota; kingdom Metazoa; phylum Chordata; class Mammalia; order Artiodactyla; family Bovidae; genus Bubalus; species Bubalus kerabau. The sequence goes on along the minus strand of NC_073638.1, from coordinate 22,497,655 downwards.
CTCAGACAGCCGAGCTTGCTAATGAGTGGCAACACCGTACTCAAAATCAACTCTTCAGTGCAATCAAGCAGTCTGAGTACTCTGCGTTCAAAACCCCAACTGTGCTTCTTACTCTCGGGAAAGTGAACATCCAGGTTCATTTTCTGTTCAGTAACAAGTGGACAAAACTCGCCCTGCTGTAGCGATATTAGCGAGGAAAGATGACGCTTTTGATACATCTTTATAGTAGCTAACACGTATTGAGTGTTTCGGACTTCCCAGGTGGTGCTAGTGGTAAAGAATCTCCTGCCAATGCAGCAGACCCAGGTTCCAGCCCTGGGTCCGGAAGATCCCCTGGAGACGGGCATCGCAACCCACTCCAGTACTCTTGCCTGGAGAATCCCCATGGACAGAGGAGCCTGGCGGGCTATATAGTCCATGGGGTCGCAGAGTCGGACACGACGGAAGCGACTTAGCACGCTCTGCCTGTTTACGATGTGCCTGGCACTGAGTAACCTGGGCGAATTCAACTGCTTTGAACATCAGGGACCCCAGGAACCGGGTCAACTCCAGTCGCCACTGCTGTGACGCCAACAACAAAGCACAGGAGCCAAAAGAGGCCGCGGCGCGCACCCAGCCTTTCATCCGCTGCAGCCCCGCTCCTCCCACACCCGGGCCCTCACCCCAGGGCTCCACGGCCCTGTCCCCACCACCTGTGGAGGGAGCACCCCACCTGTGGAGGCGGTGGGTCGCGCTGAAGGAGACGAGGCGGGACACTCGCGCCCGCCGGCGAGGGCCCGACCCTGCCCCGTTCATGGCTCTACAAGCCCACGCCGGCCCGGCGTCCTCAACCCTCGGCCCGCTGCCAGCCTGGGATGGGCGGAGCCCCGCTCCGCGGCGGCGCAACGCGGCGGGCGCCCGGCAGACGCTCTCTCTGCCTCTCGCTGAGGCTGGGCTCCCTCTGCCGGCCGGAGGCCGTTAATAGACGTCCCTTGTGCTTGCCAAGTCCCTTCAGTCTGGTCCGGCTCTCTGCGACACTGTGGATCTTAGCTTGCCAGGCTCCTCTGTCCATGGGATTCTCCAGGCAAAGATACTGGAGTGGGTTGCCATGCCCTCCTCCAGGGTATCTTCCCCATTCAGGTATCAAACTGGCCTCTTTTATGTCTCCTGCACTGACAAGCGGGTTCTTTACCATTTTACCACTAGCGCCACCTGGGAAGCCCTAACCGAGGTCCCTTACCATCCTCATCTCTTGGAATAGCAAGCACTCAGAGTGGTGGGCGTGCCTCAGAGCGTTAGAATAAGGTGGTTGGGGGCTTAGTGTCTTTCATTGTTACCTCTGTTCAATGAGGTCCTTCCCACTCTCTTCTAGACAGCCCTGGGTTACAGTAGAAACCGCCAGTTGCTGCTTATTCTGAGTCCCAGGGACAGCCTAGTTTAAAGGGAGCAAAATTTGAGGGCACGTGGGGTATCACGCGGCTTTCAGAAATACTACCTTTGGACTATTTGTAATGAGTCATACTAAGGAGACCGCTCAAGCTGTCTTTATCATTCACATGCATGCATAGAGCCATTTATCACCCTGCTGCTGCTAAGTCACTTCAGTCGTGTCCGACTCTGTGCGACCCCATAGACGGCAGCCCACCAGGCTCCCCCATCCCTGGGATTCTCCAGGCAAGAACACTGGAGTGGGTTGCCATTTCCTTCTCCAATGCATGAAAGTGAAAAGTGAAAGTGAAGTCGCTCAGTCGTGCCCAACTCTTAGCTACCGCATGGACTGCAGCCTACCAGGCTCCTCCGTCCATGGGATTTTCCAGGCAATGGTACTGGAGTGGGTTGCCAGTGCCTTCTCCGATTTATCACTCTAGGTTGCCACAATGCAAGCACATTCACTTGAGAAACACACACATATTAGCAATTCTCTGTCCATTGTAGACATCTCCAGAGTGAAAAGATCTTGTTTTCTTGCGTTTAAAAGACCTTGTTTTCTTGCATCTACTCAAACTATTGAGGAGGCCCTTTTACGCTGCAGCGCTTCCAAAGAAAGCCCAAGTTGCCCTTGGAACTCAAAAGGGTCCTCAACACGCTTAACGAAACTCCAGAAGTTTCCCGAGATACCCGTCCCCACTCCAGAGGAACGCTGAGTTTCCCGCCACAAGTCAAGAAGAGCCCCGTTTTCCCCGCCTCAAGTGGAGATGAGGGTCGATTGTCCTGCTTGCCTGGAAAGGAATGCCGACGTCCCCGTCGCACCTTGAGAGGAGGCTGGTATCTACTTGCCACTGGAGGGGAACCCGGGGGCCTTGTCACAATTCGAAAGCCACGTATATCCCCATCCACTTGAGATCAGGCCTGATTTCCTTCTACTGATTCGAATGTAGGCCGAGAATCAACTCGCAACACGAAGGGAGTTCCGATGCCCCGGTTGCTAATCCAAAAAGAGCCCCAGGTCCCAAATTCAACTCGGCTCGAGGCCTGAAACCCCTTTGACAACTCGAGAGGAAAACAGAGTTCAATGCCTTCACACACGTCGAGACGGGACTCCTCGTTTGAAACGGCATACACAGCCCGACACCCATGTCACAACAGGAGAGTAACCCTGAGGTTCTCGCCTCAACTCGAGATGAGGCCCTGTTCCATTGCACCAAACCCAGTGGAGTCCCAAGAGGCCCCTCACGACTCCACAGTATTCCTGACTTCCCATAGGCACCCTAAGAAGCTCCCTGAGGTCCCGTCACAAATCGAACTTACAGTTCCCAGTATGCACCTGGTCACGTCTTTTCTCAATTCATTCTTTCCTTAAATAGTTACCTATTAAATAGTTATCTACTGTGACTGGCACTGTCTCGGGCACTGGAAAGGATGGATAAAATCATGGGCATGGCAGAAATTAAAGCCCCAGTGATGGTTTCTCTCAAATGCCTCCTGACTCCGGCTATATATGCTCTTTGTTCTGCATTGAATTATTAATATGCAGCAAATATTCCTCACATGTTTTCAAATATTTTTCTCCTTTCCCCCATTGGGTTGGAAATAAAATAACTTTAAATAATTATAAACCAGAGATTTTTGAGATAGAGATTCACACTCTAGTTCAGTCCTCTCACTTTACAGATAAGAAAACACAGATCCAGATAAGTGAATTATTTATCCAAGATCACTTATAATATAAATGTTTCCCAGGTGTTGACTGCATGGGAGATAAACACTCTAACCTCTAACACTTCACTTGTTCTGAATACAGTTTAGGGAATCAAAACAAAAGGTAAAATGGTAGAAAGAATTTCTGAGAAGTTGCTTTACTTATTTGCTTTAGTAAAATATGTCACTGTATTTACAGAGTTCTTGCTCTATTTTATTAAAGCTAATTCTATATGAAGACACTCACCAGATTCACCCTCAAATTCACGGGGGCACAAGCCCTTGTGGTGAATTTCTATTGTATTCAAATACAATAATAAATTTGTATTCATCCTGTTACAAATCGAATTGTGTCCTCAAAGTTAAATGTGTTGATGTCTCAACCGTCAGTACCTCAGAATTTAGCTTTATTTGAAAATAGTCTGCAGAAGCAATAAGGTCACTAGGGTGCACCCTAATCCCTTTTCCCTTCACTTGTATACCACATACTTCTTTCCATGAGTCTTTGGACACTGGCTAGTTATGAGTTGAACTTATGGAAAGGAAGAGGCCCTGCCTAGGCTTTGAGTCTCAGTCATACTCTGCTGTGCTTAGTCACTGTAGCCTGCCAGGCTCCTCTGTCCATGGAATTTTCCAGGCAAGAATACTGGAGTGGGTTGTCATGCCCTCCTCCAGAGGATCTTCCCAACCCAGGGTTAAACCCAAGTCTCCCTCACTGCAGGCAAATTCTTTACCATCTGAGACACCAGAGAAGCCCAAGAATACTGGATTGGGTAGCCTATCCCTTCTCCAGGGGATCTTCCTGACCAAGGAATCAAACCAGAGTCTCCTGCCTTGCAAGTGGATGCTTCACCAGCTGAGCTACCAGGAAAGCCCCAAGACTAAGTCATATGCTCATTCAATTTCCAAAACTTTGTGCACTGGTTTACCAGCCATACACACTTAGATTATAAAATGTTGTTGATCCTGTTTTGTCTTCTCCTTTGAGAACTGTGTTGATGTCAGGGCCAAGGCAGAATCAGGCATCTTTGGATCAAAATCGTATTTTTATACTGCTAATCTTCATATGTTTGAGATTCATTCTTTGTGTAGTAGGACAGAGTAAAGGTTTAAAAACAGAAGAAAGTCATGATCAGATATATCTATGTACCTCCCAGATGTCAACTGTGGTCTTCTTCACCCTTCAGATCCAAATAAGATCTGGATAAAACTTCCATGTTTTGTCTGGGGGGATACAATGCCTTTTCAAAGACTCCTGTGAATATCAAGGGGTTTATGCTCTTACAGTTATCTCGGCCTCTAAGCTCCCACACCTGTTGTATTAAGTTCTGTTTGGGCATCTTCTTGCCATTCTGTACCTACTGCTGTTCTATATCTCACCAACCCAGACACGAAACCCCAACATGTGGCATTTGTATGTATGCAACTCTCTGCTGAAGTGAATAGGGTTTGTGATGTTTATAATAACCTTCAAGGAAAACTGAGAGAAACTATGTTGGTCCAGGACTGTACAGGGAGCATAATGAGTTCACATTGCCCCAGACTACATGTTTGCGGGGGAGCGGGGTTTCCTCCAGCAACATTCAGTATGCACAAGGAGCATGCGCAGTTTAACTGGCCTGGGCTTGGCGTATAACTGAAGGGAAAGAGAACAAGGCATTTGGGCATATGGTTTAAGTGACAGATCTAGACTGATCTGGCTGTTGATAAAAACTGATTGGGTTTAGAAATGCAAAGATTATATGGTCTCTAGTGCCACCTGTTGCCCAACTAAATGAAGAACTATTCAGTTCAGTTCAGTTGCTCAGTTGTGTCCGACTCTGCGACCCCATGAATCGCAGCACGCCAGGCCTCCCTGTCCATCACCAGCTCCCGGAGTTCACTCAGACTCATGTCCATCGAGTCAGTGATGCCATCCAGCCATCTCATCCTCTGTCGTCCCCTTCTCCTCTTGCCCCCAGTCCCTCCAAGCATCAGAGTCTTTTCCAATGAGTCAACTCTTTGCGTGAGGTGGCCAAAGTACTTGAATTTCAGCTTTAGCATCATTCCTTCCAAAGAAATCCCAGGGCTGATCTCCTTCAGAATGGACTGGTTGGATCTCCTTGCAGTCCAAGGGACTCTCAAGAGTCTTCTCCAACACCACACTTCAAAAGCATCAATTCTTCTGCGCTCAGCCGTCTTCACAATCCAACTCTCACATCCATACATGACCACAGGAAAAACCATACATAGCCTTGACTAGACGCACCTTTGTTGGCAAAGTAATGTCTCTGCTTTAGAATATGCTTATCTAGGTTGGTCATAACTTTCCTTCCAAGGAGTAAGCATCTTTTAATTTCATGGCTGCAGTCACCATCTGCAGTGATTTTGGAGCCCAGAAAAATAAAGTCTGACACTGTTTCCACTGTTTCCCCATCTATTTCCCATGAAGTGATGGGACCAGATGCCATGATCTTCGTTTTCTGAATGTTGAGCTTTAAACCAAATTTTTCACTCTCCACTTTCACTTTCATCAAGAGGCTTTTTAGTTCCTCTTCACTTTCTGCCATAAGGGTGGTCTCATCTGCATATCTGAGGTTATTGATATTTCTCCCGGCAATCTTGATTCCAGAAGCACTATTAAGTTGGTACAAAAGTAATTGTGGTTTTGCACTGGCTGAACTTTGCCTTTTGACATTGGAATACATTCTTGAATAAATGTGGTCTATGTTATATATCATTTTAATGCAATTTCTTGCTTTATTGTTTTTGCTAATGACTTATTACTTGTTTATTTTATATTTATTTTAGACTAGGGAAATGATGTTAGACAAAAAGTAAATTCAAATGAATTTTTTATTCAATTTCAAAATGAGCAGTAAAGCAGCAGAGATAACTTGCAACACCAACAATACATTTGGCCCTGGAACTGCTAACGAACATACTGTGCAGTGGCAGTTCAAGAGGTTTTGCAAAGGAGACAAGAGACTCAAAGATGAGGAGCATAGTAGCTGGCCATCGGAAGTTGGCAATAACAAATTGAGATCAATCAACAAAGCTGATCCTCTTAAAACTACACGAGAAGTTGCTGAAGACCTCAGTGTCGACCATTCTACAGTTGTTTGGCATTTGAAGCAAATTGGAAAGGTGAAAAAGCTCAATAAGTGGGTGCCTCATGAGCTGACCAGAAATTTTAAAAAATTTCATTTTGAAGTATAGTCTTCTCTGTGCAACAACAAACCATTTCTCAATCAGATCATGACTTGCAATGAAAAGTGGATTTTATACAAAAACCCGCGGTGACCAGCTCAGTGGCTGGACCAAGAAGAAACTCCAAAGCACTTCCCAAAGCCAAGTTCAGTCAGTTCAGTTCAGTCGCTCAGTCATGTCCAACTCTTTGCAACCCCATGAACCACAGCACACCAGGTCTCCCTGTCCATCACCAACTCCCAGAGTCCACCCAAATCCATGTCCATCTAACCCAAAGCCAAACTTGCCCCCAAAAAAGGTCATGATGATCAGCTGCCTGTCTGATCTACTACAGTTTTCTGAATCCCAATGAAACCATTACATCTGAGAGTATGCTCAGCAAATCAATGAGATGCATTGAAAACTGCACGGTCTGCAGCCAGTATCAGTCAACAGAAAGGGCCGAATTCTTCTCCATGACAACGCCAGACCACAGGTCACACAACCAATGCTTCAAAAGTTGAATGAATTGGGCTTTGAAGTTTTGCCTCATCCACCATATTCATCCGACCTCTTGCCAATTGACTACCACTTCTTCCAGCATTTCGACAACTTTTTCCAGGGAAAACGCTTCTACAACCAGCAGGAGGCAGAAAATGCTTTCCAAGAATTCATCGAATCCTGAAGCATGGATTTGAACACATTTCTCATTGGCAAAAATGTGTTGATTGTAATGGTTCCTATTTTGATGAATAAAGATGTGTTGAGCCTAGTTATAATGATTTAAAATTTATGTTCTGAAACTGCAATTACTTTTGTACCAACGTAATACCAACTTTTCATGAATCTCTGAAGAACCAGACACCTGAAGATTAGGGGAAATGCCTGATTTTAACAACATCTCTCAAAACAACAGCCTCCCAAGCCTGAGCTGGGGGCAGGATAGGAGGTGGTAGTGGGTGGTTCAAGTGGCATCTGCTGTGGACAGCAGAAAAGTAGGCATTTTAGAAGGAGCATGCAAGCATGATATCCTCTGTGAGTACTTAGAAGCAACAGGAAGGCTGTGATGGAAAAAAAGGGGGGAGCTTTTTCAGACCTATATTCACATTCTACTAGCTACATTTATTTTTATTTCTTCTTCCAAGTATGAGAACCTCTGTTACCCATCTATCTGGTGGTGACAATTTTTAGTTTTTGATCCAGGTCTAGTTTTTCTTTTGTGTATCTTTATTACCCATAAGATATTTCCAGTAAATATAAATTTAAAACTCTCTTCAAAAGTTGTATCAATGCTTAAGGTTTTCAAAGAAGATCCCTTGTTGGGGTCCTTTAATGGACCAGGACCTGGCGGTCCGGAGCCAACGATAAGAAAGTGAAAGAGAGAAAAAGGCTGACACTCCCTGGTTTACGCAGAAAACCAACAAAGTCCTTGACACAGGACTTGCGTCTCTCACGAAGGCACCGGGCGCCCTCTCGAGGAGGGGTGAAGGCACAGGGCTCCTTCTCGAGAGAGTCTTAGAAGCCCAGGCAGGAGAGTGAGCAAAGACGGGTCTCTGCGCTCCAAGGAGTCAGCCGGAGAGAGAGAGAAAGAAAGACACGGGGACCCAATCTCTGATGGAGCAAAGGTGCTTTAATGATTTTTCTGTGAGTATATATAGTCTGTAGTATAAGAAGTTTCTTTTGTCAATGATAAATATCAGAAAATCAAACGTACAGTAACCATTACCAAGGGAACAAGGGATGATGATGGTCACAAGGTCAGGAGACAATCCATATCTCAAGAAAGGGGATCAAGACTAAGCAGTTTTGTCGTAAAGAGAATGTTTACTAAAGATTTAAGCCTGTCTCACACAATGACCCCAATTCCTGGGAGCAATGTGCTGTTCCGCTTAAAAAGAAACAAAGGACTTGTGAGAAACAGCACGTAGGAATCCTCCTGTTAAACATTCCCTGACAATCCCTAAGAAAATATAACACCATGATTATCTCATGAATTCAACTTTTAACAGAAATTTTAAAAGCAGATGTCTACTGTTTGGAAGGTAAGGTACACTTTTGCTCTCTCTTATGTAGCGAGCACAGCCATTCAAACCTAGTTCCCAGAGCTTGTGGCTGTTCCATCAGATGGTCACGAAGGTGCCATGGAACCCATATGGCATTTGCACAGGCACTTCGGCTCGGCCCAGTTCTTCAAAGTTCTTGGCATCCAAGACAAGGAGAAAATTTTTTTTGTTCTAGAAAAGGAAAGACAATACTGAAAATTCTCTTTGTTTCTATCAGAAATCTGTTTCCTCTAGTGGGCTGTAAAATTCCTAAGGGAGAGACCATCTTTCTCATCTTCATATCCATTCCCAGCACTGGGCACAGTGGCTTGCTGATTCATTCACTAAATGTTTGCAGAATGATGAACTGAACAAAAAAAAGGAAATTATAGCTGAAGAAGTTCATACCTAGAGCAAAGAAATTACATTTATATCTATCACCTTCATAGAATCTCTTTGGGTTTAACGATCTTCCTACCTGCTCCTTTTCCATCTCCTAAGAGATATAAAAATTCTTTCTCCCAAAATAAAATACCTCCATTTTGTGTTATTCTGGAGCTGTTCAAAAGGTAGCATTGCAAGGCAGGTTGAGATTTGCCCTGGTCTAATTACAGGAGTAGCAAATACACTGCATGAGGACTAAGTCCTAAGCCCATGGCAGACATTACTAACTGATTACACTTTTCTCACCAAAACCTTAAAAAGCGTCACAATCCTATACCTAGGCAGCTACTTATAAATGATCAAAGTTGGGGCTCAAAGTGAATCTGTCAGCCACAAGGCTTCTCTAGACAAGAAATTAGATATCAAGATTATTGAGACACTAGGTCAGAGGCTATCACATTAGATTTTTGGGTCTCTCAATTAAAACTGGCAGCACAGAGGGTGGTATAAAATATTGGACTAGAAGTCATAAGATTGGGTTTTCAATACTGGCTTTACAACTACAAGATCTGATGCAAGTCTCTTTCAACTTCCTTAAGTTATAAATTCAACATGTGTAAAATGATACCCACAAAGCTGTTTTGATGACTAAATAAGATAATATGTATGAAAGTAGTTTGTAAATAAATTCCTATCCAAATGTAAATTATTATGATTCTACAAGTAGAATTTTAAAACTGTAATAAAGTACTAATTATGATAAAAGGGTATCTAAATAATAAAGAGAGAAACAAAAGGGACAAGGTATCAAACTGGAATCAAAATAAACGATCAACAGCATCACTAAATATAACCCTCAAAAGGCCCAGTGCTACTTTTCTTTCTGACTAGTGGTGGGAAAACATTTACCTGGTTAGGGGTGATCACCACAGAAAGAATGACCCCATCATCTTCTTTACTGGCTCCTGGTACCGGAACAAAAACAGGTTCTGAGGGATAAAAGCCATCTTCTCTCCAAACCTGTAAGTCCCCAAAAAAGTATTTGATAGAAGACTGGTTATGAGCTGGAAGTGTTCTATAGCTTCTGTCAGCCCCAGCATGAATTTGGCTGCCAATACAACAGTCCAACAGTGGAAGAATCAGGCTTACTGAATGGAATATAGGAGAGGGAGCCTTTGCAGTGGCAAATTCCATCATCATCAAACACAAGTTGTATAGTTATAATTTCTCATCAACCGGAAATAGAGGTGTCCCACGATTTCTCTCAAAATACCATCAAGCATAGAATTATTTTTCTGGGCTTATGGCTCATTTAGATTCCCTAGAGGGAACATACCCCTAATTCCATGGTTCTCAGATTTAATAGAAGTAAGTGGCTGCCCATTTGAGCAACATGGATGGACCTAGAGATTGTCATACTGAGTGAAGTAAGTCAGAGAGAGGAGAAATATCATTTGACATTCCTCATATGTGGAATCTAAACAGAAATTATACAAATGAACTTATTTATGAAGCAGAAACAGACTCACAGACTTAGAGAACAAACATGATTGCTAGGAAAAGAATATGGGGAAGGGATAGTTAGGGTGTTTGGGACTGACATGTGCACACTGCTATAATTAAAATGGACAACCAACAAGGTCCTAATGTTACTACAAGAAACTCTGCTCAATGTTAGGTGGTAGGCTGGACGGGAGGGGAACTTGAGAGAGGATGGATACAAGTACATGTATGGCTGAGTCCCCTTGCTGTCCTCCTGAAACTATCACAACATTGTTAATGGGCTATATTCCAATATAAAATAAAAAGTCTTTTTTTTTTAAGTAAGTAGCTGCTTATCTATTTTAAAATCTCAAGATCTACCGTAAACAAAACAGTAATTAATTCAAAGGGCAGAACAGGTCTTTAAAGAGTTCAGAAAAGGAAACGGAATTTCATTACCCTCCGCGTCTTGTTCACCACGTCAACCTTGATCAGAGAATCACCCACCAAATGCCGGAAGCCACAGCCATAGAAGAACTGATACTTTTTGCCACTGAATTGGCCATAGTTGATCTGGGGAAATTCAATACCTCCTTCCTCTTTTAGGTCCTCAGGATATAGATTTTCATAAGAGCACCAAATCTAAAAGAGGGCACAAAAGAACTGATTGCTTAATTCTTACTTTCTTCAGGTCAGTGTGGGGGCTAATACCATATAAAAGTTTGTTACAGGGCTTGAGAACTGAGGTTCTACATCATTTTTAAAAATATTGTTTCTCTTTTCATCATACGTAAGAACACATAAAAGATTATTGGGTTTTGTGACTAAGTTGTCAAATGGCATAGGAGGTGGACATGGGCTTTTATTTTACTAGAGCTGAGACACTGATAGCTATATAGTGATATGTAAGCACAAACCATCTAAAATGTGGGGATGGTCAGCGCCAATCTTAAATACTTAGAGAGGGCACAACAATTTGAAAGCTGTATAAACCTCTTTCAAAACACAAAAGGGATAGGTAAACACAGAGCTCACTCCCACCTAGAATTCTGCAACTCTTCTGCAAGCCATGCTCCATGATCCTACCCTGCTCAGCTGAATGTTATGAAACTTACTAGGCACCAAACATTGTGGAGAACAGCCACACTACATAGCCACACTACTTTACTAGTGAATAAATAAACACTGCTGAGGGTCAAAGTCTTAGGCTAATATCCATTCATAGCATACCTTTCCATCAGCCTGTTTCACAGCACTGGCTGAAGAATAGGTCAACGGGCTGAGGTTCTCTCCCTCAGGGGCATTCAAATTGCCATGTAAGGGCAAAACAAACCTTCGAGGGGAAAATCTGGCTGATGAATTATAGACCTGTTTAGGAGAGAGAAGTAAACAGATGAGAAAACTGTCATGCATAGAATAACAGCACACCCCAATAATTGAGATCCAGTCAACATTATTGGCATTTCTAAGTAACTGCATAAACAACCATTTTCATTCATTCATTTACTCATCAAATATTAGTTGAGTACCTTCTCTAGACCAAGCATTGTTTTAGACATTAGGAATACAAAACAGTTTCTGGCCTTATATTCTAGTGGAGGAAGAATGGTAATAGATAAGAAATAAAATATATGTTACTTAAGTAGTATCAAATAAATAATGATTATACAGCTCAAGTCAGATAGTGATAAGTGCCATTAAGAAACACACTGAAGGGTGAGGGACTAGAGAGTAAAATGGGTGCTTCCTTCCTCAGGTTTGGTCTTTCTCTATGGGGCTCTGGAACTTCCGTGCTTGAAATTACTCATGTAGAGGCTATATGCTTATGTGCTGATCCCCAACAAACACTCTGGGCAACCAGCTTGGGTGGTCTTCCCTGGCAGGCAGCATTTCACACATGTCACAATCAGTTGCTGGAGCAATTAGGCAAGTCCTAGGAGAGGGCTCTTGGAAGCATGCCCCTGGTTTCCTCTAAACTTCATCCCATATATCTTTCCTTTCTGTTGATTTTTCTGGGACCTATGAGCCCTCCTAGTGAATCATCAAAACAAAGAACAGTTTTGGGGGGCCCTCAACACAGCTGCTCTGCAGAGATGATGTTTAAGCAGGAGACCCTAATAAAATAAGTGTCTTTTCTGACAGTAAGAATGTTTTAAGCACATCTTCCTCTCTGGAAATACTCTAAGATGGGGAATAAACTGTATCATTTTATCCTGTATACCTAGTCCATATTATCTCCATAACATGCAAGAATGTTTTCAATACTCCTACTAAGCAAAGATTTAGTGTTGTTTTTAAGCTTCATAAAGAATTAGCTTTGAGGACTCCCCTGGTGGTCCAGTGGCTAATAATCCACGCTCCCAAAGCAAGAGTTCCAGATTTGATCCCTGGTCAGGGAACTACAGCCCACATGCCGCACTAAGCGTTCACATGTCACAACGAAAGATCACGCATGCTACAACGAAGATCAAAGATCCCACAGGCCACAACTAAGACCTAGTGCAGCCAAATAAATAAATAATTTTTAAAAAGAATTAGCCTTTAAAAATTTACTTTTAAATTTATTTAAACATGTTTGGTCTTTTGCAAAATCAAAGGTGAACAAAAAGAGAGTTCCAATAGTGGTGAGTTAGGCAGCATGGATCAACCATTTCATTGATAACAGATAGAAAAGCTGGACAAAATGTTTAAAACAGCTGTTTGAAGGCACTGGTGAGCTAAAAAGCCAACAAAGAACAATAGAGCATAGATTTGGAAAGAAAAGGAAACCCACAGATAGAAACTACATATTGGGGGCAAATTTCCACTAAGGACATCAGCTACTTTTAAGAAGAGGCAGTTGAAAGGCTAAGAAGAAAGAAATATTTTATTAAAGTTTTTCATTTTGAGATTATTGCAGACCCATATGCAGCTGTAAGAAACAATACAGAAAAACAATTGATTTTAAAATGGGAAAAAGACATTTCACTTAGACATTTCACCAAGATATACAAATGGTGAATAAATATAGGAAAAGATGCTGAACATTATTAGTCATTGGGAAATGCAAATCAAAATGACAATGAGATAATACTTCACACTCATTAGGATGGTTATTATCAAGGCAAAAAAAAAAAAAAAACAGAAACCACCAGTGTTTGTGGTTTGAGAATGTAAAGAAAGTGGAACCTTTGTACATTGCTGGTGGGAATGGAAAATGGTGCATTTGCTGTTAAAAACAATTTGGCAGTTCCTCAAACAGTTAGATATAGAATTATCATATGATCCAGCAATTCCCTTCTAGGAATATGCCAAAAAGAATTGAAAACAAGGACTCACACAGATACTTGTACACCAATGTTCATAACAGCATTATTCATAATAGCCAAAAGCTGAAAACAACCCACATGTCCCTGAACAGATGAATAAACAAAATGAGTATATACATACAAGGAATATTATTAAATCTTTTAAAGGAATGAGATTCTGATACATGCTACAGCATGAGTGACCCATGAAAAGATTATGATACATTAAGTAAGCCAGACACAGAAGAAGAAATATTGTATGATTCCATTTACATGAGGTACATAAAATAGGCAAATTTATAGAAACAGAAAGTAGGATAAAGGCTACCACAACCTTGGGAGAGGGAGGTTATAGGAAGCTGTTCTTTAATGGGTCCAGAGCCTCTATCTAGGATCCAGAAAAAGTTCTGAAAATGAAAAGCAGTGCTGGTTGCACAACATTGTCACTATATTTAATGTCACTGAATTATACACATAAAATTGTCAAATGGTAAATTTTGTGTAATGTATATTTTACCACACAAAAAAGAAACAATGAAGAGAGCTCTCACATATCATTCATGAGGTCTCAACAACGATCTCTTACATAACTACACTACAATATCACAACCAGGAAACTTACATGGATATAATCCACCAACATTATTCAGATTTTATCCATTTAACATGCATTCATTTATGTGTGTTTTGTGTGTGTGTGTAAATTTTATCATATGTAAACTTATATGATCACCACCACACTCAAGATACAGAACAGTTCTATCACTACCAGGATCCTTCATGTTATGCTTTTATAAGATATTGCCACATCAACTCCCTCATCACTTGACCCTAATGAGAAGAGATTTTGATAGTTTTGAAAAGCTAAAGGGACAAAAGTTGTAGTTCAAAGTCTTCAAGAAGGGAATGTCTTGATAAACCTCTAGCTCTTTTGGTCAGGACCCTTTAAGCTGTACCCTAGGGGTAAGAATAAACAAAAACAGTCCAGCTCTTGCAGCAACTGTGTCATGTTTCAAATTATCTCAATCTTTATAATTAGATTAAGAATATCTGCAATTGATAATGTACCTTAGCCATATGCCAGAAACAAATGAAAATCTTCTCTGAAGGAAGACAACAGAGTCTCCAAATATTCCTCCTAAAATTTTTCAAACACAATATTCTGTGTAGAATAAAACTTAGCACTTAAGAAGACAGCAAAGTATAATTCAAATAAAAAAAAAAGATAAGCAACAGATGATAGAAACTGAACCACAGGGGATCCATATAATAGAGTTATCAAACTTTAACTATTCTGAATACATTGGAGGAAATTATTTTAAATTGGGGTTATAGCAGAGAATCACAAATTATAAAAGAGAAGGTAATCAAAATTCTAGAACTGAAAAAAGCAATGAGTTTAAGACCATAGTGCCTAGATTTAAGAGCAGGATACATACAGCTGAAGAAAGAAAGTTTGAATGGTAAGATAAGAAGAAAATAGCCAAAGCAAGAGACTTAGAGCAAAGGATGGAAGATACTAAAAAAGAACACAAGCAACAGATAGCTAGAGTGGAAAAGGGTATCATATGTGTACTCTAGTCCCAGAAAGAAAAGAGAGAAAAGATTTATTAGATGCAATATTTGAAAAAAATAATGGGTGAAATTTTTCAAAGCTAATGAAAGACATCAAACCATAGATTCAAAAATCCTTACAAAAATAAATCAAAAGGAAATCATACTGAAAAATATCATAGTACTAACTTCAGAAAATCAGAGACAATCTTTGAGGGGTAATGGATCAACTTCAAAGGAGCAAAGCTTTTAACTGACAACTGATTTCTCAACAGAAATCAGAAGACAATAAAATGATATCTTTACAGTGTTGAAAGAAAATAAAAACCTAGATTCTTTATCCAATGAAAACATCTTTCAAGAAAGAAGGTATAATAAAGACATTTTTCTGACAAACAGAAATAGAGAGTTCATCACCATATCAGCATATCTGAACTAAAGAAGATAGTAAAAGATGTTCTTCAGTCAGAAAGACAATGATACCACATGGACACTCAGAGAGGCAAGAAGGAATTAAGAGCAAGAGAAGGTACTTATGTAGGTAAATGGGTAGTATGGGTAATTATGTTTACATAAAACAATATTGATAATAATGCTTTACAGGGGTTAATATAAAGAGAGAATTAAAATATATAATGAACAGTAGCATATAAATCGGGAATATAATAAATGGAGTTAAAGTGTTCCAGACTCCCTCCATTGTCTGGAAAGAATTAAAAGAACTAATTTATCAATATAATATATTGTGCTAAATCAGCAAAGAAAACTATACACAAGGTCAAAAGACAACCCTCAGAATGGGAAAAAATAATAGCAAATGAAACAACTAACAAAGGGTTAATCTCCAAAATATACAAGCAGTTCATGCAACTCAATACCAAAAAAACAAATAACTCAATCAAAAAATAGGCAAAAGACCTAAACAGGCATTTCTCAAAAGCAAACAGATGGCGAATAAACACATGAAAAGATGCTCAACATCGCTCATTATTAGAGAAATGCAAATCAAAACTACAATGAGATATCACCTCACACCAGAGGGCAGAGAGAAGCAGCAAGAAGAACCAAAATCCCACAGCAGCTAGAATGAAAACCACATTACAGAAAGTTAATCAAAATGAAAAGGCAGAGGGTTATGTCCCAGATGAACGGACAAGAGAAAATCCCAGAGAAACAACTAAATGAAGTGGAGATGGGCAAACTTTCAGAAAAAGAATTCAGAATAACGCTAGTGAAAAAAGAACAGAGAAGATGCAAGGAATGTTTACCAAAGACCTAGAAGAACTAAAGATCAAACAAACAGATTTGAACAATACACTAGAAGAAATCAATAGCAGAATAACTGAAACAGAAGAACAGAAAAGTGACCTGGAAGACAGAATGGTGGAAATCACTGCCACAAAACAGAATATAGAGAAAAGAATGAAAAAAAAAAGAAGAAGAAGAAGACAGCCTAAGAGACCTCTAGGACAACATTAAATGCACCAACATTTGAATTAGAGGGGTACCAGAAAGAGAAGAGAGAGAGAAAGGACTCAGGAAAATATTTGAGGAGATAAAAGTTGAAAACTTCCCTTATATGGGAAAGGAAATAGTCAGCCAAGTCCAGAAAGTACAGAGAGTTCCAGGCAGGATAACCCCCAGGAGGAATACACTGAGACACACAGTAATTGAACTGACAAAACTTAAAGACAAAGATAAAATGTTAAAAGCAACAAGGGAAGAACGACAAATAACACAAGGGCACTCCCATCAGGTTATCAACTGATTTCTCAAATCTGGCTTGTAGAAAGAAACTCTACAAGCCAGAAGGAGATGGCATGGTATATCTAGAGTGATGAAAGCGAAGAACCTACAACCAAGGGTACTCTACCCAACAAGACTCTCATTCAGATTTGATGTAGAAATGAAAAGTTTCCAGACAAGCCAAAGTTAAGAGAATTTAGCACCACCAAACCAACTTTACAAGAAATGCTATAGGAACTTTCTCGGCAGGAAACATAAGAGAAGGAAAAGACCTACAAAAAATAAATTCAGAACAATTTAGAAATTGGTAATAGGAGCATATATATCAATAATTACCTTAAATGTAAATGGATTACAGGCACCAACCGGCTGGGCAGATGAAAATGTGTGCATGTGTGTGCTTCCACTTACCACGTCACTCTAGTTAACCCCTCAAATTCTATGTAATTATTTTATATTGTTCAGTTCAGTTCAGTTCAGTCGCTCAGTCATGTCTGACTCTTTGCGACCCCATGAACCGCAGCATGCCAGGCCTCCCTGTGCATCACCAACTCCCAGAGTCCACCCAAACCCATGTCCATTGTGTCGGTGATGCCATCCAACCATCTCATCCTCTGTCGTTCCCCTTCTCCTCCTGCCCTCAATCTTTCCCAGCATCAGGGTCTTTCCCAATGAGTCAGCTCTTCGCATCAGGTGGCCAAAGTATTGGAGTTTCAGTTTCAACATCAGTCCTTCCAATGAATACCCAGGACTAATCTCCTTTAGGATGGACTGGTTGGATCTCCTTGTAGTCCAAGGGACTCTCAAGAGTCTTCTCCAACACCACAGTTCAAAAGCATCATTCTTCAGCACTCAGCTTTCTTTATAGTCCAACTCTCACATCCATACATCACTACTGGAAAAACAATAGCCTTGACTAGATGGACCTTTGTTGGCAAAGTAATGTCTCTGATTTTAATATGCTGTCTAGGTTGGTCATAACTTTCCTTCCAAGGAGCAAGCGTCTTTTAATTTCATGGCTGCAATCACCATCCACAGTGATTTTGGAGCCCAGGAAAATAAATTCTGACACTGTTTCCACTGTTTCCCCATCTATTTGCCATGAAGTGATGGGACCAGATGCCATGACCTTCGTTTTCTGAATATTGAGCTTTAAGCCAACTTTTTCACTCTCTTTCACTTTCATCAAGAGGCTCTTGAGTTCTTCTTCACTTTCTGCCATAAGGGTGGTGTCATCTGCATATCTGAGGTGATTGATATTTCTCCTGGCAATCTTGATTCCAGCTTGTGCTTCTCCAGCCCAGCGTTTCTCATGATGTACTCTGCATATAAGTTAAATAAGCAGGGTGACAATATACAGCCTTGACATACTCCTTTTCCTATTTGGAACCAGTTTGTTGTTCCATGTCCAGTTCTAACTGTTGCTTCCTGACCTGCATACAGGTTTCTCAAGACGCAGGTCAGGTGGTCTGGTATTCCCATCTCTTGAAGAATTTTCCACAGTTTCTTGTGATCCACACAGTCAAAGGCTTTGGCATAGTCAATAAAGTAGAAATAGATGTTTTTCTGGAACTCTCTTGCTTTTTCCATGATCCAGCGTATGTTGGCAATTTAATCTCTGGTTCCTCTGCCTTTTCTAAAACTAGCTTGAACATCTGGAAGTTCATGGTTCATACATTGCTGAAGCCTGGCTTGGAGAATTTTGAGCATTACTTTACTAGCGTGTGAGATGAGTGCAATTGTGTGGTAGTTTGAGCATTCTTTGGCATTGCCTTTCTTTGGGATTGGAATGAAAACTGTCCTTTTCCAGTCCTGTGGCCACTGCTGAGTTTTCCAAATTTGCTGACATATTGACTGCAGCACTTTCACAGCATCATCTTTTAGGATTTCAAATAGCTCAACTGGAATTCCATCACCTCCACTAGCTTTGTTTGTAGTGATGCTTTCTAAGGCCCACCTTTCTTCACATTCCAGGATGTCCAGCTCTAGATGAGTGTGAGTGATCACACCTTCATGATTATTTGGGTCGTGAAGGTCTTTTTTGTACAGTTCTTGTGTGTATTTTTACCACCTCTTCTTAATATTTTCTGCTTCTGTTAGGTCCATACTATTTCTGCCCTTTATTGAGCCCATCTTTGCATGAAGTGTTCCTTTGGTATCTCTAATTTTCTTGAAGAGGTCTCTAGTCTTTCCCATTCTGTTGTTGTCCTCTATTTCTTTGCATTGATCACTAAGAAAGGCTTTCTTATCTCTCCTTGCTATTCTTGGAACTCTGCATTCAGATGCTTATATCTTTCCTTTTCTCCTTTGCTTTTCACTTCTCTTCTTTTCACAGTTATTTCTAAGGCCTCCTCAGACAGCCATTTTGCTTTTTTGCATCTCTTTTTCTTGGGGATGGTCTTGCTCCCTGTCTCCTGTACAATGTCACGAACCTCCGTCCATAGTTCATCAGGCAACCTATCTATCAGATCTAGTCCCTTAAATCTATTTCTCACTTTCACTGTATAGTCATAAGGGATTTGATTTAGGTCATACCTGAATGGTCTAGTGGTTTTCCCCACTTTCTTCAATTTAAGTCTGAATTTGGCAATAAGGAGTTCATGATCTGAGCCACAGTCAGCTCCCTGTCTTATTTTTGCTGACTGTATAGAGCTTCTCCATCTTTGGCTACAAAGGATATAATTAATCTGATTTCAGTGTTGACCATCTTGTGATGTCCATGTGTAGAGTCTTCTCCTGTGTTGTTGGAAGAGGGTGTTTGCTATGACAAGTGCATTCTCTTGGCAGAACTCTATTAGCCTTTGCCCTGCTTCATTCTGTACTCCAAGGCCAAATTTGCCTGTTCCTCAGGTGTTTCTTGACTTCCTACTTTTCCATTCCAGTCCCCTATAATGAAAAGGACATCTTTTTGGGATATTAGTTCTAGCAGGTTTATATTGTTTGGTTAATCATATTTCCATTATGGCTTGCAATTATAATTATGTGTTTTTTTTTTGGTCTGGCTATTGTTTATGAAACCTGATAACATCTTTTCCATTATGTAACTATTATTCATTTAATACCGTTGTATCATGATTGGTCAACAGAAAATAATAGGATTCTGTAATACTGAAACTACCATTTAATAGAAAAACTTGTAACCACTTTTTAAAATCCAGATGCAAAATCTTGGAAGTTTCTGAAAAATACAAATACCCAGGTGTTTTTTATCTCTCCAAAGCTCCAGATATGATTCTAATGAGCAGCCATGTTTAAAACCAACTGGACTATATGATGATCTTTTACGTTTATCTGTTTCATTTTTCTATTTCATATTCAGTGTTCCCATTTCATTTAGTTTATGTTTTCCTACTTCTCCATCTCTCTCCTTTTGTTGTTCTTTTTCAAACCTTTATTGAGTGTAGTATAAAAGCTTTTGTATACATATTAAAAAAAAGCTTTTGTATACATATATATACACATATTTATAAAGGTTTTGTGTATATATATATATATATATGTATAAGATAATATATATATATTAGAAAACATGAATTTTTGTCTAGCTAAAAAAATTTATGACATCTTGATTCCACCTGTTTGACTAAGTATGAATAGAATGCTAGATTTATCATTTATATTTGTTCAATACTTTGATATAGTTCCATTCATTCTGGCATCTGGTATTACTGCTAAAAGTCTAGAAAACTTATTATCTTTGTGATTTAAAAACTTTTGAATAAGGTTTGAAGCTTCAAATGCAATTCTGAGAAAATAAAGAGATACTATGTTGTAAAAAAAAAAAAAACAGGAGATTAACATATGATAGACAGCAAATTGCCAATGTTTGTTGGATCATAAAGAAAGCAAGGGAATTCCAGAAAACATCTACTTCTGCTTCATCAACTATGCAGAAGCCTTTGACTGTATGGATCACAACAAACTGTGGAAAATTCTTAAGAGATGCGAATACCAGATCACCTTACCTGTCTCCTGAGAAATATGTATGTGGGTCAAGAAGTAACAGCTAAAACTGGACATGGGACAATGGACTGGTTCAAAATTGGGAAAGGAGTATGTCAGGGCTATATATTGTCACCCTGTTTATTTAACTTTATTCAGAGCACACCATGCAAAATATCAGACTGAATGAATTAAAAGCTGGAATCAAGATTGCCAGGAGAAATATCAACAACCTCAGTTACGCAGATGATACCACTCTAACAGCAGAAAGTGAAGAGGAACTAAAGAGCTTCTTGATGAGGGTGAAAGAGGAGAGTGAAAAAGCTGGCTTAGGACTCAACTTTCAAAGAACTAAGATCATTGCATTACTTCAAGGCACATTGAAGGCGGAAAAGTGCAAACAGTGACAGCTTTTATTTTCTTGGGATCCAAAATCATTGCTGATGGTGATTGTAGTCTGAAACTTTAAAAAGCTTGCTCCTTGGAAGGAAAGCTATGACAAATCTAGACAGTGTATTAAAAAAGCAAAGATATCACTTTGCTGACAAAGGTCCATATAGTTAAAGCTATGATTTTTCCAGTAGTCATGTAAATGTGAGAGTTGGACCATAAAGAAGGCTGAGCACAGAACTGATGTTTCTGAATTGTGATACTGGAGAAGACTCTTGAGAGTCCTTTGGACTGCAAGGAGATCAAACCAGTCAATCCTAAAGGAAATCAACCCTAAATATTCATTGGAAGGACTGATGCTGAGCTCCAATAATTTGACCACCTGATGAGAAAAGCCAACTCATTGGAAAAGACCTTGATACTGGGAAATATTGAAAGCAAAAGGAGAGGGGAGCAGGGGATGAGATGGTTAGATAGCAACACCGACTCAATCAACATGGATTTGAGCAAACTCCAGGAGATAGTGAAGGACAAGGGAAGCCTGGCATGCCGCAGTCCATGGGATCACAAAGAGTTGGACACAACTTAGCAACTGAACAACAACAACAGTTAATAACTAAAGTACAAATCTTGTTCAAATTTCACAAAATTTTATGCTAGTGTCCATTGTTTGTTTTTATACCTTACTCAAGACTCCACACTGTATTTAATTGCACTGAGCAGCTTCAGCTGCATGCAACAAATTCTGATAAATTCTCTTTTCATTTTTATGCTGTTACAAATATTTTCTAATTTTTCTTGTTATGACTTCTTAGATACACCCATCATTTAAAAGTATACATTTAATTTCCAAATACATGGCATTTTAAAAGTATCTTTGATATTGATTTCTCATTTTGATATTAATTTCTCATTTAAATACTTCTTCTCTGCAATCACCCTCTGTGTTTTTTCAGTCTTTTAATTTTATTGAGGCTTTCAATAACTAAGTCAAAGTTCTCTCTTGGGAAATGTCACATTGCACTTGGAAATATGTGGGTTATCTTCAAATATCTTTTGATATTGATTTCCAGTATAACAGTGATAAGAGAACAGATTCTATGTGATTTCTGTAACTTTAGACGACAAAATTTTTGCACCTTGTTTTATGTCCCTGGATATGCTCCGGTGTCTCCTGGTTTATAGTCTATGGGTACTTGAATAGAATAGAATTGAATAGAATTTGTCACCTACTGTTGTGTGAAAATCTTAGTTATGTTGAATTGGTTTATACTGCTTTTCAGGTCTACTATATCATCCCACTTTTCTCTCTAGTCATTCTATTAATTTTTGAGAGTTTGATATTGAAACTCCAACTAAAAATCTTAATTTATCTACTTAAAAAGATAATTGTAATATATAGTGAGAGTATATTGTAACTTTGGTATTTTCCAAATCTCTTGTAAATGTGTTGTCATATTTTCATAACTTAAAAAATAAAAAAAGAATATATACAGATAGCCAAGAGACACATGAAACAATGCTCAACATCACTAATTATTAGAGAAATACAAATTAAAACTACAATGAGATATCACCTCATACCACTCTAAATGGCCATCATCAAAAAGACTATAAACAAGAAATTCTGGACAAGGTGTGGAGAAAAGGGAACCCTCCTACACTGTTGCTGGGAATGTAAATTGGTATAGACACTATAAAGAATGGTATGGCAGTTCCTTAAAAAAACAAAAATAGAGCTACCATATGATCTTGCCATCCCTGGGAATATATCCAGAAGAAAAAAAAAAAAAAAAAGGACACAGTCCAAAAGGATACATGCATTCCAATGTTCATTACAGCACTGTTTACAATACAAATTAAAGCCGAGACATGAAGTGTGAAAGCATTAGTCACTCAGTTGTGTCTGACTCTTTGCAATCCTATGGACTGTAGCCTGCCAGGCTCCTCTGTAAAGGAATTCTCCAGGCAAGAATACTGGAGTGGGTAGCCATTCCCTTCTCCAGGGGATATTGCCAATCCAGAGATCAAACCTGGGTCTCCTGCACTGCAGGCAGATTCTTTACCATCTGAGCCACCAGAGAAGCCCCAGCCAAGACATTGAAGCAACCTAAAAGTCCATCAACAGAAGAATGGATAAAGAAGATGTGTAACATATATGCAATGGAATATTACTCAGCCATTAAAAAGACAGAAATAATACCATTTGCAGCAACATGGATAGAGATGATCATGCTAAGTGAAGTAAATCAGATAAAGCAAATATCACAAGATACTACTTATATATGGAATCTAAAAAATATGATACAAATGAACTTATTTACAAAACAAAAACAGACTTACAGACATAGAAAACAAACTTATGGTTTACGAGGGGCTTGCCAAGTGGCACTAGTGGTAAAGAACCTGCCAGTCAATGCAGGAGACATAAGAGATGCAGGTTTGATCCCTGGGTCCAGAAGATCCCCTGGAGGAGGGCATGGCAACCTACTCCAGTATTCATGGACAGAGGAGCCTGGCGGTCTATAGTCCATGGGTTTGCAGAGTCAGACGTGACTGAAGCAATTAGCATACACGGTTTACAAAGGGGAAAGATGGTAGAGGGCATAAACTGGGAGTTTGAGGTTGACATATACAGACTACCATATTTAAAATAGATAACCAACAAGGACCTACTAAATAGCATAGGGAGCTCTGCTCAATATTGTTTAATAACCCTAAATGGGAAAAGATTTGAAAAAGGATAGATATATGTAAAAGAAACTGATTTTGCCACTGAGCCCAGGCTGGTAACAGCTTATCGTGCCTTTCAACCAAAAGAAGGTGGAAAGGAGAGAGAGAGAGAAATAAAATGGAATAAATAGCTAATTATCATATGCTAAAAAATGAAGTCCAGAAACAGAATATAAATATATATAGATACTTAATTTTAGAATTAAAAATTCTTCTAGAAGATAACATAAAATATTTCTATGACCTTGGCATAGGAAGATGTCCAAAACAGGATTCACAATGTATTACTCATAAAGGAAACTATTGATATACTGGACCATGTCTGTTTATCAAAAGGTACCATTAAGACAATCTGATAAAGGTATCTATAAAAATACCTGCAGCAATTTCATACTTAGTGGTGATTTATTAAACATTTTCCAAATGAGGTGGGAAAATAATTACTGCTATCAGCACTTCTTTTCAAATTGAAGTCTTAGCTAGTACAGTAAAAAAAAAGAAGAATAAAATAAGATGCATAAGAATTGTAAAGAAAGAAATAAAACTCTCATCATTTTCAGATAATATGAGTGTATACATAGAAAATCCAAAGTAATTTACAGATCAAACTAATAAGTGAATTTAGCAAGATCTCTAAATATGAGATCAATATACAAAATCAACTTCATTTCTACATATCGTCAAAAACAGAATGAAAGTTTTAAAGATAAAATTTACAACAGTTTCAAAACATTCTAATTGCCTAATGATAACTTTAACTAAAGATACGTAATATCCTCACACTGAAAACTATAAACATTACTTCAAGAAATTTTAAAAGATTCAGGACTTTCCTGGTGGTACCATGGGCAAGAATCTGCCTGCCACTGCAGGGGATACAGTTTCAATCCCTGATCCAGGAAGATTCCACATGCTGAGGCGCAACTAAAGTCAGTACATCACAAATTCTGAGCCTGTGCACCACAGCTATGAAAGCCTGCGCTCTCTAGGGCCTGTGAGCCGTAATTACCGAGCCCATGAGGCACAGCTACCGAAGCCTATGCGCCCAGAACCCATGCCCTGCAACAAGAGAAGCCGCTGCAATGAGAAGCCAGTGCCCCGCAATGAAGAGTAGCCCCTGCTCACTGCAATTAGAGAAAGCCCAGAAGACCCAGCACAGCCAAATAAATAAAAAGAATAAATTTTGTTAATGTAAAAGTAACTTTTTAAAAAGATATTTTAAAAGATTAAAATAAATGGAGAGATATTCCCTGTTCATGAGTTGGAAGACTCAATATTTCTCATTACTGTAAAGATGTCAGTTACGTCCAAATTAATCTATACAGATCATACAATATGATCCCAACCATGGTTTTTTTTGTTTGTTTGCTTGTTTGCTTTTACAAAAACTAGTAAGTTGATTCTAAAACTTATGGAAATGCAAAAGGCCAACAAAAACTGAGGCAATCTTAAATAGAAAGGAGCTAAAGGAGAAGGCAATGGCACCCCACTCCAGTATTCTTGCCTGGAAAATCCCATGGATGGAGCTGCAGTCCATGGGGTCACTAAGAGTCAGACACGACTGAGCGACTTCACTTTCACTTTTCACTTTCATGCATTGGAGAAGGAAATGGCAACCCACTCCAATGTGCTTGCCTGGAGAATCCCAGGGACGGGGGAGCCTGGTGGGCTGCTGTCTATGGGGTCGCACAGAGTCGGACACGACTGAAGCGACTTAGCAGCAAAGGACTTACACTGTAAATATCAAGATATCAAGACCTACCATACAGGTATAATAACATAAGTAAGCTAAGTAAATGTAAGTAAACCTTAAAAGTAATGTTTTTTAAAAATTTAAAAGTAAAACTACAGCAGAAAACAATTTTCTTTACATAATCCAAGGAAAAATTCTGCCTTAGATTGATTATCAGGAAAAAATGAATCCCTTCAAGCTGAGGAACTAAGACATTTTCTTTTATCGAAGGATTAATATTATAGTTTTGCTTTGCTTACCATTTTACTATCCCTTCTAAGAAATATAAGTATGTTTAGTGCTCAAGTGTAATAAGGAACTAATCACAAGTGTTTCAAAACATATTTCTTTGTTTTCTTTAATACAATTTTTATTTATTAAGCATTAAGTACATATTTCAAATTATTTTGAAGTATTAAATAAATAAATTACAAACTTGTGTCTTCAATGATTTAAAACCATTCTGCCTCTTTATTTGCCAAAGAGGCAAAGAGAAACTGCAAATTCCAAGCCCAAAGCCAGAACCTGGCTAGATCAAAATTATTTTGACCACTCTTGACAAATCAGAGAATTCTACCTGATCAAGCTCTTTCCCAGTTTTCCTAAGATTCTGTAGTTGGTAGACTTCTAAAATTCTTCCATCATCTTGACAGCACAAATCAATGACAATACAGCCCTGGTCCTCAAAGGCATTAATTTGGTGAAAAGTAATAAAAGGTTTACTGAAGTACATCCCTGGAAGAAGCTGCAGGAACACAGACAATAAGAAAGAGATATTTTATTTCCTTTAGGGTACAGATCCACAAAGTTCAAATTAAGATTTCTCCCCCTTTAAGTAATAGGCCTGGTAGGTTTAAAAACCAGAATATGGAATTTAGAAGCAAATCTGTTTTGATTTAAAATCATCTCATCTCATATTAATCAATAAACTGAGGCTATTTGATATAGACCAATCAACTGATTTAACTAACTTCAAAGTTCTCATGAAATATTTTGAAGAATAAATAAATCCTAAACTCTTTAGTACATGGTTAAATAGAAAATACTTCTATTAAAAAGTTTATGATAAATTAAGTGACTAATCCTCTGGAAAATGCTCTCATTACTAAAATGGGATTTTTTTGGTAATGAAATTATATGCGGGACTACAGTAAATTTGGGATACTATTTCTTTAAGGGGTTAAAAAGTAGACAAATATAATAATGCTATTTATCAGGCGTCTATAGAAAGATATTTAACCAATACGCTTTGGACTTTGGTGATATTATCATACTTGTATATCAAAATGTCATAAAATCAACTAATAAAATATAATTGCAAAAGTTACAGAAGACCTCTGCATGAACAGTATTCTCTTTGGCAAATATTATTATACAGAAAAATCCATGCTAACATGCTAAGAGGATTTCCTAGATGTCATTTTTATTGTCATTTTGTAATTGAATCAGATAATTTACAGGATAAAACCATTTCCTATAATTTTCTGATATGCAAAATTCACTGTATTAATTAATAAATAGCTAGCCCTCCTTATGAAAGAAGGCAATATCCTTTCATTAAGAATGGCTTATGTAAGAAATACCCAACAAGGGAAAAATCAGTGATATGGAAATTTGCCTTTATGTCCAATCATTCACAGTCAAAATTCTCTACCTGACCAGTATGCTTATCCACCACATGAAACCGTGTATTATACTGGGGTTCCCAGCTTATTCCATCTGAAAAGGCCTTTCCTCGAATTTTAGAAGAGATGATTCTCCACAAATTCATCTTTAGAGGCTGTTCAATGAAGATGATATAGTTCCTTGTCATTCCTAAAATGGTTCAAGTAAATAATAAAATGTTATTTGGCAAAATAGAGATGTCTGAAATGCAACAGTTATGGGGACTTGTCAGAATAATTGGACATATTACTGCTGACCTAAACAAATGCCAATCAGAAATAATTCTTCATCATTTTTCAGCTTTCCTATATATATTTTCTGTTCCTACATAAAAACAGGAACTTCTATACACAATGGAGTATTACTCAGCCATTAAAAAGAATACATTTGAATCAGTTCTAATGAGGTGGCTGAAACTGGAGCCTATTATACAGAGTGAAATAAGCCAGAAAGAAAAACACCAATACAGTATACTAATGCATATATATGGAATTTAGAAATATGGTAACAATAACCCTGTATGCGAGACAGCAAAAGAGACACAGATGTATAGAACAGTCTTTTGGACTCTGTGGGAGAGGGAGAGGGTGGGTTGATTTGGGAGAATGGCATTGAAACATGTATAATATCATATATGAAATGAATCGCCAGTCCAGGTTCGATGCAGGATACAGGATGCTTGGGGCTGGTGCACTGGGATGACCCAGAGGGATGGTACAGGGAGGGAGGTGGGAGGGGTGTTCAGGATGGGGAACACGTGTATACCTGTGGCAGATGTATGGCAAAACCAATACAATATTGTAAAGTAATTAACCTCCAATTAAAATAAATAAATTTTTTTAAAAAAGAAAAAATAAATAAATAAAGTCATAGGTCCCAGAAAAAAAAAAAAAAAAAACAGGAACTTCTTAGAATAGCTTGGGTTGAATGCCCTCAACTTGCATTTTTTTTATCTTTTCAAATTGTTTTGGTTTAGGAAGCATTATATTAAAAGTGTCATTTATGATCTGGAGCTTCATTTCTTAATCCTTTTGCTATTTACACTGGAGGTAAGGACCCAGGAGCAGATTGGCTATAAAAGTTTATGATGCAGAAAATAAACATTCTGAAAAAAAGCTGAAGCAATCTATGTGGAATATGAATTTCCCTCCCAAAAAATATTAACATGATTATTATTTGTGGTCTTTAAAATCACCTAAAATACTAAATTCTGTCCATTTTTTATGGTCAAATTCTTTTTTTTTTATTAAGACTTTATTTTTTGGAGCAATTTTAGGCTCAAAACAAAACCAAGGGGAAAGTACAGAGATTTGCCATATACTGCCATCCCCATACACTCTCAGCTCCCACTTTATCAATTTCCTCCACCAGAGTGGTCCATTTATTATAGCTGATGCATCTACATTGACACTTCATAATCACCCAAAGCCCATAGCTTCTATTGTGGAAACACGCATAAATGTATATTTTTCCTTTGTATTTATTCAATGACAGACAACACAATACAAAACAAACCAAAGAGACTGATTTCTATGACTAGGGGTTATTCATTGTTTCATCCTGGAGCAGGGGGCTAGAGGGAGAGGCTGTTCTTCATAGAGAACTTAAGTGGAATTATGGTTGGGTAACTAAATCTCAGCCTATTTCTCCCTGACTCAATGTGCTGGGAAGGAACTGATAACTTCCTAAACTGACAGCTGTTTCCTAGAGCAGTCAATTAATGAAAAACTTGTTAACAATTTTTTCATAACTGCTTGTATTAAAATATCTCTTCCATCAGTCAGTTGGCTAGGGTAAGCAACACATGACTAAACAGAATGAACTTAATTCACATCAAAACGCAACCTTGGTCTCTTATCACATACTCTGATAAACTATATTAACATACTATTTTCCAAAACTAGTTCCCCTTCAACAGTGACATTAAGGCAGGTCCTGTTAAATTTTGTCTTATTTCTGGGCTCACCAAAGCTGTGGTAGTAAGAAGGTCTCATCCCCTCCTCAGAAGCAATAGAACATATCACCTGGGCTCCATGGATTGTCTCCCCAGGGTCAGATTTTTCTGGAGGAACCCGAATAACATTATAGCAGGAACCTGGAAAATGGAAAGTCCTGTCTTAACTATTTTACATACATTTGAAGAATAAAAGATAGCCCTTGTATTTGCGGACTAGGCAAAAGCAATTAAAAGATTTATGCAATATGCATGACACATATATTTCATAAGGGGTTATTTCAAAGACATGGATACAAAAATATATTAACTTTATAAACAGTATTAGCTAAGGTTTTGAAACATCATACACAAAGTAACTAACCAACAGCTATTGTATTTTAATATTCACAAATGGTTCCCTTCTAGCTCTCTGAAGATGAACTCAATCCCAGCTTCATAGGAAAAGATAGGATAGCAGCCAGGAATATTTTCAAATTCTATTTGTCCTTCTCCCCACTCCCCAGTTCCAAAAACTACAGTCTCCATTTGTATTTATGTCCAACTTCTTCCATTCAGTCTTCTAGATCCTTGGGGTCACTTTGGGTCCCCTCTCTTCCCATCTTACCAACATTCACTCATGCAATTATCCATCTGACTATTATTACTTCCTCAATAATCAACTCAGGTACCCACTCCTTAAGCAGATTTTCCCATCCAAAGATATTTGTTGTCCCTCCTTTATTCTCTGATTATATTCTACACTGTCAGAGTATTTATCTCATTTACTATAATTTTCTGTGTATTTATCTGTTTCCTAGCAAACTAGGCTCTTCTGAAGCAGGAATTATGTCTGACACATCTTTGCATCCTCAGTACCAAACACTGACCTGTAGGTAAACCATAAAAAACTATTGTTGGATTGACTAAGAACATATGTTTGTTAAATAACTCAATGAATGAACAAATACTGAGATCATATTGAATTATCTTTCTGGTGTTAGAAGTGCCAACGTAGGTCCTGAGGAACCTGTAACTTATAGAATCTCACAATCTCTTCACCTCTTTTGGAACAGGATAACCATCCGGTTCCCTACTCATTTATCAGCAGCTCCTTGAGAGCTAAGTCACTTCAGTCATGTCTGACTCTTTGCAACCCTATGAACCATAGCCCACCAGGTTCCTCTGTCCATGGGATTTTCTAGGCAAGAATACTGGGGTGGGTTGCCATTTCCTCCTCCAGGCGATCTTCCTGATCCAGGGATCCAATCTGTATCTCTTAAGTCTCCTACATTGGCAGGAGGGTTCTTTACTGCTAGCACCACCTGGGAAGCCCTTACTGAGTGTCAATTATATTCCAGGCACTCTTCTAAGAGTCCTAAGCAGCATATTCTAGACACTTGTGTACAGCAAAATAGTGTACAAAATAGACAAAAGGCTCTTCTTTTATAAAACTCAAATTTAAAAAAAAATCATACAATAAGTAAAAATATAATGCATCAGATGAGAACAATAATGAGGAATAAACAAGGGAATGGGAATTAGAAGTGAGTGTATAAGGATGTGGACTGCTACTATTTGCAACTTAAATTATGGTGGTCTGGGAAGGCTTCACTAAGAAGGTGGCATTTGAGTCAAGACCTGAAGGGAGTGAGGAAGAGAGCCTTGAGGATATCTGGGAGAAATGCATTTCAGGTGATGAAAGTGAAAGTCGCTCAGTTGTGTCCAACTCTTTGCGATCCCATGGACTATACAGTCCACGGAATTCTCCAGGCCAGAATACTGGAGTGAGTAGCCTTTCCCTTCTCCAGGGGATCTTCCCAACCCAGGGATCAAACCCAGGTCTCCTGCATTGCAGGCGGATTCTTTACCAGCTGAGCCACAAGGGAAGCCCAGGAATACTGGAGTGGGTAGCCTATCCCTTCTCCAGAGGATCTTCTTGACCCAGGAATCAAACTGGGGTCTCCTGCATTGCAGGCGGATTCTTTACCAACTGAGCTATGAGGTGAGAAGAGCAAATGCAAAGATTCTCAGCCAAGAATAAGTTTGGAGTGTTTAAATAACTGCAGTGAGGACAGTGCTGCCCTGCCCATAGCAAGCAGAGAGAAAATTCTAGATGAGGTGGGGTAGGTTAAAAGGATAACTGGCTGATACACTGAGAATAAACTGAAGTAGGGTAAAGGGAGAAGCAAGGAGACTGGTTAAGAAGCTATTCCAATAATTCAAATGAGAAAGAATGGTGGCCCAAACCAGAGTGGGGGCAGTGGAGGTGATATGACATAGCTGGATTTTTGATATATTTTGAAGGTATTGCTGAAATTACTTTTTGACCCATTGGATCTCACATCCACCCACGTGGATGTGAGAGAGGTATAAAACACGATTCCAAGGTTATCATCTTAAGCAAGTAGAATGACAGAGTTACCCTCAACTGAGATGGGGAAGATTTTAAGCAGAGAAATTTAGGGAGAAAGATCAAAAGTTTGGTTTTAAAAAATTAATTTTGTAACCTCTATTAGATATCCTAGTAAAAACACTTGAGTAAGCAATTAGTGGGGAGGTCTAGGTTAGGATACTATATGTTTTGAGAAACAATTATATATAAAACATCATGCTTTATACAGTGATGAGTTATAAAAGAAATGAAAAATAAACTCTACAGTTCCAATATTACCATCTCCATCTCCATCTACGGTAAGCATCTAAGAGATTACATTATTTTAAATTAGTACTTAAAACTAGCTAGATTAAATGTTTAGAGGATTTCTGTTAATTTTAAAAGGGCTTTTAAAAAATATCTGGAAAAGTGAAAACAATTAAAAGCTTTTTATTTTGTAAAGGTAGAAATTACTAGCAAGCACTTTATTTACCAAAAGAAAATCACTAAATGTCCCCCAAACACATATTGTTGAGCTCTCTGCAGCTACACTTATATTTGTGTTCTAGTTCAAAAATTCCTCACTGAACCAAATAATCAAGTAAGAAAAAAGAAGTAAATCCAGTTTTACTTGAGATTAGAGTATCAAGAGAAGAATTTCCTATCTCAGCAATTGGATTAAATGACAATTACTCAATTTACTAAATTTGAACACTACTAGTTGATGAACTGTCCTAATTGTAAGTCTTGAAGACAAGTACAAGGCAGACAGACACCCAGGAAACACACAGCAGACGACTGAATGCCCAGAGAAATGATTTGCTCAATACTTTGTGCCTAACTCTGGGAGACGCCTCAGGACTTTGCATAAACATCAAATTGAGGCAAAATAACAAGTACAACTCATAATGACTGGTGCAAGGTTTCTCAGAGATTCATAGGCCACTTGCACCAAAATCACCTGGAGATCTTGTTAAAATGTATCAAGATAAGGAGTGAAGGGTTGGTTACAATGCAGATTCTTAGCTCCTTTTCAAGTATACTGAACCAGAATATCTGAAGATGAAGCCCACTGATCTTACATTGCTAGAAAGCATTCCAGATGGCTTTGGGGTTTTCTAAAGGCTGAGAATCACTGATCTAATGAGGATTTATTTTAGAAAAATAAACAAAAATGGTTAAACAGTATTTCTTATGTTATGGACTATATACAAAGTTATCTATAACTCTTTGCAACTCATAGACTATAGCCCACCAGGCTCCTCTCTGTCCATGAAATTCTTCAGGTAAGAACACTGGAGTGGGCTGTTGCTGTTGTTCAGTCACTAAGTCATGTCCAGCTCTTTCTACATGGACTACAGCCCACCAGGCTTCCTTGTCCTTCACTATCTCCTGGAGTTTGCTCAAACTCATGTCCATTGAGTCAGTGATGCCATCCAATCATTTCTCCCTCTGTTTCCCCCTTCTCCTCCTGCCCTCAATCTTTCCCAGGATCAGGGTCTTTTCCAATGAGTCAGCTCTTTGCATCAGGTGGCCAAAGTTTTAGAGCTTTATCTTCAGCATCAGTCATTCAAATGAATAGGATTTATTTCCTTTAGGAGTGACTGGTTTGATCTCCTGCTGCCCAAGACTCTCAAGAGTCTCTCCAGTACCAAAATTCGAAAGCATCAATTATTTGGCACTCAGCCTTCTTTATGGTCCAACTCTCACATCTGTACCTGATGAATGGAATGGGTAGCCATTCTCTTCTCCAGGGGATCTTCCCAACCCAGGGACTGAACCTGGGTCTCCTGCATTGCAGGCAGATTCTTTACTGTCTGAGCCACCAGGGAAGCCTCGCTTGGTTATTAGAGTTAATTTATTAAGAAATGAATTTTTAACGATCAAAAAAAATGAATGGACGAAAAAAAAAAAAAAAGCTGAGTCAGTGTACCCACTTGGTTAAAGATTTTACCTAAAAAGATGTTTGATGTTTCCTATAACAGATTTGAAGAATACATCCCTACCTGAGGTCAGGTAACAAAGAGCAGAAACGGCTGGGTGATGAAGTTTCCAGGGTATCCTATCTCTTCTTGAGCTAGTAAAAAAACAAACCTGAAGTCTTCATGTTCATATATACTTATATGTGTAAATATGGAGAGGTAGAGATGAACAACCCAAAAAGCCAATTCCTTACATTAGCCTATTCAAAAGTTAACCTATACAAAGGATTCATAGGTTATAAATGATAGATTGACAGCTAAGATAGACAGTCAGAAACTTCTAATACTTGTACTTACACATTCCTTTCCAAACAGAGGGAGATGTATATTCGGGTATATGATAAAGAATTTGCATGCCCTGAGAGAATCCTCTGTACTCAGTGATAAATAATTATTAAGTTGGTCTAACAAAATGACTAATAGCAAGCTTTTTCTGTGTTATTCAGGCTTGGTGCCAAGCCTGGTATTAGACACTTGAGGCTTCCTTAAGCAAGCATCTTAAATCTTCTCAAGGTTCTCTGCCCTCATCTATAAAATGGGAGTAATAATACCTTTCTTAATGCCATGGATGGACCTAGAGATTATCAAACTAAGCGAAGTAAGACAGAGACAGACAAATATCATATGATATCATTTATATGGGAATCTAAAATATGATACAAATGAACTTATTTACAAAACAGAAATAGACTCAGACATTGAAAACAAACTTATGGTTGCCAAAGGGGAAATGGGTGGGGAATAAATTAGGAGTATGGGATTAGCAAATACAAACTACTGTATATAAAATAGATAAACAACAAGGTCCTGCTGTATAGCACAGGGAACTATATTCAGTATCTTGCAGTAAACCATAATGGAAAAGAATATGGGAAACTAACACAACATTGTCAATCAACTATACCTCAATTAAAAAATAAAATAACTGTACTTTTCTCAGAGATTAAATGAGAAACTATATGGGAAAAAATGGTTAACACCAGCACATACTAGTTACTCTATAAATGTTAACTGTCATTATTAGCCATTAGAACCTTCTGGAACAGACTAACAGACAGCTAGGAAAGTATACAGATGAACAGGAAGGGGATATAATACAAGTAGCTGCAAATGCAACCAAACTTTAACCTTAACTTACTTTGTAGTGTATTACTCCCATGGTAAAAATAAATTCCTCTCTATGTAACATACAGTGTGCCTTCTCTTTATCTCTTTGCTGTGCCATTTTAAATTTCTGATAGTATGCTACCTCTTAAAAATTCAAGTTTGAGAAATATATACTGAAAATCCCTACAATGCATGTGAGCCAAAAAGCATAATGGAACATAAAAATGTGAGTCATGATGAAAACATCAAATAGAAAATCAGCTTCTAAGTATATACACAAAAAGACCACAGAACATAACAATAAATTACATATTTGAAGTTCAGAAATGCAATTTCAGAGATTTCTTTCTGAAATTTTCAAAGGAGTTTCATATAAGTTAACATCTTAGCCGTAATGGAACTCTGGGAAGACAGTTAACTCCGAATTATTTTTTCAAAGACTCCCACTGCAATGTTACCATGTTTCCCATAGGAGTTCCCCATGTTGTACGTTGTTCCATCTGGATCGTAATGAGGATGTGCAGTTGCTCCGTTCACAGCGATAAATTTTCTCCAGTTAACCTGAAAATTTAAGACCATTCAGAGACCTAAATTACATGGGTAGGTCTCTATTTAGATGCATAGACAGTAGGGATGTATCAAATACTTTTAAAATAAGATATAAAAACTATAGTTTAAGCCCTGATGTCTCACCTCTGTGAAATCAGTTATTTTTCCTACTAAAGAAAAAGAAACTAAGAACAAACAACAAGAAAATCAAACAAAATCCCTCCTACCACCACCACCAAGAAATGCACAAAAATGATTATCCAGATCACAAGAAAGTTCAAAAGAATAAGGATTAAAATTCTGGCCCCAAATTTTATTTTGCTTTAAATTAATGTATAACATGAAGGCAGTATGTGTTAGTGGCTCAGTCTTGTCTGACTTTTTGCGACCCCATGGACTGTAGCCCACCAGGCTCCTCTGTCCATGGAATTTTCCAGGCAAGAATACTGGAGTGGGTTGCCATTTCCTTCTCCAGGGCAGTATGGATCTAGGTAATCTCCAGTCCAATTCTACCTAGGGCTAAGCAGAAAATGAAATGACAGAAGTAAGTCTGTACTATGCTATGTCTCCTTTGCCCTAGCCTTCAGACAGTTGGACTAAGGAAGAAATCTAGAATTATCTTTAAGGATGACCAACACCGCAGACCATTCTAATGAAGACAGAGAGTACCTAATGACCTGAATCAGTGGGTAATTTTGATTTTGTTTAAGAATACAATTTTTTCTTCTGATAATAACTACTCTAAAAAGTATTTGAATGGAGAGAAACTTTAGGGTCTATTATATTTTAACCTATATTTTACCTTTTCTGTTTTTTCCAGGGTTTCAATGTCCACTTTATTCATAAAGTTGGTTTCCGTACTAAGGTAGTAATCACCCTTGTACAGCACATAGTTGACATTGGTGTTATCAGTCATTGCTGAAATCAAACCCCAAAAATTTAAACACCACAACTTACTATAGGAGATCCTAAGCACACAATCAAGGGAGAAAGCAGTTGAAACATCCTCTCATATCAAAATAAATAAATATCAAGATCCATATTTATAAAAAAAGATTGACATATGTCATAATAATTTAAAGAATCATCACTATTACCTGAAAATTCTGGGCATAATAAAGGGTGCTTACCAGGCTTTTCAAATTTTGACATGAAACGTTCAAAAACATTCTTGCATGGGTCAGGGAGAGCCAATGTACCAAATTCTGAGATCACAATTCGATCACGATCACTGTTGGCCTTATATGTATCACTCTGTAGAAACTTGCTCCTATATGTCACTGTGCCCTTCTCCATCTTGAACTGGTGAAGTAAAGCCATTCCATCAAACCAGTGATTGTACCTTGGTAGGAGCAAAAATAGAAAAATAAATATTAGGAAGAAAAACATGGGGTCAAAAGGAGAGATTGCAAATACAGAGATAAGGAAGTGGGATGAGTTCCTAGCACAACCTGATTAGTCAAAGAACTTGAAATTGAGGGATGACAGATTTTGAGTAAATCCTGGAGTACAACAATGAAAGACCAACTTACATTCTCTTGATCCTAACCCCTTATCACAAACCTCATACATCAGAGGGCTAAAGGAAAACCCTAAGCTGTTGACTTCTAAGATAATTGTATCTTTACCCTATAGCCAAGATAATAGCATATGGAATGCTTGATATTTCTCAAATTAAAATGGATTCTAAAACTTTTAGACATAGTTATCTTCATATCTTTTATGTATTATATTTTCTGTTTATTTCAATTTTTTGTCAAATTTATCAAAACTATGCTAAAGTAAGCAAATAAGATGAATGTCCTTAGTGGATAATCATTTTTGTCCATATTATCACACTAGAAATGATGTATCTAAATGATGGAACATTAAAACACTGTAAGGAAAATTTTTCACTTTACTTTTTGAAGGGTTTAACATTAGTCTTTTCTCTCGTATGCTTGACAGATTCAATGTTCAATGTCTTCAGCATGGAAAAGGAAGCAAAAATGCTTGGTCTTATCTCAAAGGCTTGTCTTAAAAGGTTACTGTATTGAAAGCAGGGATGCAAGTGGATATATGTACACCCATCTTATAGCAGCATTATTTACAATAACCAAAAGGTAGGAACAACCTAAGCATCCATCAGCTGAAGAATGGGATAAACAAAATTTAACATATAATGGAATATTATTCAGCCTTAAAAAGGAGAGAAATTCTGTCACATGCTATAACATGGTGAAATAAGCCAGTCACAAAAAGACAAATACTATACAATAGCACTTACATGAGGTATCTAAAGCCATCAAACTCATAGAAACATGTAGTAGAATGGTGATTATCAGGGGCTCAGCAGAGGGGGAAATAGGGATCTATTGTTAAATAAGTATAGAGTTTCAGTTTTTCAAGATGAAAAAGTTCTGAAGATCTGTTTCACAACACTAACCTGTACATTTAAATATGGCTGAGATGGTAAATTTTATTTTTCATCACAATTGTGTTAAACTGCAAGAAATAAGAAAGTTTTTATAAAAGGCCCTCTTTACATATTGATTTAAGATGCCATCTTTATCATAAATCAATTTCTGTAAGTTATGGGGCCATTTCTGGGTTTTCTATTCTATATAACTTGCCCATTTGTCCATTAATATGTTGATATCATAATATTTTAATTATATTGTCATATTTAATTAAAATAATATAAAATTATATTTTAACATCTGATAAGGCTAGTCTCCAGTCCATGGGGTTGCAAAGTGTCAGACACAACTGAGCGACTGGACAACAACAAGGCTAGTCTCCACCCCAAGACAATTTTCTTTTTTAGTGTTTTCTTGACTACTCTTGTATATTTATTTTTCCACATGAACCTTGGTATTCATTCATCTAATTTCCTTTAAAAACTAGAATTTTTATTAAGGTTGTATTAAATTTAAAAATTGACTTAGGGAGAACCGACATCTTTGTGATATTGAATCATCCATCCTACTCAAAGAACAGAGGATCCAAGAGAACAAGATGGTGGAGGACTAGGTGGATGTGGAGCACATCTCTCCATGGAACATCAGGAATATACCTTCAGACACAGAAGTCCATACAGAATGCAGAACACCAGCTGAGGGCAGACAGGAATATCTGACCAGAGGTAAAGAATATATAGAATCACTCAAAACTCCACAGGACAAGGAACTAGTGGGCGAAACAGGAGTGTTAGTAGGACTGGATCTACCCTCAGTGGGTGGGGGAACTGAAGCTCTCCTCCGACTCAGACAATCACCTTGATGTGGGGTCCAATCCCCACATCAAGGTGATTGTCTGAGTCAGAGGAGAAACATTTAAGGCTAAGAGTGAAACAGCTGATCTGTGGCAGCCTAAATAGAATGAGAACCAGACAGTCCTTGCTGCAGCCATACATACCCTGGACAGGGACACAGGTCCCCTGGAAGGCACAGTGGTTGGGAGCTGGCGTTTGGGGACTGTGGAGCAATCCCAGGGCAAGGGCTGCTGTTGATTGCAGAAAGATGGATTGAGGGAATGTAGGAAGGGGATTGTGGTGGGAAATGCCTGTGGAGGAAAGCCAGGCAGCCATGGAAGCAAGGCGATACTGCTGAGTCACGCATAGGGGGTGGAGCCATCACCATAGCCTCTCTCTCCCCACACACCAGCACCAGAACAATAGAGAGGCTGCCCCATAAAACGCCTGAGGCACTGAACTACAGAGCAGGACTCCACCCAGGATGTTCCTTTAAGTGACTGATGTGCAGAACTACAGAGTAGGACCCCACCCAAGGTGCCCCTTTAAGTGCCTGACATGCTGATCTACAGGGTAGGATCCCAGCCAGGAGGCCCCTCCATGTGCCTGATGCGCTGAACAACAGAGAAGGACTCCAGGCAAGGGAGCCCTCAAAGTGCCTGAACAGGCAGAGCTATGGAGAAAGACTAGCCAAAGAGGCCTTCGATTGCCAGCTACAAGAGGCTGGAAAAAAGACTCTGAGAAGATCATAACTCCTGCGCCAGAGGCAGTCTGTCCCTGCATACTTGGCACTGCCAGGGTCCCCGCAAGCCAAGCAGTTGCACCACCTTCACACCCAACTCTCACTGGGGCAGAGCTGCCACAAGCAAAACATGTCTTGCATCTATGGGCACAGGGTCACTTTGGTAGTGTCTGACTCTTTGCAACCCTGTAGGCTGTGGCCTGCCAGGCTTCTCTGTCAGGGACGGAGGGTCTCCAGGCAAGCATACTGGAGCATATTGACCAATACTTGTTGCCATACCCTTCTAGAGCACTATGTTTCATGCTGCCCTAGCCACCAACTCCCCTGAGAACCTGGTGCTGTCAGAAACCCTGTGACCCAAGCAACTGCACCACCTCCACTTCTGGCCCTCACAGGGGCAAACCCAGTCCTTCAGGGCAAACCCCAGTGGACAACCCACATGCAGAGGTGGAAATAAAACCACAGTTGAAACCTAGGGGCAGTGTTGCTAAGGAAGAAGATCCAAAACCTTCCCACCAGCTGTACAAGCTGCAGATTAAATCCACACAATCAACTAGCCAGACTCTGTGTCTATGGAATATATAAAAGGTCATTGAGAGTTCCCACAAAAGAAAATGCACTAGTTCTGAGAGCTGTGGACACTGGAGGCAAGAACACACAGGAGAAGGACCAGATTAGAATCTGAGCTGCCCCCACAGCAGGTCTGGATATCAGCACAGTGTTGGAGGGCATCCTTGGGAGGTGAGGTGGACTGTGACTCCCAGCAAGGGAAAGGACTCTGACAGCAGTGACTCAGAAAAACATTTATTATTCTTATGTTTTGACTTTTCTGTAGATTCTTTGGATTTTTTTCTTTTTTTTTTTTCCTTTTTCCCCCCTCTGTTGTAGCTGTCAATTTTATTGGCACTATGAAATCTAATTAAGCTTTTGAGCTTTTTATTTTCCCCCTCAGTCACATTTTTTATGGTTGTTATAAACCTCTGCCTCTATGTTGGGCTTTTGCAGTTCTGTGGAGTTTCCCTTTTTTTTCTCTCTTTCTTTAATTTTACTATTTTAAACCTATTATTATTTTTTTTACATTTATTCCTTTGTCTGCTTTTCCTACTGTTCTTTTCCCCATGCAGTTAATCCTTAATGTATATAAATCTTCTTTATCTACCTCTATTTAACTTTGCCTATCTATTCTTTCTTTCTTTCCTTTCCTCTCAACATACTTGTTAGTTTTTTTCATTGCTTTATTCCCCAATTGGCACCTTCTTTAGTTTTGCTTTCCAGTTTGTGCTTTAGTTTTGTTTTGGTAGATGTAATTTTTGGTTTCCTTTGTTCACTGAGTCAATCTATTGTACTTTACTTTTGTAGGACTGCTTGATTTTGCTTATGGGTGTATATTAATATGGGTATATTCAGTCACACTTTTTACTGTTGTTATAAACCTCTGGCTCTATGTTGGGCTTTTGCAGTTCTGTGGAGTTTTCCATTTTTCTTTCCTCTTTTCTTTCTTCTTCCGTTTTTTTTTTCTTTTCTCTTTTTTATAATTTTAGTTTTTAATTTTTTAAAATATATTATATTTTTTCTACATTTATTCCTTTGCCTGCCTTTCCTACTTTTCCCCTTGCAGTTAAATTTTAACATATATAAATCTTCATCTACCTCTATTTAACTTTGCATATCTATTCTTTCTTTCTTCCCTTTCCTCTCAACATGTTTCTTACTTTTGTTTTCATTGCTTTATTCCCCATTTGGCACCTTGCTTTAGTTCTGTTTTTCAGTTTGTGCTTTAGTTAGTTTTGTTCTTAACTGGTAAATAAAGTTTTTAATTTCCTTTGTTTGCCAGGTCAATCTAATTTACTTTATTTTTCTTGGACTGTTTTGACTTTGCTCATAGGTGTATATGTATATGTGTATACTCCATTATTTAATTATTTATTTGCCTGATTTTGTAACTGCCATTTGTCTGGGGTTCATCTTTGGCTTCTCATTTTTGGATATTTGTTTTACTCTCACTTAATGCCATAACAAACCATTTGTGGACTCTTCATTCGTGACCAGAGATTAAGCCCTGAGCCTTTGGAGTAGGAGCACTAACTCCAAGACCCTAGACTACCAGAGAACTAACCCTAGGAGTATCAACTAGTGAGAAATCTCATAAAGGAATCCAACTGAATACAAGACCAGGCATCACACAACTCCCAGTAGCACCCTGTGCAGGATTCTTCATCTAAACAACAAACAAAACAAAAATACAAACCCAAACATCATCGGACAGGATTATCACCTCATTCAGCCTTGCCCATCAGAGGAAAAACAAACAAACAAAAACTCAGCACAAATCTCACCCCACACCCCACAGGAAGCTTACACAAACCACTGGACCAACCTTAGGAGGGCAGAAACTAAAAGGAAGAAAGAATTCAATCTTGAATCCTGGGAAAAGGAGACCTCAAACACAATAAGTTAAAATATAATAATGAAAAGGCAGAGAAATACTACACAAATGAAGGAACAAACTAGAAACACAGAAGTCCAAATAAATGAAGAGGAAATAGGCAAACTACCTGAAAAAGAATTCAGAATAATGATAGAAAAGATGATCAAAAACCTTGAAAACAAAATGGAGAAAATGTAAGAATCAATTAACAAAGACCTAGAAGAATTAAAGAATAAACATACAGAGACAAACAACACAATTACTGAAATTAAAAATACTCTGGAAAGAATCAATAGCAGAACATCTGAAGCAGAAGAATGAATCAGTGAGCTGGAAGATAAAATGGTGGAAATAACTTCTGAAGAGCAGAAAAAAGTAGAAAGAATGAAAAGAACTGAGAATAGTCTCAGAGACCTCTGGGACAATATCAAATGCACCAACAGTTGAATTATAGGGGTCCCAGAAGAAGAAGAAGAGAAAAAGAAAGGATAGGAGAAAATTTTTGAAGAGATTATAGTTGAAAATTTCCCCAACATGGAAAGGGAAATAGTCAGTCAAGTCCAAGAGGCACAAAGAGTCCCATATAGGATAAACCCAAGGAAAAACACACCAAGACACACACTAATCAAACTACCAAAGACTAAACACAAAGAAAGAATATTAAAAGAAGCAAGGGAGAAGTAACATACAGGGAAACCCCATATGCTTAACAGCTGATCTTTCAGCAGAAACTCTGCAGGCCAGAAGGGAGTGGCAGGATATATTTAAAGTACTGAAAGGGAAAAATCTGCAACCAAGATTACTGTACCCAGCAAGGATCTCATTCAAAATTGATGGAGAAATAAAAGCTTCTCAGACAAGCAAAAGATAAGAGAATTCAGTACCACCAAACCAGCTCTACAACAAATGTTAAAGGGACTTACACAGTCAAAAAATACAAGAGAAGAAAAAAAACCTACAAAATCAACCCCAAACAATTAAGAAAATGGCAATAGGAACATATATATCAATAGTTACCTTAAATGTAAACAGATTAAATGCTCTAACCAAAAGACACAGACTGGCTGAATGGATACAAAAACAAGACCCATATATATGCTGTTTACAAGAAACCCACTTCAGACCTCAAGACACATACAGACAGAAAGTGAGAAGATGGAAAAATATTCCATGCAAATGGGAAGCAAAAGAAAGCTGGAGTAGCAATCCTCATATCAGACTAAATAGACCTTAAAATAAAGAAGATTACAAGAGATAAGGAAGGACACTACGTAATGATCAAGGGATCAATCCACGAGGAAGACATAACAACTGTAAATATCTATGCACCCAACATAGGAGCACCTCAGTACATAAGACAAACATTAACAGATATAAAAGGAGAAATTCACAGTAACACAGTAATAGTAGGAGACTTTAACACCCCACTCACACCAATGGACAGATCATCAAAACAGAAAATTAATAAGGAAATACAAGTCCTAAATGATATATTAGATGAGATGGATCTCATTGATATCTTCAGGACAGTCTCCATCCAAATGCAGAAGAATACACCTTCTTCTAAAGTGCACATGGAACATTCTCTAGGATATACCACATCTTGGGTCACATATCAAACCTCAGTAAATTTAAGAAAACTGAAATCATATCTAGCATCTTCTTCGACCAGAGCACTATAAGACTAGATATCAATTACAAGAAAAAAACTAAGAAACACAAAAACATGGAGATTAAACAACACATTTCTAAACAACCAACACGTTACTGAAGAAATCAAAAAGGAAATAATAAACTTTCTAGAAACAAATGACAAATGAAAACACGACAACTCAAAATTTTTGGAATGCAGCAAAAGGAGTTCTAAGAGGGAAGCTTATAGCAATACGATCCTACCTCAAGAAACAAGAAAAACATTGAAACTTTATAAGAAAAACATCTAAACTTTGTTTGGAAAAAACAACCTAACTTTCCACCAAAAACAACTGGAAAAAAAAGAACAAAAAGACCCCAAAATTAGTAGAAGGAAAGAAATCACAAAGATTGGAGCAGAAATAAGTAAAAAATAAATGAAAGAAACAATAGTAAAAATTAATAAAACTAAAAGCTGGTTCTTTGAGAAGATAAACAAAATTGACAAACCTTTAGCCAGACTCATCAAGAAAAAAAGAGAGAAGAATCAAATCAACAAAATTAGAAATGAAAAAGGAGAGGTTACAACAGACAATGTAGAAATACAAAGGATTATAAGAGACTATTATGAACAACTATATGGCATAAAATGGCTAACTTGGAAGAAATGGGCAGATTCTTAGAAAAGTTTAATCCTACAAGACTGAACCAGGAAGAAACAGAAATTATAAACAATCCAATTACAAGCACTGAAATTGAAGCTGTGATCTAAAATCTCCCCAAAAACAAAAGCCCAGGCTTCACAGGAGAATTCTATCAAACATTTAGAGAAGAGCTAATGCCTATCCTTCTAAAACTCTTTCAAAAAACTGCAGAGGAAGGAACATTTCCAACTCATTCTACAAGGCCACCATCATCCTGATACCGAAACCAGACAAAGACAACACAAAAAAAGAAACTACAGGCCAATATCACTGATGAAGATAGATACAAAAATCCTCAACAAATTTTAGCAAACAGAATTCAGCAACATATCAAAAAGCTCACCATGTGAGATCAAGTTGGGTTTACTCCAGGAATGCAACGATTCTTCAATATATGCAAAACAATCAATGTGA
This sequence comes from Bubalus kerabau, assembly GCF_029407905.1. Taxonomy (NCBI): domain Eukaryota; kingdom Metazoa; phylum Chordata; class Mammalia; order Artiodactyla; family Bovidae; genus Bubalus; species Bubalus kerabau. The sequence goes on along the minus strand of NC_073638.1, from coordinate 22,453,313 downwards.
TACACCATGTTAACAAATTTAAAGATAAAGACCATATGATCATCTCAATAGATGCAGAAAAAGCTTTTGACAAAATTCAGCACCCATTTATGATTAAAACGCTTCAAAAAATGGGCATGGAAGGAACCTACCTCAACATAGTAAAGGCCATATATGATAAGCCTACAGCAAACATTATTCTCAATGGTGGACAAACTGAAAGCATTCCCCCTAAGATCAAGAACAAAACAAGGATGTCCACTTTCACCACTATTATTCAACGTAGTTCTGGAAGTCCTAGCTTCAGCAATCAGAGAAGAAAAAGAAATAAAGGAATCCAGATCAGAAAAGAAGAAGTAAAGCTCTCATTGTTTGCAGATCATATGATACTGTACATAGAAAACCCTAAAGATAATATCAAAAAATTACTAGAGCCAATCAGTGAATTTAGCAAAGTTTCAGGATACAAAATCAATACACAGAAATCACTTGCATTTCTATATACTAAGAATGAAAAATCAGAAAGAGAAATTAAGGAATCAATCCCATTCACCAGTGCAACAAAAAGAATTAAATATCTAGGAATAAACTTACCTAAGCAGACAAAAGGAAGAATCAATATTGTGAAAATGACTATATTATCAAATGCAATCTACAGATTCAGTGCAATCCCTATCAAATTACTGATGGCATTTTTCATAGAACCAGAACAAAAAATTTCACAATTCATATGGAAACACAGAAGATCCCAAATAGCCAAAGCACTCTTGAGAAAGAAGAATGGAGCTGGAAGAATCAACTTTCCTGACTTCAGATTATACTGAAAAGCTACAGTCATCAAGACAGTATGATACTGGCAGAAAAACAGAAATATAGGCCAATGGAACAAGATAGAAAGCCCAGAAAGAAACCCATGCACCTATGGGTACCTTATTTTTGACAAAGGAGGCAAGAATATACAATGGGGCAAAGACAGCCTCTTCAATAAATGGTGCTGGGAAAACAGGACAGCTACATGTAAAAGAATGAAATTAGAATACTTCCTAACACCATACACAAAGATAAACTCAAAATGGATTAAAGACCTAAATGTAAAAACAGAAACTATAAAACTCATAGAGGAAAACATAGGCAGAACATTCAATGACATAAATCAATGAAAGATCCTCTATGACCCACCTCCTAGAGTAATGGAAATAAAAACAAAAGTAAACAAGTGGGACCTGATTAAACTTACAAGCTTTTGCACAGCAAAGGAAACTATAAGCAAGGTGAAAAGACAACCCTCAGAATGGGAGAAAATAAAAGCAAATGAAACAACTGACAAAGGATTAATTTCCAAAATATACAAGCAGCTCATACAACTCAATGCCAGAAAAACAAACAACTCAATCACAAAGTTGGAAAAAGACCTAAACAGACATTTCTCCAAAGAAGATATACAGATGTCTAACAAATACATGAAAAGATGCTCAACATCACTCATTATTAGAGAAATGTAAATCAAAACTACAATGCAATATCACCTCATACTGGTCAGAATGGCCATCATCAAAAAGTCTACAAACAATAAATGCTGGAGAGGGTGTGGAGAAAAGGGAACGCTCTTGCACTGTTGGTGGAAATGTAAATTGACGCAGCCACTATGGAAGTTGGTATGGAGAGTCCTTAAAAAACTAGGAATAAAACCACCATATGACCCAGCAATCCCACTCCCAGGCATATACCTTGAGGAAACCAAAATTGAAAAAGATACATGTATCCCATTGTTCATTGCAGCACTATTTACAATAGCTAGAACATGGAAGCAACCTAGATGTCCATTGACAGATGAATGGATAAAGAAGTTGTGGTACATAAACACAATGGAATATTACTCAGTCATAAAAAGGAACACATCTGAATCAGTTCTGATGAGGTAGATGAACCTAGTACCTATATACAAAGTGAAATGAGTCAGAAAAAGAAACATAAATATCATATTCTAACACATATATACAGAATCTAGAAAAATGGTACTGAAGAATTTCTTTGCAGGGCAGCAATGGAGAAACAGACATAGAGAATAGACTTATGGACATGGGGAGAGTGGAGGAGAGGGTGAGATGTGTGGAAAGAGTAACATGGAAACTTACATTACCATATGTAAAATAGATAGCCAATGGGAATTTGCTGTATGGCTCAGGAAACTCAAACATGCCCTCTGTATCAATCTAGAGGGGTGGGATGGGGTGAAGGATGGGAGGGAGTTTCAAAAGGGAGGGGATATATGTGTACCTATGGCTGATTCATGTTGAGGTTTGACAGAAAACAACAAAATTCTGTAAAGCAATTATCCTTCAATAAAAAATAAATTAATGATAATAAAAAAAAAACACTTGTAGTGTTTCCCAATTAGTAGTACTGGCTTTAGGACTAAGATGAAAATATATCAATTTATATGTGTGTATGTATATGCATATGTGTATATAATATATGTGTGCGTGGCTTCCCAGGTTGCATGGTGGTAAAGAATCTGCCTGCCAATGCAGGAGATACAGGAGATGTGGGTTCAATCCCTGGGTCAAGAAGATCCTCTGGAGTAGGGAATGGCACCTTACTCCAATAGTCTTGCCTGTAGAATCCCACGGACAGAAGAGCATGGTGGGCTACAGTCCTTGGGGTCACAAAGAGTCAGATATGACTGAGCATGCACACACTTGATTATTTTTCCACAAATCTATTAATATGGTGAATGACAAAATGGATTTCTGAATTATGAACCTACCATGCATTCTTGGTAGGATTACCTACCTGATCATAGTGAATTGTGCTTTTAATGTAGTGTTGGATTATGTTTCTTAAGAAAATATTTATTAGCATTCTATTAGTACTATATATTTTGTACTTTTTCATAGATATTCATAAATAATAGGAATAATTGTTTTCTTTTTTGTATCAACTTTGTCATGTGTAGATACAAATATTAGACTTGCTTCATAAAAAGAAGTAGGAAACTTCCCTGCATTTTCAAGCCTCTAAATTAATCTCACATCTGCTGTAAGTAAGACGGCAGAGTAGTGGGATGTATACTCATCTTCTCCTGTGAGAACACCAAAATCACAACTAGCTGCTGAACAACCATCGATGGGAGAATGTTGGATCTCAACAAAAAAAAGATACCCTGAATCCAAGGGCAAAGGAGAAGCCCCAATAACACAGTAGGAGAGGCGCAATCACATTTAAAATGAAATCTCAGATCCACTAGAGAAAATCAGAGAAGACAAACAAAACTTTGTGCACACGAGGATGAAGGGAAAGGAGCAGTGATCCTACAAGAGACTGAGCCGGACCTGTCTTTGAGGGTCTGAGTGTCTCCTGTGAAGGCACAGGTCAGCAGTGACCTGCTGCAGGGACAGCAGCTCCGGCTGCAGCAGCCCTGGGAGGCGTGGCGTGTGGCATCAGTCCTCTCGGAGGAGGTTGCCGTTGGCCCCACCATAGAGCCACTGAGCAGATGACACACAAACTGGAGAATAGTTATACCAAAGAAGTTCTCGCACTGTAGCAAAAGTTCCAGGGCCCAAAACAGATTTCCCAACCTGGGGATCCAGCAACAGGACTGAGAACCCCCAGCGAATTTGACTGTGAAGGCCAGTGGGATTTGATTACAGAACTTTCACAGGACTGGAGAAACAGACTCTTGGAGGACACAACAAAACCTTGAGCACACAAGGATCTAGGAGAAAGGAGAAGTGACCCCACAAGAGATTGAGCCAGAATTTCCGGTGAGCGTCCGGGAGTCTCCAACAGAGGCATGGCAACAGTGGCCTGCCACATGGTCAGGGGCACTGAATACAACAGTCCTGGGAGCAACTGCATGCTGGCATAAGTCCATTTGAAGGAGGTCCCCATTAATGCCATTACCCTTATCACAGTTTGACCTCAGGCCAAACTACAGGGAGGGAACACAGCCCCAGCCATCAGCAGAAAACTGGATTAAAGATTTACTGAGCATGGCCCTGCCCACCAGAGCAAGAACAAGTTTTAACCCCAGCCAGTCACTCCCAAGAAGAGGAAGCCTCCACAAGCCCCTTATCCTCATCCATCAGAGGGCAGATAGAATGAAAACCAAAATTACAGAAAACTAACCAAACTGTTCCCATGGAGCACAACCTTGTCTAACTCAGTGAAACTATGAGCCATGCCATGTAGGGCCACTCAAGACAGATGGGTATTGATGGAGAGTTCTGACAAAACATGGTCCACTGGAGTAGGAATGGAAAACCACTTCAGCATTCTTGCCTTGAGAACCCCTTGAACAGTATGCAAAAAGATATGAAATGGAAAGATGAACCCCCCAGGTCAGTAGGTGTCCAACATGCTACTGGACAAGAGCGGAGAAATAGCTCCAAAAGCAATGAAGAAGCTGAGCAAAAGCAGAAACGACGCCCAGCTGTGGATGTGTCTGGTAGTGAAAGTAAAGTCCGATGCTGTAAAGAACAATATTGCATAGGAACTTGGAATGTTAGGTCCATGAATCAAGGTAAATTGGAAGTGGTCAAACAGGAGATGGCAAGAGTGAACATTGACATTTTAGCAATCAGTGAACTACCATGGACCAGAATGGGCAAATTTAATTCAGATGACCATTATATTTGCTACTGTGGGCAAGAATCTCTTAGAAGGAATGGAGAAGCCCTCATAGTCAACAATAGAGTCCAAAATGCAGTACTTGGGTACAATCTCAAAAACAACAGCATGGTCTCTGTACTTTTCCAAGGCAAACCACTCAATATCACAGTAATCCAAGTCTATGCCCCAACCACTAATGCTGAAGAAGCTGAAGTTGAACAGTTCTACGAAGACCTACAAGACCTTCTAGAACTAATACCAAAAAAAGATGTCCTTTCCATCACAGGGGACTGGAATGCAAAAGTAAGAAGTCAAGACATACCTGGAGTGACAGGCAAATTTGGCCTTGGAGTACAAAATGAAGCAGAGCCAAACTAACAGACTTTTGCCAAGAGAATGCACTGGTCATAGCAAACTCTCTCTCCAACAACACAAGAGATGACTCTACACTTAGACATCACCAGATTGTCAATACCAAAATCAGACTGACTATATTCTTTGCAGTTGAAGATGAAGAAGCTCTATACAGTCAGCAAAAACAAGACTGGGAGCTGACCATGGCTCAGATCATGAACTCCTTATTGCAAAATTCAGACTTAAATTGAAGAAAATAGAGACAATTACTAGGCCATTCAGATATGGCCTAAATCAAATCCCTTATGATTATACAGTAGAAGTGACAAATAGATTCAAGGGATTATATTTGATACAGTGCCTGAAGAACTATGGACGCAGGTTCGTAACATTGTACAGGAGATGGTGATCAAAACCATTTCACATGCTAGCAAAGTAATGCTCAAAATTCTCCAACAGTACATTAACTAAGAACTTCCAGATGTTCAAGCTGAATTTAGAAAAGGCAGAGGAAACAGAGATCAAATTGCCAACATCTGTTGGATCATAGAAAAAGCAAGATAATTCTAGAAAAACATCTACTTTCTGCTTCATTGACTATTCTAAACTCTTTGACTGTGTGGACCACAACAAACTGAAAAATTCTTGAAGAGATGGGAATACTAGACCATCCTATCTGTCTCCTGGGAAACCTGTGCAGCCCAAGAAGCAAAAGTTAGAAACAGACATGGAACAACAGATTAGTTCAAAACTGGGAAAGAAGTACTTCAAGGCTATATATTGTCACCCTGCTTATTTAACTTATATGCAGAGTACATCATGAGAAACGCTGGGCTGGAAGAAGCACAAGCTGGAATCAAGATTGCCGGGAGAAATATCAATAACCTCAGATATGCAGATGATACCACCCATATGACAGAAAGAGAAGAGGAACTAAGCCTCTTGATGAAAGTGAAAGAGGAGAATGAAAAATATAGCTTAAAACTCAGCATTCAAAAAACTAGGATCATGGCATCTGGTCCCATCCCTCCATGTCAAATAAAGGGGGAAACAATGGAAACAGTGAGAGACTTTATTTTCTTGGGCTCCAAAATCACTGCAAACGGTGACTGCAGCCATGAAATTAAAAGGCACTTGCTCCTTGGAAGAAAAGCTATGACAAACCTAGACAGCATATTAAAAAGCAGAGCTATTACTTCACCAACAAAGGTCTGTATAAGCAAAGCTATGATTTTTCCAGTAGTCATGTATGGATATGAGAGTTGGATCATAAGGAAAGCTGAGCGGCGAAGAATTGATGCTTTTGAATTGTGGTGTTGAAGAAAACTCTTGGGAGTCCCATGGATTGCAAGGAGATCAAACCAGTCAATCCTAAAGGAAATCAATCCTGAATATTAATTGGAAGGACTGATGCTGAAGCTGAAACTCCAATAATTCAGCCATCTTATGCAAAGAGCTGACTCATTAGAAAAGACCCTGATGCTGGAAAAGATTGAAGGCAGGAGGAGAAGATGATGACAGAGGATGAGATGGTTGGATTGTATCACTGACTCAATGGACATGAGTTTGAGTAGGCTCTGGGTGATGGTGAAGGACAGGGAAGCCTGGCATGCTGCAGTCCATGGGGTTGCAAAGAGTTGGACATGACTGAGCAACTGAACAAAAATAATCTATAAAGCACTGAAACTATCTGATATTCAAAAGTTTGGTAGAATTTCTCTGTGAAATAATCGAGGCCTAGTACTTTTTTAAAGAGGCAGTTAGTTACTCAATAAGTTTCTTGTTTACTTCCACAAAAACTGGTGTCTTTAAACTTTCTACCTCTGTCAGTTTTGGTAATCTGTATTTCCCCAGGAAATTTTTCATTTCCTTGAGGTTTTCAAGCATATTTGCATAGAGGCCCACAAAGTCTTTTATATTTTTTTATCTATTCAATGACTTCTTTTTCATTGTCATTTCTTTTTTTTTTTTTTTTTGCCTGCAACATACAACTTGTGGGATCTTAGTTCCCTGACCAGGGATCACACTGGTGCCTCCTGCCATGGATGCATGGAGTCTAGGAACAGAAAAGTGAAACAGTGAAACCTGTATCTTAGAAAGGTGTCACTCTGAACACACTAGCATATGGGACAGAAAGACGAACAAACAGGTAATAATTCAAGTGAGAGAAGATGAAAGCTTAAAATGAAACAGTACAATGAGAAAAGGACAAACTGCAGAAATAAGTCAGAGATGCCTGTCATGAGGTAGGCAGTAACAGAGAGAGGGAGTCCAAAAAATCACACCGGAATGGATGGTGACTCTTTAACTGAGATGGAGAATACAGGAAGAGCAAATGTTGGGAGAAAAGCAAGCAGTTCAGTTTTGAACAAGAGTCTGAGCCATTCGCAAATCATCAGAGTAGAGATGTATCACAGCCAGCTGGCAAAATACAGGTTTAAGATAGAAGAGATGGGTGTAGTGTGGAAGAGAGATCTTTGAGAGTACCTGTGTGTGACATGAATACGGATGGCTCTGGAATAACACCACCACCTGCTGAGAACTTACTGTGTGTTGGGTGCTGTGCTGGGCATGTCACCAGGACATAAAAATATATATTTATGAAAAGATACGTATGTAAATAATGTGTATATACAGTTGATCCTTGAACAACATAATTTTATATAAAATATATATATATTTATGAAATATATACTTGTGAAATCAAATATCAGACCCGACAGAGTCAATCAGAGGGTACAAACAAAACCTTGTGTGCACCAGGATAAAGGGAAAGGAACAGTGACCCCCATAAGAGACTGAGCCAGACCTGCCTTTGAGTGTTTCAGTGTCTCCTGTGGAGGCATGGATCAGCAGTGACCTGCCACGGGGACAGCGGCTCCGGCGGCAGCAGCCCTGGGAGGCGCAGCGAGTGGCGTAAGTCCTCATGGAGGAAGTCACCATTAGCCCCACTTAGAGCTACTGAGCAGATGACACACAACCTGGAGAACAATTATACCAAAGAAGTTCTCGCACTGTTGCAAAAGTTCTAGGACCCAAAACAGATTTCCCGGAATCCAACAAAAGGACTGAAAACCCCCAGGAAAATAGACTCTCGGAGGGCACAACAAAACCTTGTATGCACCAGGACCCAGGAGAAAGGAGTAGTGACCCCACAAGGGACTGAGCCGGAATTGCTGGTGAGTGTCTGCGAGTCTCTGGTGGAGGTGTGGGTTAACAGCGACCGGCTGCAGGGTCAGAGGCACTGAATACAACAATCCTGGGAGCAACTGCGTGCTGACATATGTCCTTTTGAAGGAAGTCCCCGTTACTGCCATTACCCTCACCACAGTTTGGTCTCAGGCCAAACTACAGGGAGGGAACACATCCCTACCCATCAGCAGAAAATTGGATTAAAAATTTACTGAGCATGGCCCTGCCTACCAGAACAAGAACCACATCTAGTCCCTCCCATCAGGAAGATTCCACAAGCCTCTTATCCTCATCCATCAGAGGGCAGACAGAATGAAAGTCAAAATTACAGAAAACTAACCAGACTTCACATGGATCACAACCTTGTCTAACTCATGAAACTATGAGCCATGCCATATATGTCAAGGCTGTATTTTTGTCCCCTGCTTATTTAACTTCTATGCAGAGTACATCATGTGACATGCCGGGCTGGATGAAGCACAAGCTGAAATCAAGATTGCTGCAAGAAATATCAATAACCTCAGATATGCAGATGACACCACCCTTATGGCAGAAAGCAAAAAAGAACTAAAGAGCCTCTTGATAAAAGTGAAAGAGGAGAGTGAAAAAGTTGGTTTGAAATTCAACATTCAGAAAACTAAGATCATGGCATCTGGACCCATCATTTCATGGCAAATAGATGGGGAAACGATAGAAACTGACAGACTTTATTTTCTTGGGCTCCAAAATCACTGCAGATGGTGACTGCAGCCATGAAATTAAAAGATGCTTGCTCCTTGGAAGAAAAGTTATGACCAACCTAGACAACATATTAAAAAGCAGAGAAATTACTTTGCCAACAAAGGTCCATCTAGTCAAAGCTATGGTTTTTCCTGTAGTCATGTATGGATGTGAGAGTAGGACTATAAAGAAAGCCTTCTTTGAGTGCCAAAGAATTGATGCTTTTGAACTGTGGTGTTGGAGAAGACTCTTGAGAGTCCCTTGGACAGCAAGGAGATCCAACCAGTTCATCTTAACGGAAATATTCAATCCTGAATATTCATTGGAAGGACTGACGCTGAAGCTGAAACTCCAATACTTTGGCCACCTGATGCAAAGAGCTGACTCACTGGAAAAGACCCTGATGCTGGGAAAGATTGAGGGCAGGAGGAGAAGGGGATGACAGAGGATGAGATGGTTGGGTGGCATCACTGACTCGATGGACATGAGTTTGAGCAAGCTCCGGGAGTTGGTGATGGACAGGGAAGCCTGGCATGCTGCAGTCCATGGGGTCACAAAGAGTTGAACATAACTGAGCTACTGAACTGAACTGAATGTGGGGCCACCCAAGACAGACTGTCTTGATGGAGAGTCCTGCAAAATATGTCCACAGTAGAAGGGAATGGCAAACCACTTCAGCATTCTTACCTTGAGAACCCCATATACAGCATGCAAGGCAAAAAGATATGACACAGAAAGATGAACTCCCCAGGTTGGTAGGTGCCCAATATGTTACTGGAGAAGAGCAGAGAAATAGCTCCAAAAGGAATGAAGAAGCTGAGCGAAAGCAGAAACAACACCCAGCTGTGGATGTGTCTGGTGGTGAAAGTAAAGTCTGATGCTGTAAAGAACAATATTGCATAGAAACCTGGAATGTTAGGTCCATGAATCAAGGTAAATTGGAAGTGGTCAAACAGGAGATGCCAGAGTGAACATCGACATTTTAGGAATACGTGATCTAAAATGGACCAGAATGGGCAAATTTAATTCAGATGACCACTGTATCTGCTACTATGGGCAAGAATCTCTTAGAAGAGGTGGAATAGCCCTCATGGACAACAAAAGAGTCTGAAATGCAATACTTGGGTGCAATCTCAAAAACAACAGAATGATCTTGGTTCATTTCCAAGGCAAACCATTCAAAATCACAGTAATCCAAGTCTATGCCCCAACCACTAATGCTGAAGAAGTGGAAACCAAATGGTTCTATGAGGATCTACAAGACCTTCTAGAACTAACACCAAAAAAAAAAATGTCCTTTCCATCACAGGAGACTGGAATGCAAAAGTAAAAAGTCAAGAGAAACCTGGAATGACAGGCAAATTTGGCCATGGAGTACAACATGAAGCATGGCAAAAACTAACAGACTTTTGCCAAGAGAACACACTGATCATAGCAAACACCCTCCTCCAACAACAAAAGAGACAACTCTACACATGGACATCACCAGATGGTCAACACCGAAATCAGATTGATTATATTCTTTGCAGTCAAAGATGGAGAAACTCTATACGGTCAGAAAAAACAAGACCTGGAGCTGAATGTGGCTCAGATCATGAACTCCTTATTGCAAAATTCAGACTTAAATTGAAGAAAGGAGAGAAAACCACTAGTCCCTAAGGTATAACCTAAATCAAATCCCTTATTATACAGTGGTAGTAACAAATGGATTCACAGGATTAGATCTGATAGAGTGCCTGAAGAAATATGGATGGAGGTTTGTGACATTGTACAAGAGGCAGGGATCAAAACCATCCTCAAAAAAAAGAAATGCAAAAAGGCAAAATGGTCATCTAAGAAGGCTTTACAAATAGCTGAGAAAAGAAGAGAAGCAAAAGATAAAGGAGAAAAGGAAAAATATATCCATCTGAATACAGAGTTCCAAAGAATAGGAAGGAAAGAGAAGAAAGCCTTCCTCAGTGATCAATGCAAAGAAATAGAGGAAAACAACAAAGTGTTAAAGACTAAAGATCTCTTCAGGAAAATTAGAGATACCAAAGGAATATGAGCTTCCCTTGTGGCTCAGATGGTAAAGAATCTGCCTGCAATGTGGGAGACCTGAGTTTGACCCCTGGGTTGGGAAGATCCCCTGGACAAGGTAAAGGATGCCCACTCCAGTATTCTGGCCTGGAGAATTTCATGGACTCTATAGTCCATGGGGTCCCAAAGAGTTGGATACAACTGAGTGACCTTCACTTCACTTCAGTTCACTTCAAGGGAATATTTCATATACAGATGGGCACAATAAAGGACAGAAGTGGTATGGACCTAACAGAAACAGAAGACATTAAGAAGAAGTGGCAAAGATACATAGAAGAACTGTACAAAAAAGATCTTAATGACCCAGATAACCACAATGGTGTGATCACTCACCTAGAACCAAACATTTGGAGAGTGAAGTCGACTGGGCCTTAGGAGGCATCACTATGAACAAAGCTAGTGGAGGTGATGGAATTCCAGCTGAGCTATTTCAAATCCTAAAAGAAAGTGCTGCACTCGATATGCCAGCAAATTTGGAAAACTCAGCAGTGGCTACAGGACGGGAAAAGGTCAGTTTTCATTCCAATCCCAAAGAAAGGCAATGCCAAAGAATGTTCAAATATTGCACAATTGTACTCATTTCACATGCTAGCAAAGTAATGCTCAAAATTTTCCAAGCTAGGCTTCAACAGTACATGAATCAAGAACTTCCAGATGTTCAAGCTGGATTTAGAACAGGCAGAGGAAACAGAGATCAAATTGCCAACATCTGTTGAATCATAGGAAAAGGAAGAGAATTCCAAGAAAACACCTACTTCTGCTTCATTGACTATTCTAAATCCTTTGACTGTGTGATTCACAACAAACTGTGGAAAATTCTTGAAACAATGGGAATACCAGACCACCTTACCTGCCTCCTGAGAAACCTGTATACAGGTCAAGAAGCAACAGTTAGAACTGGACATGGAACAACGGACTGGTTCAAAATTGGCAAAGGAGTACATCAAGGCTGTATATTGTCACCCTGCTTATTTAACTTATATACAGAGTACATCATGTGAAATGTTGGCCTGGATAAAGCACAAGCTGGAATAAAGATTGCCTGGAGAAATCAATAACATCATATATGCAGATGACATCACCCTTATGGCAGAAAATGAAGAGGAACTAAAAGCCTCTTGATGAAGGTGAAAGAGGAGAGTGAAAAACCTGGCTTAAAACTCAATATTCAAAAAACAAACATCATGGCATCCAGTCCCATCACTTCATGGCAAATAGATGGGGAAACAATGGAAACAGGGATAGACTTCATTTTCTTGGGCTCCAAAATCACAGCAGATGGTGACTATAGCCATGAAATTAAAAGATGCTTGATCCTTGGAAGAAAAGCTATGACCAACCTAGATAGCATATTGAAAAGCAGAGAACTGCTTTGCCGACAAAGGTTCTTCTAGTCATAGCTATAGCTTTTTCCAGTAGCCGTGTATGCATGTGAGAGTTGGACCATAAGGAAAACTGAGCACTGAAGAATTTATGCTTTTGAACAGTGGTGCTGGAGAAGACTCTTGAGAGTCCCTTGGACTGCAAGGAAATCAAACCAGTCCATTCTAAAGGAAATGAACCCTGAATATTCATTGGAAGGACTGATGCTGAAGCTGAAGCTCCAATACTTTGGCCACCTGATGTGAAGAGCTGACTCACTGACCCTGATGCTGGGAAAGATTGAAGGCGGGAGGAGAAGGGGACGACAGAGGATGAGATGGTTGGGTGGTATCACCGACTTGATTGACATGAGTTTGAGGAAGCCCTGGGAGTTGGTGATGAACAGGGAAGCCTGGCAAGCTGCAGTTCATGAGGTCACAAAGAGTCAGACACAACTGAGTGACTAAACTGAACTGGACTGAAATACTGTAGTAAACTATACAACCTGCAGTTGGTTGTTAAAAACCCACAGGTGTGAAGGAACCATGGGTACAAAAGGCTGACTGTAAGTTGTAGACAGTTTTCCACTAGGCAGAGGTTTGGCACGCCTAACCCCTGTGCTGTTCAAGGGTCAAATATATAAATATTTATTCCCCTGACCCAACATTGATTGCAGATGTGGAACTACTATCACATGGCATAGATGTGGAAACCAAGGTTCACAGCAACAACAAATCAAGGCCACAGGACAGGCAAGTGGCAGAACAAGCATCTCAGTCCAGCGCTGACTCCACATCCTGGAATCTACAAAAGTAAGGTGAACTAGAAGTTACTTATCCCGAAGGGGAATGGGGAAAAAGGGCACTGAAGGGAAAGAAGAGAAAGAAAATGCACTAAGTGCTCATTCCTGTCAGCCACTGAGTGAACTCCTTTATATGCATTATCTCTTTAATCCTTATACTCAGTCATTAAAATCAGTATTATTAGTCCCATTTTTCATATGGGAAAACTTGCTCAAGATTATAGTGCTGATAAGTGGTGAACATGGAATCTGAACCCACTCCATCTTACTCTAAAGAATATACTATTTCTACTACAGCAAAGAAAGTACACAATGAAAGAAAAGGAAGGAATACTCAGGTCAGAGGCTGGGGTACACCAACATGAAGGGACAAGTGAGACAAAATGAGCAGCAAAAAATTATTTTAGAACATACAATCAGAGGGACGGGAAAGTGTTATGTGGGAGTCTAGGACCAGAGAATGTTAGGACATTGACAAGAAGGTCAAATGTTGTAGAAAAGTAGACTGAGAACTGGAAAACCCATTTCATTTAACACTTAATAGGCTTTGGCGACCTTTTTGAGAACTGATACCACTTCCCTGGTGGCTCAGCAGTAAAAGAATCCACCTGCAAGGTAGGAACCTCAGGACACGCACGTTTGATCCATGGATCAGGAAGATCCCTTGGAGGAGGGCATGAAAAAACACTCCAGTAATCTTACCTGGAGAATCCCATGGACAGAGGAGCCTGGCAGGCTACAGTCCATAGGGTCACAAAGAGTCAGACATGACTGAAGCAACTTAGCACACATGCACGCACTGTAGCATGGTGGGGTGAAAAGTCAGATGGAAGTGAACTGAAAAGACCTCAGGAAGCAGGAAAACAGAAACAATGAGGGGGGAGAGAGGGTATTAGTTGGAGAAGAACATGCAAAGGAACAAGGGGATTTCAGGATGAGAGGACACTTGCAGGCTGACATGAGGGATTAGTGAAGGAGAAACAGATACAAAGGGAGGGCAGGAATGAAGCGGCGAGGTTTCAGAGGAGGGGAAGAGGCCTCTTTCTGCTCTGATGATGGAAGGCAGGAGTAACTCTCTGGGGAATTAGGGAGGTAAGGAAGAGGGCAGTTCAAGGAGCTCAAATCCCATTGCCCCTCTATCCATAATGAAGTGGGCAGGTCTGTCTGTTGACAGTCAAAGGGACAGGCAGAGTGAAGGAAGTTTCGGGAAAGGGACCCCATGGGAAGCTGGAAAGAGCTAAAGGTTTCTTGGCAGCAGCAAGGACTCAGATGGAGCTGGAAATCATAATTCTGTAATTGAATCAATCTGTTAGGTTATGTGATTTCCTCTAGAAATGCTTAGCAGGCCTGGACACTGAGCAGAGGAAACCAGAAATAGGCTAATGTAGGACCAGAAATGGTCAGAGGCATGTAGCTCACCAGGGGAAAGACAGAGAGGATGGTGGCAGTAAGAGTGTATGTGAAGGAATCTATAGAAATCTATAGATCACGGAATCTATACCAGGAAGAAGAAATTAAAGGAAAGCTGATAAACTGAAAAGATGGAGAAGAATAAGACGAGAACATGAAGCAATTAAAGATAAGTTTCATAAGATAAAGGAATGGAGGGGTGTGGAAATTGGGGTTTTAAGAACAGAGTAGAGTTTCAGAGTTCAAGGTTTCAGGGGTAGACAATTCTGTGGAATAAGCTTCAGATGTGGCCCGAACAACCAAGCAGAGCTATTCTCGTCCATAGGTTAAGAGTCACCTTTACTTCAGGTCTCCACCGCTGCCTTTAAATCTAAGTGGGATCTCAAGATGGTGGAGTAGAAGGACATTCATTCACCCCTTATTGTGAGAGCACCAGAATCACAACTGACTTGTAAGCAACCATCAGTAGAAAAATGCTGGAACCTACCAAAAAAGATACCCTCCACACAAAGACAAAAGAGAAGCCACAGTGAAGCAGTAGAGAGGGCACAACTGGATAGAATCAATCTCATACCCACAGGGTGTGTGACCCACAAACTGGAAAATAGCCAGACCACAGAAGTTCTCCCACTGGAGGGAAGGTTCGGAGCCCTGCATCCAGCAATGGGAAGAGAAGTCACCAGAGAGTCCGGTTTTGAAGGCCAATGGGATTTGATTGCAGGACTACCACAGGACTGGAGGAAACAGAAACTCCAGTCTTGAAGGGCACATGCAAATTCTTAAGTGCACCAGGACCCATGGGAAAAAAGCAGTGATCCCAGAAGAGACTGGGCCAGATCTATCTGCTAGTACTGGGGGGTCTCCTGCAGAGGTGGCAGAGCACGCAACTGTGGGGACAAAGACACCGGCAGCAGTAGTTCTGTGAAGTGCTCATTGGCATGAGCCCTCTTGAAGGCCTCTGTTACCTAAGAGAATTCAGCATCAGCTTTGCAACAAATGCTGAAGGACCAGATTTGCAACAATTGCTAAAGGAATTCCTCTAGGCAGGGAAGAGATCAGCAACTTAAAACACCTTTGTCACATATAGATTGCTATTTCAAAACCTCATGGGAATAGCAAATCCAAAAACTACAACAGATACACACACAGAAAAAGCAACCCAAACACAACACTAAAAATGGTCATCAAACCACAAGAGAAGAAAAAAGACCTACAAAACAAACCCAAAACAATTAAGAAAATGGTAGTAGGAACATACATATCAATAATTACTTGAAATGTAAATGGATTAAATGCTCCAACCAATCCTGCAGTACTAAGAGGAAAATTTATAGCAATACAATCTTACCTCAGGAAACAAGAAAAATCCCAAATAAACAACCTAACTTTACACCTAAAGAAAGAAGAACAAACAAAACTAAGTAGAAGGAAATAAATCATAAAGCTCAAAGCATAAATAAATGAAATATAAACAAGGAAAACAATAGCAAAGATCAATGAAACTAAAAGCTGGTGTTTTGAAAAGATGAACAAAACTGATAAACCTTTAACCAGATTCATCAAGACAAAAAGGGAGAGGACTCAAATCAATAAAATCAGAAATGAAAAAGGAGATGTTAAACTGAAACCACAGAAATACAAAAGATCATAAGAGACTACTACTGTATGCCAATACAACTGTATGCCAATAAAATGGACAATATGGAAGAAATGAACAAATTCCTAGAAAGGTACAATCTCCCAAGACTGAACCAGGAAGAAATAGAAAATATGAACAGGCCAGTCATAAGCACTGAAGTTGAAATTGTGATTAAAAACTCCCAACAAAAAAGAAAAAAAAAACTCCCAACAAACAAAAGTCCAGGACCTGAATGGCTTCACAGGCAAATTCTACAAATCATTTAGAGAAGAGCTAACACCTATTCTTCTAAAATTGTTCCCAAAAATTGCAGAGGAAAGAAAACTCCCAAACTCATTCTATAGGGCTGCTCCAGTGTTCTTGCCTGGAGAATCCCAGGGACGGGGGAGCCTGGTGGGCTGCCGTCTATGGGGTTGCACAGAGTCGGACACGACTGAAGCGACTTAGCAGCAGCAGCAGCAGCGAAAGCAACCTTGGGAAAGAAAAATAAAGCTGGAGGGATCAGGCTTCCTGGTTTCAGATTACACTTCAAAGCTATAGTCATCAAAAATGTATAGTATTGGCACAAAAATAGGAATATGATCAATGGAACAGGACAGAAAGCCGATAAATAGATCTACTCACCTCTGGTCAATTAATCTACAGCAAAGGAGGCAAGACTATACAATGGTGGAAAGATAGTCTTTTCAATAAATGGTGCTGAGAAAACTGGACAGCTACATGTAAAAAATGAAATTAGAACATCCTTTTACACCATACACAAAAATAAGCTCAAAATGGGTTAAAGATCCAAATGTGAGCTCAGACCCTATAAAACTCTTAGAGGAAAATATAGGCAGAACACTCTCTGACATAAATTATATCAATATTTTTTTCAATCATCTCCCAGAGTCATGGAAATAAAAACAAAAATAAACAAATGAGACCAAATTAAATGTTTTTGCACAGCAAATGAAACCATAAATAACATAAAAGGACAATCCACAGATTCAGAGAAAATATTTGTAAATTATGTGACCAGCATGGGATTAGTCTCCAAAATTTACAAACAGCTCATGCAGCTTAATATCATCAAAACAAACAACCCAATCAAAAACTGAGCAGAATACATAAATAGACGCTTCTCCAAAGAAGACAGATGGCCAAGAAGCACATGAAAAGATATTCAACATCACTAATTATTAGAGAAATACAAATCAAAACCACAATGAGATACCCCCTCACACCAGTCAGAATTGCTACTGCTAAGTCGCTTCAGTCGTGTCCGACTCTGTACGACCCAATAGATGGCAGCCCACCAGGCTCCCCCATCCCTGGGATTCTCCAGGCAAGAACACTGGAGTGGGTTGCCATTTCTTTCTCCAATGCATGAAAGTGAAAAGTGAAAGTGAAGTCGCTCTGTCGTGCCCGACTCTTAGCAACCCCATGGACTGCAGCCTTCCAGGCTCCTCCGTCCATGGGATTTTCCAGGCAAGAGTACTGGAGTGGGGTGCCATTGCCTTCTCCACCAGTCAGAATGGCCATCATCAAGAAGACTACAAACAAGAAATTCTAGACAGAGTGTGGAGAAAAGGGAACCCTCCTATACTGTTTGTAGAAATATAAATTGATACAGCCACTATGGAAAACAGTATGGAGGTTCCCTAAAAAACTAAAAATACAGCTACCATATGACCCAGCAATCCTTTCTGGGCATATGTCCAGAGAAAAACATGGTCCAAAAGGATACTTGCACCCCAGTGTTCATTGTAGCACTGTTTACAACAGCCAAGACGTGGAAGTAGCCTAAATGTCCATCAATAAGTGAATGGATTAAGAAGATGTGGCACAATATACAGTGAAATATTACTCAGCCATTAAAAAGAATGAAATAATGCCATCTGTAGCAATATGGATGACACACACAGAGATTGTCATACTGAATAAAGTAACTCAGAAATATCTATGTATCATTTATATATGGAATCTAAAAAGAAATTATGCATATAAACTTATTTACAAAGCAGAAACAGATTCACAGATTTTGAGAAGGAACTCATGGTTACCCAGGGAAAGTGTGGGTAGGAAGGATAGTTAGGGAGTTTGAGATGGACATGTACAAACTGCTATGTTTAAAATGGATAACCAACAAGGACCTACTGTATAGCACAGGGAACTCTGCTCAGGATTATGTAACAACCTAAATGGAAAAAGAATTCGGAAAAGAACATACACAAGTATGGGGGCTTCCCTGGTGGCTCAGTGGTAAAGAATCCCCCTGCAATGCAGGAGATGCAGGAGACATGGGTTCAATCCCTGGGTCAGGAAGGTCCCCTGGTGTAGGAAATGGCCACCCACTCCAGTATTCTTGCCTGGGAAATCCCATGGACAGAGAAGCCTGGTGGACTATAGTCCATGGGGTTGCAAAGAACTGGACATGACTTAGTGACTAAACACCACCACTTAGTGACTATATACCATGTATATATCTAATTGAATCACTTTGCTGTACATCTGAAACTATCACAATATTGTCAATTAACTGTACTCCAAAATAAAATAAAAGTCTAAAAACAAAGAAATGCCCCCCAAATATTTGCAAGTAAATTCTATTGAAAAGAAATATATGAAAGAGACTTAGGGATCCATAAAAGAGAAAGCTGTATATTATGATAACTGATGATGCCTTTTATATATAAAAAAAGGAAACATTCTCCCATGAAAATCAATCAATCAGTCAATCAAAGTTGGGAGCCAATCACTAAACTAAGCCTCAGTTTTTTGCCTCTTTAATTAGAAGATATCTGTACTTCTCACCCAGGGGTCAGGCAAGATCTTGTTCTTGCTATACATGCCTAATGCTGGCTCTGAAAATATTGATTTGAAGGCAATGTAGACACTTACAAGGACCAACCAACCACACCACCCACTTTCCTTTCCCCACAAAGATCTTTCTGCTGCTTACAACTGACTAGAGCCACTTCTACAGCAGATGAAATACCATGTGCTTTTTGTAAGGCTGTTACCCTTTGGGAGGTGGACTGGTACTTTTATTTTTATTTTTCCTCCTCCTCCTCCTTTATGCTTCATGATCTTTTTTTTCAAATTATAAATTTCATGAAATCCAGATAAAAATAGGGAAAAGAAGAACGTCTCTGTTAGGGCTTACGGGGGCAGGGGCGATCCATAGACCAGTAATTTTCTTTCTCTCTACCTCCAAATCAGTAGAGATTTGGAGGTAGAGAGAAATCTCTACCCTCCCAGTCCCCCAACCATTGCCCTAAGCATTTAAAGTAATTTCTCAAGGGCTTCTTGCAGCAGCTGGCTGAGAGGGATAGGGTGGTAGAAGAACATTGCATTTTGTTTCCTTCTAGCACTGTCATTTTATAAGTCCAATACTCAGTGAAGACAAGATGCAACAGATTCAGAAAATTAAAGTATCTGAGTTATTAAGAAATATATCTTAATTATGCCCTAATTCTTGATTTGTTTCTAACAACAGGTGGAGAAGCACAGTACGGCCATGACCAGACTCCCACCAGGACCACAGGAATATGACTAAGCTTGGGGAAAGGGAAAATGAGGAGTTACTGTTTAATGGACACAGGGTTTCAGTTTTGCAAGATGAAAAGTAGATGGATGGTGGTGATAACAGCACATCAGCGTGCATGTCCTTAATGCTACTGAACTGCACAATCAGAAGTAGTTGGCAAATTTTAGATGGTAAATGTTATGTATATTTTATCACATTTTTTAAAAAGTTTCCTGGAATATCATCCAGCCATTAAAAGTAAGTCATCTACATCCATCATTTAAAAGTGGACATGTAATTTCCAAATAATGGCATTTTTAAAGTGTCTTTGATTTTAATTTCTCATTTTTATATTAATTTCTCATTTAAATGCTTTCTTTGCTTCAGTCACCCTCTGTGTTTTTTCAGTCTTTTAGCTTTATTAAGGCTTTCAATGACTGAGTCAAAGATTCATGAAATGTCACATTGCACTTGAAAATGTGTGGGTTATTTTCAAATATCTTTTGATATTGATTTCCAACATAATTCCACAGTGATAAGAGAACAGACTCTATATGATTTCAGTACCTTTAGATCATGAAATGTTTATGTCTTGTTTTATGTCCCTGGATATGTTCCAGTGTCTCCTGGTTCATAGTCCATGGAAACTTGAATAGAATTTGTATCCTGCTACTGTGTGAAAATTGTATAAATCTTAATTATGCTGAACTTGTTCATAGTGCTTTTCAGGTCTACTATATCTTCCACTTTTCTGTCTATTCATTATATTAATTTTTGAGAGCTTGATATGAAACTCCAACTAAAAATCTTAATCTATCTATTTAAAAAAATAATTGTAATATATAGTGGAACTATATGTAACTTTGTTCTGTATTTTCCAAGTCTCCTATAAATGTGTTATCATATGTTCATAATTTTAAAAATAAAAAATTAAACATAAATAAATTAAATACAAGAAAGTTTTTAAATAAAGGTTAAATTTAGATAGTCACCAAAAAAGTAAATCATTCAGATTTGTAGCAACACAGATAAAAAGCCTTAAGACAGTATGAAATTTTTAAAATAAGGACAAAAAATTCAGTTAATATCTAAAATATATTTTTTTAAAAACTCATACAACTCAATAGCAAAAAAAAACATAAACCTATTTTTCAAATGGGCTAAAGATCTGAATAGACATTTTACAAAAAAGACATACAGATGGTCAACAGGTATACGAACAGATGCTCAACATCACTAATCATCAGGGAAATGAAAATCAAAACTACAGTGACATACCACATCACACCTGTTAAAATGGTTATTATCAAAAAGACAAGAAATAACAAGGGTTGGGGAGAAAAGAGAACACTCACGTATTGTTGGTGAAAACATAAATTAGTATAGCCACTACCAAAGCCACAAAAAATAGAGAATCCTCATAAAATCAAAAACAGAACTACCATATGATCCACTGGATATTAA
Source organism: Bubalus kerabau (assembly GCF_029407905.1). Taxonomy (NCBI): domain Eukaryota; kingdom Metazoa; phylum Chordata; class Mammalia; order Artiodactyla; family Bovidae; genus Bubalus; species Bubalus kerabau. Next base: position 22,432,190 of record NC_073638.1, on the reverse strand, counting down.
TCCAAAGAAATAAAAAACACTAGCTCATAAAAGATGCATCACCCTCATGTTTACTGCAGCATTATTTAAATAGCTGAGATATGGAAACAACCTAAGTGCCCACGGATGGATGAATGGATAAAGAAGATGTGATATATATAAATTTTACACACACACACATCATGGAATACTAATCCACCATAAAAAAGAAGGAAATGTTGCCATTTTTAATGTGAGTAGAGTTTGAGGGCATTATCCTAAGTGAAATAAGTCAGACAGAGAAAGACAAGTACCATATGATTTCACTTATATGTAGAATCTTAAAGATTAAATCATAAAGAGTAAACAGAAAGAAAGAAAAACAAGCTCACAGACACAGAGAATAAGTTGGTGGTTGAAAGAGATTGGTTATTGCAAGAGGTAAATGGGATGAAAATTTATTTCCAGTTATAAAATAAATAAGGGATGTAAAATACAGAGTCAGATTATAGTTAATAAAACTGTATTGCATATTTGAAAGTTGCTAACAGTAAATCTTTGGCTTCCCAGGTGGCTCTAGTGGTAAAGAACCTGCCTGCCAATAGAGGAGACATAAGAGAAGCAGGTTCAATCCCTGGGTCAGGAAGACCCCCTGGAGGAGGGCATGGCAACCCACTCCAGTATCTTGCCTGGAAAATCCCATGGACAGAGGAGCCTGGCGGGCTGCACTCCATAGGGTCACAAAAAATCAGACACAATTCAAGCAATTTAGCACGCAGCATGTACAACAGTAAATCTTAAAATTTCTCATTATAAGAAAAACAAATTTTTGTTAACATGTATGGTTAGGAATTGGAGAAGGCAATGGCAACCCACTCCAGTACTCTTGCTTGGAAAATCCCATGGACGGAGGAGCCTGGTAGGCTGCAGTCCATGGGGTCGCGAACACTCGGACACAACTGAGCAACTTCACTTTCACTTTTCACTTTCATGCATTGGAGAAGGAAATGGCAACCCACTCCAGTGTTCTTGCCTGGAGAATCCCAAGGACGGGGGAGCCTGGTGGGCTGCCGTCTATGGGGTCGCACAGAGTCGGACACGACTGAAGCAACTTAGCAGCAGCAGTAGCAGCATGGTTAGGAATGTTAACTAGACTTGTGATGATAATTTCACAATATATACAAATATTGAATCATTATGTTGTACACCTGAAACTAACATGTCAATTAAACCTCACTAAAAATTTTTTTCATATGATTGTAATTATTTAAAACAAATCTATAGAGATGGGGGAAAGATCAGCAGGAAATATTTCAAAGTGCTAACAGAGGATGTGGTACACACTTTTCCCTCACTTGGTTTTATATTTCAAAAAGTTTAATACAGGTAAAAACTTTCACAATGAAAAAAAAATTTCTAAAATTTTTTTATGTTTAAAGCAAAGTAGATTTCTTCCTGACCACAATGATTTCTTCACATCACTTCATGTCCCTAGTAGTCACACAGAGAAATGATACATCAATGAGTTGCTGGGCTTCCCATTTACTTACATATATATTTTGAGTGCTATTTAACTACAGAGCACTATCCTAGATACTGGGGATACGGGGTAATCAAGAAAAGGTCCCTGCCATCATGAAACTGCCATCTAGTGAGAAACACAGCTAATAAGTAAACAAGCAAAAATATACTAGCTATTGATAATGCAGAGAATTAAAATAAATAATATAAAAAACAGCACCTTTAGATTGGGAGATCAGGGAAAGCTCAAAGGATGTGAAATTTCAGCTGATATCTGAATGACAAGAATCAGACTTGGGAACAGAGATAAGCCAGCCAATGCCAAGACCCTGAGCAAAAATAAACATTCCTGGTTTGAGGAACTGAAAGAGCCACCGTGTCTGGGGAGTACTGGGTAAGAGAGTGGTATGAAGTGAAGACATCGCCCCTTCCTCCAGGAACTTGTGATGAAACAGAGCTCAGTAATCATACAGATAGTTTCTGACACTTCTGTTTTAGCATAAACTTTCAGACGACTTGAAATTTATAACAGTCTGCAAAGCAGAAGTCAGGACTTTTAAAGAAGAATTAAAATCTCCATTTTTTTTTTTCCTGTAGGTTACAGTTTCCTTAGCTGTGATCAAAGGGATTGTGTAGCAATGTTAGCTTCTGAGAGGAAGCAGATATTACGCACATTACATAGAAAGAGCCCATGCTAAGAAAACTAAACTGTTCTCCAAAATCAAGGCTTACTTATCCTTCCCAAACTCGAATTTCCCAGGTCCAACACGAAGTAGATAGCCATTGAGCCACTCGGGAAAATGTCCCTGGACTCGAGCTGAGATGACCTGCAGAGTCTCTTCCACCGTGGTTAGAAGCGGTGCAATGCATGGAAGAGTCTTCTCCTGACCAAAGATCACTGTTTTCTGATGAGTCTTTTCCATGGCCTTCTTCAAAACTAGGAAGAGGAAATCAAAAGCACAAAAATTTTATCAGTCTTCTATAAACATGCCTGTTTCTCCAGAGACAGTCGCATCTACTGGTAAGGAAAATATAAATCTATCACCAAATACAGTCTCCAAATTCCTTATTCTCAGATCATCAACTCTTCAGTTCTCCATTTGTGAACCACAATCCTTTTTGTGTTCCTGCAGTACAAATCTGCTTAATTAACTCAGGACTTTAATTACCATTGCTATCATTTCTCATTGTTGAACAATGCAGGCCTTTTCACAAGACTGAATCTACATGTTAACCACAGATGTGCTAATAGCTACACCTCATGTTTAATAAAAATGCCCAGGACTTCCCTAGCAGTCCAGCAGTTAATGAAGACTTTGAGCTTTCACTGCAGGGGTATGGGTTTGATCCCTGGTGGGGAACTAAGATCCCCACATACCACACAGCTTAAAAAATTAAATAAAGAAATATAAATAACCACCATTCGATATTATCACAATTACATTAATCTCAGTACTTTAGACAGACTAGAATGTGAGTCTAAAGATTTCACAGGATTTATGTGAATTTAATAGGATCTTCAATTTAATTTCTTCTATTTTAATGGCATACACATGAATGTACACGGCATTTCCTAGGAAAGAACTGTTGTAAATTAAATAATGCACTGATACCTGTTCTGAAATTACCTCAAATTCAAAAGCCACAAAAAAATTATTTTAAAATAGAGAGCTGAAAATTGTCCCTATTATTTCATATGTATTCAGTGTTCACAGGCAGTATTGCCTAACACAGAGGGGTGGGTCAAGTACATAACTAATTGGATACGATAAGATAATCTTTCATTTTAACTCATAAAACTAAGTGATATAGAAGTCTAAACTAGAAAATCAAACTAAAATATAGGGATACTAGTCTTTTAGCAAAATATTTTACAACATTGTATCTATTATCCCACTTCTTTAAAATCTTTCAAAAAATTCAGTTTAGAGCACTTGAGACCTTCTCAGAGATATAGGCTCAAAGCACGTGTACTAAGCTGTGTCCGACTCTTTGCAACCCTGTGGACTTTGAACCCTGCCATGTTCCTTTGTCCATGGGATTCTCCAGGCAAGAACACTGGAGTGGGTTGCCATTTCCTTCTCCAGGCGACCTTCCCAACCCAGGGATAGAACCCCACATCTCTAACATCTGGTTCTTTGCCATTAGTGTCATCTGGGAAGCCCCGTAAGTAACCAATTCTGTCAAATCCAACTATTTCCTTATTTCCCAAAGAAAATTCACTTTCACCCTAAATGTCCTTCCCACTAGTCTATCCCTAAGGAAGTTTTATCTGTTGTTCAAAGTCTATCTCAAATGCTACTCTCTTTAAGAGGCTGCACGGTGTAATACTTAGAAGTGTTAGAGTTTTTAAAGAAGTCCACCAGAATGCAAATAGAAGAACCAAACATTTACATTAGAACATGTAGCAGTAATTTTTAGTTGAGAAAGTGCTAAATAGTGAATATTTTTCCTATTGCAGATCCAAGAGAATTTCTAAACCCTGAACCCTGACCCTGTATGTTGCATAAAATCTATAAACAGAAAGGCTGTTTGCCTGACAAGTTAACAAATCCTGACTCACGCTCCTTGAACTCCCACCTCTGCAGTGTTGCTGCCTGAATCTGTTCCACACAGACTGGGAAACTTCAGAAGCCCCTGGTATTCTTCAAGAAAGAGGCACAGAGTCCTAAATTCAGGAAAAGGAGAGAGAGGAGAAGGAAGGGGCAAATCCCCTACCTGGGATCCGGCGTAATATCATAGAAAGGAAATCAACTGCAATAGTAGAAAAGCCGCTGACAGAACGTAGAAAGATTTGAGAAAATATTTTTGTGTTGAGTTCTGCAGCAGCAGATCCCGTGATTCCCAAATCCTCACGCTGACTGACAGTCAAAAACTCACTTCCTGGGCTGTCCCTGGCTCACTGACATAATAGGAAGGGGTGGGGTTGGGGATTAAGGGGTGGGGCTGCAAAACAGGTACAATCTCTCTTAGTCTCCTTTTCAGGACTAGTATCCCTACAACCTGTTTATGATAAGTTGCTGCTTGAAATATTGAAATTGGACCACCAATAGTGGTTTCCCTCTCTAAACTTTTCTCTTTCAAATCTGGCCACTGATTAAATCAGTTGACCCAGGGTATCAATTTCATTGTGCCACTACTTCCCTCTGAATGATTCAGATTTCCTTTACAGAATAAAGTCCAAATTTAGTCTGTCAACAAGACTCTCCAATCTGGCCACAATCTACCTTTCATCCTTTGTCTTTCTGCCCTTCTAGCATTTCATCTTTCGTTTCCTATTCACTTAATTTACAGAACAAACTCAACAATCTAATATGAATAAAGCCCTGTGAAGGTATACCCTTAAAAACGAATAACCATACATCATTTTAGTAATATAACAAATATTTCTGAGCTCCAATCTATCTAATACTGTGCTACAAATTGAGAACAGATTCTATCCTGCTCTCTAGCAGTGTAGATGATACACTATTCCCTTTTGTGAATTCTCAGTCCAGTAAAATGATTTGCCAAGTGTTTTTATTCTTCTGTGCCTTTAAACAAACTTTTCCCTGCCTGAAATACCCTCCCTCTTTCCTTTTCAAAAACCCATTTCAAAATCTTTCTCTGTGATCCCCTTGCCAAAGCCCTCCAATAACTCCCACTTAAAAGGAGTTAATAGCAGTGCCACAGAATTTATTTATGACTGCACTGGGTCTTCGTTGTTGCACACGGGCTTTCTCTAGTTGCAGTGCATGAGCTTCTCATTGCGGTGACTTCCCTTGTTGTGGAACATAAGCTCTAGGCACATGGGCTTCAGTAGTTACGGCCTGTATGTAGGCTCAGTAGTGGTGGTACACGGGCTTAACTGCTCCATAACATGTGGAATCTTCCTGGACCAGCAACTGAACCCGTGTCTCCTGCATTGGCAGGTGGATTCTTATCCACTGGAACACCAGGGGATTCCTGGTGTTCCAGGAAATACTTTTAACACTGACATATCATGTCCTCCTAGCAAAGACATGTAAGTGTATTTTAAGAAAGAAGTGGTTACAGCCATTATATAGAATGCCTTTGAATCAGTTCTAATAAGGTGGATAAAACTGGAGCCTATTAAGCAGTGAAGTAAATCAGAAAGAAAAACACCAATACAGTATATTAAAGCATATATATGGAATTTAGAAAGATGGTAACAATGACCCTATATACGAGACAGCAAAAGAGACACAGATGTAAAGAACAGTCTTTTGGACTCTGTGGGAAAAGGCGAGGGTGGGATGTTTTGAGAGAATAGCATTGAAACATGTATATTATCATATATGAAACAGATCGCCAGCCCAGTTGGGGGGGGTGGGGTTCAAAACATGTACAATCTCTCTTAGTCTCATTTTCAGGACAAGTATCCCTACAACCTGTTTATGATAAGTTGCTGTTTGAAATACTGAAATTTGACCACCAATAGTGGTCCCCCTCTCTAAACTTTCCTCTTTCAGATCTGTCCACTGATTAAGTCAGCTGACCCAGGGTATCAATTTCATTGTGCCACTCCTTCCCTCAATGCAAGAGACAAGGTGCTCCGGGCTGGTGCACTGGGATTACCCTGAGGGATGGGATGGAGAGGGAGGTGGGAGGGGGGTTCAGGATGGGGAACACATGTACGCCCGTGGCTGATTCATGTCAATGTATGGCAAAAACCACTACAATATTGTAATTAGCCTCCAATTAAAATAAATAAATTTAAAATTTAAAAAAAGGAGTGGTTAAACTTGTCAGAAGGGAGAACAAAGAGTTCTGTACTTCCTACAGTGTCTAGCAGATCATAATATAAAGAAATTCAATATATATTTTGATTTGTAATTATTGAAAAATAACATATAAACTTACATTTTACTGAAATGAGTGATAAGTGTAAATTAAAGGGCAAATATATTCCTGCAATAGCATATTTCCAGTTGTAAGATAATCAATTATTCTCATGTGGATGGTACCAAAGATATCAAGTTTGATTAAAAAATAAGCCTTATTTAGACTTTCAAGAACTTCTTCCCTAGGAGGTGTCTGTTCTGACCAGTAAATAACATTGTGACTAAAAGTCATTCCCTAGTCTTAAACACATACCCAATGAAATGATCAAATTTAACCTGCACAGGAAAGAACCAGATACTGAGCAATGGTGACCCTATTAAGATATAACAAATATTGGAGCTTCCCTGGCCGTCCTGTGGTTAAGCCTCCGCACTTCCTATGCAGGAGGCATGGTTTCATCCCTGGTCAGGGAACTAAGATCCCATATGCCACAGCAAAAAGAAAAAAAAAGGTATAATAAATATAATATGAAATCAAAATCTACTCTGAAACAATGCTAGCCTTATCTTTTACATTAATATTTAAGAAAAAATAACTCAAGAACATTTCTTAATGTTGCTAGCTTCTGCCCAAAGTTAGCAGTCATTTTCACAGTTAAAGAACTCTGTAAGGCAACAGGATAACTCAAAATCCAGCAGATTTGTCATACCAACTCAAATGTAGTCATCCTGTTGCATTTAGTTTTTAAAATCCTATTTCTAATCTTTACTGATCTCCAACCTATCCTGTGCCATTAAGATATCTGCCTATGAGCCAAATAATTTTTCCACTGTAACCAATATACTTAGTAAATATTACATTATTGTTTTCAATTCTTTCTTGTATGAATATTTATCTTACATGGTATATATGCCTTAAGGTAGTAATTGATGAAATGAGATTTTAACATTTAGAAGGCAGCAGGGCAAACATGCTGTCCACCTAAGTGAGTGAGTGAGGTCGCTGTCGTGTCCGACTCTTTGCGACCCCATGGACTGTAGGCTACCAGGCTCCTCCATCCATGGAATTTTCTGGGCAAGAGTACTGGAGTGGGTTGCCATTTCCCTCTCCAGGGATCGAACCCAGGTCTCCTGCATTGCGGGCAGACGCTTTACCGTCTGAGCCAGCAGGGAATCCCTGCTGTCCACCTGACAAATACCAAATTCCCTGTGGTACTGTCTAAATATATATATCCAAATTTGTGATAACTTATATAGGCAAAATACACATATAATAGATAGAATTGTCCATATAAACAGTGAGTGTTGTGATTTTTAAAAATCTGATCAATACAGTTATTATATAAATTATATATAACATATTAAAAGTTTTCATTAAAGTCATAGTAACTTCCAACAATGTAGATTTTTTTTAAAATAGTTTTTGTTTTGTATTGGAGTATAGCTGATTAATAATGTGAGTTTCAGGTGAACAGTGAAGGGACTGGGCCACAGATATACATGTATCCATTCTTCGCAAACTCTCCCCAAAGGGAGGATTTTTTTGCTAGAAAAATATTAGCGATTTCCTAGTCCAAATTCAATTCTTGAATTATAACAGGACTGAAATGACTCGCTAAGGCTAACTTGTTTAACCAATCTCTTTACTTTTGGACCACTAATCTTTATCCCATACCACACAGCTTGCTAAGGCTTCTAAATATACTTCATTAACTGCACTATTGATACTATTAATGTGTAAAAAAGTCAATTCATATAAAGTTATGGTTACAAATTTCTAGTTTTTATTTTACCACAAGATAGTAATTTGAAACCAAATTTTTATTGTGCTCAGTCGCTGAGTCATGTCCAACTCTTTGTGACCCCATGAACTGTAGCCCACCAGGCTCCTCTGTCCATGGGATTTTCCAGACAAGAATACTGGAGTGGGTTGCCATTTCCTTCTCTAACATATGATAATAAAAACAACATGATAATAAAACAAACTTTTATTAGCATTGTATAATAATATTAGTGAAAATAATCATATGGTAACATTAAATAGCAATAGCACAGTTTACATATTGAGACACTGGACAGATTACTTTTGGGTTTTAATTTCTTTACAATTCTAACTGTGAAAGACACTTTAAATCTCTATGTACTATTTAAACATAATATTCTAAAAGAAAAAGTACAATATTGTTAAATATTATCAAATTAATCCACTGAGTCGTCTCTTAGAAATTTAAGAAAGGCTAGGATGTTTAAGAAAAAATTTAAAGTTTACACTTTTACAAAATACGCCAAATATTAGACTTCAAAAGAAAAGCTACATACTTCATATTAATGTCCAGCTTAATACTTTTAAATCTAGAAGAGAAATTTAAGAAGTTTTCCCTTCTACATTTAAGGTATACTTTTTTTTAACAACTAGAGCACATTCAGAGCACAAATGTCATTCTTTCATTAAAACAATAATGAGCTTAAATTCTCAGCTTATTTTAAGTACACAATTTTATCTGTGTAGAGTGTTTGCAATCACTGTAAGCCTCTGTCTCAGGAGCTCTCTCTTCTGTATTAGAAAGTTTTCGATAGTATTGGCTTCTTTGAAGAGTCCATCTATCTCGTCAATATAAGACGCATCTACTGCTGCTCTCTCACTAAGGGGAAAAAAAGGTTTTATGTTAAACCAAACAGTCATAATATCTAGACACACCATCAAAATGATGTGCTTTATTATGCTATATTTGTCAGCTATTTCATTTAAATGGCTTTGTACAGTAGTTGGCTTCATTAATTTACCAACACTATTCAGTATGTTAAATTAGTTCCACAAATATTTTTGACTACTCAAAGTCCCTTGACACAGCAGAATGTGTATCTTATACATTATAATTCTAATATTAAACTACATACATTATTTTAACAGCCACACAAACATTATTCAAAACAGTGACTGCTCAGTAGTTCTCTAAAAAAACACCTTATAAAATATGACAGTTTCAGGTCAATAGAATACTTAAATTCAGCCTTCTAATATAGATTGATAATGTTTAATATTTCATAAATATAAATATTTATCTTCAGTATCACTCTATTATAATGGTTAACTTCACCAAATGGTATTTTTTCTCAAAATGTTTTCATAAAATTCTAAGTGTTTTATCATCTAATTAGAAAACAAAATATATCCAGCCTCATTTCAGCTCTGAGAGTATCAAAACAAAAGATATTTAATGGAAAAGTTAGTCTTTGAAAATAACCAGCTAATCTAAGAAACTGAGGTAGAATAAAAAATTTTTAAATTATAATTACCAGATAGGTTTTTTAGACCCTGAGCTAAACTTCCCATTATGGAGCTTCCAGAAAAAAACTTCTATGTCTAAAATAAAGACTCAAAAGAATATACCAGGAGGAGGAGCCAAGATGGCGGAGGAGTAGGACGGGGAGAACACTTTCTCCCCCACAAATTCATCAAAAGAGCATTTAAACGTCGAGTAAATTCCACAAAACAACTTCTGAATGCCGGCAGAGGACATCAGGCACCCAGAAAAGCAGCCCAACTCTTCGAAAGGAGAGAGAAGAAATACAGCTCCATCCACCAGAACATCAACACAAGCTTCCCTAACCAGGAAACCTTGACAAGCCACCTGTACAAACCCACACACAGCGAGGAAACGCCACAATAAAGAGAACTCCACAAACTGCCAGAATACAGAAAGGACACCCCAAACTCAGCAATTTAAACAAGATGAAGAGACAGAGGAATAGCCAGCAGATAAAGGAACAGGATAAATGCCCACCAAACCAAACAAAAGAGGAAGAGATAGGGAATCTACCTGATAAAGAATTCCGAATAATGATAGTGAAATTGATCCAAAATCTTGAAATTAAAATGGAATCACAGATAAATAGCCTGGAGGCAAGGATTGAGAAGATGCAAGAAAGGTTTAACAAGGATTTAGAAGAAATAAAAAAGAGTCAATATATAATGAATAATGCAATAAATGAGATCAAAAACACTCTGGAGGCAACAAATAGTAGAATAACAGAGGCAGAAGATAGGATTAGTGAATTAGAAGATAGAATGGTAGAAATAAATGAATCAGAGAGGACAAAAGAAAAACGAATTAAAAGAAATGAGGACAATCTCAGAGACCTCCAGGACAATATTAAATGCTACAACATTCGAATCATAGGGGTCCCAGAAGAAGAAGACAAAAAGAAAGACCATGAGAAAATACTTGAGGAGATAATAGTTGAAAACTTCCCTAAAATGGGGAAGGAAATAATCACCCAAGTCCAAGAAACCCAGAGAGTCCCAAACAGGATAAACCCAAGGCGAAACACCCCAAGACACATAGTAATCAAATTAACAAAGATCAAACACAAAGAACAAATATTAAAAGCAGCAAGGGAAAAACAACAAATAACACACAAGGGAATACCCATAAGGATAACAGCTGATCTTTCAATAGAAACTCTTCAAGCCAGGAGGGAATGGCAAGACATATTTAAAATGATGAAAGAAAATAACCTACAGCCCAGATTATTGTACCCAGCAAGGATCTCATTCAAGTATGAAGGAGAAATCAAAAGCTTTTCAGACAAGCAAAAGCTGAGAGAATTCTGCACCACCAAACCAGCTCTCCAACAAATACTAAAGGATATTCTCTAGACAGGAAACACAAAAATGGTGCATAAATTCGAACCCAAAACAATAAAGTAAATGGCAACGGGGTCATACTTATCAGTAATTACCTTAAATGTAAATGGGTTGAATGCCCCAACCAAAAGACAAAGACTGGCTGAATGGATACAAAAACAAGACCCCTACATATGTTGTCTACAAGAGACCCACCTCAAAACAGGGGACACATACAGACTGAAAGTGAAGGGCTGGAAAAAGATTTTCCATGCAAATAGGGACCAAAAGAAAACAGGAGTAGCAATACTCATATCAGATAAAATAGACTTTAAAACAAAGACTGTGAAAAGAGACAAAGAAGGTCACTACATAATGATCAAAGGATCAATCCAAGAAGAAGATATAACAATTATAAATATATATGCACCCAACACGGGAGCACCGCAGTATGTAAGACAAATGCTAACAAGTATGAAAGGAGAAATTAACAACAACACAATAATAGTGGGAGACTTTAATACCCCACTCACACCTATGGATAGATCAACTAAACAGAAAATTAACAAGGAAACACAAACTTTAAATGATACAATAGACCGGTTAGACCTAATTGATATCTATAGGACATTTCATCCCAAAACAATGAATTTCACCTTCTTCTCAAGCGCACATGGAACCTTCTCCAGGATAGATCACATCCTGGGCCATAAAGCTAGCCTTGGTAAATTCAAAAAAATAGAAATCATTCCAAGCATCTTTTCTGACCACAATGCAGTAAGATTAGATCTCAATTACAGGAGAAAAACTATTAAAAAATCCAACATATGGAGGCTGAACAACACGCTGCTGAATAACCAACAAATCACAGAAGAAATCAAAAAAGAAATCAAAATTTGCATAGAAACGAATGAAAATGAAAACACAACAACCCAAAACCTGTGGGACACGGTAAAAGCAGTCCTAAGGGGAAAGTTCATAGCAATACAGGCACACCTCAAGAAACAAGAAAAAAGTCAAATAAATAACCTAACTCTACACCTAAAGCAACTAGAAAAGGAAGAAATGAAGAACCCCAGGGTTAGTAGAAGGAAAGAAATCTTAAAAATTAGAGCAGAAATAAACGCAAAAGAAACAAAAGAGATCATAGCAAAAATCAACAAAACCAAAAGCTGGTTCTTTGAAAGGATAAATAAAATTGACAAACCATTAGCCAGACTCATCAAGAAACAAAGGGAGAAAAATCAAATCAATAAAATTAGAAATGAAAATGGAGAGATCACAACAGACAACACAGAAATACAAAGGATCATAAGAGACTACTATCAACAATTATATGCCAATAAAATGGACAACGAGGAAGAAATGGACAAATTCTTAGAAAAGTACAACTTTCCAAAACTGGACCAGGAAGAAATAGAAAATCTTAACAGACCCATCACAAGCATGGAAATTGAAACTGTAATAAAAAATCTTCCAGCAAACAAAAGCTCAGGTCCAGACGGCTTCACAGCTGAATTCTACCAAAAATTTAGAGAAGAGCTAACACCTATCCTGCTCAAACCCTTCCAGAAAATTGCAGAGGATGGTAAACTTCCAAACTCATTCTATGAGGCCACCATCACCCTAATACCAAAACCTGACAAAGATCCCACAAAAAAAGAAAACTACAGGCCAATATCACTGATGAACATAGATGCAAAAATCCTTAACAAAATTCTAGCAATCAGAATCCAACAACACATTAAAAAGATCATACACCAGGACCAAGTGGGCTTTATCCCAGGGATGCGAGGATTCTTCAATATCCACAAATCAATCAATGTAATACACCACATTAACAAATTGAAAAATAAAAACCATATGATTATCTCAATAGATGCAGAGAAAGCCTTTGACAAAATTCAACATCCTTTTATGATAAAAACTCTCCAGAAAGCAGGAATAGAAGGAACATACCTCAACATAATAAAAGCTATATATGACAAACCCACAGCAAACATTATCCTCAATGGTGAAAAATTGAAAGCATTTCCTCTAAAGTCAGGAACAAGACAAGGGTACCCACTTTCACCATTACTATTCAACATAGTTTTGGAAGTTTTGGCCACAGCAATCAGAGCAGAAAAAGAAATAAAAGGAATCCAAATTGGAAAAGAAGAAGTAAAGCTCTCACTGTTTGCAGATGACATGATCCTCTACATAGAAAACCCTAAAGACTCCACCAGAAAATTACTAGAACTAATCAATGGTTATAGTAAAGTTGCAGGATATAAAATCAACACACAGAAATCCCTTGCATTCCTATACACTAATAATGAGAAAACAGAAAGAGAAATTAAGGAAACAATTCCATTCACCATTGCAACAGAAAGAATAAAATACTTAGGAATATATCTACCTAAAGAATCTAAAGACCTATATATAGAAAACTATAAAACACTGGTGAAAGAAATCAAAGAGGACACTAACAGATGGAGAAATATACCATGTTCATGGATTGGAAGAATCAATATAGTGAAAATGAGTATACTACCCAAAGCAATCTATAGATTCAATGCAATCCCTATCAAGCTACCAACAGCATTCTTCACAGAGCTAGAACAAATAATTTCACAATTTGTACGGAAACACAAAAAACCTCGAATAGCCAAAGCGATCTTGAGAAAGAAGAATGGAACTGGAGGAATCAACCTACCTGACTTCAGGCTCTACTACAAAGCCACAGTTATCAAGACAGTATGGTACTGGCACAAAGACAGAAATATAGATCAATGGAACAAAATAGAAAGCCCAGAGATAAATCCACGCACATATGGACACCTTATCTTTGACAAAGGAGGCAAGAATATACAATGGATTAAAGACAATCTCTTTAACAAGTGGTGCTGGGAACTCTGGTCAACCACTTGTAAAAGAATGAAATTAGAACACTTTCTAACACCATACACAAAAATAAACTCAAAATGGATTAAAGATCTAAACGTAAGACCAGAAACTATAAAACTCCTAGAGGAGAACATAGGCAAAACACTCTCTGACATACATCACAGCAGGATCCTCTATGACCCACCTCCCAGAATATTGGAAATAAAAGCAAAAATAAACAAATGGGACCTAATTAACCTTAAAAGCTTCTGCACATCAAAGGAAACTATTAGCAAGGTGAAAAGACAGCCTTCAGAATGGGAGAAGATAATAGCAAATGAAGCAACTGACAAACAACTAATCTCGAGAAATTACAAGCAACTCCTACAGCTCAACTCCAGAAAAATAAATGACCCAATCAAAAAATGGGCCAAAGAACTAAATAGACATTTCTCCAAAGAAGACATCCAGATGGCTAACAAACACATGAAAAGATGCTCAACATCACTCATTATCAGAGAAATGCAAATCAAAACCACTATGAGGTACCATTTCACACCAGTCAGAATGGCTGCGATCCAAAAGTCTACAAGTAATAAATGCTGGAGAGGGTGTGGAGAAAAGGGAACCCTCTTACACTGTTGGTGGGAATGCAAACTAGTGGGAATGCCACTATGGAGAACAGTGTGGAGTTTCCTTAAAAAACTGGAAATAGACCTGCCTTATGATCCAGCAATCCCACTGCTGGGCATACACACTGAGGAAACCAGAAGGGAAAGAGACACGTGTACCCCAATGTTCATCGCAGCACTGTTTATAATAGCCAGGACATGGAAGCAACCTAGATGTCCATCAGCAGATGAATGGATAAGAAAGGTGTGGTACATATACACAATGGAGTATTATTCAGCCATTAAAAAGAATACATTTGAATCAGTTCTAATGAGGTGGATGAAACTGGAGCCTATTATACAGAGTGAAGTAAGCCAGAAAGAAAAACACCAATACAGTATACTAACGCATATATATGGAATTTAGAAAGATGGTAACAATAACCCTGTGTACGAGACAGCAAAAGAGACACTGATGTATAGAACAGTCTTATGGACTCTCTGGGAGAGGGAGAGGGTGGGAAGATTTGGGAGAATGGCATTGAAACATGTAAAATATCATGTATGAAATGAGTTGCCAGTCCAGGTTCGATGCACGATACTGGATGCTAGGGGCTGGTGCACTGGGACGACCCAGAGGGATGGAATGGGGAGGGAGGAGGGAGGAGGGTTCAGGATGGGGAACACATGTATACCTGTGGCAGATTCATT
This sequence comes from Bubalus kerabau, assembly GCF_029407905.1. NCBI lineage: Eukaryota > Metazoa > Chordata > Mammalia > Artiodactyla > Bovidae > Bubalus > Bubalus kerabau. The sequence continues at coordinate 22,417,110 of NC_073638.1, read as the reverse complement.
TTGATATTTGGCAAAACTAATACAGTTATGTAAAGTTTAAAAATAAAATAAAATTAAAAAAAAAAAAAAAAGAATATACCATAAGTACTTGCCTTAAGATCTTTGCATATGTTGACAGCATTAGATTAATTTCCTTGCTCATATCTGTTTAAAAAAATCACTAAGTTATGAACTATAATAAAGTTTCCATATTATAAAATCAATATATAGAAATATAAGCATTTTACACATCACCATTCAAGTCTTTCTCCAGAGCTTCATCTTTATAAAATAGTCCAGAGCTTTCAGACAAAGAAGAATCTGATTTTCCAAGAGAGGACAGCTGTGGACTATCTGGCATTTGAGGCTAATATAAGAAAGTAAAGGAAATAGGCAAACAGTTAATAAGATCCTTAAGATATACACATTCTGTTAAAAAAAAAAAAAGAAAAGCAAATAAAACATCTCTCAGAAAAAAGCAAACATGCTGGAAATGTAGGCCTAATAATCACTTGTTCATTTTATTGTAAATTTATATTAGACTTTGAAAATGCTATTAATCCCCTGATGAAAAAGTTTCCTGTATCTTGAGACAGCAGATGCTGCCATAGCAAAAGAGCAAAACTTTCATTTGGGTAACAGCCATATGCTTGCAAATTTTTGCAAGCTAACATAATCTTTAAGGGAACAAATAATGTCTCAAATGTAAAACCGATCAATTGGTAGGGGCAGCAGTGAAGAATGGCAGGATATAGTACTCTTTTTCAAAAAATATCAGTAGGTATAGTACCTAAGTATCCTATTTATTAATATATATCAAAATAATTACTTAATTAAAGTCCTACATATCAAAAGTCATGCGCCCACTTCTGTCTCTAGATCACAAATTACCACAAAGAAACCTCCCACTAGTTTCCTGGAAGCCTATACTTAGTGAAAAGGCCGCTGGAATCAACATAGTTCCTGCTGGGACACCACCAGCTCTGGGAATATGAAGACATTAAATTCCATTTATCAACAGAAATATCTTAAACGAAGAAATTTGAGAAGTATATAAAAGAGTAAAGTTCCATAAGCATAAAGATTACCTCTAACTCTCTTGGTCTCTTGCAATTTCTAGTATCAGGTTTTACAAGTTGACTTGCCATCATATTCTGGAGGCAGGAACTGCAAAGTTTAGAGCAATGCCAATTTTAGGTGCAAACTCCACAATACAGCTCTCTTGAATCCTTCCCTGTCTTTCCACTCCTCCTGTCACTGTTAGTTTAGCCTCTAATTATTCATCACTTACCTAGACTACTCAAATTATCCCTCCTCTGTTCCATCCTACCAATTGCTTTGAGCAATCTTTCAAAACTCCGATTACTGCATTCCTACACTCAAAAGAACCTTTCCTTGACCATTCATTGCTCCAGAAGAAGTTCAAATTGTGTGGTAGAGCACCTGGGGCCAGCCTACCAGTCCTGTGATTTTCTCCTACTCCTTCTACAATCACACTAGTCTCTTTTGGCACTTTCTACTTTGTTTCGGGATTCATTAAATACTTTTCTGCCTTCACAAAATCTTAATGTTGAAACAAATCTTGCTGACTGGTTGTTTAGTCGCTAATTTGTGTTTGAGACTTTCAAGACCCCATGGACTTTTTAGCCAGCCAGGCTCCTCTGTCCATGGGATTTCCGGGGAAGAATACTGGAGTGGGCTGCCATTGCCTTCTCCAGGGGATCTTCCGGACCCACAGTTTGATCTTTGACCCACAGATCAAACCGGCACCTCCTTCATTGGCAGGCGGATTCTTTACCACTGAGCCACCAGGGAAGCCTAAAAAATCCTATAGTTCCATCTAATTCAATCTCAGTTTTACAGATGTGAAAAAACAGAGGCAGAGGTAGCTGACCAAATGCAAACATGTAAAATTAGGCCAGACTAGAAGAACCAAGATCTCGTGTAGTCTAAAAGAGACTTCTCTTTCTACCGTCCTATCTTACCTTCATATAGCATTAAATTTTAGTTTTAAATTGCTTTCTCAAAAATTCTTTAGATAATTACCCTGTGAGCCTGAAAGATTAAACTTGGAAAATGTTGAAACCTAGAATGATATAATCTCTTCATCTTAATAGATGAGAATTCCTGTCAACACTCAAGTTATCAATTTGCTTGCTTTTTGAGAAACTATGTGGACCTGGAATATTGTAATGAATCTGTTTGCTTAGTCATATTTAAGAATCATATATATGACAGAAAGACAGCAGCAATCGGCAAACTCCAAACTGTGCTTCTACACTGCTGTCAGTATCCTTCTAATATGTAAACTTAAGCGCTATAACATTAATGTGTTAAAAAAAAAAAAAATACTACACATGCACAGTAGTGCTCGCTTTGCCTTGGGATGTTTGAGACTGTTTCAGGGAAGCCAACATGAGATTTGTTCTCGTCTCCCTTCCTCTTTCTCTTCCCTTTTACACCTCTTCTCGCCTCACTCAAAGAACGTGCATATATATCAAATCAAAACTTATAATTAGGTAATGCCGCTTCTGTAAAAAAACAGATGACTTTTTCTGTCACAGTTTTGGGCTTCCCTGGTGGCTCAGAAGATAAAGAATCTGCCTGCAATGCAGGAACCCTGTGTTGCATCCCTAGGTCAAGAAGATAAGCTGGAGGAGGAACTGGCAACCCACTCCAGTATTCTTGCCTGGAGAATCCCATGGAGCGAGGAGTCTGGGGGGCGAAAGTCCATGAGGTCGCAAAGAGTCCAACGTGACTGAGCGCCTAACACTTTCACTACTTTAACTTTAAAGGCCTCAGCTGAACCTGGTCAAGAGACTGGGCCTCCGCCTTCAACATATAACCGTTCACAGCCCCGGACCCTGGCTGTGCAACCTGACGCGTTGGTGCCATCGTCATTACCAAGTACTACCTTTCGGCCTTAAGCAATCGTTTTCTCCTCACCCTCTCTTTCTTCCCACCGGGGCCCTCAGGCCACCACACCTACCTCGCTTCTCACCACCCACCCCACCTCCCCGTTCCTCCCCACAACCGTTTCAGTCCCACTCGAGACCCTGCGAGGAAGCATCCCCCTCTCACTGCCTCGCTTCACATGAACACCCTTTGGGCGTTCATCCCCCGCTGCCCTACTCCAACATCAGTCGGGTGTCCGTACCTTCCTCCTAGGCCGAAGCGCGGGACTGAGGAGGCTGCCGCGTGGGCCTTCCCGGCAGGCAGCGCGCAGATCACGTGACACGCCCACGCCGCCTCCACTGAGAGGGGGTTTTTCCCGGCAGGCCTTTCGGCTTGGAGCCTCCGTGAGCCAAAACTCCTCTCGCTTCCCCAGTGCTTGTCTAGAGAAGAAGGGGGAGATCTGAGGATGGTTCCTCAAAAAGAAAGCCCAAGGAAGAACTGTCAGAGCAAGGCAGTGTGTCCCAGCCTCTTGAAACCTCAGACAGGAAACCCAAAACAGTAGCACACCACCACCACTTTCCAAGTAAAAGTAACATCCTGTTCCAGATGGTCTGTTTGCCAGAACGGTATAAACCTGAGTTTTCGTGGCTTAGCAAACCGAGATTTCTGTATCCAGAACATCCGTTCCTTGCCCTCCTTTTCTTTGGTGCAAGCAAACTTTGGGAATTATAGTCTTTTTAAAAATTCCATTCTTGATGTTCAGTTTAGTCGACTTCATTGGCAGCTTCCAAAAAAATATTTTATAACACATGTGGCTCACGTATTTGACATTTACTCTCATTGGGCGCTTTAATGTGACTTTGACCTGCAACTTAAAAGATAGACATTCTACACTTAATGTTCAGTTGTGAAGGAAAATAAAAAGCGTATCACCTCATAAAACAAAGGTCAATAACACTTCCTGTAAATTCCAGGTCAACAATCTTGCACCTTAGCAAATTATACTTGATGCATACATATTATTAGTGTCCCCTCCTCCCTTTGGCTTATTTAAATGTTAGCTGTTATAAAGAATTGTAAGTATTGTGTGTATATATTTATTGTTTGTGGAAAAACCGATTGTTTCAACTCCTAGGCAAAAGGAACTTAGTTTACCTTGCGTTGCTATTATTGTGAAATGTAAGTCATTCAGTAAAACTGGACCACATGATTATGTGCGGCTGAATGGCAACCCACTGGAGTACTCTTGCCTGGAAAATCCCATGGACAGAGCAGACTGTAGGGCTACAGTCGGTGGAATTGAAAAAAGAGTAGGTGCAACTGAACACAATTGATAAGTCTTTTTAAAGATTCTAATCACCATCTTAGGCCTAGTAGCAATGTATATTGAAACATTCCCTATTTGGGATAAAAATAAAGGGAAACATTGTCATTCTGATGCTATGTCCTAAGTTTTTTGGTGTTCAAGTGTCCTCTCAAGAAATAAAAATATAAAATTAAAAAAAAAATTTAATACCCTTACTTGGTAAAATATAAAGTTATCCAATCAATGTTTGTCTTTTCATTATTATCATTACTGTTGTTATTATTCTTAATGGTCCATTAAATCCAAAAGTCTGAGAAATACTGATCCAATTCCTCTCCCAGTCTTCACATTGTATAATAGCCAAACAGGTAGTTATGTACTTATTAAAATATTTCCAGGAAAAATTTGTGTTGTTGTTCAGTAGCTCAGTTGTGACCGACTCTTTGTGACCCCATGGACTGCAGCACGCTGGGCTAAGAAAAATGATTCCACCTAATACATAAATGCTTACATTGGATTAAAAGGATACCATGGACATTTTCTTTTTAAAATCTTTTTTCCATTATATAAACTACATGAGTGAGAGTAAATGCGAGGGTGCAGAGGGTTATAATTGTCCAGCAGTTTAAAATATTCAAAGAGCTATCATCCTCTCATTTAATTTTCACAAACAACCCTATGAAGTAGGTAGGACATTTGGGTTGCTCTATGTCAAAGAAAAAAATGCTTGTCCCCAAAGTAAGAAATGGGTAAATTATGCATTATGCACTTTTACAACTGGAGAGAAATAATTGGCAATGGGCCATTTAAAATGAACTTGCTTGGTGTTCTGCTTATTTAAATCACAGTTTGACTCTACTTAATGCTTTTGTGCTAATTGACTCAACAACACAGAGGATGAAACCTGTCATCAGTTTTAGTAATACGCTTTAAGTTTTTAACAAGTATTTATTTATGTATGGCTGTGCTGAGTCTTCATTGCTGCGTGCAGGCTTGCTCTAGTTGTAGCAACTGGGGGTTACTCAGGAGTTGCAGTGCATGAGCTTCTTGTTGCAGTGGCTTTTCTCATTGCCAAGCACAGGCTCTAGGTGCCTGCACTCAGTAGCTGTATGCACAGGCTTAGTTACCTCAGGGCATGTGCAGTCTTCCCAAACCAGGGATTAAACCTTGTTCCCTGCATGGGCAGGCAGATTCCTAACCACTGAACCACCAGCAAAATCCCATCATACACTTCTTTTTTTATTATTTATTTTTAATTGGAGAATAATTGCTTTACAATATTGCATTGGTTTCTTAAGTGTGTTTTTTTCCCTTCTGATAATCACTGTACCAAGCACCCTCAACCATCCTATCTTAGACTTCCTTTGTAATAACTGCTGTGGACATAATGTTTCTTTGACGTTATGAAATGAAAACCCTATCTTGTTGACAATTAAAAAAACACACAAGCCACAACAACAAAAACACCTCAACTAGCTGTTTTTATAAACGTTTTGTTTCCTAATTCTAGAACTCCTGTTTCCATACAGTCTCTGAACTGGCAAAAAAAAAAAAAAAGAAAGCGAAAACAAACAAAAAAAAAATCACTGCTAATTCCCTTGCTAGCAAGGTAATACAATTGAGCACATGTTCAAGAGAAAATTAGCTAAGAAACTTTGTTTCTGTTAGTTATTTTCAAGGCTGTGATAGTAACACTCTGCTCTTTACCAGTTTCATTTTAGGTGGGGTGATTACATTACAGGACTTGAACCCTCCTAGGGATGATTATTCATGACCGTTGTTCACTTGCTAAGTCGTGTTCTGCTTCTGCCATCCCATGGTATTCAGCCCAGTTAGATGAGAAAATGTGCTAAAGCCTGAATAGAAAGTCTCAAAAGAGAAAAATTAATGTGAGAAAAATGCTTCTGATTGACCAAGGTTTTTTTTTTTTTTTTTAAGTGTTTGGGTGTACTTCGGAAAGAGGTACAAACTTTGAAGGGCCAGAACTGCAACAGAAGAAATTATTTCATTAACGTGATTTTATATTAAAAGAAATATCCTTATTCTGTGACACTTTGTTTCAGGTTTCACTGCCTTAGGAAAGAGGCCACGTTTGAAGGCGGGTCCTAGGCGTGCCAGAATAGTCTCCTCCCTCCACCTTCTTCCTCCTTTCTCTCGAGTGCTACGCCCCCTCCTTCCCAGACAGCAGTCGGATCCGGACCGGCAGACAGTTCTGCTCTCCAGTGCTTTCAGCGCTCCTGGCTGCCTGCTTCGGCTGCTGAAGGGGCTGCCGTCTTCTATAAGGAAAAGAAAGGGACCTCAAACCTTTCAGATCACGTTTCCTCTCCTAGGAAGCTATTGAGCACAGGTAAGAAATATCATTACTTGCTATTTAGAAACTCAAGCATGGAGATGAGAAGTAACTGATAAGATAGAAAAGCGATTGAGAGGAATTTAACTTCTCTCACATCACTTTGATGGGAGACTAGTTGGTAACAACATAAGGAACATAGCATAGTCAGAGGAAAATCTTTTTCTTTCTTTCAGCCACTCTTGGAGAGTATCACTTTAGAGGAAATGTTCTCAAACATCTTGATCCCATGACCTCTTTATACTCCTAAAGATTATTGAGGATCCTGAAGAATTTTTGTTTTTCTGGGCTATTTATTGTATTACTGTCATTTGCTATATTAGAAATTAAAACTGAGAAATGTAAAAAATAATGACCTATTTATTTGAAGATAACAATAGGCACATGACATGTTAGCATAATAACTAAATAACATTTTAAATTATGGATAACTACATAGTGCAAAAAAATCTCCTGTGAAGAGTGAAATTGTTTTCATTTTTACAAATCTCTTTAACATCTGGCCTAATAAAAAAACAGGTGTATTCTCATCTGCTTCTGTATTCAGTCTATGCAATATCACACAAAATGTAGCCCCTGGTAAACTCTATTGTGTACACTTATGAGAGTGAAAATTACAAATTACATCTTAGAATTATTATGAAAATTTCTTTGACCTCATGAACCCCCAAGAATCACTGCTTTAGAATATTAAAATAAATAAGCTTCTCTTTAAAAGGAGCCTCAAATCTGAATCAACTATTTTAAAAACAAACACAAAATTATTAATATGAAATCTTGATGGAATCTGCATCAGCACCCTTATGCTGTGCTATATTGGACCATAATATAGCATTCCCCAGGAGAATTTTATTTCACAGCAAGGAAAGGGCTGAGTAATATCTTCATTTGGAAGTATGAATAACAAAAATAGGACACTTAAATTCTTCTTTATGCCATCTGTGTATGTGTGTTAGTTCCTCAGTTGTGTCTGACTCTTTGCAACCCCATAGACTGTAGCCCACCAAACTCCTCTGTCCTTGGAATTCTCCAGGCAAGAATACTGGAGTGGGTTGCCATTCTCTTCTCCAGGGTATCTTCTCAACCCCAGGATTGAACCCTGGTCTCCTAAATTGCAGGCAGATTCTCTACCATCTGAGCTACCAGGAAGCCCATGCCTGCTGCTGCTGCTGCTGCTAAGTCACTTCAGTTGTGTCCGACTCTGTGTGACCCCATAGACATCAGCCCACCAGGCTGTCCTGCCCCTGGGATTCTCCAGGCAATAACACTGGAGTGGGTTGCTATTTCCTTCTCCAATGCATGAAAGTGAAGAAGTGAAAGTGAAGTCGCTCAGTCATGTCCGACTCTTAGCGACCCCATGGACTGCAGCCTACCAGGCTCCTCCGCCCATGGGATTTTCCAGGCAAGAGTACTGGAGTGGAGTACCATTGCCTTCTCCAAAGCCCATGCCTACATGTAGCTATCTCAGTCAGTTCAGTTCAGTCGCTCAGTCGTGTCCAACTCTTTGCAGCCCCATGAATTGCAGCACACCAGGCCTTCCTGTCCATCACCAACTCCCAGAGTTCACTCAAACTCATGTCCATCGAGTCGGTGATGCCATCCAGCCATCTCATCCTCTGTCGTCCCCTTCTCCTCCTGCTCCCAATCCCTCCCAGCATCAGAGTCTTTTCCAATGAGTCAACTCTTCGCATGAGGTGGCCAAAGTACTGGAGTTTCAGCTTTAGCATCATTCCTTCCGAAAGGAACACCCAGGACTGATCTCCTTTAGGATGGACTGGTTGGATCTCCTTGCAGTCCAAGGGACTCTCAAGAGTCTTCTCCAACACCGCAGTTCAAAAGCATCAATTCTTCGGTGCTCAGCTTTCTTCACAGTCCAACTCGATATTATGGACAAGCCAGATTTAAAAAGATATTTTGAAGGAAGATTTAATAGAATAGCTATCTCAAATTCTATTAAATCTTCCTTCAAAATATCTTTTTAAATCTGGCTTGTCCATAATATCCCTATGTAAATATTATGAATTCTTATATTAATTCATTCATGAATTCTTATCATAGTTTCATAGCCTGTCTCTAGTCTTTTTCGTCGTGTCATTGCCAGCTCAGTAATCTGCTTTCCTATTGCCTGTGAGATTAAATATGTTCTATGTGATTTTTCCAAGCCCTCTATAGTCTAACCCACCCTACCTTGTGTTCACTGAAGGACAGCAGAATTGTTCCACTACAGTCAAAAAAATAGCTCCATTCAGTCCACCTCTTACCACGTATGGTGTTAATTATCACCTAAATGCTCTTCCTTGTACTCCATCTCTTCAATCAAAGAATCAGGATTAAATTCAGTTCTCCTTTTCACACAAGGTCAATCCAGCAGTTCTATTTTGGCTTCTTGCTTTGAGTCTGTATTTAACAGTTGATTGTATACTGTATACCTTTTATCATTTAATATTTACCTAAATTTTTACCTGAGTCTTCTTCCACTCCCCACCTCTACCATGCCCACATACTTACATTCATTAAGATGGCAAAATCTTGAAGGACAAAATGACTTATAGAACTGAAGAGTTCTATTTTGACCTTGTTGCTGTCAAGGTGATTAACTACCTGATTTTAGGGAATTAGTTAGGTAACATGCTTCCTCATTGCATCCTGTACCTATTCCACAGAATTGGAATTCCACAGCAAAGGTAAACATAATCATTATTACTTTTCAATTTCAAGACATTTTGACTTTTAATCTGATAATATGTTTTAAAATTCCCATTGGCTTAATAAAGCTGGTTATATAATAAATATTCCATTGGTACGTATTGTTTTTGAATTATGAGGAAGTGGTTACTAGGGTGTTTGCCACATATTAATGGCTCTCTCTCTGCCACCTTAACTAGAATCTAGAATTATAGAATGCTGGAGCTGGGAGAAAAAAAAAAAAACTCAAATATTGACCATTCAACACTCTCTTGTCCAAATGAGGAAACTGAGGCCCTCAGAATTAAATGACTTACCCCAGAAAAGATTGGAACATATGTGGTTTAATCACCATTTATGATAGATGAATGATTTTCTACCATTCACTAGCCTCTGGCTAGTTTCCAAGGCTTGTATAACTAAAACTTTTTATTGATGCAAAGAATCAATTATCCCTGCATATTCCTGGAAGGATCTGTCTGGAGTAGTTTATAACTCTTTAAAAAGAAAAAGTTAATAATCTCGGAATCTTAGCCTGAAATATTCAAAGCATTTTTATCTGATGCGACTTATAATTTTTATAGATTAAAGAAAGCAAAGGAACATGGATGAGAAAGGAAAAGAGGAAAATTGAGGGCAGTGGGAGAGGAAGAAGAATACTTGTAATCTAGATGTTTTAAGATCTAACAAAAAAAAAAGTGCTAAGAAAATAAAGAATTCAAAATAAACACTTGCATGAAATAAAAGAGAAAGTAAAACTATTAATACTAGAGAAAAAAAGAAGAAGAATATTTGAGAAATTCTATTTTTAAAAATCTGTCTTCAGACCTCCCTATTCTTTCCCTTTCTTAGTGGCTTTAGGATGGAGTTTAAGTTTTTTTGTTTTACTTTTTTTTGGCTGTGTCAGGTCGTAGTTGCTTCGGACTCTGAAGCATGGGATCAGCAATTGTGGCCCGTGGATTTTGTTGCTATGCAGTCTGTGGGATCTTAGTTCTCTGACCAGGGGTCAAACCCATGTCCCCTGCATTGCAAGATGGATTCTTAACCACTGGACCACCAGGGAAGTCCCAGAGTTAAAGTTTTAAGATAGAAAAAAAATTTCTACCAGTCTCTTTACACAGTGTTGTCATGGCAACAAGGTTTATCATAGCAAACATTTATTTAACATTTTTTGAGCTCCTACTGTGTGATAAACTCTTTCCAGGTGTTGAAGATTCAAAACCCAAAAGGCATCTCATCATCTTAAATAAACTCAGATTGAAGATGGGTGGACCTATTTGTAATCAAAGTAATCTTAATTCAGGGTAATAAGAACTATTTTAGAAGCATGAACACAGGGAGGGAGTTTTGGGCATGATGAGAGAAGGATTAACTAAGTGTGGAGGAGTCAGTTTTCCTGGAGGAAATGTTTGAGCTGTGACTTAAAGGATAAACAGTGAAGAAGGGTTTGGCAGGCAAAATAGGGAGGGGAAATTTTGGCCTGATGGGAAATAACTGGCTGGACAGTGGAGTGAGGGAGAGTCTGAAAGGAAGAAAAGCAAGGAGAGGAAATGGAAATAGAAGATATGAGAAATGACAAAGGCTAGATTTAAAATAGTGCTGGTGGAGATGGAGAGGAGACACCAAATTCTAGGCACATTACTGAGTTATAATCTATGGTATTTTTGAGACAGGAGAAGTTTAAACAAAGGAATTGAGAAGAACTCCCAGGTTTCAGTTTCCTTGGGTAGGTCGTTTCGTGTCCAACTCTTTGCAACCTTATGGACTCCTCCCAGGCTCCTCTGTCCTTGGAATTTTCCAGGCAAGAATATTAGAGCAGGTTGCATTTCCAACTCCAGGGAATCTTCAACCCAGGGATTAAACCCACATCTCTGTGTCTCCTGATTGGTAGGCAGATTCTTTACCACTCTGCCACCTGGGAAGCCCAGGTTTCAGTTTGGGACAGGTTATTTGGACATACTTGAGAAGGTAATTCATTAGTACATCCTACAGTTGGGACTGTGGATCTGGAGCCAGAAATTGTAATTTGCAAGTTATATATCCCCCAGTAACTGCCACCCTCTCTCTTTATAGTTAAACTTCCTAAAAAAAACAGTTTATATTCAATGTCTCTACTTTTTTTTCATCCCATTCTGTTCTAGATCTTTGTCCACTTGCCTTCCCTTCCTCCACTTTCCCTAAACTGTTCTACTGATATCAAAAATTTCTAATTGCCAAATTCGATGAACAAATTTAAGCTTGTATCTAAATTAATGGACTCTGCAGCTTCTGACTCCAACCAGCTGCTTCTTGTTGAAGTTCCTTTGTTTTTTGACTTCTGTGATACTTATCTCTTAGATTTGCAAAACTGGTTTAATAATTTTCTACTCAAGCCTGTCTTTCATTCTGTTTTCTTAATGAGGTAATCACTCAACAGTTTGCCCAGAAACTTTGAAGTCATCCTCAGTTCCTCCTTTTTCCATTTGAGCTGCAACTAATCAGCTAAAAAATGCTGTTTAATCTCTCTTGAATCATGCCTGCAGCCACTGCCTTAGTTTGTAGCCTCATCAACTCTTAACTTGTTCAAATAGTTTCTGCAGCTGTTTTCTGGCCTCTGTCCAAATTTTTTAATATCTCATCAAATCTATTTTCTATACTGGTGTCAGAGAGAGCCCTTTGAAACATAAATTTCACCATGTCTTTCTTCTACTGAAAATAAGTCAGTACTTTCAGAAAAAAAAGTTCAAGTTCTTTAGCCTACTCTCCTTTTCAAGCTTTTGGCAAACTTAACTACACTGCAAATTGCATTTATTTGAATTGAACTAGGTAGAATCAAACTAATTTAAAATAAAAATAATAATCTCACTTTATAGGCAAAATGAAATATGTGAACTCCAAATTAAATAGTTTGTTTAGAATGATAGTTTCAAAGCTGGTAGGCCAAGTGAGTTGTGAACTGCTAACTCTATTGCCACATAGAAGTGTCTCTTCTACCTGGTAAAAACATCTGCTTTCATGTTGGCATATTGTAAGTGAGGCTATTCTTTAAACATCTCAGAAACTCTTGAGACAAACAGGTTATTGTGGCATTATTTTTATTATAATTTTAGATATTTATTCATTCATTCAGCAAGCATTTATCAGATGTCTGCTACGCACCAGGTTCACAAAACTGAAGCTGATGATATTCCTACTCTTATGGAATTTACATTCTAGCAGGGGAAAAAATAATAAAAGATATATTTACAAACCATGTTAAAATATTTGAGGCCATATTTTTATGAAATTGTCTAGAAGATATAATTTTCTTTGGAAATCTCAGCCATTTATTTTCAATATCCCCACCCCTACTTTGCCTTGATACCTTTCATCAATGCACTTAGATATTCCAAAAGCTCATTCTTTCTCTTGTTTTTTTCTTTAATTGGAGGATAATTACTTTACAATGTTGTGTTGCTTTCTGCTATACAGCAACATGAATCAGCCATAAGTATATTTATATATATATATATCCCATCCCTCTTGAGCCTCCCTTCTGCCTACTCCCATCCCACCACTCTAGGTCATCACAGAGACCAGGCTAAGCTCCTTGTGTTATACAGCAACTTCCCACTATCTGTTTTACATATGGTAATGCATATATTTCAGTGATACTCTCTCAATTCTTGTCGTTTTTTTAATTTAAACAATGTTTATGGAGAATCATGTGGGTCTCTAAAAAATAAAATAAAAAGCATATATGTATGCTTATATATTATATATGAACTGAATCTAGATAAAACTGTTAAATAGCCACCAAATGGACAGTCAGTTCAAGATGGTGGCCTCACAAGATCTTGAACTCACCTCCTGCCACAGACAACAGATCTACAGTTACATATAAACCATTCCCTCTGAAAAAGACCTAAAAACTAGCTGAAATCTCCTCCACAAGAAAGGATAATAGAGCCACATCCAGATGGGTAGGAGATGGAGAAACATGGTTTCACCAAGAACCCCACTTATGGTGCAGCAACCCACAACAGAGACTGATAACATAAAGCAGAGCTATTCCCTGAGGAGCAAGAAGTCAGTGCCCCACATCAGGCCCCCCAGCCCTTGAGAACTACACCAAAAAGATAAGCCCCCAATACATCTGGCTTTGAAAATCAGTAGAGTTTATATCCGGGAGAACCACGGGGCTATAGGAAACAGATTCTGCTCTTAAAGGGCTTGTGTGCAGATTTATTTACTATAGGACCCATCATAAAAGTAGCAGTTTGAAAAGCACCCAGACCAAATGTGAAGGAAGAGTCATTTGCTAATCTTAAAACATCTGAGGAAGGTGCAGGAGCTTGTTAGTACTCTCTCCACCTGGATGAAGACGCTGGCACGTGCTGTTTTGACAATTTCCTTCTATCTTGCTAGTACTGGCACAGACAAGTGCCATCTTGGCACTCTCCCTATAACGTGCTAATACCACTGGGCACACTGCACCCCATATTTCTCTCCCGGCCCTGCCAAGGCCCAGCAGGTGTACACAGCCCACATGGGGGAATGCTCCTAGACCTCTTAATTTTGGTGGCTGGAGGGAATGCATTTCTAGGTCCCATGAATCTGAGACAATCAAATGGGGGTTCTGAGAAGACTACCACTCTCAGGGTGCTGCACAGACAGCAGACTGAAATATACCTCCAGTGTCCCTGTGAAAAGGGACTAACGACTTGTCCTGGAGCTTCAGGCTGAGGAGCACACTTCACGTTTATCTCATCTAAAAGCCATGGGGGAACCATCTCTGCACTCGTCTTTGGCTTTGCTGCAGTTCACTGGCACCTACAAGAAAGGATCTCACACACACTATGATAGCCCTGGTTTTTGCCAACTGTAGTAAAAAGGACTCCTTCAGATGGCCAGCTCTGGAGGCTAGCAGAATTTATCATTGCAGTCCCACAGGGCAATATATATTTACATACCTTAAAAACTGCTGCCTGGGAGTCTGGCTTCTAATCAGCCTGAAGCTAGGTGCTAACTGAGGTCTCTCACTCTGAAATACTCACAGGTCCCTCAACACTTGGGACCTATCAAGAATAAATCAGGTGGCATATACAACCACAAAGGTTGAGTGACTGCCAAGAACTAAGGCAAGGTTAAACAATAAGGTTCATCTTTACACAAGGTCATGTCTTTAAGGCTAGGAGAGAGAACTATTTTGCCTAATATATAAAAACAAATACAGAAAGTCAAGCAAAATGAGGAATGAGAAGAATATGTTCCAAAGGAATGGATATGATAAAACCCCAGAAGAAAATCTTAATGAAATGGAGATAAGTAATTTACCTGATAAAGATTTTAAAGTAATGGTCATAAAGATACTCATCAAACTCAGGAGAAGAATGGATGAACTCAGTAAGAACCTCAACAAACAGAATATAGATGAAAGTACCAAACAGAAGTCACAGACTGAAGAAGACAACAACTAAACTGAAAAATACACTGGAGGGACTCAACACCAGACTAGATGAAGCAAAGAAAGAATCTAGAATACAGGGCAGTGGAACTCAAACAGAGCAGCAAAATAGAAAACAAATTTTAAAAAGTGAAATTAAGGAACCAGTGGGACAAACATCAAGCCGAATTGCATTCACATTACTAGGTTCTCAAAAGGAGAAGAGAGAGAAAGGGGAGCAGAAAACTTATTTTAAAAAATAATAGCTGAAAACTTCCCTTACCTGGAGAATGAAACAGATGCCCAGATCCAGGAAATCCAGGGAGTTTCAAAAAAATAAAAATCCAAAGACACCAAGACACATTATAATTGAAATATCAAAAGTTAAAGAGAGAATCTTGAAAACAACAAAAGGAAAAGCAATTTATTACATACAAAAGAAGCCCCATAAGAATATCAGCAGATTTCTCAGCAGAAAGTTTGCAGGCCAGACAAGAGTAACATGATATATTCAAACTGGTGAAAGGAAGAAAATTCCAAACAAGAATACTCTACATGGAAAGTCTTATCATTCAAAACTGGAAAAAAATAAATAGCTTTTCAAACAAACAAAAGCTAAAGGGGTTCATCTCCACTAAACCAGTCTTACAAAAAATGTTAAAAGGACTTTCTTAAGCTGAAAAGAAAGTGCACTAATTAGGAACAAGAAACAGATGAAAGTAAAAATCTCATTATAGAGGTAAACATATAATAAAATTAGTGGATTAATCACTTACAAAGTTAGTATAAAGATTAAAAAACAAAAGTAATTTTTAAAACTACAAAATAACTAATTAAGGGATATAGAAAGTAAAAAATTTAAAGTGTGACATCAAAACATAAAATGTTTGGGGTGGAAATGAAAATGTAGAGTTTTATAATACATTCAAACTTCTTATAAACTTAAAATATATATTTTATATATAAGCTCTTTAGATATCACTCTCGTGGTAACCACCAGGCAAAAATCTATAGTAGATAAATACAAAAAAATGAGGAAGGGATCTAAGCATAACACTATAGAAAGTCATCAAACAACAGAGAAGAAATCAAATGACGAATCAAAAAGGAATGATAAAACAGGCAGACAGGCAGAAAACTATTAACAAATTGGCAATAAGTACATACCGATCAATAATTATCTTAAAAGTATGGGGACTAGGTGGGATAATTTGAGAGAATAGCATTGAAACATGTAATTACCATATGTAAAATAGATGACCAGTGCAAGTTTGATGCATGAAGCAGGGCACCCAAAGCCATTACTCTGGGACAACCCAGAGGGATAGGGTGGGGAGGGAGGTGGGAAGGCAGTTCAGGATGGGGGTACACATGTATATCCATGATCGATTAATGTTGATGTATGGCAAAAGCCATCACAGTATTGTAAAGTATTTATCCTCCAATTAAAATAAATAATTTTTTTTAAAGTAAGGGGCTAAATTCTCTAATCAAAAGACAGAGAGTAGCTGAATGGATAAAAATATACGAATCATCTATATGCTGCCTGCAAGACTCATTTCAAACTTAATGGATATATAGAGAACATTCCAGCTAAAAACAACAGAATACACCTTCTTAAGTGCACCCAAGTGCATGTGGAACATTCTCCACTATAGATCGTATGTTAGGCCACAAAATAAGTTTCATGAATTTAAGATCAAAATCATGTCAGGCATCTTTTCTCATCACAGTGGTTTGAAAATAGAAATCATCTATTAAAAAAATGGAAAAATCACAAATATATGGAGATTAAAAAACATTCTATGAACAACCAAAGGGTCAATGAACAAATCAAAAGAGAAATTTAAAAATTACCTTGAGACAAGTGAAAATGGAAAATTAACATGCCAAAACTTATGAGATACAGCCAAAGGAGTTCTAAGAGGGAAGCTTATAGTGATACAGGCCTACTTCAAGATACAAGAAAAATCTCAAATAAATGATCCTACTTTACAATTAAGGAACTTAAAAAAGAACAAATTAAGCCCAAAGTCAGCAGAAGGAATGAAATAATAAAAATCAGAGCAGAAGCAAGTGAAATACAAACTAAAAAGACAAAGTGCATGCATGTGCGCTCAGTCATGTCCTACTCTTTGCAACCCCATGGACTGTAGCCCACCAGGCTCCTCTGTCCATGGAGTTTTCCAGGCAAGAATACTGGAGTGGGTTGCCATTTCTTTCTCCAGAGGATCTTTCTGACCTAGGGATCGATCGAACCTGTGTCTCCTGCATCTCTTGCACTGGCAGGCTGGTTCTTCACCACTGTGGCACCTGGGAAGCCCAAAAGATAACAGAAAAGATCAATGAAACTATGATCTGGTTCTTTGAAAAGATAAACAAAATTGACAAACCTTAAGGAGACAAGAAAAAAAAGACAAAGAACTGAAACAAAAAAGATCATAAATGAAGGAGCAGAAATTACAACTGATACGAAGAAATACCAAGGATCGTGAAACACTTATGTAAACAATTATGCAGCAACTAACCAGACAAGCTAGAAGAAATGGATAATTTCTAGAAATACTCAGTTTTCGAAGACTGGACTGAATCAGCTATCAAAAAACTCCCAGCAAACAAAAGTCTAGGACGGAAATGTTCACTAATGAATTCTACCAAACATTCAAAGAAGATTGATATCAATCCTTTTGAAAGTGTTCCAAAAAAATAAAGAGAAGTGAGTGCTTCCAAACTCATTTTATAAGGCTACCATTACCTTGATACCAAAACCAGACCAGAAAAAAATTATGAACTAATATCCTTCATGGGTATAGATGCAAAAATTTTCAACAAAATATTAACAAACCAAATTCAACAATACATTAATAGGATCATATACCATTATCAAGTGGGATTTATTCCAGGGATGCAAGGATTGTTCAGGTCCACAAATCAATGTGATACACTAGATTAACAAAATAAAGGATAAAAATCTTTATGATCATCTCAATAAATGCAGTACAGTGTTTAACAAAATTCAATACCCTTTCACACACACACACAAAAAAAATCCTCAACAAAGTGAGTATAGAGAGATCTCACCTCAACATAATAAAGGCCATATTTAACAAGCCCACAGCTAACATCGTACTCAACAGCAAAAAGCTGAAAATTTTTTATTTAAGATCAGGAACAAGATATGTATACCCACTATTGCCAGTTTTATTCAACACAGTATGGGCCCTCCTCGCTAGGGTAATTCATCATGAAAAAGAAATGAAAGATGTCCAAGTTGGAAAGGAAGAAATAGAACTGTCACTCTTTGCAGAAAGCATGATTTTATACATAGAAAACCCTAAGACTCCACAAAAAAAAGTTAGAACTAATAAATGAATACAGTAAAATTGCAGAGTACAAAATCAGTATACAAACGTTGTTTTATTATAATAAATGGAAAGATATTCCATGCTCATGAATTGGAAGTATTAATATAATTTAAATGTCTGTATTAGCCAAAGCAATATACAGATTCAATGCAATCCCTATTAAAACTTCAATGGCATTTTTCACAGAAATAGAGCAATACATCCTAAAACTTGTATGGGACCACAAAAGATTTTGAATAACTGAAGCAATCTTGAGAAAGAAGAACAAAGCTGGAGGCATTATACTCCCTGATTTCAAATTTTTAATACATTGCAAGCTATAGTAATCAAAACAGTATGATATTAGCGCACACACACACACACAAAACAGGCACATAGATCAATGGAACAAGACAGAGAGCCCTGAAATAAACCCACACATGTATGACCAGGTAATCTATGAAAAAGCAGGCAAGAATATACAATGGAAAACAACAGTCTCTTCAATAAATTGTATTGGGAAAACCGGTACCATGTTCAAAAACTGGCCCGCTGTTTTACACTCTACAGAAAGATTAACTCAACGTGGACTAAAGACTTAAATGTAAGACCAGAAACCATGAAACTCCTAGAAAAACACATAAGCAGACATCTCCTTGACATCAGTCCAGCAATATATATATATATAGGCTCTGACTCCAAATTAATGAGACTATGTCAAACAAAAAAACCTTCTGCACAGTGAAGAAAACTATCAACAAAAGTAAAAGGCAACATTTGAAAGGGAGAACATATTTGCAAATCATATCCAATAAGGGATTAATAGAAGTCAAAGTGTATAAAGAACTCGTACAACCCAATAACAGCAAAAACAACAACAGAAACCTGACTTTAAAAATGGTCAGAGGATCTGAATAGACATTTTTCCAAACAAGACATACAAATGGCCAACAGATACATAAAAAGATGCTCAGTATCACTAATCATCAGAAAGATGACATATCATCTACATATCTTTCAAAATTATCAAAAGAATAAGAAATAGCAAGTGTTGGCAGAAATGTGCAGAAAAAGAAACTCTATGCATTCCTGGTGGAAATGTAAATTTCTGCAGACACTATGAAAAACAAAAAATTAAAAATAGAATTATCATATGATCTAGCAATTCTACTTCTGAGTATCTGATGAAAACAAAAACACTAATTCAAAGAGATATATTCAAAACTATGTTTCTTGCAGGATTATTCATAATAGGCAAGATATGGAAAATCCTAAAAGATAATGCTGCTAAAGTGCTACACTCAATATACCAGCAAATTTGGAAAACTCAGCAGTGACCACAGGACTGGAAAAGGTCAGTTTTCATTCCAATCCCAAAGAAAGGCAATGCCAAAGAATGTTCAAACTACCACACAATTGGACTCATCTCACATGCTAGCCAAGTAAAGCTCAAAATTCTCCAAGCCAGGCTTCAACAGTACATGAACCAGGAACTTCCAGAAATGTCCAAGCTGGATTTAGAAAAGGCAGAGGAAACAGAGATCAAACTGCCAGCATCCACTGGATCATAGACAAAGCAAGAGAATTTCAGAGAAAAATCTACTTCTGCTTCATTGACTATGCTAAAGCCATTGACTGTGTGGATCACAACAAACTGGAAAATTCTGAAAGAGATGGGAATACCAGACCACCTTACCTGCCTACTGAGAAATCCGTAAGCAGGTCAGGAAGCAACTGTTTGAACCGGACTTGGAACAATGAACTGTTTCCAAACTGGGGAAGGAGTACATCAAGGCTGTATATTGTCACCCTGCTTATTTAACTTATATGCAGAGTGCACCATGCAAAATGCAAAGCTGGATGAAGTACAAGCTGGAATCAAGATTGCCAGGAGAAATATCAATAACCTCAGATATGCAGATGACGCCACCATTATGGCACAAAGTGAAGAGGACCAATAGAGCCTCTTGATGAAAGTGAAAGAGGAGAATGAAAAATCTGGCTTAAAACTCAACATTCAGAAAACAAAGATCATGGCATCCAGTCCCATCACTTTGTGGCAAGTAGTTGGGGAAACAATGGAAACAGTGAGGACTTTATTTGGGGGGGCTCCAAAATCTCTCCAGATGATGACTGCAGCCATGAAATTCAAAGACACTTGCTCCTTGGAAGAAAAGCTTTGACCAACCTAGACAGCATATTAAAAGGCAGAGACATTACTTTGCTGACGAAGGTCCGTCTAGTCAAAGCTATGGTTTCTCCAGTAGTCATGTATGGATGTGAGAGTTGGACCATAGAGAAAGCTGAGTGCCGAAGAATGGATGCTTTTGAACTGTGGTGTTGGAGAAGACTCTTGAAAGTCTCTTGGACTGCAAGGAGATCCAACCAGTCAATCCTAAAGGAAATCAGTCCTGAATATTCATTGGAAGGACCGATCCTGAAGCTGAAGCTGAAGCTCCAATACTTTGGCCACCTGATGTGAAGAACTGACTCATTGAAAAAGACCCTGATGCTAGGAAACATTGAAGGCCGGAGGAGAAGGGGACGACAGAGGATGAGATGGTTCGATGGCATCACCGACTCAATGGACATGAGTTTGAGCAAGCTCCAGGAATTAGTGATGGACAAGGAAGCCTGGTGTGCTCCATGGGGTCTCAAAGTGTCGAATATGACTGAGTAACTGAACTGAACTGAACAGGAAACAACATAAGTATCCATCAATGGATGAATGGATAAAGAAGATGTGGTGTATATAATGGAATACTAGTCATTAAAATAATAAAATCTTGCAACAACATGAATGGACCTTGATAGTGTTATAGCATAACACTCATTTTTTTCACTTAGCAGTGAAATAAATCCAACAGAGAGATAAATACTATAATTTCACTTATATGTGAAATCAAAAAAAAAAAAAGAACAAATGAAACAAAATAAAGCTCATAGAGAACAGATTAGTGGTCGACAGAGGGGAGGGGGAAGGGGCAGGCAAAATGAATGAAGGGGATCAAGAGGTGCAAACTTCAAGTTATAAATAAGTTATAGGATGTAAAGTACAGCATGTGCACTATTGTCAATATTTTATTACAAATTTGAAAGTTACTAATTATCCTAGAAATTCTTATCATAAGAAAAAAAATTTGCTACTGTACAGTAACAGATTGTTACTAGATTTACTGTGGTAATCATTTCACAATGTGTACAAATTTTCCATAATAAAAAGTAACAAAAGTAGGCACCAGATAACAAATAGTTTATATTAGCTTAATATGAGTTATGCATTGGAGAAGGAAATGGCAACCCACTCCAGTGTCCTTGCCTGGAGAATCTCAGGGACGGAGGAGCCTGGTGGGCTGCCATCTACGGGGTCGCACAGAGTTGGACACAACTGAAGCGACTTAGCAGCAGCAGCAATATGAATTAAGTGTTTTCAACTGGGTTTTAATTTCCTCCTTCTTCTATATATGTTTGGCCTCTAGCAAACTGTGCTAGAAAAAATTTGAGTCACCTCTAAGTATAGGCGTATAAACCAATTGACAACTTTGTCCTAACCATCTTCCTTGGAGGACCAACCATAACTGTCCTCAGGGAGCCATGGACCTCTGAAGTCTAGAGTAGAATTTCTTAATCATTTCTGTGACATGGACCGTCCCATGGCCAGTCTGGTGAGTCTGTGGAGCCCTTTTAAGAATCATGTTTTTATATGCATGAAATTAAATACTTAGGGTTAGAAAGGAAATCCTTCATAATTAAAGAGTTACCAAAAAAAATTTAACAAATTTTAATAGGTTTATATGTGAACCTTTATTAACACATTAAATAACAAGATGTCACGTTGAAAATAATAACTTCCATATGTTTCAAAGTAGTAATGAGCCATATTTCAAGATCTCTGCAACAATTATAATACAGTAGAAAATATGTATGTCTATTAATGATAGTCACAGATACTGTGAGTAATACTGTGATATGTCTGCAGCATAATGGAAGGAAGCATTAAATTTCAGTTAGAAGTTGGTGAAAATATTTGTGTGGTTTTTTTCCCCCATCCAAGTTCACAGATTTCCCAGACTTAGAACCCTTGCTCCATAAACAAAGATCTGAAAGGATATACACCATTTTGGAGTGAGGTTGGGTGGGGTGGAACAGAGGAAAAGAGAAAAAAAATTCTTGGCATTTTCAAATTCTGTATTATTTGATTTTTTTTTAACAGAAAGTTTGTATTTATGTATTACTTGTGCTAAAAGCATAACATAGTCCAGTCCAGACTCCAGATCAAAAGCTCCTCTGGCTCAGAGAGGTAGCCATCAGATGCAGAGCCCTTCAACCTCCTTCTACCCCACCCCCACTCCCAGGCAGAAACACCATTTTTAGCATTGCCTCACCTTTAGCACTTTGACAGTGAAGTCACAGTCTTCAGTCTTTCACTCACAGAATCCCATTGGTTGTAAGGCAGAGATGGAACCAGTCCCTAGTTAAAGGACAGGATTAGATATGTTTCTGGCATCCTATGTTTATACTGATAATATATGTATATTTCCAACAAAATACTGGAATAGTAAATCAGTTCAATAATGGACTACTTATCCTCCTTTTATAACCCTGTTTAATGAGAATATACTTCCATTATCTAGATTTCAAATATCTAATGGTTTGCAAGAGAACATTTGAACACATGCATTCATAAACTGAAGACTCCTGGCATTTATTAAATGTCCAGAGTGTTCATCAGCATGCTGGACTTCTGAAATTGGAGGTAGAACAAGGCAGTAAGTGGTAAAAGATTCCTTTTGTGTAAAAGGAATAATCACTACCTATTAACAGATGACTGTTTGCTTTCATTAGGCATAAAGATGGCTGCAGAACAAGTAGAAGATTATTGCATCAGCTTTGTGGAAATGAAATTTATTAACAATACACTTTATTTTGTAGGTAAGTTCAAAACATATTTAAACCAAATACAGGATTTAAATACATGTATTCAACTAGAGTTTGAGCAAGCTCCAGGAGATGGTGAAGGACAGGGAAGCCTGGTATGCTGCAGTCCATGGGATCAGAAAGTCGGACACGACTGAGCAACTGAACAACAATTCAACTAGAAAAGATGTTATAGGCAAACTATTAAGTCACTTGTTTTTTGTTACCAGATTCCATTGTAATATGCACACTTCTCTGGAAAAAAATATTGGACCTCTAGAAATTAATCGTAGTGTGTCCAAGGTCCCAATACTTTGTCCTGCCACCTGTCCTGGCATTTAGTTCATAGTAGCCCACCCAGAAGGTGGCTGCAGGTGCATGTCATGAAAATCCCACAAAATCGGATACATTTGGGTAATACAATTTCCCAAAGCAAAACTGGCAAATCACATAAGAGATATGTATCTTAAATCTAGAGTTCTGTGAGTTATTTTATGTAAATACGTTTGACAAATAGAAACAGATTCTTACGATTATTCTTCCTTGGGCAGTTGGGGTTCACTTGAAAGCTTCATAGAAAGTTCTTTGGTGACTTTCCATCAAAGCAATAAATTTAAGATTAAAATCTATCACTTTATAAAATTTCTTTTTAGCTACAAATTTAAATTTATGAAACCTAGATTTAGGTTTTATACCTACCATACCCGAGAACATACCAAGTCTAATTAGCTTCATTTTATGGGACCTTTTGGATGATTATATATTTTTATGGAGGCCAGCAAAGGCCATCAGCAGTAAGACATGGGTTAAAGAATACAGAGGGGCAGAAAAGAGTAATAGAAGGGTTTGTGAGAGGACATTCTGAGTTGAAATATAGAATTAACATATTTTGTTTCTTTTTTTCCCCCTTTAGCTGAAAATGATGGTAAAGTATAACTTTATTTCTCTTTCTTTGCAAAATAAATAGCTACTTGAGTAAACATCCCACAGACACATCCATAATACCATTCTCAGCTGATAGAAACTGATACCAGTCTATTTGAGAAGCTAATATTCCCTCAAAGGAATGTGGACTCACTAGCACTGCCTCGGAATAAAGACGACTGTAAGGGATACAAAAAAGAATTTCCAACAAAATATGTTTCTCCCAGCTTAGGAAATTCTCAGCTATTAGAATCTCCAAAATGGACCTTGCCTGTTACACAGATCCTGAGATTAGCAGAAAGTCATGGGTTCTCTGGTATATATAGGAACAGGGTACTGAAGAATGAGAATTGTTGCCTAAAATCAGGAACATCTTCCTTCTTCAACCCTCCCCCTCAGAATGGTCTGGAAAGAAGCCTGGCAGGCTCCCAGGGTGCAGGCAATTCTGGAAGTAGTGGAGAAGGGGGAGGGTAAGCAAACAGACCAGTGAGGTTAAGTTAGTAAGTCTTCGTAAGAAGTGAATGTCCCCAACCCTTGTCCCTCTGGCATTCAGAGAGGTTCATACCCATATAAAGCCTATGATCTTCTAACAGACCCCCAAATTATTCAAGGTCACCAGTTTCTCATACTTTTCCTTAAAAATAGCACTTTCCCCATTCTTAATGTGATCCCTACTAGACCAAAAATAGAAAACAGGAACTTTTGAAAAATACTATTCCTTCAGGTTTCTTTCTCCAGATTTATTGAGATACAATTGTCATATAGCTCCTCATGTTTCTGAAAGATTGCTCTACACCTATTTACTTGATTCAGCAAATACTGGCATCTGTATCTCTGGTGCTATGTTAGGCACTCCGAGACAATGGTGAGCAAAACACAGTTCCAATGGGAGAAGCAGGCACATTAGGAAGGCAATTGGAATGTGGAGTGTTACAAAGGCCGGGGATGCTATGGGAGCACCTAGAAGGGCACCTAACTTAGTCTAGTTGATTCTGGGAGGGCATTTTGAAGGAGGGACAGAATTGAAAAGTCAATAGGGGTTAGCCAAGAGAAGGTATTCTGGGCAGAGAGATGAACACATGCAAATATCAAGATGCAAAAGAAAGTGTGGCATGTATAAGGACTTGAGTTATTCAGAATGGGAATAGAGTGGCAGTAGGAAAATAATAGAGAGGGATGAAAAATAGGATGCAGATCCATAAGTTTTTCTTATTCTGATATATGGAATCTCAACCTTATGTTTGGGTTTTGGGGATTCATTAAGCACAATATGTATGATGTAGGATACAGATTAGTTCTCTGTAACAAAGAGATCCCAAAATACAGTAACTGGATAAGATTAAAAAAAAAAAAAACTTCTTTTGAATATAAATCCAAGTAGGCAGCAGTTCAGTATTATTATGGCTGGATACATCCTGATGATATTGGAATCTAAACTTTTTCTTTTTCTCTTCCATCATCCCCTAGTTGTTGAACTCATCTACATACTTGAAAATCTTCATCACACTTTCCGAATCTATATCCCAGCTAGCAAGAAAGTGTTCAAAATAAGGGGAAGACAGGTCCACTCTTTTCAAAGAAAGGTCTATTTAGAAGTTGTAAACATTAAGTCCACTCATATTCCATTGACTCAAATTTAGTCATATGGCACAAACGGCAAGGGAAATATGGAAAATATAAACTTTATTCAAGGTGATCATGTCATTCATTAAAATTGAAAGATAACATGATCATATCTCTGAATGTTAACTTTAGTTAAGATTGAATTTTAATTCCTTCTAACTTCTATTCTGTAAAGAATTGCTGTGTGGACAATAAAAGGGGGCTGCCAATTAAGAGGCTATTATTGTAGTCCCTTTAAGAAATGATGGTGACATGAATTAAGGTAGGCACAGTGGGGTGCCATTGAAGAGCTGTGAATGGATTAAAAACAAACGTGGAAAAATCAGTAGGACACGGATTTTGAAAGGGATGGAAAGAAAGAAAAGATGATGCCTATGTTTTTTCACATAGGCAATTTGTACTATTCAGTGAAATAGGAAACACAGGAGGAAGAGCAAGGTGGAGAGGTTTGACAGGCAAAGAGGAAGACAGATGATAGATTTAGTGATGGTGAATGATGATCTTATCTGTATGACTTCCTAGTGGAGATGTCCAGTAGATTTTTGGACATGTGGTTCTAAACTCAGGATAAAAAATTTGGGCTGCACATGATGTGAGAGACATATAGAAATGTTATCTGGAGCTATAAGAGTAACAATGACAAATTGGAGGAAATGCGTAACATGAGAAAGTAAAAGTCATGGACTAAACTCTGAAAAATACCTATATTTAAAGGATTCAATAGAAAGAGAAGCTAATAAAGAATAGAGCAGAGTAGCCAAAGAGGAAGAAGAAAAACAGAGAATGACACAGAACCCCAGGAGAGCATTTCAAGATGGAGATAATAGGCACTGTGTTGAATTTTGCAGCCTTGAAAATCAAGAGCCAGAAAGCATCTATTATAATTTGCAACAGGGAGTTTGGTGATCTTGGTGAAAGCAGTTTGATGGAAAAATGGAGCCAGTGAGTAGAAGCTTGCAATAAGTAGAATTGTGAATGGAAAGTAAGGAAATGATACATACAATTCTTACCAGAAGCTCAGCTACTACAAGGAGGAAAGAAACAAGACAGGCTTTAGAGTGGGATTCTGTTGATGGAGGTGCTTTAAATCTCAAAATGAAAAGCTTTATGTTGTTCTCATTATAAAAATAATGTGTTTATAGTAAATAATTTAGGCAATGAAGATAAGAAAATTAAGAAAAATTAAAACATGAAAATAACCTCAAAATATTCGTTGCTATTATTTTGATATTTTATACATATATATTAATAAAATACCATACTTAAACTTCTTTTTCTAATATAATATACATAGACATCTTTCCATGGCAATTAATAATTATTTTATTATAATTATACTAAATTCATGATAATTCATATTAAGGAAATATCAAAATCTATTTAATCAATTCCCAACTGATGAACATTTAAGTTGTGTCCAGTTTGTTTTTATTATTAAAGTCATCCCATAGGGATGGTGGTCCAGTGGCTAAGCTCCACGCTTCCAGTGCAGGAGCCTGGGTTCAATCCCTGGCCAGGGAACTAGATCCCACATGCTGCAACTAAGAATTCCCACGACGAAGATCCTGCATGGCCAAATAAATAAAAATTTTTTTAAAAAGTCATCCCATAAACATTCTTGTAGAGAAATATTTACACGTTTGTCTGCTATTTCCTCAGGATAAAATCCAGGAAGTAAAATTGCTGAGTTGATGGAAGAGAGGGAATGATTGACTCATTGAAAGTACATGTTACACACAGATGAATTTAGCCTTAGATACCAGAAGAGGCCCCCTTTTCACATATCCCTTGGGACGAGAAGGGTAGAGGAAATAAGAGGTGATGCCCTAGTTAAGTTTGTAAGTGAAGTAGCAGGAAATCATTTGCTGAAAGTGAAAGCAGAGATGATGGTGTAGAGATCCTGAGGAGAATAAAGAAGGCTTGAAATTGCAGCTATGGCCTATAGAAGAAATGCTGAACCAGAAAAGAAGGTTCGTTATAGCACCAATTTGTACATTTGTATGACTGGTTACCAGCAGTGCATTCAGCAGCCAGGTTTAGAGTTCTGCAGTGGAAAGACAAATGAGTTTGGGATTTAAGACAGTGGCAAAAGGGTATAAATGATGAATCATGAGGTCCAGGCTGCATAGAGAAGGAAGGGAAGACAGGAAGAAAATCAAGAGTCAGGAAAACTAGACAAAGCGAAAGAAAAGTATTAAGGAGACTAAAAAGGTAGGAGATTGTGGTCAAAAGCAGGATATTTGAAGATTTAAAAAATAGAATGGTTCTAAGTGATAACATGGATCAAGGTGCCCCTGGAAGTCCATTTAAAAACACTGTACAATTTTACCTTAGCTTCTAATACAGAAAATTGTGATTGTTATTAAAAACTGGAATGTTTAGTATGCCTTTTTGTAAATTGGGGAAAAAAAATTTTTAATATGATTGCATGTGCATTTTAGAAGACCTGGAATCAGATCACTTTGGCAAGCTTGAACCTAAGCTCTCAATCATACGAAATTTGAACGACCAAGTTCTCTTCATTAACCAGGGAAATCAACCTGTCTTTGAGGATATGCCTGATTCTGACTGTTCAGGTATTTTTAATATACATTTGTAAATATGAAAATAACAAGCTACTTCTTCTTATTCCATTTAACTGCTTACATTTTCTGTGATAGACAGTAGCTTACATGAAAAGTCATAGTGGTGTAATTTCACTGACAAGAAACTTCATAGGGAATCCATATTTTTTAGTTGGCCTAAAAAAATGATGCAATAAAGACAGTGCTGTGGTCATGCTGTTTGAACCTATCCTTGGATCATCAATCCCTTCACTGTAATAGCATTAACTGTATGTGATCTCCATTGAGATGGATCCTTAATACCTGCTGGTGATAGCTGAACCTGCTGATAACATTTTCAAAACTAAACATTAAATATAAATATATAGCACTTCAAGTAAGTCTATCTTCCTTCAGAAATTTAGAGTGCCTTAGAAAATGTATAACTTTACTGTGCCTTCCAGGGTATGAATTTCAAATATGAGACTTTAGGCAGAGTTGGAAAAGTGAATGGTGCACTCTTGAAAAATGCTGAATTTTTATCTTCAGATAGAGCTTTAATATTCTATTTAGTGTTTGAAAGTTAAAGACAATCTTTTAAAATTCAGAATATTTCTAACACACTTAAAAAGCTTCTGTATTTGTATTATAATACATACTTAAATATGTTTTAAAGAGTGTATGAATCGCTGTATATAGTCTCCTGCTAAGTGGCTGAATCTCAGAGTATGGGATTGGAAATGGGCCTATTAAGGATTATCTTTTGACTAACTCCCCTAAATACTTATTTGCAAAAGTTCTTCTAACTAATGTTCTCATTTATTAATGTTTGTTTCAGATAATGCACCCCAGACCATATTTATCATATATATGTATAAGGACAGCCTCACTAGAGGTCTGGCCGTAACCATCTCTGTGCAGTGTAAGAAAATGTCTACTCTCTCCTGTGAGAACAAAATTGTTTCCTTTAAGGTAAGACTGAGCCTTAATTTGTTTTAGTCATATTTATGTGCAAAATTAGAAAGCCCGAATATCCCCAGTCTAACCTTTTGTCTGGACAAGAATAGCAAGAAGTAGAGAACCATTAAAATAGTTACTGAAAATTGTTAAACTCTTTAACCTACTGTAGTAACATCATAGTTTTTTGTAGTTTGCCATAGGGAAAGAGGGTCTTCAACACTTGTTTCCTAATCCAGGTCTTCTGAATAATCAACCTATAGATTAACAATAATACAGAATAATTTATGAATTATTTTATTTTAAGAACTGCATTTGATTTTCCAGAATAAGTCCTGCTACAAGGAATGAAGCTAATAGTTCTTCTGTAAACCCTCTACTGTGTAAACTATGATGATAATATTTTAACCCCTAATCATTTTGTTCCTGCTGATTAGCCTAAGTCTTGCTATAACCTTGCAACATAACATTCAGTTGATATATATTATTTTTAATGTTAATCTAAGTGAATAAAATTAATAGGATCAGTTGTAAAGCAATGGTATGATGTATCTCAAAGCCAGATATAAATTCTTTTGGGCCACTGCTTTTTTCTCTATTCTCCATCATCATTTTTCTCTATTTTTTCCATTAGTATTAGATAAACAACCAACTATAGATATGGGTTGACTCAGAAAACTTTCCTCCCAATGAGAGCAGCCAGGGAATGCTCACATATTGGCAGTATTTCAAAAGTGAATCTCATGTCATGAAGACTTTCTGAGTGGAAATTTGCCAATAAAGAACTACAATAAAGATCACCCAGTTCCCACTGAAAGTTAGAGTAAGACCTTCATAGACATGCAAAGGAGCAACTTGGAACAGAGGGAAAAGCCACATTAAAATATAATCCAAGTAAGATCAGTGCATCTGTAACAAATACAGCCTCCAAAAAAAAAAAAAAAAAAAAAAACCCTTAGCCATTCCCTTCCAAGCTCAGTTACTGTAATGTCTTTAGAAGCCTGGAGGTGGACAGGCAGGGTGGAGAGGATTCAGCATGTTGTTACTTAGCAACAAAATCAGAAGGGAAGGAGGGGGATGGCCAAGCTCAAGCCATGTGGGATAGAGAAAAACTAATTCAGCTGCGAGACAGAATCAGAAACTGGGAAAAGCCTGATCTATATGTAAAGTGGGGGCTTCCCATGGTCAAGAATCTGCCTGGAATGCAGGAGACCCAGGTTCAATCCCTGGGTTGGGAAGATCCCCTGGAGAAGGGAATGGCTACCCACTCCAGTATTCTTGCCTGGGAAATCCCATGGACAGAGGAGCCTGGTGGGCTACAGTTTATGGGATCACAAAGAGTCGGACATGACTGAGCAACTAACTCTTCACTTTCACATGTAAGTAGACTCTTACTGAGAGACTGGGGACAGTGTCAGGAAGATGAAATAATGCTTGGCAAATAGTAGAATGGGAGAACTAGTTTATAGTGTCATTAAATCAGATTCACACTTGTTGATAAAGGACAAAGGTCAAGAGTTATGGTTTTATAAATTCCAGTTGAGAAGTTTGGGGAGGAAATCCAGGTCCTTTCAGGCATCTAAGGAGGATACTGGGATGCTGTTTTGGGTTTGGAGGTCTCTTTGTCAGTCCTTGGTTAGGATCATGAAGATCTTTGCTACCAGAGGGTGAAAATAAAGTTCAAATATTCTACTGGTTCTGGGATTAACATGGAAAGAACCTGAAGAGGTCCTCACATTTTCTAGTCCATCCTGAAAAGTAAGCATGGTGCACTAAATGGGAAAAGTACAGGCAGTACTGTCAGTTAAGTGACCAGCAGGGTTATAGTTTCAAGGTATCTAGCCATTCTTTGGAAAACCCCATTCTGCCACTGAGACGTAGGAATCAGCATCTGACCTCCCAGGGCAGGGGCCAGCCAAGAGACAGACTACTCTCAGGACAGAAATTCAGGACTACTATGGAAATGAAATGCTTGGCAGGGAAGCACCAAAAGCTGCTGACCAAGACCTGGAACAAGTAACAGGTCTATTTATAGCCGGTTTCAGTTCTTGTCTCCACTGAAGGAAGCAGCTGAGGTTCCTGCTCCTTCCTGTCTCTCCCACAGTTGGTTCACAAACCGGAGCTACCCTAGGCTCATGGCTGAAGGTCATCAATGTCCACAGTTGTGAATGGTTGAAGAAGACAGGAACTGATATTAGCCTGAAAAGGCTGTGGTCTTGGCTGGAGCTCCACTTCATCTTGAGCAGATAATGGACTTCACTGAATGGGAAAGGAGAGAAGGAAATCATCTGATGGATATATTGGGAAAAACAGAGGCCTGGACCTAAATGTGCATTACGTAGTGGGGAAAGCCAAAGTGGTGGGAAAGCCAAGAAGAATGGAAGGTTAGAGATTCAGAGGGAGAGGAGATCAGTATTCCTACATTCAGAGATTTTTTTTTTCTTAATTCTTGAGAATATAAACTTCTTTAGTTCTGTGCAATATTTCAAAATAAACTGTACATTTTTTTCTTTATAGGAAATGAATCCTCCTGATAACATTGATAATGAAGGAAGTGACATCATATTCTTTCAAAGAAGTGTTCCAGGACATGATGATAAGATACAATTTGAGTCTTCATTGTACAAAGGGTACTTTCTAGCTTGTAAAAAAGAGAATGACCTTTTCAAACTCATTTTGAAAAAACAGGATGATAATGGAGATAAATCTGTAATGTTCACTGTTCAAAACCAGAACTAGATATTAAAATGACATAGTTTGAACTGTCTGAGCTGTCTGAGCTTTTACTTTTCAAAAAGATTATGAGTTTGAACGTGTAATTATAATGATAAAATGAATAATGATCTCAAAGATGTCACTGAAAAATTAATAATAAGCTTTTGAAAAATTAAATTGACTTCCTCTCATCCAGGCGAATAAAATATCTGTATAGTGTAAAAAGAATGAATAGTTTAAAAACACATTGTACAGTGTTAACTGGAAAATAGATTATATTCAATAGAAATGTTTTGAAACTTGGGGGTTATTGGTCCTAATGATGAATAAAACTGATACTTGAATTTTCTAGTTTTCAATAAGTAATTAAAACCTTAAAGGTTTTATAAAGAAACCACTTCACTTGACTAATTTTTGTATTCCTTTCAAAGTCAGGATATCTTTAAAAGTCAGATTGATCCTGAATCTGGCAACATATAAAAAGAATTATGCAGTCTGGTGAAGTATCATTCAATCCAGGAATGCAAAGATGGTTTAATATTTTAAAATCAAGTAATATACCATATTAATAGGATAAAGGATAAAAACCCACAATCATCTGAATAAATGCAGGGAAAGCACTTACAAAATCTAGTTCATAGTAAAAGTTCTCAACAAACTTGAAAGAGAAGAGAACCTCTTCAATGTGATAAATGGCATCTATGAAAAGCTAATGCTAATCTCATAATTTAATGGTAAAAAAAAATGCAAGAATTTCAGCTGTTGCAACTTTTGTTTAACATCATGCTAGAGGTTCAAGCCAATAAAATTACAAGAAAAAGAAATAAAACATATCCAGATTAGAAAGGAAGAAGGAAATGTTATTTGCAGACAACATGATTCTAAATGTAGAAGATCCTAGAATATATACCCATGTGTTTACACAAACCCCTATTAAAATTAATAAACAAGTTCAGCGAGGTCACAGAATACAAGATTAGTATACAAAAATGAATTGTATTTTTATATATGAGAATGAACAATCTCATAATAAGAAAGCAATTCCCTTTACAATGATATTACAAAGAATATAACATATAAATAAAGTTAGCAAAAGAAGTACAAGTCTTAAACATTGAAAATTTCAAAACAGTGCTGAGAAAAATTAAATACATTCTAAATGGAGAGATGAGACACTTCACATTCACTATTTGGAAGACTCAATGTTGTTAAGATGGCAGTTCTCCCCCAAATTGATCTTTAGATTCAACTCAATCTCCACCAAAATTCCAGCAGGTTTTTTTGCAGAAGTTGACAACCTGTGCCTAAAATGTATGTGTGTGCTCTGTGCTGTCAGTTCAGTTGTGTCTGACTGTGACCCTATGGACTAGCCTCCCAGAACCCTCTGTCCATGGGAGTCTCTAGGCAAGAATACTGGAGTGGATTGCCTTGTCCTCCTCCAGGAGATTTTCCCAACTCAGGGATCAAACCCATGTCTCCTGTGTCTCCTGCATTGCAGGCATATTCTTTACCTACTGAGCCACCTGGGAAGCAGGAAATCCAAAAGCACGGAATAGCCAAAATTTTTCAAAAAATAAAAAAGTTGGATAACTTTCATTTCTTAATCTTAAAATTTAATACGAGCTACAGTAATCATAATAGGCTGGTATTGACACACGGGTAAACATATAGATCAATGGAACAAATTTGAGAGTCCAGAAATAAATCCCTATATTTATGGCCAATTAATTTTTGACTGAAGCAATTTGATAGAAAAGGAGAGTTTTCAACAAATGATGCTGGAACAACTGAATATCCACATGCAAAATGAACAAAGAGATGAACTAGATCCTTCCCACTATATTCAGAAATTGATTCCAAATCAGAGACTTTAATGTAAAAACTGAAGTTGTAAAACTTTTAGAATAAAACAGGAGAAAATGTCAAGAACTTTGAGTTAGACAAAGGTTTTTTTTAGACACAACCCAAGAAGCAGGATCTGTAAAATAAAAAATTTAATAAATTGAACTTTATCAAAATTTGGGAGTTAACCTGGATGAATGGTGCAGGGGACCTCTAGATAATATCTTTACAAGGTCCTGTGACTCTTTATTATTCCAAATTTTAAATTTTTTCAAAAAAAATTTATTCAAAAGATGTCATTAAGAAATTAAAAAAGCAAGCCACAGAGAAAATATTTGTAAATCATATGTATGGCAAAAAATTTGTATCCAGAAAATACAAGGAAATATTCAATTCAATAAAAAGACAATCCAATTTTTTTAATGGGCATAAGATTTGAATAAAAATTTCTCCAAAGAAGATATACAAATGACTAATAAGCACATGAAATGATGCCTAACATTATTAGCCACCAGGGAAGGTGTATTAGTTATTAGGCAAATGCAAATTAAGACCCAATAAGATACCACTTCACATCCACCAGAATGGCTATGATCAAAACAACAGAAGAAGGAGGGGCAAATTAGGGGTACAGAGCTGAGATATAAAGCACTATGTATAAAATAGCTAAGAAACAAGGACATATTAATATTATATAGCACAGAGAATTAGAGCCATTATCTCATAATAACTTTTAATAGAGTATAATCTGTAAAAATGCTTAATTACTGTGCTGTACATGTCGTGTTGGAGAAGACTCTTGAGAGCCCCTTGGACTGCAAGGAGATCCAACCAGTCCATCCTAAAGGAGACCAGTCCTGGGTGTTCATTGGAAGGACTGATGCAGAAGCTGAAACTCCAATACTTTGGCCACCTCATGCGAAGAGTTGACTCATTGGAAAAGACCCTGATGCTGGGAGGGACTGGGGGCAGGAGGAGAAGGGGATGACAGAGGATGAGATGGCTGGATGGCATCACCAACTCGATGGACGTGAGTCTGAGTGACTTATGGGAGTTGGTGATGGACAGGGAGGCCTGGCGTGCTGCAATTCATGGGGTCGCAAAGAGTCGGACATGACTGAGCGACTGAACTGAACTGATATGTAAAATTAATATATTGGGGGGCTCTGAAAAGTATTTTTTAGTTTTTAAATTTTATTGGAGTATAATTGTTTTACAGTATGTGTCAGTTTCTACTGTACAGCAAAGTGAATCAGCTGACATATATCCTTTTTCTTTGGATTTCCTTCCCATTTAAGTCACCACAGAGCACTGAGTAGAGTTCCCTATGCTATATAGTAGGTTCTCATTAGGTATATATTTTATACATAGTATCAATGATGTATATATGTCAATCCCGATCTCCCAGTTCATTTCACTCCCTCTTTCCCCGTTCGTATCCATACATTTATTTGTTCTCTATGTCTGTGTCTCTATTTCTGTTTTGTAAATAAGATCATCTATACCAATTTTTTCATATTTCACATATATGCATTAATATATGATATTTGTGTTCTATTTCTGATTTACTGGGCTCTGCATGACAGTCTTTAGGTGTCTCTACAAATGACCCTATTTTGTTCCTTTTTATGTCTAAGTAATATTCCATTGTATATATATACCTCATCTTCTTTATCCGCTCCTCTGTTGATGAACATTTAGGTTGTTTCGTGTAGTAACAACACTCTAGGTTGTTACAGTAACGTGTCCTGGCTGTTGTAAATAGTGCTGCAATAAGCACTGAGGTACATGTGTCTTTTTGAATTATGGTTTTCTCTGGGTATATGCCCAGTTGAAGATAATAAAGTATTTTAAGTTAACTGTATTTAATGGAAGCCTGGCATGCTGCAGTCCAGGGGATTGCAAAGCGTCAGATACGACTGAGCAACTGAACGACAACAAAATACTTAAGTTAGTAAAAAATAAATAAATAAAAAGACAATAACAAGTGCTGACAAAAAAAATCTGAAGAAACAGGAATTCTCATACACTGCTGGCAGAAATATGAAGTAGTAGAGTCACTTTGGAAAGCAATTTTGCAATTTCTTAAAAAGGTTAAGTATAATTTTTTCATATGGCTCAGAAATTCACTGCTACATATCTACTCAAGAAAATAAAACATATGTTTCCACAAAGAGTTATACATGAATGTTCACAGCAGCATTATTCATAATAGGCAAAAAGTGGAAAGAGCCCAAATGTCCCCCAACTAGTGAAGAGATAAATAAAATTTGGTAGGGCCATATTGAAATATCAATACTAATAAAAAAGTGTAAAATACAGATAAATACTACAGCATGAATGAACTTTAAAAATATTACTTTAAAAAGTCAAATACAGAAGATTGCATATTATATGATATTCTATTTATATACAATGTCCAGAAAAGACAAATTTGTCATGACAGAAAAGTAGGTTCATGTTTGCCTAGAGGTGGGGTGGGAATTGCCAAATTCAGACTTAAATTGAAGAAAGCAGGGAAAACCACTAGACCATACAGGTATGACCTAAATCAAATCCCTAATGATTATACAGTGGAAGTGAGAAATAGATTTAAGGGCCTAGATCTGATAGATAGAGTGCCTGATGAACTATGGAATGAGGTTCGTGACATTGTACAGGAGACACGGATCAAGACCATCCCCGTGGAAAAGAAATGCAAAAAGCAAAATGGCTGTCGGGGGAGGCCTTACAAATAGCTGTGAAAAGAAGAGAAGTGAAAAGCAAAGGAGAAAAGGAAAGATATAAGCATCTGAGCGCAGAGTGCCAAAGAATAGCTAGAAGAGATAAGAAAGCCTTCTTCAGTGATCAATGCACAGAAATAGAGCAAAACAACAGAATGGGAAAGACTAGAGATCTCTTCAAGAAAATTAGAGATACCAAGGGAACATATCATGCAAAGATGGACTCAATAAAGGACAGACATGGTATGGACCTAACAGAAGCAGAAGATATTAAGAAGAGATGGCAAGAATACACAGAAGAACTGTACAAAAAAGATCTTCATGACCCAGATAATCACAATGGTGTGATCACTGACCTAGAGCCAGACATCCTGGAATGTGAAGTCAAGTGGGCCTTAGAAAGCATCACTACGAACAAAGCTAGTGGAGGTGATGGAATTCCAGTTGAGCTATTTCAAATCCTGAAAGATGATGCTGTGAAAGTGCTGCACTCAATATGCCAGCAAATTTGGAAAACCCAGCAGTGGCCACAGGACTGGAAAAGGTCAGTTTTCATTCGAATCCCAAAGAAAGGCAATGCCAAAGAATGCTCAAACTACCGCACAATTGCACTCATCTCACACGCTAGTAAAGTAATGCTCAAAATTCCCCAAGCCAGGCTTCAGCAATATGTGAACCATGAACTTCCTGATGTTCAAGCTCGTTTTAGAAAAGGGAGAGGAACCAGAGATCAAATTGCCAACATCTGCTGGATCATGGAAAAAGCAAGAGAGTTCCAGAAAAACATCTATTTCTGCTTTATTGACTATGCCAAAGCTTTTGACTGTGTGGATCACAAGAAACTGTGGAAAATTCTGAAAGAGATGGGAATACCAGACCACCTGATCTGCCTCTTGAGAAATTTGTATGCAGGTCAGGAAGCAACAGTTAGAATTGGACATGGAACAACAGACTGGTTCCAAATAGGAAAAGGAGTACATCAAGGCTGTATATTGTCACTCTGCTTATTTAACTTATATGCAGAGTACATCATGAGAAATGCTGGACTGGAAGAAACACAAGCTGGAATCAAGATGGCCAGGAGAAATATCAATAACCTCAGATATGCAGATGACACCACCCTTATGGCAGAAAGTGAAGAGGAACTCAAAAGCCTCTTGATGAAAGTGAAAGTGGAGAGTGAAAAAGTTGGCTTAAAGCTCAACATTCAGAAAACGAAGATCATGGCATCTGGTCCCATCACTTCATGGGAAATAGATGGGGAAACAGTGGAAACAGTGTCAGACTTTATTTTTTGGGGCTCCAAAATCACTGCAGATGGTGACTGCAGCCATGAAATTCAAAGACACTTGCTCCTTGGAAGGAAAGTTATGACCAACCTAGATAGCATATTGAAAAGCAGAGACATTACTTTGCCAACAAAGGTCTGTCTAGTCAAGGCTATGGTTTTTCCAGTGGTCATGTATGGATGTGAAAGTTGGACTGTGAAGAAGGCTGAGTGCCAAAGAATTGATGCCTTTGAACTGTGGTGTTGGAGAAGACTCTTGAGAGTCCTTTGGACTGCAAGGAGATCCAACCAGTCCATTCTGAAGGAGATCAGCCCTGGGATTTCTTTGGAAGGAATGATGCTAAAGCTGAAACTCCAGTACTTTGGCTACCTCATGCAAAAAGTTGACTCATTGGAAAAGACTCTGATGCTGGGAGGGATTGGGGGCAGGAGGAGAAGGGGATGACAGAAGATGAGATGGCTGGATGGCATCACCGACTCGATGGATGTGAGTCTGGGTGAACTCCAGGAGTTAGTGATGGACAGGGAGGCCTGGCGTGCTGTGATTCATGGGGTCGCAAAGAGTCGGACACGACTGAGCGACTGAACTGAACTGAACTGAACTGGGGTGGGAATGGGGATTAACTGTAAACAGATATGAAAAATCATACTAGGGAGAAGAAAATGTTCTAAAACTGGATGTGGTAGTGGTTGCACAATTTGGTAAACTTTCTAAAAATCCTTGAAGTGTATCCTTAAATTTGGTGAATTTATGGTATGTAAATTATGCCTTAATAAAATTACTTTTAAAAAATTCCATTTGATTGAATTTTTATGTTAACTTTTATTATATTTTCCTTACTATACAATTAAGACATATTTGTTACAGAAATTTTAGAAAATACTGTGTAACAGAAAGAAGAAAATTCAAAGTGCCCATTGCTTCCATCTTCAGACAACCATCTCTGACATTTTGGCATAGGTCCTTAGTTTTCCTTTCTATAAAAATGCGCTCTGAAAAACTAAAAAGTCCCTGCCCCTTGATCTAGACAGAATCTGCTATACCTTTTCAATAATCTTTCAAAGCTTCACTTGAAATCTTGGACATACAAAGGGATAGCTTGAACTGAGTCTTGACATAAGGGATGGTTCTGCATAAGGAAAGAGGAGGCTCTGAGAGGGAGAGCACAATGAGAGTTCTAGCTTGAGTTTCCTGCCTTCCCACAAAAAACAGAGTCTACTGCAAGGACTTTTGTGCAAGTAATTTATCTGGGATGTAATCCCAGGGAGCAAGAATGAGAAAACTAGGATGAGAAAGGGAATGTGCAAGCTAATATAAGGTGTGTTATCAAGGTTCTCACCATGGGCCTGACTTGTCCAGAACCACATGAGAAGCATACAAAAGGCCTCCCAAAATCATCTCCCTGGAGGGAGGGAGGTAAGGGTATCTACCCATAAGCTCCAGACACCCATTAATCGAAGGTTGCCCCTGGGGGTGTTAATCCCCACACTTCTTAGCAGTGCTTGGCCAGGTGGATTTATGTGTGGCAGAAAGTGAAAAGATAGACAGCACACTCAAGACAATATTGTTAGTATGAGCTAGCATGGCACTGTCCACTGCAGTTACTGAGGAAATCAGAATGGGCTGAAGCAACGTGACACAGGGCACCAGACTGGAGCAAGCAAGAGGCTGAAGCTTAAGTAGAAAGAAATTACCATAGCTGATTCACGTTGTTCTACAGGAAAAACCAACACAACATTAAAAGCAATTATCTATCAATTAAAAATAAATTTTTAAAAATCACCAGAGGACCTTTGAGCAGGTGTTTTACTTCTTTCTTTCCAATCTATTTGGATTATTTCTTTTCCTTATTTTACCGTATGGTTAGAACCTCAGTAAAGTGTTGAATAGAAGTGATGAGAAACAGCATATTTGCCTTATTCTCAGTCTTACAGAGAAATCAATCAATATTTTATCATTATATATGATATTAAGTTCAGTCACTCAGTCATGCCTGCCTATTTGTGACCCCATGGACTGCAGCACGCCAGGCTTCCCTGTCCATCACCAACTCCTGGAGCTTGCTCAAACTCATGTCCATTGAGTCAGTGATGCCATCCAACCATCTCATCCTCTGCCGTCCCCTTCTCCCCCTGCCTTCAATCTTTCCCAGCATCAGGGTCTTTTCCAGTGACTCACTTCTTTGTATCAGGTGGCCAAAGTATTGGAGCTTCAGCTTCAGCATGAGTCCTTCCAATGAATATTCAGGACTGATTTCCTTTAGGATTGACTTGTTTGATCTCCTTGCAGTCTAAGGGACTCTCAAGAGTATTCTCCAACACCATAGTTAGAAAGCATCAATTCTTCTGTGCTCAGCTTTCTTTGTGGTCCAAATCTCACATTCATATATGACTACTGGAAAAACCATAGCTTTGACTATTCAGATCTTTGTCTGCAAAGTGATGGCCCTGCTTTTTAACACACTGTCTGGGTTTGTCATAGCATTCTTCCAAGGAGCAGGCCTCTTTTAATTTCCTGGCTGCAGTCACCATCCACACTGATTTTGGAGCCCAAGAAAATGAAATCAGAGTTTTCACATTTTCCCCATCTATTTGCCATGAAGTGATAAGACCAGATACCATGATTTTCCTTTTTTCAATTGAGTTTTAAGCCAGCTTTTTCACTCTCCTCTTTTGTCTTCATCAAGAGGTTCTTTAATTCCTCTTCACTTTCTGCCATAAGGGTGGTATCATCTGCATATCTGAGGCTGTTGATATTTCTCCCGGCAAACTTGATCCCAACTTGTGATTCATCCAGTCTGGCATCTCACATGATGTACTCTGCATACAAGTTAAATAAGCAGGGTGACAATATACACCCTTGATGTACTCCTTTTCAATTTCAACCCAGTCCATTGTTCCATGTACAGCTCTAACTGTTGCTTCTTGTCCTGCTTACAGGTTTCTCAAGAGGCAGGTTATGTGATCTTGTATTCCCATCTTATTAACAATATTCCACAATTTGTTGTGATCCACACAGTCAAAGACTTCAGTATAGTCAATGAAACAGAAGTAGATGTTTTTCTGAAACTCTTGCTTTTCCTAGGATCCAACAAATGTTGGTAATTTGATCTCTGGTTCCTCTGCCTTTTCTAAATCCAGCTTGTACATCTGGAATTTCTTGGTTCACGTACTGCTGAAGCCTAGCTTGAAGGATTTTGAGTGTAATCTTGCTGGCATGTGAAATGAGTGCCATTGTGCAGTAGTTTGAACATTCTTTGGCATTGCCTTTCTTTGGGATTGGAATGAAAACTGACCTTTTCCAGTCCTGTAGCCACTGCTGAGTTTTTCAAATTTGCTGGCATAATGAGTGCAGCACTTTAACAACATCATCTTTGAGGATTTGAAATCACTCCGCTGGAATTCCATCACCTCCACTAGCTTTGTTCGAGTAATGCTTCCTAAGGCACACTTGACTTCACACTCCAGGATGTCTGGCTCTAGGTGAGTGACCACACCATTGTGGGTATCTGGGTCATTAAAAGCTTTTTTGTAGAGCTCTGCTGTGTATTATGCCACCTTTTCTTAATCTCTCCTGCTTCTGTTAGGTCCTTACCGTTTTTATCCTTTATTGTGCCTTTCTTTGCATGAAATGTTCCTTAGGTATCTCCAATTTTCTTAAAGAAATCTATAGTTGCCAGGGTCCAGCCCCGGTGAATCCAGGGAAATTCAAAGGAGAGACGGCGTCAGCAAATACACTGGCTTTAATTAAATATTAATTAGAGATATAAAGAGTAATAGAATGAGGATAGCTCAGTAGGAAAATTCAGTAGAGAAAAGAGGCTGAATAACTTGGTTTACGTGGAAAGCTAATAAAATTCCAAGGCAAGGAATTTACGTCACCTACGTAGGCCGCAGGCGTCCTCCCATTCTCCCGAAGGAGAGGAGACACTAAGGCCTCCCCGGTCAGATCTTAGAAGCCCAGGCATAATTAGTAGGCTTGACGAGCCTCCATGTTCCAGATGGGGATTCAGCCAGAAGCTGAGAAAAAGAACGACATGGGGAGACCAGTCTTTCGAGGAACTGATCCCATTTTTTATTTTTCCAGGGTCTGTTTTTATACACTGAGATGTTACACAAAAGTCACGCGGGGTCAGCAGTCCGGACTTTTATTAAAGTCAGGTGCTTCATACAAATGTATACGGAGATCTTAGGGGTGTCACGTCATCTTCTGGCCAGGGGGCCTGCTGACAATTTATGACCCTCTCCTTGTGACAGCGGTCAACCAGAACACTTATTTCTCCAGGGGTGATTATTCTTAAAACAGACGCCACCTTCCGAAGGTACCAGATAAAGTTACATTCCTATAGGGTGAGGGTGTAGTGGGTTTTAATTAAGGAAAGAATTTGCTTAGCCTAAGGTCTAACGTGATTAATATCAAGGTTAATACTTATATCTCTTATATGTTAGTTATATTCATTAATGTGTATAAGGGCAGGGGATGTGGAGACTTAGCAGTAAACATTGGCTCAACAAATGAAAAACCCTTCACCAATACAATTTCTAATCAGCCCACTATACTTATACTAATAGTTTTCTAACTTCTCTAAAGAACCTGTTTTTAGAAGGTTTAAAGCATCTCATGCCTCTCACGGTTGGGAGGCTGTGAACAATCACATGTGGCCGGACAAGCCTGTCAGGCAGGCTAGAGAACCTTCAGAGGAGTTTGTAAGTTGCAACACTCCTGTCATGCCCAGGAATTATTATTAACTGGAGCTCTAAGTTAACTGTTTTTCAGAGAGAGGTGGTGGGGGACAGCCCCCCGTAAAGTCAGAGGTGTAGGTGAGAGCACAAAGTAGTAAAGTAGGCAGACTCTGGTTTTGGGGGTAGATGCTCGAGAATTTCTAGGGGGACTCCTGAGGCTCCATCCCGCCTTTGCGTATGTCGAGCCTCCTTCCTCATGACCTTTGCCATGGGCGGAGCTCCTCACGCTGGCTCCTGGCATATAGTCTTTCCCATTCTATTGTTTTCTTCTCTTTTTGTGTATTTTTCAATTAAGAAGGCTTTCTTATCTTTCCTTGCTAGTCTCTGGAACTTTGCATTCAGTTGGGTATATTTTTCCCTATCTCCTTTGCCTTTCACCTCTTTTATTTTCTCAGCTATTTGTAAGATCTCTTCAGACAACCACTTTTCCTTCTTGCATTTATTTTTCTTGGGGATGGTTTTGGTCACCACCTCCTGTACAATGTTACGAACCTCTGCCCATAGTTATTCAGGCACTCTGTCTACCAGATGTAGTCCCTTGAATCTATTCATTACCTCCACTGTATAATCATAAGAGATTTTATTTAAGTAATACCTGAATGACAGAGTGGTTTTCCATACTCTTTTCAATTTGAGCCTGAATTTGCAATAAGAAGCTGATAATCTGGGCCACAGTCAGCTCCCGGTGTGGTTTTTGCTGTCTGTATAGAGCCTCTCCATCTTCAACTGCAAATATAATCAATCTGATTTCAGCCCTGACAATCTGGTGATGTTCATGTGCAGAGTCGTCTCTTGTGTTGTTGGAAGAGAGTATTTGCCATGACTAGTGCGTTCTCTTGGCAAAACTCTGTTGGTCTTTGCCCTGCTTCATTTTGTACTCCAAGGCCAAACTTGCCTGTTACTCCAGGTATCTCTTGACTTCTTACTTTTGTATTCCAGTTCCCTATGAAAAGATCTCTTTTTGGTGCTAGTTCCAGGAGGTCTTTTACGTCTTCATAGAATCAGTCAGCTTCAGTTTCTTCAGCATCAGTGGTTGGGGCACAGACTTAGAATACTATGGTATTTAATGGTTTGCCATGGAAATGAACCAAGATCATTCTGTTGTTTTTGAGATTGCACCCAAGTACTGCATTTCAGACTCTTTTGTTGACTACGAGCGATACTCCATTTCTTCCGAGGTATTCTTGCCCACAGTGGTAGATATAATGGTCATCTGAATGAAATTCACCCATAGCCATCCGTTTTAGTTCATTGATTCCTAAAATGCTGATGTTCACTCCCACCATCTCCTGTTTGACCACACCAATTTACCTTGACTCATGGACCTAACATTCCAGATTCTTACACAATATTGTTCTTTACAGCATGGGACTTTACTTTCACCATCAGATACAACCACAACTGGTGGTTGTTTCTGCTTTGGCTCAGCCTCTTCGTTCTTCCTGTAGCTATTTCTCTGCTCTTCTGCAGTGGTATATTGGACACCTAGTGAACTGGGGGATTCATCTTTCAGTGTCTTATCTTTTTGCCTTTTCATGCTGTTCATGGGGTTTTCAAGGCAAGAATAATGGCATGGTTTGCCATTCCCTTCTCCAGTGGACCACCTTTTGTCAGGCTCTATCAGGGACATGCTCTTCAGCTGCTCAGTGTAGCTGGATGCCATGCTGGGCGCCCTGGTTGTCTCACTGATGGTCCTCCTTGAGCATTTGAACCTTCACTGTCCACTGGGTGTCGGTCAACGTGCAGCCAGGGATCAAGGCAAAGGCCCTGCTGGAGTGGCTGGGAAGAGGGTCTGGGGAAGGCTGGAGCTGATGTTGGAGGACACCCAGGATGGGAGGGCACCCCGGCCTCATCACTGCCGCTGACCGCCCTGGAACCCCTCCGCTTCCCAGAAGTCTCAGAGCCAATCAGCCGCTCAGGAGCGGTTGGTACGCCAACCTCTCTGCTGCCACGGTCACCCTGGGAACTGGGGGTGCTGGTCACTACCCTGCTTCCACCTCCAACTCTGGGTTGATCTTTGCAAAGCCGCTTCC
The DNA here is from genome assembly GCF_029407905.1 of Bubalus kerabau. Lineage (NCBI taxonomy): Eukaryota > Metazoa > Chordata > Mammalia > Artiodactyla > Bovidae > Bubalus > Bubalus kerabau. The sequence goes on along the minus strand of NC_073638.1, from coordinate 22,372,839 downwards.
CAGGCCACCAACGCCTCTTCAGGCCACCACGATGTTATCCTGTGGCGATACTTGTTATAGGTTTAGTACCAAATATTTTTCCAGATCACAGTGAAACTGAAAAGCATTTGGGTTAGTTTTCACTATATTTCTGAGAATTTTTACGAATAGTAAATTTATATAAGTGCTTACTTATTTAAGCCAATTAAACAGAGATCTTGTAGAGATTAATTTTGGTAATATTATCTGAGGTTTGAAAATACCACACAGCTACAACACACACTTGTGTACAGACACACATGAATATACAGACAGGCACAAACTGATAGTTTAGTTTTTAAATTTCAACCATAAGACAGGTATGATAATGTAAAATTCACTAGTTACAAAAGAAACAGTTGGAATAAGTTAAGTTTATATGCTCAGATGGCTAAATCTTTTTCTACTAATATTTATGGCGAAGACATAAGATTTTTCATTCACTCAAATTTCAAATGACCTTTCAGCATTTGGTTCTTCTGATAAGAATTATCTCCCTGAAGTCTGTAGAATATGTACATCTCAAAGGCATACATTTTTATCTTTGAAGAAGAGTCCTTAAAAGGAAAAAGTTCTTATCAGGCTCCAATATGTTCTTCCAGTATCTTATCAGGTTTCAGGCAGGACAAACAGTAAATATTCCTGGGAGTATTAAATAACTTCATGGACCCAAAAGGCATTCATTCTCTAAGACAGTTCAAAGGTTCCTACTTTCCCAAGATTCAGAGTCACTCCCAAAGAGAGCCAAGAGAAAGCACTGACACCTACATGTCCCAGGCAGGGAGAAAGCCAAGCCAAGCTTTTGTTCTTAAAAAGGTAACCATTTAACAGTCTCTTCACAGTGGAAAGGCAATTTACATGGAAGATTACTAGAATTAATGCTCAAATACTGGAAGCTCAAGTGGAGCAATAGGAATTTCATCAGTCCTATAGTCTTTTGTTTTCCTTACCTTTTAAGATATGCACATTTATTAAGACACTGCTCTTTTTTTCATCATTCTTTTGTATATGTATTTATTTATTTTTGGTTGCACTGGGCTTCTTTGTTACTGCTCTGGCTTTTCTCTGGTTGCGGTGAGCAAGGGCTACTCTCTAGTTTTGAAGCAAGGGCCTATCATGGTGGTGACTTTTCTTGCTGAGAAACACAGGCTCTAGGCATGCAGTCTTCACTAGCTGCTGCAAGTGGATCAGTAGCGGCAGCTCCCAACCTCTAGAGGGTAGGCTTAGTGCTGTGGCGCACAGGTTTAGTGGCTCTGCGGCATGTGGGATCTTCCCAGACCAGGGATAGAACTCATGACCCCTGCATTGGCAGGTAGAGTCTCATCCACTGTACCACCAGGGAAGTCCTCAGTACGTTTTATAATTTTTCATTAGCCTTTTGCAGCAAAATTTTCAAAGAAACTGTCACGCGAGTGTATGTTCCTCGGTTCTTCGTCTCGTCATGACAAAGATTTGGAGCAACGGACATTAAAGCCCTTGGCGCATCACAGCTCTCGGGTCTTGGACAAACTGTGTTACAGCTCTTAGGCAAATCAGTGTTACAGCTCCATTTTATTTAGAAGATAGCAGGAGAATCCAAGACTCGAAGAGAAGAGAGTGGAGGAGTGCGTGGGGAGGGAGAGAGAGAGAGAGAGAAAGAGAGAGAGTGAGAGCACGCGCATGCACGTGGGAGAGAGAGTCGGAGAGAAAGTGCTTTGGCTCCTCTTTTTATATGTTTTTTCCTCCACCTGGGCCTGCCCTATGCAAATTGGGCTTAGCCAGGAGTGCTGTTTGTTCTGTTTGTTCTGCCTGAAGTCTTCACTCTGGTCCTCAGGCCTTCCTTGTCTTTTAGGTAGGTAGAATAGGGAAAAGGAGTCCAAAATGACAGTGGCTAAAAGACAAGGAAGGTCTGAGGACCAGAGTGAAGACTTCAGGCAGAACAAACAGAACAAACAGCACTCCTGGCTAAGCCCAATTTGCATAGGGCAGGCCCAGGTGGAGGAAAAAACATATAAAAGGAGGAGCCAAAGCACTTTCTCTCCGACTCTCTCTCCCACGTGCATGCGCGCGTGCTCTCACTCTCTCTCTTTCTCTCTCTCCCTCCCCACGCACTCCTCCACTCTCTTCTCTTCGAGTCTTGGATTCTCCTGCTATCTTCTAAATAAAATGGAGCTGTAACACTGATTTGCCTAAGAGCTGTAACACAGTTTGTCCAAGACCCGAGAGCTGTGATGCGCCAAGGGCTTTAATGTCCGTTGCTCCAAATCTTTGTTGTGAGGAGACAAAGAACCAAGGAACATACACTTGCGCGAACAGAAACTATCTTGGAATTTTGAAGCTTTGTGGAAGCTTCAGCATGTCAATTAAAATAAGTATCTGGGTGAGGAAGATCCCCTGGAGAAGGAAATGGCAACCCACTCCAGTATTCTTGCCTAGGAAATTGCATGGACAGAGGAGGCTGGTGGGCTACAGTCCATGGGGTCACACAAGAGTCAAACATAACTTAGCAACTAAACAACACCTCTTCTTTAAATGATCTTATCCAATTAGAGTGCTCCTCCTAATGACCACTGTAATTCTAGTTTGTGATTTCCAAGCGCTGGCAGCAGCTTAGAAGGACCCTAGATGTAGGAGTTTAATCCTGTCCATGAAAAATTAATCAGTCAATCTAATAAGTGGAAATCTTTATCAGAGCCAAATTGGAGGATTTAACCTGGGAAGAGCACCTCATAAAGCTCTGAGAACTGCCCCACCTGTTAGAAGTCAAGGCACAGTTATGTAAGTTTTTTAAGACTGTACATCAAATGATGTATTATTGACACTTTACATACTTCAAATCTAAGCAGCATGTGACCCCGACAACATGGTTGATGTCAACTAAAAAGATGCACAACGTCAGAGTTGTGAGTTAAGTTTTATTTGGGGGCAAATGAGGACTTCAGCCTGGGAGACAGCATCTCAGCTCTGAGGGACTTCTCCAAAGAGGCAATGGGAGAAGGTCAATGTATAGGATTTTGGTGATGGGGGAGTTTAATGTAAAAAAGCACTCACTTTACAAAAGGTTTTTTGCTAGTCACAAGGAAATGACATCACCATGAAGGAATTTAGTGCTTTTCTAGATATGAGGAGATGCAAGGATTTGGATCATGAAATTAGTTCCTGAAAATATCTAAGTATTTAAAGACCTGTTCCATCAGTTTCCCTAGAGCACTGAGTGCAACACTCTCCAAGGCCTGAATTCCCTTCAGAGAGTATTCAAGGTCAGCAGCTGCAGCAGCATGGGCAGATGGCAAATGCCCGTGTTGTTGTTCTTCAGTCGCTGGCAAGTGCCAATTTTTAGTTGACATTGACTTTAAAAAATGCACAACATGGTGAGAATTGAGAGTTAAGTTACTGGGGCCAAAATGAGACCTGCAGCCCAGGAGATAGCACCTCAGATAGCTCTGAGAAACTGCTCCAAAAATCCAGTGGAGGAGATCAGTATATGTGTGATTTTGGTGAAGGGAGAATGCATGCAATGAAGCACAGATTTTTCCAGAAACTTTCTGCTAGTTTTTTGAAGTTTTTGCTAGTCATAAGAAACAGTCATCACCATGAAGGATTTTAGTGCTTTTCTAGACATGAGGAGAAACAAGAATTAGGCTCATAATATTGGCTCCTAAAAATATCTAACTCTCTGAAGACCTGTCTTGCCAGTTTTCCCCGAGCACAGAGTGCCTCATTTCTGCTCTCCACCCTGAACTCCTTTCAGGGGGTGTTGAAAATCAGCAGCTGCAGCAACACATGATTTCATCCTTGTAGAGGTCTTTGGCAAGTGTCCCTGGCAAGTGCCAATTTGTAGTTGACAAGATCAAGATGGAATGTTATCTTTTAAGGAGTTGTCTTGCTGGTGCTAGGAAACTGTCACTCTTCAGGGTGAGCAGCTTTTTCTGCCAATGGGGGAGATTTGGTCGATGCATAATGTAGAAATACAATGCATGGTGTGGGGACAGAGGAAACTAAAGGCAGAGAAATTTTTGTTTAAGTTTTTTTTGTCTTGCTGTAAAATATGAATTTTATTTCACAATCCACATTTATGTCCAGCTTATGTCTAGCCACAAATGGGGTGTAATTCTCATTTCTGTCTGGCCATAATTTGGGGTCCCCACCCTGGAGGTTTCCCTGGTGGCTCAGATGGTAAAGAATCTGCCTGCAGTGCAGGAGACCTGGGTTTGATCCCTGGATTGGGAAGATCCCCTGGAGAAGAGAATGGCTACATACTCCAGTGTTCTTGCCTGCTAAATTCCATGGACAGAGGAGCCTGGTGGGCTACAGTCCATGGGATCTCAGAGTCATACACGACTGAGCAACTAACACACACACACATATACCCTAGAGGTTACCAAGCCAGACTCTCAGAACACAAAGCAAGTTTTGTAAGATTTTGTAGCTATTCAGTATCTTCCAGAACCACAGTTCTTAGACATCAAATAAGCAGATATGCTGAAAGATGGAAAAAGTTAAATAACTCTTTGGATCTTAGGAATCCCATTTTTCACTCAAAACAAAATTTCATTCACCTAAGATCTGGCAGCACTGGACCAGTCCACTCAAATCCAATCCAGTCCAATCCAAGACAAAGTCTGGTTTTTAAATTGGATCCTGTCCAGCTCCAGCTGATAACTACCAACAATTCCCATGGAACTCTGGACTAGGGAAAGGTTGAACCAGCAGAACTCAACAACTGAGGAGTGCAGGCTGGGGGCTCTTCATGGATGAGGAACTGCACACTGCCACCACCTACTGCCACACAGATCTTTGGGCAGATTCAAGGGCCAGGAATTGCAGGCTAAAACGTTAGGGGCTGGTCTCTAGGTAGACCCACCTACTAGCTCAACAGGGCACCAAGCTGACCTACCCTGTGAAGAAAAGCCTATTAGATCAGGAATGCAGTGCAAAGAGAGCAGATGGCCCTTGAGAATGGCAAGAAAGACAGTGAATTTAAAGAGTAACATGTCTTGTGTTTCTCATTGTCCCCAAATGCTATCAAATTCACTCCCAATCCCCACTGCTGCCCCCAAATTTGTTAAATAAAAATTCATCAGAATAAATTTGAAGATTTTTGTGCTGAAAGTTTTCACTTTCATCTCAGGTTCAAAGGATTTGTTAACAAAATAAGCCACTTGTTCTATACAAATAAATAATAGCAATATTTATTAAAGAATTATCTAGCTTGCTTTCAATATACTAACATTAAAAGAAAAGAGAAAGAGAAACAGCAGAGGATACATCACCAAATTGGGTTTTGACCAACATCCAGACTCAAACAGTGCTGGGCAGTCCTGAGACACAGCACATGCGGAGTCCCAATTGGGAAAAGGTCCCAAGTGGTGGATCTACTCTGGGGGTGAGACTTCAAAGATTGCAGTAGATTGCAGTTTGGGGCTCCTGCTTATAATCCCAGGATGCAAACTGATATCGTCATTAATCTGTGAGCAAATAGCAGCTCTGGTTTCATGTTAATAATATTTGTTTTGTCTTATAAAACTTGGAATGTTGTTAAGCCTGGGCCTTGGTGGCCAGGTACCCTTCAAGGGCTCAACAATTTCAAGATTTGTCCCCAGTCTTATCTATGGTGCTGCAAGTCTTGAATTCACAGCAGGTAGTGAGAGCAGTGTCTAGGCGGGTTAGAAGCAAGGCCAGAGGCCTGCTCTGCTTTGTCTCTGAAGCCTAAACAAGACTATTTATTTAATTTCCCTAACAAAGATGTAATTGACTTTATTAATTTATTCATGAATTGGGCAGCATCCCACCTAGAAAATAGAAAGAGGCTCTGTCAAGCTGCAGAAAAGGAAAGGGAGCAGAAGAAAAAGAAATTATTAGCAAATTATAAAGCAAAATAATTAGCATTGTTTTAGGCACAGTTCTCCTAAAGATAACAGAAGGGGCCCTTTCGGGGTGGGTGGACTATCTCATCAGTGCTGACTAGGTAATTTCCTATTGACTGGTTAAAGGTTACTTTCCTGGGAGAGGCTGTCACTGCAGTTAATTTAGGTATTAAGTTTGTTTTGCTGACACGGGGCCTTAAAGCAGTGGCTGTATCTGGGGCCTGTTATTTCTTCTTAATAAAATGTATGACATAATGATTTGATATTTGTTTATATTGTGAAACGATCACCACAATAAGTCTAGTTAGCATCTGTCACCACACATAGTTACAAAACATTTTTTTCCTGTGATGTTAACTTTTAAGATCTAGTCTCTTACCAACTTTCAAATACGCCCTTTAGTTTTCTAAATTCTTTTGGTATAACTTCCTTATATTTGACTCCTGAAAAATGTGGATATTTAAAGAGGCAGTATGAAGAGATGATATGAGGAGACTGACTTTTGGAGACATGCAATCTTGTTTTGAATCTTGTCCTGTGACCAAAGTACACGGGAGACGTGTGCTTTGGATGCATCTCTCTGAGGCTCAATTTCCTCACATATCAAATGGGAATGGAGGGAAACACCCACTTCACAGTGTACTTTAGAGAATAAATGAGATAATATGAAGCTCTCGGTAGTATCTGGCACTGGACCGTGACAGCTAATAAGCTTTATTTCCCTTCTTACATTTCTCCATGTATTCACCATCCACTTCCACCTGAGCTCATACACACCACACACACACACACACACACCTGTCAGAAACAGGGCCTTTTCTTCCTATAAGAAATAAACCTGGAATTTCCTTGATGGTCCAGTGGCTAAGATTCCACACACCCAATGCAGGGGGCCCAGGTTCAATCCCTGGTCAGGGAACTAGACCCCACATTCCACAACTAAAATATCCCACATGTTGCAATTAAAAAAAAAAAAAAAAGATTCCACATGCCTCAACGAAGACCTGGTGCAACCAAATGAATAAATAAATATTTGAAAAAGGAATAAACCCATCTTGCTTTAGGTCACTTCTTTTCCTACAGTGTATAAACTCATTGCTCACTCAAAAGGAATAAAAACATCACTGCTTTCCCTACCATTCTTTCTGGCTCTTAGACATATGTTGCATATTCCCTATCTTCTTCCAACACATGTACTTTATAACTGAAAGAGAAAATACCAGGACATAGAAGTCTACTTTGTTTTGCTTGCTTATCTTCCAAATTTTAAACTCTTGATTTTGTTGCACAAAAGAAATCCCGTGTAAACTAGACTACAGAAAATGGCAAGTCACGGCTTGGAATTTTGCTAACTCTACATATGATTGTCTCTGGAACCAAAAAATTCATACAGCAGAACAAAACTTTATATTCACATCTGTAGTTATGCTCAAAATTTGGCCTTTGATTTTTCCTAAAATGGTAATGACCTTGCTCATGAATGGCTTCTCACCCCCATGAACGGTACACGTTTTGTCTAGGACTTAATTATACATCACAGAGCTCAGTTCAGGAAATGAGAGTAAAAACAGTCAAGGTAAGTGTGTTCTTAGTTGCTCAGTCAGGGCGGCTTCTTTGCAGCCCCATGGACTATAAACCACCAGGCTCCTCTGGCCATATACTAGAGTGGGTTGCCATTTCCTCCTCCAGGAGATCTTCCTGACCCAGGGATTGAACCTGTGTCTCCTGTGTCTCCTGCATTCCTGGCAGATTTTTAATCTGCTGAGTCATCAGAGGAAGAATGTCAAAGGTATAGGCATTGAAAATCCTAACATTTGGGGCGAGATGTCATGAAATTCCACCTGCCCCCAAAAGGGCTCCTCAACTGAGGTCTTTTGGGGGACACCAAAAGAGAAATATCTTCTCTTTCTGGCTCCAAGACTGCAAGATGGTCTATAAGGTACTTTTAGAGTCATTAACTCACGTTTTACAGCCATTTGATAAAAAAACAAAAATGACAAGTGGAGATATTTCCAGAAAACTCTTAGATACCATATTCTAAACACAGTGCCTTCTAAGGCCAGAGGCACACATCAGGCAGAGCCTCAGGGCCTTCCAAAGATGCCTGCAACAGAAGGGATAAAAATGAAGTGCAGGGGAGGACTTCTGATTGGCTGGGTGGGCAGCCTTCACAGAAAAGGTTTAATTTAAGCTAAGCCTTGATGGGCAAGCAGCATCTCAACAGACTATGGGAGGAAGAAGTCTTTCATCTCTGAGCACGTGGACTTGGATTTGTTAGATGTTGTCTCTGAAGGTCAGAGTGCTAATTGTCATAGCAGATAGGAATCTCAGTCCTTACGCTCTGATGAATAAGAAATGAAACCTTACTTTCTACTCTTTCTACTGCTTTTTTACTCTTTCTACTCTTTTTCCATGCCACATGTTTACAGGATCTTAGTTCCCCGATCAGGGATTGAACCCTGGCCCTGGCAGTGAAAGTGCCAAATCCTAACCCCTGGACTCCAGGGAATTCCGAGAACCTTACCTTCTATATATATATATATATATATTTAATTTTTTATTTTGTATTGGAGTACAGCGGGTTAACAATAATGTAACAGTTTTAGGTGAACAGCAAGGGGACTCAGCCAGACATACACATGTATCCATTTTCGCCCAAACTCCCCTCCCATCCAGGCTGCCACACAACATTGAGCAGTTCCCTGTGCTATACAGTAGTTCCTTGCTGGTTATCATTTTAAACATAGTGTGCACATGCCCATCCCAAACTCCCTAACTATCCCTTCCCCTCATTCTTCCCAAACAACCGTAAGTTCGTTTTCTAAGTCTTTTTCTATATTTTAATTTTTACTCCAAGTTCTCACTATGCTGAGGTAGTAAAAACTTTATTTTAGTAATTGCTAACAGCCCCTCTGTCCCCACAGAGGGGAGATAGATGTAGAACTATACAAATATAGAACTTGTATCTAAGTTCTGTAGGTAAATAATACCAAGGCACGGGGGATAGGATAGATAGGAAGCAAAGAGGAATCTAAGGTTTTATCTATTGCCAGAAAGTTTATTAACAATAAGGAAAGAAAGAACAGGTCGTAAAAAGTCATACATGACTGAGCGGCCGAGCACACACAAAGAAATAAAAGAGAGAACACGTCAAGAGAGAGTGGGCCACACTGAGAGAGTCAAAGGGCCCTGGAGGGCTGGATACAGAGTTTTTAAGGCAGGACCATTTGCATAATCCAGGGATGTCATTAACTGACAACCTTGATTGACAACTGCAGGTTATATAACAAGATGCTCTACCGCTCATGGGCTTCCCATAATTCAGTCTGTTATTATAGATAATTATAATCAATCATTATAGGATTGACTATATTCTTTGCAGCCAAAGATGGAGAAGCTCTATACAGTCAGTAAAAACAAGACCAGGAGCTGACTGTGGCTCAGATCATGAACTCCTTATTGCCAAATTCAGACTGAAATTGTGGGACCACTAGACCATTCAGGTATAACCTAAATCAAATCCCTTATGATTATACAGTGGAAGTGAGAAATAGATTTAAGCGACTAGATCTGAGTGCCTGATGAACTATGGACGGAGGTTTGTGACATTGTACAGGAGACAGGGATCAAGACCATCCTCAAGAAAAAGAAATGCAAAGAAGCAAAATGGCTGTCTGAGGAGGCCTTACAAATAGCTGTGAAGAGAAGAGAAACGAAAAGCAAAGGAGAAAAAGAAAGATATACCCATTTGAATGCAGAGTTCCAAAGAACAGCAAGGAGAGATAAGGAAACTTTCCTCAGTGATCAGTGCAAAGAAATAGAGGAAAACAATAGAATGGGAAAGACTATAGATCTCTTCAAGAAAATTAGAGATACCAAGGGAACATTTCATGCAAAGATGGACTCAATAAAGGACAGACATGGTATAGACCTGACAGAAGCAGAAGATATTAAGAAGAGGTGGCAAGAATACACAGAAGAACTGTACAAAAAAGAGCTTCACAACCCAGATAATCAAGATGATGTGATTATTCACCCAGAGCCAGACATCCTGGGATATGAAGTCAAGTGGGCCTTAGGAAGCATCACTACAAACAAAGATAGTAGAAGTGATGGAATTTCAGTTGAGCTATTTCAAATCCTGAAAGATGATACTGTGAGTGCTTCACTCTATATGTCAGCAAATTTGGAAACTCAGCAGTGGCCACAGGACTGGAAAAGGTCAGTTTTTATTCCAATCCCAAAGAAAGGCAATGCCAAAGAATGTTCAAACTACTGCACAATTGCACTCATCTCACACATTAGCAAAGTAATCCTCAAAATTCTCCAAGCCAGGCTTCAGCAATACATGAACCATGAACTTCCAGATGTTCAAGCTGGTTTTAGAAAAGGCAGAGGAACCAGAGATCAAATTGCCAACATCCACTGGATCATCAAAAAAGCAAGAGAGTTCCAGAAAAAACATTTATTTCTTCTTTATTGACTATGCCAAAGCTTTTGACTGTGTGGATCACAACAAACTGTGGAAAATTCTGAAAGAGATGAGAATACTAGACCACCTGACCCGCCTCTTGAGAAACTGTATGCAGGTCAGGAAGCAGCAGTTAGAACTGGACATGGAACAACAGACTGGTTCCAAATAGGAAAAGGAGTACATCAAGGCTGTATATTGTCACCCTGCTTATTTAACTTATATGCAGAGTACATCATGAGAAATGCTGGGCTGGAAGAAGCACAAGCTGGAATCAAAATTTCCAGGAGAAATATCAATAACCCCAGATATGCAGATGACACCACCCTTATGGCAGAAAGTGAAGAGGAACTAAAGAGCCTCTTGATGAAAGTGAAAGAGGAGAGTGAAAAATCTGGCTTCAGGCTCAACATTCAGAAAACTAAGATCATGGCATCTGGTCCCATCACTTCATGGCAAATAGGATGGGGAAACAGTGTCAGACTTTATTTTTCTGGGCTCCAAAATCACTGCAGATGGTGATTGTGGCCATGAAATTAAAAGACGCTTATTCCTTGGAAGGAAAGTTATGACCAACCTAGACAGCATATTAAAAAGCAGAGACATTACTTTGTCAACAAAGGTACATCTAGTAAAGTCTATGGTTTTTCCTGTGGTCATGTATGGATGTGAGAGTTGGACTATAAAGAAAGCTGAGCACCGAAGAATTGATGCTTTTGAACTGTGGTGTTGGAGAAGACTCTTGAGAGTCCCTTGGACTGCAAGGAGATCCAACCAGTCCATCCTAAAGGAGATCATTGGATGATCATTGGGTGTTCATTGGAAGGACTGATGTTGAAGCTGAAACTCCAATATTTTGGCCACCTGATGTGAAGAGCTGACTCATTTGAAAAGACCCTGAGGCTGGGAAAGATTGAGGGCAGGAGAAAAAGGGGATGACAGAGGATGAGATGGTTGGATGGCATCACCAACTCAATGGACATGAATTTGGGTAAACTCCAGGAGTTGGTGATGGACAGGGAGGCTTGGCGTGCAGCAGTTCATGGAGTCACAAAGAGTCAGACAGGACTGATCGACTGAATTGAACTGAGCTGATAATTAGATATATGTGTTCGTGCAATATTTATGAGCAGTTAATGAGTTCCACTCCAGTACTCTTGCCTGGAAAATCCTATGGACAGAGGAGCCTGGTAGGCTGCAGTCCATGGGGTCCCACAGAGTCAGACACAACTGAGCGACTTCACTTTCACTTTTCACTTTCATGCATTGGAGAAGGAAATGGCAACCCACTCCAGTGTTCTTGCCTGGAGAATCCCAGGGACGGGGGAGCCTGGTGGGCTGCCGTCTCAGGGGTCGCACAGAGTCGGGCACGATTGAAGCGACTTAGCAGCAGCAGCAATGAGTCCAATGGTCACCAAAGGTTACTTTAGTACAGGATAATGTGAGTACAGGATACTGAATCACCAACAAGGACCTAATGTATAGCACAGGGATGCTCCTCAATGTTATATGGCAGCCTGGATGGGAGGGGAGTTTGGGGGAGAATCAGTTCAGTTCAGTTCAGATGCCATCCAACCATCTTGTCCTCTGTCATCCCCTTCTCCTCCTGCCCTCAATCTTTCCCAGCATCAGGGTCTTTTCAAATGAGTCAGCTCTTCACATCAGGTGGCCAAAGTATTGGAGTTTCAGCTTCAACATCAGTCCTACCAATGAACACCGAAGACTGATCTCCTTTAGGATGGACTGGTTGGATCTCCTTGCAGTCCAAGGGACTCTCAAGTGTCTTCTCCAGCACCACAGATAATGGATACATGTATATGTCTGGCTGAGACCCCTTGCTGTTCACCTGAAACTATCACAGCTTCGTTAACCCACTATGCTGCTGCTGCTGCTGCTGCTAAGTCGCTTCAGTCGTGGCCGACTCTGTGCGACCCCATAGATGGCAGCCCATCAGGCTCCCTCATCCCTGGGATTCTCCAGGCAAGAACACTGGAGTGGGGTGCCATCGCCTTCTCCGGTTAACCCGCTATACTCCAATACAAAATGCTAGAGTAGGGCAAGTCCCAACAGTCAGTGGTGGGGGTGAGGGGAGGTTTCTGGCTTCCTGACTGTTTTTGGAGTACTAGTGGGGGTCTATTAGGAGCAAGACTAATAAATTGCTTGGTGGGATTAGGCGGCTATTGTACTGTTTAGCTGAAGGGGCCACCTCCCCTTGCTCTCAGCTAACCTCCTGCCTATCAGTTGCTACTGAGCAGGCCCTTACTTCTGCCCACAAAGCCCTTTTAGGAGGAATCTTCCCTTTTTTCAGTCATGTCCGACTCTTTGCGACCCCATGGACAGTAGCCTACCAGGCTCCGCTGTCCATGGGATTTTCCAGGCAAGAATACTGGAGTGGGCTGCCATTTCCTTCTCCAAAATCTTGCTTCATCTCCATGGTGCAGGGGTGGGGGCTGGGCATTGTTGGTTGCTGCTCTAGGATCCATGTGATCTCTCTCCATTATGCAGCAGCCAGGTGAGTGGGATGGGACTGACACAAGCCACCATTCTTCCCAACCATCTCCATTGGCTGATGCTGACTGGCTCAACTGTGATCCCATCCTTCTTGCTTTGATGGCAATTGTTATCCACAGTGGCTATTTTTGTTTCTTTGCCTGTGTCCCACAGCTTGTGGGATCTTAGTTCCCCAAAAATATTGAACCCAGGCCTTTGACAGTCAAAGCCCCAAGTTCTAACCACTGGAACACTGTGGGGGAATTCCCCACAGCTGTTCTTTTAGCGATGAGTACTTCATTGAAGCTGGTCCAATTGAAACCCCAGGATTATTTTCCCATGGTTGAGAAAAGAGAAGTTCTCCTTCTGGACAGACAGATATGTAAATCCTGGAACTGATACAGGCATTTTGCTGTTAGGAGGGCAGTCAGCCTAAGGACAGAGCCAAGACCCATAAGAGAACAGAAGTGGAGGCAGAGCCTGATCAAATGACCCTGTCCCTGCGCTTTATTACTGAGCCAATAAAATCCATTTATTGCTTAAATCACTTTGAATTGGATTTTTTCTTTTTTTATCACTTCCATAAAAAAGCATTCTAACCAGTTTACTTTAGGGGCACCCTTGAGTGCACTGAAAACATTCTGTTTCTTCTGGACCCATCTGGGCTTGGAGAACTCTGAGAGGCTGTTCAGATCTTATTACGTATTCCACGTAACAATTTATTTTATACTATCTTGCTGCCTCCGACAGCTCTACCCAGAAGAGGGGGCATAGTTCTCCCCTTTTCTTATATCTCACAAAGCTATTTGTCAGGACGGTCGGGTGTCAATTTATACCCCATCCTATAGAACAGTTAATCACAACCGAATTCCCTCACACTGCTTTTTCAACTCTAACCTCTGATTTGCGTGTCTTTCACATAGTTTTAACTTTTCAGAGTTTCATACAATTCACACACTATGTAAATTTTTTGGACTGGTTTTTTTCCATTCAACAAAATGCCTTGGTAATTCACCCAAGTTGTTGTGTATATACAACAACTATATGTATGTATGTGTGTGTGTGTATATATATATATAGTTCAGTACTTTTTGCTGTTGAATTCCCCCCAAAAGCCTGTTATTCCCATCGTTGTTGATGGCAACTTTGTCCTTCTAGTTGTTCAAGCCAAAATCTTGATTCCTCCTTTTCTTTCAATCCTACATCCAATCCAGACTTCTCTGGCAGGCCAGTGGTTAAGACTCTGTGCTTCCATTGCAGGGGGCACGGGTTCCATCCCTGCTCAGGGAAATAAAATCCCACATGCCATGCGACACAGCAAAAGAAAGAAAGAAAAAAAAATTTTTTAATAAAGAAAATCAAGTTAGCTCTACCTTTATTTTTTATTTATTTATTTTTATTTTTTTGCTTCACCATGTGGCTTGCAAGATGTTAGTTTCCAACCAAGAACTGAACACTGGCCCTGGCAGTGAAAACACAGAGTCATAACCACTGGAGAATCAGAGCTTTCCCTAGCTCTACCTTTAAAGTATATTGAGAATTCAATCACTTCTCAGCATCTTCACTGCTACCGCCCTGGTCAGACCCATATCATTTCTCACTTGGGATACTACAACAACCTCCAGTCTGGTCCCTGGGCTCCTGCCTTTGTCTTCCCTATTATCTATTTTCAATATAGCGGCAGCAGTGGTCCTTTTGGAAACATAAGTCAAATCATGAGACATTTCTGCTCAGAATTCTGCACAGGCTCTCCATTCCATCAGAGTGAAAGCCAAGGTCCCTCTAATGGCTTACAAAGGCCCTACATCATCTGGTCCCCTCTTACCTCTCAACTCTGTCTCCTACTTTTCTCCTCCTCATTCATTCCACTCCAGCCACATTGGCCTTCTGCTTCTCAAACACACCAAGCATGATTCCACGGGTAGAATCTACCTGTTTTCTCTGCTTGAAATTCTTTCCATGCCTCCAAATGTCCATTGTCTAATTCCCCACCTCCTTTAAGGATTTGATGAAATCTTCCTTTTTTGATGAACCTAAAACTGACTACTCCATTTAATAGCCAGCTCACCTCCAGGCATTATTGATCCCCCTTACACTGCATCAATTTTCATCATAGGCCCATTACCTTCTAAGATACTATGTAATTAACCTACACACTATGCTATTATTTACTGTGAGATTCCTCAGTAGAGTACTGGCTCCATGAAGGCAGGGATCTTTGTTCATTTTATTCATGAATGTATCCCAAGTACCTAGTGCAGAACCTGAAACACAGGAAACACTCTATATGTGAGTTAAATAAGAAGGGAAAATAAAGGGACTTCCATGGCAATCCAGTGGCTGGGACTGCACCTTCTAATATAGGAAGTTTAGATTCAGTTCCTGGTCAGGGAGATGGCCACATGCCTCATGGCCAAAAAATCAAAGCATGGAACAGAAGCAATATTGTGACAAATTCAATAAAGACTTTAAAAAGGATCCACATCAAAAAATATTTTTTAAAAAGAAGGGAAAATATAAATTCTGGGGCTCGGTAGTTTCTTACAGACAGAGCAAGTCAGTCAATTAAATGCACAAACTTCTAAGTTCTCTTAAGTCTCAAGGACCCCAGTTAGTTCCCCGTTATTGAATGCCTATTACATGCTAGGTATTATTTCACTTAACTATACAGATATCCATGAATGAAGCTCCTAACGCAGAGGTTCCAAAGGCTAAGGTAGTCTATGACAAACGCTCACAAATTATTTAAGGAAGCAATAACAACCTGAAGTATTGGAGAGTAGGGCCGAGTATCCCTACTCCTTTACAAAATGATCAAGCATGGGCTGCCTGGCAAAGTCACAAAGCTTCATCAGTTGATGGTTCCATAAAGATATAAGCCTGGTTTCCTGGTCTGTTACCATCTTCTATCGGTCTTTCCTCTGCTACATTACCTCCTTGCCTCATTGCTCTTCAGCCAACTGATCAAGGTTGGAAGCTATGCATGTTAGTTAGTTGCTCAGTTGTGTCTGATTCTTTGAGATCCCATGGACTATAGCCTGCAAGGCTCCTCTGTCCATGGGATTTCCCAGGCAAGAATACTGGAGTGGGTTGCCATTCCCTTCTCCAGGGTTCTTCCTGACCCAGGAATCCAACCCAAGTCTTCCACTTTACAGGCAGATTCTTTGCCATCCAAGCCACCAGGGAAGTACCTGGAAGCTATGTATTGCATCCCTAAATCTCACATGTTAGTTTCACCCACCTATCAAGGAAGACCAACTTAAAAATTATTTGAGTAAATTCCATGCATCTGACAAATACTTATTGAGCACGCACTATAAGCCAAGCTCTTCTATAGGTATTAATGACTCAGCAAATAGGAGACACAGATCCCTGTTCCCAAGGAGATTACATTCTAATAAAAGGAAAATGAGACTAGACAATTTTTTTAAAGATCAAAAATATCAGATAGTGAAAAATGCAATGTGAACAATTAAGAACATCTATGAAGAAGTGACCATTAAAGTAAGACAGAAGTGGACCAAGACAGAAGTTCCCATGCCAAGATTATGAGGAAGTACATTTTAGGCAAAGGAAACAGCTAGTACAAAAGTCTTGAGGTTGGAACAGCTTGGGGAGTGTGAGGCAGGGAAAGAGACTACTGTGACTGAAAGAGAGTTGGCAGAAGGGAAAATGGCCATGGATGGGGTGGGAGAGGTGATTGGGGCTTGGCCAGAGGTTTTGTGGACTAAAATAAAGAGTGTGGATTTTATCTAAGTGCTAATGAAACTGAGTAGGTCTCAAGCCTTCCCAGGGAGAAATCTCCTCTGCCCTCTACCTCTTATTTGTAGAAAATGTTTAGCCTACTATACCTTCTAGGTCCCAAAGAGCAAATTTCACCAGAGAATAAGAAAATACAGAAACAAAGGAAAAGAGTCAAGCAAAATAAAATAATAATAGTTTAGCCATAAAATAGTCAAAGACCTTTAGTTCCTCCTCAAGGTCTATAGATTATATCCTGAGCCATATCCTTGAGTTGTTCTGCAAATATCAAAATCTCCCCCAGGTGAAGGAGGTTAACTGCATGCTGATGACCAGCAGAACCCAGACCAATTAGAACCAGAAGGTTGATGAATGAGACTCCTAAAACTTCACCCTTTGACCTCACCATCAACCAATCAGAGAATTATGCACAAGCTGAAAAGGCACTCCGCAACTGACATCCCCAACATTGCCTTTAAAAACCTTTCCTTAAAAGTCATCAGGGAGTTTAGGTCTCCTGATTGTGAATTGCTCATTCTTATTGCTTTGCACCCCGCAATAAATACTGTACTTTCCTTCACCACAACCCAGTGTCAGTAGATTGCTGTGCATTAGGAAAAGACCCAAGTTCAGTTAAGTAACAATTTTGGCAACCATGAAGGGACTCCCATCCCAGATAGGTGTCTGGACAGTGGCAGCTCTCAGATCCTGTCCAGCAGCTCCCTGAGTTACCTTTGTCTCACTGATAGCCCTGAGTGCTTGCTTCTAACCAGGCATTGCTGGCCCATATCACTTTCAATTTTGGGTTGAGGGAAGCAAAGCTCTGTTCCCGGTTTGTAAGATGTCTCTGCTAAGTGATAGAATCTTACATGTGATGACATTAGAGTATTCTTCCCTACTGGGTTGCCTTGATTGGAACTTTTCCTTTTGAGGGAGAAAAATCATAAGACTTAGTCATCTGGGTCTGATCTCCAAGTGGAGCATCATTTTAACTTTTCCCTCTGTGCCAGGGAGCTTCTTGGTCATCCATTACCACCTGAGAAGTAATTGTGAGAGTCCCTGTTAGATCTAAACTCGTCTGCACCCCCATCTGAAATAGTACGTAGGAAATCCTCCATTCTCATGCTAGGGAACTGCGACTTTTAGAAGCTACTGTGCATTGGGTTGCCTCATTCTGGTCTATTTCTGGTAATACAAGCCATATGGAAGAAAAAATGGGAAATTAGATCTCTATTCCATCTTGTAGGCCCCTAGGATGTATTCTACAAAATCGGGAAATTTTCAGCTACACACATATGAAAAGAAAGAAGATGATTTCCTTTTAACACCATGTGGCTATAGCATTCTTAAGATTTCAGAGAAAAATGGCTTGATAAAATATATTTTCAAAACTCTGACCCCAAGAGAACAAAAGTATTCCTAGAAGAAATCTTGAAGTTAAAAGTCTTAACATGTTCTTGGAATGCAAACACAACCCACATTGCCTGAGACTATGGCCTTGGGCAGCTCAGATGATAAAGAATCCACCTATAATGCAGGAGACCTGGGTTCAGTTCCTGAGTTGGGAAGATCCCCTGGAGAAGGATATGGCTACCCACTCAATACTCTTGCCTGGAGAATTCCATGAGCAGAGGTGTCTGGCAGGCTACAGTCCAGGGGTCACAAAGAGTCAGACATGACCGAGCAACTAACACTTTCACACAAATCTGAATGAAATGAGAAATAGGGTGAAGAAGTCTTTCAAACTCAAGTGAGTAAATTTAACTTATTCCAACTGTTATTCATAAAAGAATGTCTTATGTTGAAATACCCAATTCATGACTAAGTTTCAAAAATGAAGCTATGAGGAAGTTCCCTGGAGGCACAGTGGTTAGGAGTCCAGGCTTTCACTGCCATGGTCTGGGTTTACCCCTTGGTCAAGAAACTGAGATCCTGCAAGCCTCACATTGTAGGGGGAAAAAAGAAAGCTATGAGATCTCTAGTTGTGTCTTTCTTTAAAAATCAGTTTATAAATGAGCTTTATTCAATTGGCTTAAAGGAAATCAAGCACTTACATAAATTCTAAGAAATATAAAAGAAACTAAGCCAAATGAATTTCAGATTCATATGATCTGGGGACTATTCAGCATTAAATTAATGTCTGATATTAAAGTTAGTTTAAGCTTGTTGGTTTAATTAACATAGACATGTCTTTAGAGTCATCAACATTATGTATAATATTTCTAATGTACCTAAAGTTCAGTTCAGTTCAGTTCAGTCGCTCAGTCGTGTCCGACTCTTTGCGACCCCATGAATCACAGCACGCCAACTCCCGGAGTTCACTCAGACTCACGTCCATCGAGTCAGTGATGCCATTCAGCCATCTCATCCTCTGTCGTCCCCTTCTCCTCCTGCCAGCATCAGAGTCTTTTCCAATGAGTCAACTCTTCGCATGAGGTGGCCAAAGTACTGGAGTTTCAGCTTTAGCATCATTCCTTCCAAAGAAATCCCAGGGCTGATCTCCTTTAGAATGGACTGGGTGGATCTCCTTGCAGTCCAAGGGACTCTCAAGAGTCTTCTCCAACACCACAGTTCAAAAGCATCAATTCTTCGGCGCTCAGCTTTCTTCAGAGTCCAACTCTCACATCCATACATGACCACTGGAAAAACCATAGCCTTGACTAGACGGACCTTTGTTGGCCAAAGTAATGTCTCTGCTTTTCAATATGCTATCTAGGTTGGTCATAACTTTCCTTCCAAGGAGTAAGCGTCTTTTAATTTCATGGCTGCAGCCACCATCTGAAGTGATTCTGGAGCCCAAAAAAATAAAGTCTGCCACTGTTTCCACTGTTTCCCCATCTATTTCCCATAAAGTGATGGGACCGGATGCTATGATCTTCATTTTCTGAATGTTGAGCTTTAAGCCAACTGTTTCACTCTCCATTTTCACTTTCATCAAGAGGCTTTTTAGTTCCTCTTCACTTTCTGCCATAAGGGTGGTGTCATCTGCATATCTGAGGTTATTGATATTTGTCCCGGCAATCTTGATTCCAGCTTGTGCTTCTTCCAGTCCAGCGTTAAGTTAAATAAGCAGGGTGAAAATATACAGGCTTGACGTACTCCTTTTCCTATTTGGAACCAGTCTGTTGTTCCATGTCCAGTTCTAACTGTTGCTTCCTGACCTGCATACAAATTTCTCAAGAGGCAGATCAGGTGGTCTGGTATTCCCATCTCTTTCAGAATTTTCCACAGTTTCTTGTGATCCATACAGTCAAAGGCTTTGGCATAGTCAATAAAGCAGAAATAGATGTTTTTCTGGAACTCTATTGCTTTTTCCATGACCCAGCGGATGTTGGCAATTTATGACAAAAAATTAAATGTAAACAAGAGAAAAGCTTTTTAGTGAACTTTAGAAATAATTATGGCTTAGTTTTTCCAGTTTTTTGGTAACTTGAAACTTTACAGTTTTGCTAAATTAAGTTAAACGATGAAAATTCATTGACGGTATATACAATTTTAAATTAAGATAAAAGACTATAACACTGATTGCTAGGCAAGCCTAAGTTTACAGTCTTTTGTATTGTTATTAAAATACTAAAGATGTTTGGGTTTATCAGACACATGTTTTGTACCACACTGAGGGGAAAAATGCATGTATTTAGAGGTTATAGAATATGTTCATAAATTTGACAATCACGTAATGCTGGTATTTACCTTTAAAATCTTTTACTGTCACTTTATGATTAAGTGACTAAGTACTGTTTCACTGTGACCTATGATCATATTTGACAAGTTTTGGGGGGTTTGTTTTTTGGGTTTTTTTTTTGCAAACTTCCTCAAACCAAATTCTTAAATTCTTTTGACCTCTGGTTAACTCTGGGTTGCTTCACAGGGCCACTGAAGTATCACAGAGAGAGAGAGAAACATTTAATTAATTGGGATTATTTAGTATGTTAATTTCCGTGGGAAGCAATGTCAAATGTGTGGTGACAAGCACTCTTAGGCTTTGTTGTATGAGTAAATGTCATTAACATAGAAGTTCTAGAAATTATATAAAATTTCTAAAATTTGAATACGTCCTGGAATAATATTATCAGTCATAATTTTATTTATCTCAAAATGTTGCATGTCTCAGCAACTTGGTTAAAATTTATCAATTGAACTGTAATTCGATCTTTAAACATGTCTTTTAAGTGTTTTATCATTCATAACTAGTTATTGCTTCACTCCAATGCCTTTGCAAAAGAAAATGTTTCATCTTCAAGATTCCTAGAAAGGGCTTTTTGACATATACAGATTTCTGATAACTTTCAGATCTGGGTGAGAAATTAAATAATTCTAATGGAAACAATAATGGTTTTGTGTTACTGTTAAAAAAAAAAGATTAAGATCAAGCATTAGTTACATAGGACTGTGTAAACTGATAAATATAGTTATAATTTTTATGATTTTTATCTGAAATATTATGAGTTTTTATTGTGTTATCAGATATGAAGAAACCTTTCCCCCCAAGTTCATTATGGTTTATAGAAACTTGATAAATTATACTTTTATAAATAGAATTGAAATATTTATCTTTTCTCTTTACCTGATCCCTCCAGAAATTGGAAACTCTTAAGTTACCAGCAGCCTTATCAGGCCAACTTTATTGCAACCAGAGTTATTTTGCAAACAAATAAGTCTTAATTTGGCTTGACTTGTTAAAAATGAGGATGACTCAAACAGAAAAGTTATGTTTCAATAATATACTTTTGTTGATGTTGAAGTTTCACATATATTAAGGTTTTTTTTATCTATTGTCTATGTTCAAGATGATTTTTTGTTGCTGTACCACATCACTGTAAAGTTTAACTGAATTTTTAATATTAAAATGATGTTCTAAGCATATTTCTGAAGCTGATCACAGTAATCTTTGGATAAAGGTCAGATGCCCCATGACTTGCAACCAGGGGATCATGCGTACTAGAAAACAAACATAATTTAAAAGACTCTCTCTCCAACTCATTGTCAACTAACTCATACACAATGAAGCTGAAGAGAACTGACTCTTGAACTCATATTTCCCACTTAAGAAGGGCTTCTAAACTAGACTGGTCTATTGAAAGAACTGCTGATCTCAAACTACACCCAAATCAGGACAAGAAGAAGATGAGAGCAATGGTAGGCAGCTGGCCCAAGAATCCAGATCAGGCCTGTAAGACCTATCCTACTAATTCAATTGAATTGTTTACCAAATTTTTATCTCCTTATCAAAATGGAAAGTTATTGTATTCAGTTCAGTTCAGTCGCAAAGAGTTGGACACAGCTGAGCGTATCCAACTCTTTGCGACCCCAAGGACTGCATCACACCAGTCTTCCCTGTCCATCACCAACTCCTGGAGCTTGCTCAAACTCATGTCCATTGAGTCAGTGATGCCATTCAACTATCTCATCCTCTGTCATCCCCGTCTCCTCCCACATTCAATCTTTCCCAGCATCAGGGCCTTTTCCAATGAGTCAGTTCTTCACATCAGGTGGCCAAAGTATTGAAGCTTCAGCTTCAGCATCCATCCTTCCAATGAATATTCAGGACTGATTTCCTTTAGAATTGATTGGTTTGATCTCCTTGCAGTCCAAGGGACTCTCAAGAGTCTTCTCTAACACCACAGTTCAAAAGCATCAATTCTTAGGCTTTCAGCTTTCTTTATGGTACAACTCTCACATCCATACATGACTACTGGAAAACCACAGCCATAGCTTTGACTAGACGGACCTTTGTTGGCAAAGTAATGTCTCTACTTTTTAATATGCTGTCTAGGTTGGTCATAGCATTCTTCCAAGGAGCAAGCATCTTTTAGTTTCATGGCTGCTGTCACCATCTGCAGTGATTTTGGAGCCCAAGAAAATAAAGTCTGTCACTGTTTCTATTGTTTCCCCATCTATTTGCCATGAAATGATGGGACCAGATGCCATGATCTTTGTTTTTTGAATGTTGAGTTTTAAGCCAGCTCTTTCACTCCCCTCTTTCACTTTCATCAAGAGGCTCTTGTGTTCCTCTTCACTTTCTGTCTTAAGAGTGGTATCATCTGCTTATCTGAGGTTATTGATATTTCTCCCGGCAATCTTGATTTCAGCTTGCGCATCATCCAGCCCGGCATTTTGCATGATGTAATCTGCATATAAGTTAAAAAAAGCAGGGTGACAATATATAGCCTTGAAGTACTCCTTTCCCAGTTTGGAACCAGTCTGTTGTTTCATGTCCAGTTCTAACTGTTGCTTCTTGACCTGCATACAGATTTCTCAGGAGGCAGGTCAGGTGGTCTGGTATTCCCATCTCTTTCAGAGTTTTCCACAGTTTGTTGTGATCCACCCAGTCAAAGGCTTTGGCATAGTCAATAAAGCAGAAGTACATGTTTTTCTGGAACTCTCTTGCTTTTTCCATGATCCAGTGGATATTGGCAATTTGATCTCTGGTTCCTCTGACTTTTCTAAATCCAGCTTGAACATCTGAAAGTTCATGTTTCATGTACTGTTGAAGCCTGGCTTGGAGAATTTTGAGCATTACTTTGCTAGCATGTGAAATGAGTGAAATTGTGCAATAGCTTGAACATTCTTTGGCATTGCCTTTCTTCAAGAGTGGAATGAAAACTGACATTTTCCAGTCCTGTGGCCACTGCTGAGCTTTCCAAATTTGCTGACATATTGAGTGCAGCACTTTCACAGCATCATCTTTTAGGATTTGAAATAACTCAACTGGAATTCCATCACCCCCACTAGCTTTGTTTGCAGTGATGCTTCCTAAGGCCCACTTGACTTTGCACTCCAGGATGTCTTCCATTTTGCCTTTTTGTGTCTAGGTGAGTGATCACACCATCATGGTTATCCGGGTCATAAAAATCTTTTTTGTACAGTTCTTCTGTGTATTCTTGCCACTTCTTCTTAGCAAATTCTGCTTCTGTTAAGTCCATACTGTTTCTGTCTGTTATTGTGCCCATCTTTTTATGAAATATTCACTTGATAGCTCTAATTTTCTTAAAGAGATCTCTAGTCTTTCCCATTCCATTGTTTTCCTCTATTTCTTTGCAATGACCGCTGCTGCTGCTGCTGCTGCTAAGTCACTGCAGTCGTGTCCGACTCTGTGCGACCCCGTAGACCGCAGCCCATCAGGCTCCTCTGTCCCTGGGATTCTCCAGGCAAGAACACTGGAGTGGGTTGCCATTTCCTTTTCCAATGCATGAGAGTGAAAACTGAAAGTAAAGTCGCTCAGTCCTGTCCAACTCTTTGTGACCCCATGGACTGTAACCCACCAGGCTCCTCCGTCCACGAGATTTTCCAGGCAAGAGTACTGAGGAAGGCTTTATTACTTCTCCTTGATATTCTTTGGAACTCTGCATTCAGATGGGTATAGCTTTCCTTTTCTCCTTTGCCTTTAGCTTGTCTTCTTTTCTCAGCTATTTATAAAGCCTCCTCAGACAACCATTTTGCCTTTTTGCATTTTTTTTCTTGCGGATGGTCTTGATCACCACCTCCTGTACAACGTCATGAACCTCTGTCCATAGTTCTTAAGGCGCTGTTACTTCTAACCAAATTTCTTATCCAATGTTCAAGATGAAAAAAAGTTCTCTAGTGAAGTTTTTGCAGGCTATGACTCCTTATGGCTGTACCGCTGCTTACTTAAAGTCTGCTGTTAAAGCATATGTACCGTGTTTGTGTCACAATTTGGTATCACTGATAAAACATACATAGCCTATAAAATGTTTCCCCATTAGCATACCTCTGTGTTTGTTCACTGTGTCTGGATTAGTTTTCCCCCAACATAGGTGACTAGGCAAATATTTATAAACAAAAAAACAAGGCTTAACACCAAGAGACATTATGGACCCAAAGCAGGTAACAACCACTCTGGCATTGAGGAACAATTACTTTGATTATTAGTGCTCCCCATTGAAAGATTTGCAATCAAAAGGAGAAATGGTAGAGGAAATTTTCACATATTGAGATATGGGTAAGTCGTTTTGGCTTATACATCATTTAACTTAACATTTATGCTCACCAGGCAGCATGTTTTGTGGCCTATTAAACATGCATTGTACATTTGCTTTAACCATCGAAGAAAAAATGTATTTTTTAAAATCAAAAAGGAATAATTGTGGTCCAGGCATCCAAAATAGAGCTGAGTGGCTATTATGGACATAGTTTCAGATACTTTACTGTATTACTGAGAAACTGAATTTTCTGAACTGTACCAGGCTCAAGGAGACCACAACCCACTTTCAAAACAGTCCCTTCAAACAGCTGCCAAACGCATCCTTATGGTCTCCAGGTCTTCTCTTATAACAACTGTGAAACTCTTTAGGAATGGTAAAACAAATGAGATAGTTCAAGCAGTAGTCTTC
Organism: Bubalus kerabau; assembly: GCF_029407905.1. Taxonomy (NCBI): domain Eukaryota; kingdom Metazoa; phylum Chordata; class Mammalia; order Artiodactyla; family Bovidae; genus Bubalus; species Bubalus kerabau. The sequence continues at coordinate 22,347,919 of NC_073638.1, read as the reverse complement.
CAGCAGAAGGCACTAGATTTTTTTTTTCTTTTTGCCAGAATAATACTATATGATAAAATTGCTTTAAATTATATTTTAGCAAAAGAAAAAAATGATGAAACAAAAAGACATATGTATAGTAGACAATAGCTTCTGTTATGTACATATTAATATCCCTGTAGGAACCCAAGTAAATAGAATAATTCAAAAGACTACTTGGTTACAAAATGTACATAAAGAGAACCCACTCAAGAATTTATTTTCCTGGTTGCCATCTGGAATAGGAGGTTTCTTTCAAGGAATATTACAATGGTAAATTTTCATCATTATCCTCATCGTAGTAAATCTACTAATTTTCTTTTTTTAATATTTTTATTTTTATATAATTTTTAAAAGTCATGTTCCATTCTCAGTTGTTACAAAATATTGGCTATATTCCCCATATAGTATGATACTTCCTTGTAGCTTGTCTTTAAAAGAAAAAAAAAAAACTTTTTATTTTCTGTTGGAGTACAGCTGATTAACAATTTTGTGACAGTTCCAGGTGGATAGCAAAGGGGCTCAACCATACATACACTGGTATCACTTCTCCCCTAAACTCCCCTCCCATTTAGGCTGCCATGTAACGTTGCAGAGTTCCCTGGCCTATGCTATTTGTATTAATTTTCAAATGTTTGCCCAAGTGCTATGACAAAGCAATCAAAGATTGAGGTTCTGTTTTCATAATACAGAATACTAAGGCTAAGCCTGGACTCAAGAATTCTTTAAAATGAAAATCCGTGACATTCTGTCCTCTAATACGAAAAAATTGACTCTGCCCCCGTTCAGCCGGAAGTAGCTGAGAGGTCATCACGCCTGTTCCCATAAATCACTACATTATTTATTGGACATCCCATGGCCGCAAGGAGAGAAGAAAAAACTTTTGAAATAAAGAGATTAACTGAGATTAGGAAGGGAACGCAAGCCAGCCTCCACTGAGCATGCCAGAGCAACAAGCAGGTGAGATCTCTGCCCTCAAGAAACGTAGTCAGGGAATTAGTCATTTGCGGGATATTAATAAGCACCACAATGTGCATTGTACTCGGTGCTTGGAATACAAAGATGAACGAGACACAGAACCTGCTTTTAAGAAACCTGTCTCTACGAGAAATATATATAGTTGAAGAATGTGAAAAGCAAAGAAATAAAACAATATAAACTGGATCTAAATAAGCCAATATCATTCATTAATTTAGTGCCTTTAGCTTTTAAAATTGTTATGCTTGTTTGTTTTAATTAGGCAGGCTATTTCTTGAAACTGAAGAAAAGCAATTGCTTCACTTTTTTTTTTTACCTTAACTGGTAATCTCAATAAATAACTATTGCTGTTATTCGTGCTCTTACAGAGTTTCAGTTATTTATGCTGACAGTAAGCGTCAGACGCAGCAATAGTACACTAAACACACACTCAAAAGTGTTTACCGATGATGAAGGCAGAAACAGGGAAGTCCAGTTAGGTAAGATTAATCAGAGAACTCTTCCTGGAATAGATGATTTTTAATTAGACTTAAAGTAAAATACTTGTTTTGGTAGAGAAAAAGAGGAAACAATTATTACATACTGCCAGCTTCTCAAAAATGTCATCACATGTGCTTTGTTTAATTTTCTTACGGTAAGAAGAATAAGACCATAGGGGGAAAAACTGTATTTAGTAGAAAACTGCACTGTCTTGTTTTATTGAGGCTTAATTGATATACAACATTATATTAGTTTTGGATATAAAATACAATGATTCACTACTTGTCTATATTGTGTATATAGTGTAGATCTTATAGTATAAGATCACTTTATATAGTGATCACACAATAAAGCTAGATAACATCTGTCACCACACATAGTTACAGAATTTTTTTCCTGTGGTGAGAACGTTGAAGATTTCTCTTAGCAACTTCCAAATATGTGATACAGTGTTATTAACTCCAGTTGCTGTGCTATACATTATACCCCCATGACTTATTCAGCTTATAACTTGATATTTGTACCTTTTGACCCCCTTCACCTATTTTGCCCACCCCACCCCCATCTCTGGCAACCGCCAATCTTTTCCCTGTATCTATGAACTTGGATTTTCTTATTGTTTGTTTTTAGACTCCACATATAAAGAGGACATACAGTATTTGTCTTTCCCTGTCTGACTTATTTAATTTAGCATAATGTCATCAAGGTCCATCCATGTTGCCCCAAATGCAAGATTTCATTCTTTTTTATGGCCAAATAATATCCCATTGTAACATATATACCACATCTTTTTTATCCATTCATCCCCTGATGGACACTTAGCTTGTTTCCATATCAAACTGCATTGCCTTAAGGAGACATCGCTAGTTATCTGATTCCAATTCTATGGGAGCTATTTTGCCACTTTGTAAGCTGTACATAACTGATAGCAACACAAAATAATTCTTGTCTTTGAACATGCATGTTCTGTCCTGTCTAGTGGAAGAGCACTTTACTTCCCTCTTCCCTTCCAGAAAAACAACTTTGCTACCATTTGTACATTTATTTCAACATTCTTGATCTAAAAATGGCCTATGGTTGCCAGTAGGGGTGAGGGGAAATGAGGGCTAGGGATAGTTTGGGAGTTGGGGCATGTATACACTGCTATATTTAAAATGGATAACCGGAAAGGACCTACCGCATAGCACATGGGACTCTGCTCAATGTTACGCAGCAGCCTGGTTGGGAGGGGAGTTTGAGGGAGAATGGGTACACGTCTATGTATGGCTGAGTCCCTTTGCTCTTTACCTGAAACTATCACAACATTGTTAATCAACTGTACGCCAATACAAAATAAAAAGTTAAAAAAAAAATTTTTTTTTAATAAAAATGGTCTGTCCTTTGAGCCAGTTGCTACCTCTTTCTGGTTCCCTCACTGATTAATGGAGAGGATAAAGTCTTTAATATGTATTCATTTTTGTATCTGTAGGAGCCATTCAATATTTAGTTATTTATTTATGTGCGTCAGGTCTTAGCTGAAGCATGTAGGATTTTCACTGAGGCGTGAGGGGTCTTTCGCTGCAGTGTGTGGGCTTCTGTCCAGCTGTGGTACCGGGTCTAGAGCGCGCAGGCTATGGTTCTAGCGCGTAGGCTTTTAGTCGCCCCACCAGCGATCAAACCCGCACTGGAAGGCAGATTCTTAACCCCTGGACTACCAGGGAAGTCCCAATTTTACCTTATGCTGCAAGTTAATCTTTTAACAGGATAAAAGAGAGACAGGCAAAATAAGAAAGTGAAAAAAAAACTGAGGGAGAAAAGAAGAGACAAAGTGGGAAAAAAAGATAAGGCAGCAGCTCTCTTGTAAAGTCTGAGATGAATTAATTAGAAGTCAGTCCTTCTGGAGGGGAGGGTCCAGAAGATGTAAATTTTTCTTTCTTCACATCTGTTGTTCCTTTGAGTTGTGGCATTAGTATATGTTGCCAAAGTATAATTAAAACAAAATTTTCTCCCAACCCAGAAAACCTCTCCACAAAGGGAGAAAAAGAAAATATTTTCACTATTGAATAAGCATTAAACAAAAATGTGATGCACACCCTAGGGAATCTGCTAAAAGATTACGAAGACAGAAAGAAATCTCACCATCACATACATGTTCTCAGGATAAGCAATAGTGTTAATGATTTTAAAAAGATAAGCAATAACCAGTCTTTAGTAAGAGGACTCAAAGAGAGCACCCTTTGCTACACATCGTTCATCTTCAATTCACCTGATAATTGGGGTGACCATCTATATTAGCTAACTGGTTTTATATAAAGAAAAATAAACCTCAATCTTTATGACAGGAGGTATTTTTGCAACTGGGAGGGAGGTGCCCACAGAAGTCAGGTTCTTACTGTCCACAGAAACTGGAATAGGGAAATGAAAACATGGATGTTTACATTTCAAAGGCATGGCCCCAAGCCCTTGAGAAAGACACCCCTGGGTCATAAACGTGGCAAAAGACTTATGTAACTTTTAAAAGTGCTTGCATATATTTCAGAGAGACAGAGAAAGAACTTACCAGTTTTCTAAAGTAAATGCTCTAAGAAAAGGGAGGAGGGACATCTGCCTGTATTTTTCACAAGGAGAATGAAGCATCATTTAAAATGTTTATTTGTCCTTATATGTGTAAATCCTATCTAACTGCACAGTTGGAGTGAACAATGCCCTCCCCTTAAAATCCAATTCTCACCCTCCCAAATGCAAGTCTAGTTCAGTCTCCCCAATGCCTTCTGCTTCCCATAAGGGTTCAGGAACCCTGTGCAAAGATAGTGTACGAAGAGAGGGAAGGAGAGACGGAAACTCTCTTGACATGAGCAGCTGGAGGGTTCCTCTGTCACCAGCAGATCAGCTGACTCTGGAAGGGTTCCTCTGGGAGCTAGTCATACCGATGCCACGAGGAAGGCCTGAGGGACTTTCCATCCGCCGCTGCAGTCTAGACTGGAGTTCCTAGAGAGAGGGCAAGCTCCTGCCTCCGTGTGCAGTTCACTCAGAGGTTCGCCAGATGACAGCTGTTTTGCAGCAACTACTTCCCGGGAGGCAAACCTGACCCCAGAAAAAATTGATGAGGCCAGTTTCCAGGACTGGCCTCATCAGTTTCACCTCCTCACTCCACCAGCACTGAGGCCAGCTCACTAGTTGCGTCTCCAGCCACCATGGTTATTTTATAGCAGGGAACTGGAAATTTGGGCCTTAGCTGCCACCAAGTCTTAGGTCAGCCATGCCGTTTCTTTCCCACTGCACTCCCTAACCTTGAACGCTGGGGCAAAGTTTGGACTCTTGGTGCTTATCCTGAGTTTCACATATAAATTTTCCACCCCCCACCCCCCACCCAAGAACCAGGCACACTAAGGAAATTGCAAGAGGGGAGGGAAGATGTTGTTATAAACTCTCTCCCTTGAGCAATGGAGAAAGAAGCCACAATTCCATAGTCAGGGAAGGCCAGTCAAGTGATTTCTTTGGGTAATTTCCGCTGTAAGTGGTTTACTGCCTCCATTAGAGTCAAGAAGCTGCAGAAAATCTCAAATTTCTGCCCTTAGAACTTGAGAAATAACATTTCTGTGTCCCCAGTGCAAAAATTCAGGTTTGAAATTAAAGCTGACTTTTCCTTTGCAATGAAGAAAAGAAATAAGGTAGCTTTTAACTTTTCTGAGACCTTGAGATAGGTAATCAGATTCCAAACTAGTCCTACTGACATTCAAAGCAGTCACGCCAAATCTTACCAGCTCCTCATATTTTTTTCTGAGAGCACAGGACTGCTTCATTCCAAAGCACTCCCAAGTTAGAACGAAACAGCTTTTAGTTTTTGCTATGGTTCTGAGTCATTTTCTTAATCATCTCTCCTTATAATTGGATGCTCTCTGCTCAGGCACTCAGTTGTGTCAAACTCTTTGCAGCCCCAGGGACTGTAGCCTGCCAGGCTCTGCATGAAATTCTCCAGGCAAGAATACTGGAATGGGTTGCCAGGCCCTCCTCCAGGGGCTCTTCCTGACCCAAGGATCAAACCTGCTTCTCTTAAACATTTCCTGCATTGGCAAGAAGGGTTTTGTTTGTTTTTTTTTTTTAACCACTAGCACCACCTGGGAAGCCCATAAATGGATATTACAATATTCCTAATAATTCATAATTTTAAAAGCTTATAAAGAAAAAGTTCAAATTAAAATGGATTAACTACTGATTATCCAAATAGCTACAGCTATCACTGCGGTATTTTCAAATTACTACTGCGTTAGCTCTGCCTCGCAGCTGCTGAATTGAGCAAGAGGTGTGGGGACTTCCATCCAGTTTCAAGGGGATCTGCAGAGAAAGTTATATTCAGATGAAGCGGCTCCACTGCCCTTGTGACTAATCTTCGTTCATCAGTTTCATGGGCTCTGCTGACTCACTTCTCTATTCAAGATGTTTATTGCCCAGGAAATAACACTTACGCCATCAGAATCCATTTCCACTTTGAATGATGCCAATGTTACAGAGCAGCACGGGAAAAGGCTCAACTCCTTATGTGTGAGTTACAACACAAGTGCCAGCAAAGAAGAAGAAAGTTTTACCTTTTACAGGAATCCTTTGTTTATTGGCATTATTGGCCAATGTTGAGAAGTAAAGCAGGAACAGGGGACTGACCAGACCGGGCTCCCCTGTTTGTGTAAGCCTTGATAGATCACCAAGGGTCACAGATTATAGGCTTCACATTCAAGGATCAGGTCCTTATAGCTGTCCAGTTATCCAGTAGAGGTTAAGTTTAAGTTTTCTCTTAAGAGCTCTTAAGAGACTAATTTATAAGCTAAAATGCCAATGTATTCAGTTGTCATGCACACACATACACACAATAAAACTGTCAAATGGGAAAAGTGCCAAGTGTCCATTAGTCAATATATCCACTTCTCAGTTTTAAAAAGATCTACTTAAAAACCAAACCATTATCAGAAGTTTACTTTTGACTACAGTATCCTGTTTATTGTGTTACGGGTCTCCCAGTTTAGCCTGTGAGCTGCTGGAGATCAGGAGCTGTGTCTCTTTGGTCTTTATAACCTCAGGGCCCAGCACAGTACCTGGTACATAGTAGACACTGACATATTTTTTTACATATGAGCAAGTGAATAATAATGATTTGTGTGAAATCTCTCTGCAAATTGCAAGGCACTATCTAAATGGAACGGTGACTATGAATAAGGACTTGCAATCATTAAGCTACAATAGCCTAATGTGCCCATCTTCACAGTAGGAGCAATGAAGTGTGAAGGCAAACACTGGGAAGCAAGGGAAGATGTACATATATAAAAGCAAAATTAATGTAATAACGCCAATTAATATTTTGAGATAACATTTAAGAGATATAAAGTACAGGACATTAGGTTTTAAAAGTCTTTTTTTTCTTGGCTGCACTGGGTCCCTGTTGCGGTACGCAGGCTCCCTAGCTGTGAGTTGCAGGCTTCAGAGTACGGGGTCTCAGGAGTTGCAGTGAGAGGGCTTGTCTAGTTGCAGCACTCCAGCTCTCAAGCTCTGGTGCCTGGGCTTTAGCTCCTCCGCGGCATGTGGGATCTTAGTTTCCCCTCCAGGGATCGAACCCATGACCTTGCATTGGAAGGTGGATTCTTAACCACAGGACCCCCAGGGAAGTCCCTAAAAGCAATTTAATGACAAAAATATAAAAATGATCCAAAAGGAAATCAACCCTGAATATTCATTGGAAGGACTGGTGCTGAGGCTTCAAATCCCTGGCCACATGATGCAAAGAGCTGAATCATTGGAAAAGCCCCTGATGCTGGGAAAGATTGAAGGCAGGAGGAGAAAGGGATGACAGAAGATGGTGGGATGGCATCACCAACTCAGTAGACATGAATTTGAGCAAATTCCAAGAGACAGCGAAAGACAGAGGAGCCTGGCATGCTGCAGTTGATAGGGTCGCAGAGTTGGACAGGACTTAGTGACTGAACAACAGTAATAAATAAGAATGAACTGATGTTAAGAGAGAGAAGGGAAACCCTGAAACTAGAACTTCAAACCTCCACATCATGGGTCTTCCAAGTCAGGAAACTTGCTCTGTACCTAATAGGAAACTGGGCAATGTCCTCAAAGGAGATTGTTTACAATTTTCTGTTCGCATTTCTTTTACCTTGAAGGGTATGAATAAGGAAAAACAAAAATGTGGGTCAGTCAATGGGTGACAAATTTTAAGAGAATATTGTCAGGATCAACTTATCTTAGGAAAAGATAGAGGTCAGACTGACTGTGTTTAAGTGAGATGTTGAGCATAGCTGGATAAAATGTACACTGAGTCAGAGATAATCAGTAGTGGTTAGGCCCTGATCCGGCCAAAAGAATATTTTGAATTATTAAATGTATTAGGCAAGACAAAGACGATAAATAAAAAGTTACCGAATTCCCTAAGCTTCTAAATCATAGGGAAAAAAATAAATCAATGACAAATAAGCCTCTAATTTTGCTGTAACAGCCTTGAGGGAGAATGAGTAATAGTCATAGTTTGGGAACGAGAAGGAGGTGCCCTGGTCATAAACTTGGCAGAACCACCACAGGACGGATTCATTGTTCAGGAGACACCATTCATTATCAGCCATCAGCCACATCCATCTGCTTAGTGGAAGACTATGTAGACCACAAGCAGGACAGCTGGTGGACAAAGGACAGCGCCTCTTCCTTCTCTATTTATAATATCCTGGTTTCTTTTTAAGTGCAGGGCTGCTTTTTTCTTTTAATCATTATATTTGGAAGATATTGAGATAGGTCAGGAAAGATTTAGATAAGCTAATCTTAAGTCCCTTAGCAAAACATATCCCTTTCTTTCCATTAGAAGGAGCAGTCTTCTTATTTCTTGTGCACAGTTTCTCTCACAAAGATCCAGCAGCCAAGGAGACACAGACATAAAGAACAGACTTTTGGAGCCTGATCCGGCCGCGGTGCGAGAGCCACGGCAGCCACTGGGGCAGCGGCGGATCCCACGGCTCTCGCCTCGGGCGCCCCGGCCGTCCCGGCGGCCGCGAGGGGAGCCGCCGCCGCCGCCGCCGCCTCCGGCCCGTGGGGTGCCCCCGGGCGGCTGAGAGGCAGCCGGCGGCGAGGCAGGAGCCCGCGGGGTCGGTGCCGCCCGCCCGGGAGCTCATTCAGCCGTCGGTGGCGAGCCGTCCCGGGCAGTGCGGACCAACACCCGGTGCACGGTGCGCGGCTGCGGCAAGATCCTGCCCAGCAGCCCCGCGCTCCACATGCACCCGGTCAAGAGCCACCGCCTGCAGCTCATATGTAACAGCAATCGCCCACTTTCAGATCATCCCCTCACTGATTACTAAGGCAGACATTACATCTAAGCACAAAGGAAGCGGCCAGTCTGACGAGGGCTCTCTTAACGTTGTTGGCCTGAACCATTCTCTCAAGCCCTTTTTAACATTTTATATTGTTGATTTTTGTGGAACTGCTATCAGGAGCTATATTTCTCCAAACCTTGTGAAGCATCCGTTAAGCTAAAGATACCATTTATCAATACTTCTCAGGACTGGTTTGATAGTATACAATTGTTGTTCAGTCGCTTTGTTGTCTCTGACTTTTTGCAGTCCCATGAACTGCCGCACTCCAGGCTTCACTGTCCTTCGCTATCTCCCTGAATTTGCTCAAACTCATGTCCATTGAGTCAGTGATGCCATTCAACCATCTCATCCTATGTCACCCCCTTCTCCTCTAGCCCTCAATCTTTCCCAGCATCAAGGTCTTTTCCAATTAGTTGGCTCTTCGCATCAGATGGCTGAAGTACTGGAACTTCAGCTTCAGCACCAGCCCTTCCAATGAATATTCAGGATTGATTTCCTTTTAGATTGATTGGTTTGATCTCCTTGTGTGCAAGGGACTCTCAAGAGTCTTCTCCAACACCTCAGTTCAAAAGCATCAATTCTTTAGTGCTCAGCCTTCTTTATGGACCAACTCTCACATCCATACATGACGGCTGGAAAAACAATAGCTTTGACTAGACGGACGTTTGTCCAAAGTGATGTCTCTGCTTTTCAATACACTATCTAGGTTTGTCCTAGTTATTCTTCCAAGGAGCAAATGTCTTTTAATTTTGTGGCTGCAGTCACCATCTGCAGTGATTCTGGAGCCCAAGAAAATGAAATCTGACACTGTTTCCATTGTTTCCTATCTATTTGCCATAAAGTGATGGGACCGGATGCCATGATCTTCATTTTTTGAATGTTGAGTTTTAAGCCAGCTTTTTCACTCTCCTCTTTCACCGTCATCAAGAGACTCTTAAGTTCCTCTTAACTTTCTGCCACTAAAGTGGTATCATCTGCATATCTTGGGTTGTTGATATTTCTCCCAGCAATCTTGATTCCAACTTGTGATTCATCCAGCCCAGCATTTCTCGCGATGTACTCTGCATGATGGCGCAGTAAATCCAACAATAAGAAAAGATTTGAAAACTGTACCTAAATTCTACTGTTGTCCAATTGAAGGATGCCCTAGAGGCCCTGACAGACTATTTTCTCAATTTTCTCTTGCAAAACAGCACTGTATGAAAGTGCATGCTAAAAGAAGCATAAATGTAGTAAGTGCAGCAATTCATACGGCACCAAGTAGGACTTGAAAAGACATGCAGAGGATTGTGGCAAGACCTTCCAGTGCACGTGTGGCCGTCACTATGCCAGCTACCGAACTGGCCATGAGATCCCTGCAGAACATGGGGATCCACCAAGTAAGAAAAGGAAAATGGAAAACTGCCTGTGCAGCTGGAAGCTGTCCAGGAAGATAGCTGAATCACTGAGCAACCAACCAATTCCACAACCAGACGCTCCAGAACTAGAAACTTTAGAAATAAAGCTGGTGGCTTCCTCTGAAGACTCTTGCAGCTCTAATGCCAAACAACAGACTCTTCCAGCAGCTCCAAGGTACCCTCAGCAGTGGCTTTTACCAAAGCCCGAGGTGGCTTTGGTTAAACTCCCCATCGTGCAGTTTTCTCCTGTGCCTGTCTTTGTGCCTACAGCCGGCTCCTCGGCCCAGCCTGTGGTGTTGGGTGTCGACCATCAGGGCTCCGCCCCTGGTGCCGTACACTTACTGCCCTTGACCATTGGAACCCTGACCCTCAGCCTAGATTTGGAGGCCTGCTCTCTCAAGGAGAGCCTCCCTCTTTCAAAAGTTGTAAATCCTGTTGCTGTTAAGCCGATTAGCACAGGTGTTCAAGTGAACTTGGGTAAAAGTCCATCTAGCCCATTACTGAAGAAGGAAGTGGCAACCCAATCCAGTATTCTTGCCTGGGGAATCCCATGGACAGGGGAGCCTGGTGGGCTGCTGTCCATGGGGTCGCACAGAGTTGGACACGACTGAAGCGATGCATGCATGCATAGCCCATTACAAGAACTTGGGAACACATGTCAGAAGAACAGCATTTCTTTGACCAATGTACAGACAGACCTGTCCTGCACCACACCACAATTCATGCCGTCTGCACAGTGGGCCAGCCCTGACTCCTCTGTGTCGTCCTGTTCACAAACTGATTTGACATTAGTGTTCAAAGTCAGACTTTTTTGCCCAGTTCTAAGGTAACCTCATCTATCATTGCTCAGACTGATGCGTTTATAGATGCCAGTTTCCAGCCAGGTGGGATCTCCTGAGAAACTCAGAGCAGTGGAATGCGAAGTCCAACAGATGACTGAGTACAGATGGACCACGCTGTAATGTATGGAGACATTTTTGAGAGTGTCCATTCATCATATGGTGTGTCTACAGACAATATTATAAGCAGTAGCTTAGTAGCAGAGACTGTAACTCATGACTTGTTACCTCAGAACCACCCTAAAACTTTAACTCAAGATATTGAGAAATCCGCACCAAATTTCAGTGCACTGAATAGTATGCTTTCGTCAGAGAACGTGACAGATAATCAAACCCAAACCATGGATTTATTAAGTGATCTAGAAAACATCTTGTCAAGTAACCTACCTGGTCAGACGTGGACAATCATAGTCTTTTGTCTGACACAAATACTGGACCTGACACCCAGCTCCCATCTGGCCCAATCCAGAATCCTGCAGTTGATTTTGATACTGAAGTGTTTTCAGCCTCAAATACACAAACCAAAGAGAGTGAGCTTAGCACCATGACCACTGAGCCAGTCTTGGAATCGCTGGACACAGAAACCCAAACTGATTTCTCCCTTGCAGACCCTTCTGCCCAGGCCTACAGTTGTAAGGGAAATTCTAGCTTCTTAGGCCTTGAAATGTTTGACATGCAGACACAGATGGACCTGAACTTCTTTTTAGACAGTAGCCCTCATCTGCCACTGGGAAGTATCCTGAAACACTCCAGCTTTTTCATGAGTAACTGATTCACCTGACACAGAGACCCAGACTGACAGACTCTCCACTGCTAAAAACCTGCCTGCCCTGGAAAGCAAAGTTCAGTTGAACAGTGCCGAAACACAGACAATGAATTCTGGCTTCGAAACTTCGGGGAGCTTATTCTTCACCAGCAATGAAACTTAGACAGCAATGGATGACTCTCCTTTGGCTGATCTGGCCTGGAACAAGATGGAATCTCAATTCAGCTCTGTTGAAACCCAGACGTGTGCAAAACTACACCCAGTCTCCAACTTCTGAAAGCAGAGTCCACATGGGGGGTGGATTCACAAATACTGGACCTGACACCCAGTTCCCATCTGGCCCAACGCAGAATCTGGATTTAAATGAAGAATGGGGACAACAGTAGTAACTCTACTGAATGTAGTCGACGATACAGTTACTTCGATTCTTTGAGGTTCTTTGCCTTTTTGTACTTGTAAACATATTTGTGTAAAAATTTGTGAGTGTATTATAAAGTGTAAGATGTTGATCTGGGGAAAAAAAAAAACAGACTTTTGGACTCTGTGGGAGAAGGCGAGGCTGGGATGATTTGAGAGAATAGCATTGAAACATGTACATTACCATATGTAAAATAGATGACCAGTGCAAGCTCGATGCATGAAGCAGGGCACCCAAAGCAGGTGGTCTGGGACAACCCAGAGGGATGAGGTAGAGAAGAAGGTGGGAGGGGTTTCAGAATGGGGTCATCATGTACCTGTGGCCGATTCATGTTGAAGTATGGCAAAAACCTTGACAATACTGTAAAGTAATTATTATCCAACTAAAATAAATAAACTTTTTAAAAGATCTCCATTCTCCACACCACCACCAACCTCCCCCACAAAAAAATCAGGGTTTTCCCTGTGGTCCAGTGGTTAAGAATCCATGTGTCAATGCAGGGGAATCGGTTTGAGCCCTTGTCTAGGAAGGTCCCACATGCCACAAAGCAACTGAAGCACCCAGAGCACGTGCTCCACAAGAGAAGCCACAGCAACGAGAAGCTGGTGCACTGCGACAAGAGAAAATGTTCATGCAGCAACGAGGTCCCAGTGCAGCCAATAATAAATAAATAATTCTAGAAAGAAAAAGAAAAAATACTCATACCTAGAGGTGGGGCTTTTTGTTTTGTTGTGCATGATTTAGAGTTAGAAGAGGAAACAGGGAAATACCTTACTTTGGCAGCACTTTTTAAAAACCACAATTCCTCATGTACTAGAGACTCATAGAACAGCAGGCAAAAGGAGTAAGGGAGAGATGCAACTTCAACAGAGCGGAAGTATACTAAGTGAAAAGTTGCTGGAAACTGAGAAAAGAGGCTGCCATACCAATCTGCCCTCTAAATACAGATGTTAAAGGAAGATTCCATTACCATGCCATTGGACAGAAATCAGAACAAAAGGAAGTCCTCACTCACACTGGTTGGTTTGGTTTAGTTGCTAAGCCGTGTCCGACTCTTGCAACTCCATGGACTATAGCCCACCAGGCTCTTTTGTCCATGGGATTCTCCAGGCAAGAACACTGGAGTGGGCTGCCATTTCCTTCTCCAGTTTTAGGATTATCTCCCTTCTTTTGTTGACTCTGAATCTAAATAGATACCACTATGTTCAAAGTTGGGAACAGAGACAAAAAGTCAGCATGGAAAGTATTAAAAAACAAAACAGCACAATAAAACATGAGAAAGGAAAAAAGTAATCCAGAGATTCAGAAACTTTCCATGTGTGAATAACTTTGCTGGAGCCAGAAAAAATTTACAGGAAATTTATTGAGCATCTTAAGTGGAACTGAAAGACCTGAATGTATGGGAGAGGGGAAATAGAAGAAATAAGGTAAAATTTCAGTAATTGTTGAGCCTGGGTGATGGGTACTCATATAAATTTTCAAGTTTTTATAGCAAAAAATCTTTTAAACTAAAGATCTATTAAAGATAATACTGGGGTGGCCTAAAGTTTCATTTAGGTTTTTGATACCTTAGAGAAAAACTGAATGAACATTTGGGCCATCCCAATAAATTAACTCTGCAAATTTGCAATATATTACAATACATACAGCCACAGAAAATAATTTCACTTTAATATATGAGTGATATAAGTAAGAAAATTTTTTCTTCTTTTTTAATCCTATTTATAATAGTAAGAAGGAATATAGTAGGAATAATATAACTTAGATAATAAAAGTTACTCAGAGAAAATTTATAAAACTTATTAAAAGAAATAAAAAGAAATAAAGGAACCCTGAAACAGAGAAATACTCATGGACAAGAAGAGTAACTGTAGTGAAGATGGCATTGCTTTTCAAGTTAACTTACAGATTTAACACAACCCCTAAAGCAGTATCACATTAATGGGTATAGGTAAAAATTTCTCATTCATATACTTCTTGTCAGAACATTTCTTTTAAGCTCTTGGATTTTATGCATTAATTATACATGTGTTCTATATCTTATGAAGTTTTGACATCTTTGGGGGCTTTGCTGGCTGGGGAAGGGACTGCCCTTTAGGGCTGGCTAATTCCTGAGACAGGAAACAGCATGTTGGCTGGTGAGCCCAGCTCTCCTATACACCAACCAATTCGAACTCCGCACCACCAGCCACCTCCTTTAGCCAGCAGTCACACACAGGGCCAGCATTTCCCCTGCCCTAAATCTTCCCAAGATCAGATACCAGACAACAGGGACAGCCCTGTCCCCCATGGTTTGCTGGAATTACTCAGATATCCTAATCTGTTTGCCTTTCTCTGCCTTGCTTTTTCCACAGAAAACATAACAAAGACTGTGACCTGTGCTTTTCCTCCCCTCCTCTCTTCCTTCAGGCTTCCCTGGTGGCTCAGATGGTAAAGAATCTGCCTGCAATGCAAATGACTTGGGTTCATATCCCTGGGTCGGGGAAGATCCCCTGAGAAGCGAATGGCTGGCTACCCTCACCAGTATTCTTGCCTGGAGAATTCCATGGACAGAGAGAAGCCTGGCAGGTTACAGTTATTGGGGTCACAAAGAGTCAGACACGACTGAACAAACGCTTTTCTCTTCCTTCAGACTGACTTTGGTGCACCCCCTTGTGGCCATGCCTAGCATGACATGCCTTTCATTTCTAAGACAGCTTTTTTTACAAGGGCATTGACCTAGTGTTTTCACTCAGTCATTTTTGTAAATTAACTGCTGGGCACAACTTATCTTACTTTTCTGCATTCTTTGGCCATCACGTCTAGCTTTTTTTTTAATGTCTAGGGTTTTTTTTTGTCAGAAGCAGCTGCCACTGCAAAAATATTTATTTACAATGTCACAGTATTGTTGAGCATCTGTTGATCATTCAGTAGCTGCACAATGCATGAGTTCTGCTTAAAAACTCCTTCCACACAGGCGTGCACTGCTCATTTGCTGATAAAAGAAAAGAGAGAGAAGCTACAGAAGCCAGCTTGTTCATTCATTCCACAGCTTTTCTCTGAGTGAGGAATGGGAATACAAAAGTACCTGACATGTGACCCCAGCCCTAAAAGTGTCAAAATCCAGCTGCATAAGTGAAACACGAACAGAAAATTCCTAAATTATCATAAAATGTAAATTTAACTTAGAGACAGCTCTTTTGCTTTCACATCCTTTTTAAGGTTCTCCCAGAGAGCTGTTTCACAGACATAATGCTGATACTCAAGTCCAACTTATAAAAGTGCTTACTTATTTTTGCAGAAGAGGGAAAACTGATTAGTAGGTATTTTCTCGGAGTAAAAAAAAAAAACTAAACTATGCAAGATTGAGTCAAATCTCAAGACTTGCAGAGATTGTTCTGTTTTGCTACTCTTGAAAATATGACTCTACTGCATTTCACTTGGCTTCTAAGAATAGTTGCATTTTTTCTATTTTTAATATTTATTTATTTATGGCTGTGCTAGGTCTTCACTGCTGCACATGACTTTCTCTAACTGCGAAGAGCTGCAGCTACTCTTCATTGCAGCACGCTGGCTTCTCACTTCAGGGGCTTCTTCTGTTGTGGACCATGGGTCCTAGAGTATACGGCCTCAGTAGTTGTGGCCACGGACTTGGTTGTCCCGCAGTATGTGGGATCTTCCTGGACCGAGGATCGAAACGTCAAGGTTCTCCAACCACTGGATCACCAGGGAAGTCCGCATTTTTTTTCCTTTTAAACTAGGAAGCATGGCTGGAAAAGCAGAGGGAAAATACAAAACATACACATTTTTGTCAGGAAAGCTTTAGATTATATGCCAATAACAAAACTTACCCATCAAGGATATATATGCTGCTGCTGCTAAGTCACTTCAGTCGTGTCCGACTCTGTGCGACCCCATAGACGGCAGCCCACCAGGCTCCCCCGTCCCTGGGATTCTCCAGGCAAGAACACTGGAGTGGGTTGCCATTTCCTTCTCCAATGCATGAAAGTGAAAAGTGAAAGGGAAGTCGCTCAGTCGTGTCTGACTCTGTGCAACCCCATGGACTACAGCCCACCAGGCTCCTCCGTCCATGGGATTTTCCAGGTAAGAGTGCTGGAGTGGGGTGCCATTGCCTTCTCCGGAGCATATATATAAGCACAATTAAATTCATATAGAATCAACCTTAACTTTAGAGCTGGGTTAACTTCTAGCTCCGGGAGATAGTGGACTGGGAAGCCTGGCATGCTGCAGTCCATGAGGTAGCAAAGAGTCGGACATGGCTGAGCAACTGAACAAAAACAACTTATATATTTATTTATTTTTGGCCACAAAGCATGTCAGATCTTGTTCCCTGAGCACGGATGGAACCCACACGCCCTGCAGTGGAAGCAAAAAATGCTAACCACTGGACCACCAAGGAGATCCCTAGGCATCTTTCAGTGGGCTGGTCTGGGAGCTTTGCTCTTAACGCTTTCCCACACCATAACTTTAAAAGGCTGTGTGGGAAAACTAAATGCTGTGGGAATCCCATTCTCTATCCTTTCTCCTCAGACTTACCTTGTGAACGTACTCTTTTCACAGTCTGTATCATGCACTTTCACTTATGTATCTGTGTCCTCCCACCAGACTATGAGCTCCTGGGGTGGCAGGATCTCTCTTTTTTCTGTGAACTTACTTGTCGAACAGAACCTGACAGAAATGACTCTAGCCCCTCTTTCTCACAAGATCCTCATCAAGCTGATTGGTTTACTTCACCTTTTCTGCTTTTCTGCCTGCTGCTATGAACTTCACCAGGTGTTATTAAGCTTTCTCGTCTTTAGTAATCACATTAGTGCTATGGTATTTAATCATGGTTTTATTATTAAGTAAAGCTGTTGCGATTTTCATATATTTAAAAACTATTTGTCTATCTTTAACCATTGCTCATTTTTCTGTAGAGTTGTTTGTATTTCTCACCAATTTTTTTTTTTAATTTGGCTGTGTCAGACTTAGTCATGGCTTGCATGATATTCCATCTTCATTGAAGCATGTGGTATCTTTAGTTGCAGCTAAAGATGTGGGATCAAGTTCAATGAACACAGATCAAACTCAGGCTCCCTGCACTGGGAGCATAGAGTCTCAGCTACTGGACCACCAGGGAAGTAGCATCACTGATTTAGTTTCTAAAACACCAGTTATTAATCTGTATTTATTATTTAGCTCATTAAAAGGACAATTTTCTAGTCCTGTAGAACTGTGTTCAATTCTTGGCTCTAGGTAATTATTATCATCCCTAAAATGAGAAGACAAATAATACCTCTTGTCTCATAGAGACAATCATAGAAATGTTATGAGTATTAATGAGAAAATTCATAGTGTACCTGGTATATAATTATAGGTAAAATTTTTTAATGTTTACTATCATATTGACTCAGAGAAGGCAATGGCACCCCACTCCAGTACTCTTGCCTGGAAAATCGCATGGACAGAGGAGCCTGGTAGGCTGCAGTCCGTGGGGCCGCTAAGAGTTGGACACGACTGAGCGATTTCACTTTCACTTTTCACTTTCATGCATTGGAGAAGGAAATGGCAACCCACTCCAGTGTTCTTGCCTGGAGAATCCCAGGGACGGGGCAGCCTGGTGGGCTGCCGTCTATGGGGTCACACAGAGTCAGACACGACTGAGGTGACTTAGCAGCAGCATCATATTGACTATGCCAAAGCCTTTGACTGTGTGGATCACAATAAACTGTGGAAAATTCTGAAAGAGATGGGAATACCAGACCACCTGATCTGCCTCTTGAGAAATGTGTATGCAGGTCAGGAAGCAACAGTTAGAACTGGACATGGAACAACAGACTGGTTCCAAATAGGAAAAGGAGTACGTCAAGGCTGTATATTGTCACCCTGCTTATTTAACTTATATGCAGAGTACATCATGAGAAACGCTGGGCTGGAAGAAACACAAGCTGGAATCAAGATTGCCGGAAGAAATATCAATAACCTCAGATATGCAGATGACACCACCCTTATGGCAGAAAGTGAAGAGGAACTAAAAAGCCTCTTGATGAAAGTGAAAGTGGAGAGTGAAAAAGTTGGCTTAAAGCTCAACGTTCAGAAAACTAAGATCATGGCATCTGGTCCCATCACTTCATGGGAAATAGATGGGGAAACAGTGGACACAGTGTCAGACTTTATTTTTTTGGGCTCCAAAATCACTGCAGATGGTGATTGCAGCCATGAAATTAAAAGACGCTTACTCCTTGGAAGGAAAGTTATGACCAACCTAGATAGCATATTCAAAAGCAGAGACATTACTTTGCCAACAAAGGTCTGTCTAGTCAAGGCTATGGTTTTTCCTGTGGTCATGTATGGATGTGAGAGTTGGACTGTGAAGAAGGCTGAGCGCCAAAGAATTGATGTTTTTGAACTGTGGTGTTGGAGAAGACTCTTGCGAGTCCCTTGGACTGCAAGGAGATCCAACCAGTCCATTCTGAAGGAGATCAGCCCTGGGATTTCTTTGGAAGAAATGATGCTAAAGCTGAAACTCCAGTACTTTGGCTACCTCATGCAAAAAGTTGACTCATTGGAAAAGACTCTGATGCTGGGAGGGATTGGGGGCAGGAGGAGAAAGGGACGACAGAGGATGAGATGGCTGGATGGCATCACTGACTCGATGGATGTGAGTCTGAGTGAACTCCGGGAGTTGGTGCTGGACAAGGAGGCCTGGCGTGCTGCGATTCATGGGGTCGCAAAGAGTCGGATATGACTGAGTGACTGAACTAAACTGATCATCTTTATTAGAAATAAAAACAATAACACAGTAATGGATGTCTATATTGGTATAGCATTTTAAAATGCCCTAAGTATTTTAAAATCTTTTAAAATCTCTATGGCAATCCTGTAAAGTACGTAGGACTTTGCTGAAACAATGCCTCATTTGTGCTTTCTAGACTAGAAGAGTGAAGAGAGTTGCAGATAAGGCTTTTAGGTCAGAGAGAAGATAGTCCAGGTAGGCTAGGTCTAGGAGCTCATTCAAATCATACCTTGTAAGTAATGAGAAAGCTCAATGCATAAGGCTGAATCTGAATTCAACAAACATGAAGGAACACTGAACAGGGGTTTTGCATAGTGTAACCTGGATGTCACCTGACGTTTTCCTGAGATCTAGTATTCCACATTGTGGAACTCCATTGCATAGAATATTAGATCTCCACATCTACTCCAAAGAGTTCTGCAAATTCCTAGGAGGTTTACACTCTCATAGTCATTTGTGGCTCCAGACGCCTTCTTCCAGTGAATTGGTACAGTTTGTGGATCATCTTGGCATCTAGCATGTGCTCTAGAATAAGGATATTGCTTTGATCCTGATAGAAATTTACTCCTGATATAAAATATCCAAAGTAAAATAAAACAAACCACTAATATTTTTTCAAGACATAGTCTCTATGTCTATAGCAGCATTACCAAAAAAAGTGTGAGGGACAAAAGAATGAATCATGCTGTCAAAATGAAAAAAAAACAAAAAAAACCAAATTGCACATGAATAACCTTGTCCATCTGTTGGTCATCCACAATCAGGATTTTTTTTTCCCCCTCTGGCTACTGTAACCCTATTGTCCCCAGATCCCGGCCTCACACCATCTCCCCACCTCTTTTCTCAACTGTCCCTCTGGTCTCTTCTCTTTCCCAAGTCTCTTCTGGATTAGTCCTAGAAACTTCAAAATCTCCTTATTTTATTTTTTGGAACAATTTTTGATTCCCCTCAATCTTTGCTCCCAAACTTGGGCTCACATCTATATTTCCCAATCATTACTTGCTCAGCAGAACAAAAGGGATTTTCACGTAACCAATGTTTTTAGAAGATTTTCTTTGTGTGTTGACCCCATTCTCTCACTTGTGGTTATACAATACTTTTTTTTTTTTTCCTCCATTACAACATCACTTAAAATGTCAAACAGTACCAAATTCCCTGGTGGTCCAGTGGTTAAGAATCTGCCTACCAATGCAGGGGACATGGGTTCAATCCCTGGTCCAGGAAGATCTCACATGCCATGGGGCAACTAAGCCCATCCGCCACAACTACTGAGCCCATGTGCCACAACTACTGAGCCCATGTGCCACAACTACTGAGCCTGTGTGCCTAGAGCTGGCGCTCTGCAACAAGAGAAGCCACCACGATGAGAAGCCTGCACACTGCGGCAAAGACTAGCCTCTGCTTGCTGCAACTAGAGCAAGCTCTCATGCAGCAATGAATACCCAGTGCAGCCAAAAATAAACAAATAATAAATAATTTTTAAAAAATTTTACACAATACCAACTTTTGTCTCCATGTCTATCCCCAGTGCTCAAATGAATAAGCAAACACACTTTCTGGAGAGTAAAGATGAAGGAGGCTCCAGATACCAACACTCTTTAGCCTAAAAACAAAAGATTAAGATCATCAGCCTACATTCACACACTATTGAAACCACTATCTAGTTTCATCAAAGAATGAAGACTAGGAAGAGGCCAAACCCCAGTAGGAAGATAGAGACATACTACCCATGCATTGTCGTTTTATTTTGTTAAGCTATTGTTCTAACTGGAATATATATTCTTTGCCAAAATAATAAACATTACAAAAATACACAATTAATCACCATCAATAGAATGCATATGTTGTTGTTGTTCAGTCGCTAAATTGTGTTTGACTCTTTGCAATCGCATGGACTGCAGCATGCCAGCTTCCCTGTCCTTAACTATATCCCAGAGTTTGCTCAAATTTATGTCTGTTGAGTCAGTGATGCTATTTAGCCATCTTGACACCACCCTTACGGCAGAAAGTGAATAAGAACTAAAGAGTCTCTTGATGAAGGTGAAAGAGGAGAGTGAAAAAGTTGGCTTAAAGCTCAACATTCAGAAAACTAAGATCACGGCATCCAGTCCCATCACTTCATGGCAGATAGATGGGGAAACAGTGGAAACAGTGGCTGACTTTATTTTGGGGGCTCCAAAATCACTGCATATGGTGATTGCAGTCATGAAATTAAAAGATGCTTACTCCTTGGAAGGAAAGTTATGACCAACCTAGACAGCATATTCAAAAGCAGAGACATTACTTTGTCAACAAAGGTGCATCTAGTCCAGGCTATGGTCATGTATGGATGTGAGAGTTGGACTATAAAGAAAGCTGAGGCCTAAAGAATTGATGCTTTTGAACTGTGGTGTTGGAGAAGACTCTTGCGAGTCGCTTTGACTGCAAGGAGATCCAACCAGTCCATCCTAAAGAAAACCAGTCCTGAATATTCATTGGAAGGACTCATGCTGAAGCTGAAGCTCCAATACTTTGGCCACCTGATGCAAAGAGCTGACTCATTTGAAAAGACCCTGATGCTGGGAGGGATTGGGGGCAGGAGGTAAAGGGGACGACAGAGGATGAGATGGCTGGATGGCATCACTGACTCAATGGACATGGATTTGGGTGGACTCCAGGAGTTGGTGATGGACAGGGAGGCCTGGCGTGCTGTGATTCATGGGGTCGCAAAGAGTCTGACACAACTGAGCAACTGAACTGAACTGATGCTCTGTCATCCTCTCCTCATTTTGCCTTCAACCTTTCCCCGCATCAGGGTCTTTCCAAAACTTAGAATAGACCAAATAGACAAATATGTGAATACACACAAATTTCCAAATAAAAACTATGAGCTATGCCATGTAGGGCCACAAAAGACTGATGAGTCAGGGTGGAGAGTTTTGACAAAATGTGGTCCACTGGAGAAGGGAATGGCAAACCACTTCAGCATTCTTGCCTTGAAAACCCCATGAACAGAAAAGTCAAAAAGATATGACACTGAAAGATGAACCCCCCAGGTCTGTAGGTGTCCAATATGCTACTGAAAAGAGCAAAGAAATAGCTCCAAAGGAAAGAAAAGGCTGAGCCAAAGCAGAAACAATGCCCAGCTCTGGATGTTTCTAGTGGTGAAAGCAAAGTCCAATGCTGTAAAGAACAATATTGCATAGGAACCTGGAATGTTTGATCCATGAATCAAGGTAATTGGAAGTGCCATTAAACAGAGATGGCAAGAGTGAACATCAACATTTTAGGAATCAGTAAACTGAAACAGATGGGAATGGACAAATTTAATTCAGATGACCATTATATCTACTACTGTGGGCAAGAATCCCTTAGAAGAAATGGAGTAGCCCTCATAGTCAACAAGAGTCCAAAATGCAGTACTTGTTTTGAGCCTCAAAAACAACAGAATGATCTCGGTTCACTTCCAGTGCAAAACATTCAATATCACAGTAATCTAAGTCTATGCCCCAACCACTGATGCCACAGAAGATGAAGGTGAACGGTTCTGTGAAGACCTGCAAGGCCTTCTAGAACTAACACCAAAAAAAAAAAGATGTTCTTTTCATCAGAGGGGACTGGAATGAAAAAGTAAGAAGTCAAGGGATACCTGGAGTAACAGGCAAGTTTGACCTTGGAGTACAAAATGAAGCAAGGCAAAGAGTTTTGCCAAGAGAATGCACTGGTCAGAGCAAACACCCTCTTCCAACAGCACAAGAGACAACTCTACACATGGACATCACCAGCTGATCAATATTGAAATCAGACTGATTACATTCTTTTCAGCCAAAGATGGAGAAGCTCTACACAGTCAGAAAAAAACAAGACCAAGCTTACTGTGGCTCATATTATCAGCTCCTTATTGCAAAATTCAGGCTCAAATCTAAGAAAGTAGGGAAAACCACTAGGCCATTCAGGTATGACCTAAAGCAAATCCCTTATGACTGTACAGTGGAAGTGACAAATAGATTCAAGGGATTAGATCTGATAGAGCACCTGAAGAACTACGGATGGAGGTTCGTAACACTGTTTAAGAGGCAGTGATCAAAATCATCCCTAAGAAGAGGAAATGAAAAAAGGCAAAATGGCTGTCTAAGGAGGTCTTACAAATAGCTGAGAAAAGAAGAGAATCAAAAGACAAAGGAGAAAAGGGAAGATATACCCATCAGAATGCAGACTTCCAGAGAAAAGCAAGGAGAGATAAGAAAGCCTTCCTCAGTGATCAATGCAAAGAAATAGAGGAAAGCAAGCAGAATGAGAAATACTAGAGATATCTTCAGGAAAATGAGAGATATCAAGGGAATATTTCATGCAAGGATGGACACATAAAGGACAGAGACGGTATAGACCTAACAGAAGCAGACGATATTAAGAGGTGGCAAGAATACACAGAACTGTACAAAAAAGACCCTAATTACCTGGATAATCAGGATGGTGTGATCACTCACCGAGAGCCAGGCATCCTGGAATGTGAAGCCAAGTGGGCCTTAGGAAGCATCATGACAAAGCTAATGGAGGTGATGGAATTCCAGTTGAGCTATTTCAAATCCTAAAAGATGATGTTGTTAAAGTGCTGCACACATTATGCCAGCAAATTTGAAAATCTCAGCAGTGGCCGCAGGACTGGAAAATGTCAGTATTCATTCCAATCCCAAAGAAAGGCAATGCCGAAGAATGTTCAAATTACAGCATAACTGCCCTCATTTCACATGCTAGCAATGTAACGCTCAAAATCCTTCAAGCTAGGGTTCAACAGTCTGTGAACTGAGAACTTCCCACTGTACAACCTGGATTTAGAAAAGGCAGAGAAACCAGAGATCAAATTGCCAACATCTGTTGGATCATAGAAAAAGCAAGTGGATTCCAGAAAAACATCTACTTCTGCTTCATTGACTATGCTAAAGCCTTTGACTGTGTGGATCACAAAAAACTGTGGAAAATTCTGAAAGAGATGGGAATACCAGACCATCTTACCTGCCTCCTAAGAAACCTGTATGCAGGTCAAGAAGCAACAGTTAGAAAAAGATATGGAACAATGGACTGGTTTCAAATTGGGAAAGGAGTACGTCCAGGCTGTATATTGTCACCCTGCTTATTTAACCTCTATGCAGAGTACATCATGCAAAATGCTGGGCTGAATGAAGCTCAAGCCTGACTCAAGATTGCCAAGAAAAATATCAACAACCTCAGCTATGCAGATGATACCACCCTAATGGCAGAAAGTGAAGAGGAACTAAAGAGTCTCTTGATGAGGGTGAAAAAGGAGTGAAAAAGCTGGCTTAAAACTCAACATTCAAAAAATGATCTGTTCCCATCCCTTCAAGGCAAACAGATGGGGAAAAAGTGCAAACAGTGACAGACTTTATTTGGGGGGACTACAAAATCACTGTGAATAGTGACTGCAGTCATGAAATTAAAAGAGGCTTCTCCTTGAAAGAAAAGCTATGACAAACCTAGACAGCATATTAAAAAGCAGAGACATCACTTTGCCAACAAAAGTCCATATAGTCAAAGCTATGGTTTTTCCAGTAGTCATGTAGTGTGAGAATTGGATCATAAAGAAGGCTGAGTGCCAAAGAATTGATGCTTTCAAATTGTGGTGCTTGAGAAGATCCTTTAGAGTCCCTTGGACAGCAAGGAGATCAAACCAATCAATCCTTAAAGAAATCAACCCTGAATATTCATTGGAAGGACTGATGCTGAAGCTCAAGTTCCAATACTCTGGCTGCCGGGTGCAAAGAGCTGACTCAGCAGAAAAGACTGTGGTGCTGGGAAAGATTGAAGCAAAAGAAGAGGGTGGCAAAAGATGAGATGGTTAGATAGCATCACTGACTCAATGGACATGCTGCTGCCGCTAAGTCGCTTCAGTCGTGTCTGACTCTGTGTGACCCCATAGACAGCAGCCCACCAGGCTCCGCTGTTTCTGGGATTCTCCAGGCAAGAACACTGGAGTGGGTTGCCATTTCCTTCTTCAATGCATGAAAGTGAGAAGTGAAAGTGAAGTCACTCAGTTGTGTCCAACTCTTCACGACCCCATGGACTGCAGCCTACCAGGCTCCTCCATCCATGGGATTTTCCAGGCAAGAGTACTGGAGTGGGTTGTGCCATTGCCTACTCTGCAATGGACATGAATTTGAGCAAACTCCAGGAGACAGTGGAGGACAGAGCTGGGGTTGCAAAGAATCAGACACGACTTAGCAACGGAACAACAATTCTTTAAGGTAAATAGTACATCATCCTTGGATATCTGGACAATTTCTAAGTAAGACAGAGAATACAAAACACTGGTCACCAATCAAAAATACTTCAAAGTATTTTTATACATTATAAATTGACCATCAATTAAAGTGTTTAGTAGAATGTTCCTATGTCCTTACAACATGAGTGTTTACTGATGTACATCAGTTCTTAAGTCATCTGCCTTCTATGGTCACTTAAGTCACCTTCTGTCTTTAAGAACACAAAAATTTATTGCTATGATTAAAGGTTATAACTAGATGGATAATTAAGACTAAACTAGATATTGTGCTGCACTCAGTCACTTCAATCATGTCTGACTCTCTGCAACCTATGGTCTGTAGCCCACCAGGCTCCTCTGTCCATGGGATTCTCTAGGCAAGAATACTGGAGTGGGTTGCCATGCCCTCCTCCAGGGGAACTTCCCATCCCAGGAATCGAACCCATATCTCTGGCATCTCCTGGACTATAAGCAGTTTCTTTACCCACTGAGCCACCTGGGAAGCCCATTAGCACACCAAGGCCCCCTAGACCTTGTTCCCATTAGTTCATGGTATCAGAATGTGGAGAAGCAAGCCTACAGATCTGTCTCCTGACTACCTTCATAAGGCATGTAACTGGTCTGTTATCCACTGCCCACAGGCCTCCTGAATGCATGGTTTCTCCAGCCCCGCAGAGCCCCTTAAACTGCTGCTGTAAGCGACATATGCAGTAAGCAGGGCACCAGTATAAAGACAAATGCTAATTGAATAGTATTAGAGCAGCATGTCACCCACTCCCATCAAGCACAGGATACGAGGTAAGTGTAGAACAGAACCAGAAGAAAGGTTCAAGAAGAACCCTAGAGAGGTCTGCTAGGCACTGCGAGTGGGCTGTGCAGTGGTGTCTGCACACCAGCAGGAAGCCAAGAGATGCACTCTCTATACCATGTTTCTACCAAGAAATGGGAAGAATGGGGTCTGACAGTCTATCCCTAAATAAAAACAGAGCATGGTTCATGGACTCTGAATGTACATTTTTGGCATAAAAGAATTTTAATTCTGTTTTCATAAAGCAAAAATCTCAAGTCTTCGTGAGTGAATTTCACATTAACTGACACTTTATTTTGCTTAACACCTAAACATTGTCAGTTTGGGAAGAAACCCATTGTGATATATAGCACTCCCCATTTAAATTCTAGGGTTTCTTCTTTTGATCCTTGGCAAAATCTTTTATCCAAGAAACAGAATAGATACATATAGATAGCTAAAAACATGAACCATTAGAGAATAAAATAGGAAATCAAGAAAGATTTAAGTTTTGGCGGCCCTTGCTTTTTGTTCTTTAAAGACTGTTGTTTAAAGACTGTAGCAGAATAAAAGGATCACTGGCTCCCAGTCTCCTAGAGATAGCAAGTGATGAAACTAAAAACCAACCAACCCACATCCCCAAACAAGGTCAGGTAACCTCAGTTCCCTGCCCTGCCCCATGGTGAAAAAACAGGAATACTTTTAGTAGCAGCTCAGAATTCATCTTTATCTCCTACCTGGCCCCTCAGTGGAAGTTTATAGTCATGACTTTTTCAGACATCCCTAATTTCTGTATATAGAATATAAAATTGTATTAGATGACAACTAATTTTTTTTAATTCAGGTAGAGAAAGCAGCAATAACTTTTAACTAAAACCTTCTAATTTTTTGATTGCTGTTGAACTTGCTACCATTTAGCAAAAAGCAAAATTTTCAGTGTTTCCTCAAATCTTATTGTTTTACAACTGTAGCATACCGTCCATTAAAAATAAAAAGATGAAGCAGATATATATACACACACTAGATAGAGTAGGTGCAATAAAAATATACATAAATTTGAAAAAATTGATATTTGTCTATTTCTCAAGGGAATTTTTACAGTTCATGAAGGTAGAAAATTTAACAAAATAATGCTTGTGAAACATGCTAAAATCAAAATTTAAAGCTAAAGGCTAAAGCTTTAAATATATATTTGTATATGTATATAATCATAATATATGAAGATATATGAAGATTAGTAAGCAAAAAGGCCTTATAAATCATTTTTACAGGGAAAATTAGTAGTAGAAAATAAGATTTATCTTTAAATATAGTATTTGTGCCTTTATCATTCTCTTGAATTAGTCTTTGCAAAAGTTCTTCACTTGTAAGTTTCCTGTTGTGTATATTGTCACTCTAAAGCAAAATGTTTTCTTGTATTTTGGTATCTTTGACTTAAGCTTCTTTTTAATAACCAATATTCTCTGACAGGCTGTTTCTTTTTATTTCCTAAGCTCAAAAGGCTTAAATTCAGAATAACAGAATTGTTAAGAGGTCTTTTATATCTAAACTTTCTTTGGAGTGTCTTGGATGACTGTAATGTTCTTACCTCATGAAAGGAGAGATACTAAAAATAATTAGGTATGTTTTGTATTCTTTGTAGTTTGATTAGCTAAAACACTCTATGAGCTGAAACTTTAAAATATCCCAGAGCTGTACTGTGGGATACAGATGTTCAACAGGACTTTTCTTTCTTTACTAACCTAACTTCTAACTTCAGACATTCCTATGTTAAACCATTCTTGTTGACGTGTGATTTAGTGATGCTTACTCAAAATTAGGAACCACATAAGCTCATTGCCTTCTATATTGTTTCATTGTCTGCTTCTTTTATAAGTACTGTTCCAGTTAAAATCTGCCTTTCTTCCCCTTGCTGATAAAAGAGTAATTTCAGTACTGTTCAACAGCTATTGCAAGCTCAGCCACATTGTAAAAGGTATTCAACATTCTTAGGTGTATCATAGCAAAGTAATACCTAAAATTTAGTCTGTCATATTGACAAAAAATGCCAAGTCTACAAAATCTCTTTTCCTGGGTATCTCACAAATAAAAAACTTAGTGACCTATCCCTCCACTGAATGAGTTAAAAGTCACTCAGTCATGTTTGACTCTTTGTGATCCCAAGGACTGTAGCCCACCAGGCTCCTCTGTCCATGAAATTTTCCAGGTAAGAATACTGGAGTGGGTTGCCATGCCCTTCTCCAGGGAATCTCAACCCAGGAATTGAATGTGGGTTTCCCGCATTGCAGGCAGACTACCATCTGAGCCACCAGGGAAGCCCCTCCACTACCATATCTAATTTTCCTTCAAAATTTAATGACACTGCTTCTCATTTTTCATAATGAAAAAGTTGAGCATAGCCTCCCTCCCTCTTTTCACATCCCAGTATAATTCTTACTGATTCTAAGTTCTACATATGTCTTGAATTTCTTTTCACCCTACTATGGCCTTCAGAATTCATTGTATTTTCTGGATCACTGAAATAACCTGTTTCCTCCCTCAAATTCACAGCTGCCAGCATAACCTATTTGCAATAAACATGTGATCCTGTCTTCGGCATAATTTACAATCTTCTGTGACTCAGGTGTTCTCAAGGCGGTCTCAGTTACTTACCATGGCACAGAAGGCCCTACAGTCAGTCTCTGGTGCAGTCGTACCAAATCACGTGCCATCTTCTGTTTATCTGCCATCCATCCTCCAGTCACCCAGCTTCCTTGGCCACGTATCAACTCCTCATCTTTCAGAATCCAGGTCAAGACTCTTCTGTCTCCCAGGAAACTTGCAAGCAAATTGTTTCCTTTGTTATATCCCCATTCAATGTACTTTATTATTGCACATATTACACTGTATTGCAATCATTTATCTGTTGTCCCAACTAGTCTATGAGTTCCTTCTGAGATAAATTCCTACCTCTTTCGCCACAGTACCAGGCATGATGCCAATTATAGAAGCTACTTAACACCTATCAAACAAATGGATGTTGACTTCTACCTTTGAAAGTGACTCTTAATTTCCACCATCACTATCTTCTACATCTATCTTGTTACACACCCTTCTGCCTCCAGATGACACCTAAATTCTCTCTGAAGCACAATTCTTATCACGTTCTGCTTAACCTCAGCAACTTCCTATTGCTGTCAGCCCCTGCCTCATCTTCCCTCCTGCTCCAGCAGTTCACAGCAACCCACTGATTTTCCAAAGTGATAGGTGACCTCCAACCTAATTACAAAACTGAGCAGGACTAGGGGCAGGCGTTACCCAACCAGCCTCGACTCTAACATTCAATCATCATCTAATGAAGCTCATTAGCATTCAGTTCAGTTCAGTCGCTCAGTCGATCCAACTAGGATCTGATGGTATTGTGATAGCTACAAGATTCCCACATTACTCAGTTACTGCCCTCCCATTTCGCTTCTACGGAAAACTCCATTTCTCCATTCCATTTTACAGCAGTCGGGTACTGGGGGCTAGGTGGGGATGGAGAAATGACTTTAAGGGGAACACTGTCTATAGAGATTTTAAAACAATAATGAAACAGACTAAAGATCAGTCTGCTTTTTATCATCATCATGAGCCACCAACTCTGAAGAAAGTCAGTAATAAAAATACTCCTCCCCACCAAGATAGACCAGCCCACCACCACCACTCTTTGACAAAGCACTACTATTCAAGCACCACCCCCTTCTGAAACCTTTAACCTGCCCCCAGACAGAATTAACCACCTCTTCCTAAATCCTTAATACACATCTGAATCTCCCACAAGATTGTAAGCATGTTAAGGCGACCTTATCTTTAACCTCCAGCATGAACACTTACTCTTCTAGCCACCTCCCCTTCAGCAGTTTGTGGAATGAGGTCCTCAGTGAGTGAAATGCACCCAGTCCCAGTCCTGTTTAATCTATGTTGCTAGATGAAACCATCCTGCCTCACACTCATTCCTTAGACCAGACTAACTGCATACAGTAGATAATTTGAATATAAAGGATGGCATTCACAGAACACCATAATCTGGACCTAATTTTAATTCCTACTACTTAATCTTAGTCTTCTCATACCAAACTACTTTTTCTCAGTATATTTCTGCCTATTACATGAAAGTTTTTTTTGTATTACAGTACTTTGTGTCTAACTTACCTATGTGCTAAACTCAGAAAGAAATTAAAGGAAATTCAGTCCTGCTTCAGAGCCATATATGCAACAGACACTCAGTTCTACCAAATAAAACTAGGAACAATTAAGACATAAAAGAGTAGAATAAATTTTTATTATGCAGCGTTTTATTTTTTTAAAAAATTACCTTCATGGAATACATTTTCACATTAGAAATTCCCAGTGGGAAAACAACAACTTATCACTTATAATTTTATATTTGTGGACAAATTATTTTAGGACAAGTAAAATAAACACATTTGAGGATTAAGTCTTGGTTTAGAATCTGCAACAATTTGAAACATCTATAAAGGGACCTCTTCCCTAAATGGAACTTGTCTACATTCAGAAACTCTCCAGGCTCTTCTTCCTAGGATTTAGAAATCAGTAATGTGAAATATCAGCATTTCTAATTTTCAAATTTCCCTAAGACATGTAACCATCAGTAACTGGCATCAACTGAACAGGGGGAGGTTTATAAAAACTAAACACTGCCTAATTTTCTGCAGTCTTTACTTATGAATTAAGTCTTTCCCTTTCTCCATCATCCTAGGACAAACACAGACGTTTGATCAGATATCGAGAGTAATAAAGCTGAATTCCCTTTAAGAGTTTGATCAATTAAAAGGCAAAAAGCTCGTATATATTGTTCAGTTACACTATGAGACTTATGAAAAGCTGAGACACTCCATTAGCTCCCCAGAATACAAAATTCAGTCTTGTAATTTCTTAAGATACAACTTCTCTCAAATCTTTCTTCAAAGATTAAATTCTAAAAACAATCAGGTGATTAGGAGAAGAGGTTTGTCTCACCAATGTTTTTCCTTCTTATTGTGAGTTGAAATGGCATGACAGAGCAGAGGCAAGGAGGTGTACAATCAATTCTCAAGGTATTAAGTCTAAAAGGTCAGAGCTTCCACAGCATAGCCACAGCTTTGCAGATGCCCACGTCATGATAGTTGAAGTAACAGAGCCCAGCAAAGGTGAAAGCCGAGAGCACCAAAAGGCCTGTCTTGGCAGCTTTCTGCACTGCATCTCCATGAACATAGTCAGTAACAACTTGTCCAATGCCCCTGAAGGAAAAAAAAAAAATCACAGTACAAATGAAAAGCCACAAGTAATGTCAGGTTAGAAGGCTATTCAGTTAACTTGGCTGCACAACATAATCAGTCAAGATCAAAATGCAATTCATGGTAACAAGTGCATGCCAGGTAAGCACGTCAATCCTTTGTATGGCCAAGTAACACTCCTTTGTAAACATGTATTTTATTTATTTAGCTATTCATTAATTGAAACATCTGGACGATTTTGCCTTTGGGGCTAAAATAACACTGCTCTGAACATTATGCTACAAGGTTTTGTGTGGATGGGGACATATGCTCTCACTTTCAGTAGGTATACACCTACAAGTGAAATTGTTGCGTCAGATGGCAACTCTCTGTTGTTAACTCATATTATAACTCTGTTGTAAAAACTTGTTAGACCTGCCAAACTATTTTCCAAAGTAGCTGCATGTTTTACATTCCCAGCAGAGATATATGAGGATTCTAACTTCATGACCCTTGTAACAGTCCATCTTTTTGATTACAG
The DNA here is from genome assembly GCF_029407905.1 of Bubalus kerabau. Taxonomy (NCBI): domain Eukaryota; kingdom Metazoa; phylum Chordata; class Mammalia; order Artiodactyla; family Bovidae; genus Bubalus; species Bubalus kerabau. The sequence continues at coordinate 22,316,096 of NC_073638.1, read as the reverse complement.
CCATCTGAGTAGGTGTACGGTGGCATCTCAATGTGGTTCTGAATTGCATTTCTCTAATAACAAACACGGGCGCAGGAGGGCCTAGAGGAGCTACTCCACGTTCAAGGTCAGGAGGGGCGGCAGTGAGGAGATACACCTCATCCAAGGTAAGGAGCAATGGCTGCACTTTGTTGGAGCAGCCGTGAAGAGATACCCCACGTCCAAGGTAAGAGAAACCCAAGTAAGACGGTAGGTGTTGCAAGAGGGCATCAGAGGGCAGACACACTGAAACCATAATCACAGAAAACTAGTCAATCTAATCACACTAGGACCACAGCCTTGTCTAACTCAATGAAACTAAGCCATGCCCGTGGGGCAACCCAAGATGGGCAGGCCATGGTGGAGAGGTCTGACAGAATGTGGTCCACTGGAGAAGGGAATGGCAAACCACTTCAGTATTCTTGCCTTGAGAACCCCATGAACCGTATGAAAAGGCAAAACGATAGGATATTTAAAGAGGAAATCCCCAGGTCGGTAGGTGCCCAATATGCTACTGGAGATCAGTGGAGAAATAACTCCACAAAGAATGAAAGGATGGAGCCAAAGCAAAAACAAGACCCAGTTGTGGATGTGACTGGTGATAGAAGCAAGGTCCGATGCTGTAAAGAGCAATATTGCATAGGAACCTGGAATGTCAGGTCCATGAATCAAGGCAAATCGGAAGTGGTCAAACAGGAGATGGCAAGGGTGAATGTCGACATTCTAGGAATCAGCAAACTAAAATGGACTGGAATGGGTGAATTTAACTCAGATGACCACTATATCTACTACTGTGGGCATTTCTTAGAAGAAATGGAGTAGCCATCATGGTCAACAAGAGTCCGAAATGCAGTAAGTACTTGGATGCAATCTCAAAAATGACAGCATGATCTCTGTTCGTTTCCAAGGCAAACCATTCAATATCACAGTAATCCAAGTCTATGCCCCAACCAGTAACGCTGAAGAAGCTGAAGTTGAATGGTTCTATGAAGAAGGCTGAGCGCCAAAGAATTGATGCTTTTGAACTGTGGTGTTGGAGAAGCCTCTTGAGAGTCCCTTGGACTGCAAAGAGATCCAACCAGTCCATTCTGAAGGAGATCAGCCCTGGGTGTTTTTTGGAAGAAATGATGCTAAAGCTGAAACTCCAGTACTCTGGCCACCTCATGCGAAGAGTTGACTCATTGGAAAAGACTCTGATGCTGGGAGGGATTGGGGGCAAGAGGAGAAGGGGACGACAGAGGATGAGATGGCTGGATGGCATCACTGACTCTCGATGGACGTGAGTCTGAGTGAACTCTGGGAGTTAGTGATGAACAGGGAGGCCTGGCGTGCTGCAATTCATGGGGTCGCAGAGTCGGACACGACTGAGCGACTGATATGATCTGATCTGATGAAGACTTACAAGACCTTTTAAAACTAACACCCAAAAAAGATGTCCTTTTCATTACAGAGGACTGGATTGCAAAAGTAGGAAGTCAATAAACACCTGGAGTAACAGGCAAATTTGGCCTTGGAATACGGAATGAAGCCGGGCAAAGGCTAATAGAGTTTTGCCAAGAGAACATACTGGTCATAGCAAACACCCTCTCCAACAACACAAGAGAAGACTCTACACATGGACATCACCAGATGGTCAACACCAAAATCAGATTGATTATATTCTTTGCAGCCAAAGATGAAGAAGCTCCATACAGTCAGCAAAAACAAGACCGGGAGCTGACTGTGGCTCAGATCATGAGCTCCTTATTGCCAAATTCAGACTGAAATTGAAGAAAGTAGGGAAAACCACTAGACCATTCAGGTATGACCTAAATCAAATCCCTTATGATTATACAGTGGAAGTGAGATATAGATTTAAGGGCCTAGATCTGATAGATAAGACTGCCTGATGAACTATGGACTGAGGTTTGTGACATTGTACAGGAGACAGGGATCAAGACCATCCCCATGGAAAACAAATGCAAAAAAGCAAAATGGCTGTCTGGGGAGGCCTTACAAATAGCTGTGAAAAGAAGAGAAGCGAAAAGCAAAAGAGAAAAGGAAAGTTATAAGCATCTGAATGCAGGGTGCCAAAGAATAGCAAGAAGAGATAAGAAAGCCTTCCTCAGCGATCAATGCAAAGAAATAGAGGAAAACAACAGAATGGGAAAGACTAGAGATCTCTTCAAGAAAATTAGAGATACCAAGGGAACATTTCATGCAAAGATGGGCTCGATAAAGGACATAAATGGTATAGACCTAACAGAAGCAGAAGATATTAAGAAGAGGTGGCAAGAATACACAGAACTGTACAAAAAGGATCTTCACGACCCAGATAATCACGATGGTGTGATCACTCATCTAGAGCTAGACATCCTGGAATGTGAAGTCGAGTGGGCCTTAGAAAGCATCACTACGAACAAAGCTGGTGGAGGTGATGGAATTCCAGTTGAGCTATTTCAAATCCTGAAAGATGATGCTGTGAAAGAGCTGTACTCAATATGCCAGCAAATTTGGAAAACTCAGCAGTGGCCACAGGACTGGAAAAGGTCAGTTTTCATTCCAATCCCAAAGAAAGGCAATGCCAAAGAATGCTCAAACTACCGCACAATTGCACTCATCTCACATGCTAGTAAAGTAATGCTCAAATTTCAGCAAGCCAGGCTTCAGCAGTATGTGAACCGTGAACCTCCAGATGTTCAAGCTGGTTTTAGAAAAGGCAGAGGAACCAGAGATCAAATTGCCAACATCCACTGGATCATGGAAAAAGCAAGAGAATTCCAGAAAAACATCTATTTCTGCTTTACTGACTATGCCAAAACCTTTGACTGTGTGGATCACAATAAACTGTTGAAAATTCTGAGAGATGGGAATACCAGACCACCTGACCTGCTTCTTGAGAAACCTATATGCAGGTCAGGAAGCAACAGTTAGAACTGGACGTGGAACAACAGACTGGTTCCAAACAGGAAAGGAGTACGTCAAGACTGTATACTGTCACCCTGCTTATTTAACTTATATGCAGAGTACATCATGAGAAAGGCTGGGCTGGAAGAAGCACAAGCTGGAATCAAGACTGCCAGGAGAAATATCAATAACCTCAGACATGCAGATGACACCACCCTTATGGCAGAAAGTGAAGAGGAACTCAAAAGCCTCTTGATGAAAGTGAAAGAGGAGAGTGAAAAAGTTGGCTTAAAGCTCAACATTCAGAAAACGAAGACCATGGCATCTCATCCCATCACTTCATGACAAATAGATGGGGTAACAGTGGAAACAGTGTCAGACTTTATTTTTTTGGGCTCCAAAATCACTGCAGATGGTGACTGCAGCCATGAAATTAAAAGACGCTTACTCCTTGGAAGGAAAGTTATGACCAACCTAGATAGCATATTCAAAAGCAGAGACATTCCTTTGCCAACAAAGGTTCGTCTAGTCAAGGCTATGGTTTTTCCTGTGGTATGTATGGATGTGAAAGTTGGACTGTGAAGAAAGCTGAGCGCCAAAGAATTGATGCTTTTGAAGTGTGATGTTGGAGAAGACTCTTGCGAGTCCCTTGGACTGCAAGGAGATCCAACCAGTCCATTCTAAAGGAGATCAGCCCTGGGTGTTCTTTGGAAGGAATGATGCTAAAGCTGAAACTCCAGTACTTTGGCCACTTCATGCAAAGAGTTGACTCATTAGAAAAGACTCTGATGCTGGGAGGGATTGGGGGCAGGAGGAAAAGGCGACGACAGAAGATGAGATAGCTGGATGGCATCACCAACTCAATGGACGTGAGTTTGAGTGAACTCCGGGAGTTGGTGATGGACAGGGAGGCCTGGCGTGCTGCAATTCATGGCGTCGCAAAGAGTTGGACACGACTGAGTGACTGAACTGAACTGAATAACAAACACATTTTTTCATGCACCTTTTGCCATTTCCATTATCTTCTTTAGATAAACGTTAATTTTACCCTATAAAAAGGTCCCTTTGGCTATATGTGGTGAATGGACCTTGTAGGCAGAAGGGCAACAAGAACAAAAATAAAGAACTAGTTAGGAAGCAACTGAGGTAGCTGAGGCAAGGCTGCTGGCTTCACTTGCCTTAAGCTAGGGTGGTGATAGTGAGGATATCATGAAGTGACAATTCAGGCTATGTTTTGAGGAGAGAACTAAAAGAAAGAGCTGATGGACTAGTGGCGGAGTTAAGACAAAAAGTAGTATTTAGAATGACTTCTAGGATTTTTGGTTTGAGCAACAAGACTTAATTGAATTATTGAAGAACAGGAGAGAAGAAGCTTGTGAGGAGAAATTGAGAGATTTGAGGGGAAGAGTGATTTGGGGCAATACTGCACTGGGGATGCCTACTAGATATCCCAGTGGACAGCTGGAAATACTAAGTCTGCAGTTCAGGAAAAGAGGGCCATCTGGAAAAAAAAAAACAGGTCTCTCTGAACTCACCTGGGAGAAGTATGTAGGCAGAGAAATTTAAGAAAGCCAAGAACGAGCCTAGGGTTCAGACCTTCATTATTCAAAGGTCAGACAAGAGGAGGTGCTGGCTGAGGAGACAGAGAAGGTATATAGAGCTGGTGGGGTGGAAGAAAACAAGGTAAGGATGGTATCTAGGAAGCCAAAGAAAAATTACATAAGGAGAGATCAGTCATTTAAGTTGAATACTGCCAAGTTCAAGTGGAGAACAAAGAATGGACAACTGGTTTGGAAAAATGAAGGTCTTTAGTGATTTTTGTTGAGAATGACTTCAGTTAAATAGTTGGGGTAAAAGCCCAATCAACGCAGTAAAAAAACAGGATGCTAAAGAACGAGTGCACAATTACAGACAACTCTTTCAAGTCTTTTTTGTGTATGTGTAAAAAAGGAAAAAATTAATAAGGTAACTGGAGAAGTCAATTGCAATTTTTAACATGTATGACTTTAGGACTTCCCTGGTGGTCCAATGGTTAAGACTCCACACTTCCACTCCAGGGCACAAGGGCTTGATCCCTGGTTAGGGAATTAAGGTAGGATTCCATATGCCACACAGCATGGTCAAAAAAAAAAAAGCATGACTTTAGATTTATCTCTTATTCTGATTTTTCATCAATTTAGATTGATCTTCTTTCAACATACACACATTAGAGAAATCTTACTGTACTTGTGTTCTGGTATTTCAAGAGCAATTGGGATCATTTACTGTGAAAGGTCTATCTGGTTGAAGAGTAATTCTCCTAACCAATGCTTACTAAGTAAGAAAACTAGGTAAGCAAACAACCCCTTTAATACTATCAAGAAAATGATTCTGACAAATTATTTAACGTCCCTGGGATTTAGTTTCCACAGAGGTTAAATAACAGGCTTGGCTAAGATACTCCCTCAAGTCCTTTCAGTTCTAATAATCCAAAAAACAGCTCCCCATCCATGACAGCATACTGTCCTTGCCAAACCATATAAAATGGGCAACTCTCAAAAGCAATGCTAAGTTCAAAAGCCTCTCAGATATGAAAAGGAAGACATCTTACAGGCACGTGGATATACAAATTTGGGCATATAAATAGTTTGCATATGTTTTATTGTTCTCTTCAGATCTTCAGTATTTTGAGCAACTTCTCCCTCACAGGCAACTGTGAGATAAGCTCACAGCAAACAAACCGCACAGACAAGGTGATACTGAAAGGACTGCTGTACTTGCCAGTGACTGTGAAGAGTGAGGGCTGCAGCCAGAGAGTAGTCCATCGCAGAACACGGATTCAAATAGGCAGCTGGAATTAGGCCCAGGAGCAGAACACTGACAACCCTCTCGCTAGTCCAGTGGAGAGATGCAGCCTTGGAACCAGCTATAGAAAGGAAGGACGAGATTCCTAAGAGTTTCAGGGGAAACACACGTCTCAGTATTTGCCACAAACTAACCCAAACTAACAGAACGGCAAACAGTATGCATTTAAGATTTAACTCTGAGCATAAAGTAGGTAAGAGAAAGGAGGTAAATGAGAAAGATGCAATCTCCCTTCTCTGAAGTCTTTCAGCACAGGGTTTCTCAAGCCTACATACATTAATTAAAAGAGAGATCCACTCTGCTTAGAGGCAAGATGATGGATGAAATATTGTTGCAGAATTACCAACCCTGGACTTCATTATAATAGACAGACACCTTATAAATTTAAGCTGGTGACACCTGAGGAATTCCTTTAAAACATCAATCTTATTTTACACCTAATCTTTCTAAGTAATATTAAAAATCCTCCCAAAAGAAAATTAAGCCTGCCAATTAAAAGAGAAGCACAGTTCTAACGTCAACTTTTAGGATCATGGTTCTTCTGTTCTGTTACTTATAAATAGCCCAATATAGAGAAGGAACATGAAACTTTCTTTTAAACAAGTAAAAATAAAATGGGCTTTAAACATCTCTTTGAAAGCCTCTTTTTTGGGGGGGGTTACATACCCCTTTGGGAATGTTTTATTAATGATGGAGTTACTTCCTGGAAAAATGCACACAGATACATACGTTACAAACTATGTACACAACCTTGGGGACTTTCCTTCAGTCCCATGCACCCCAAGTTAAAATCGCTCTGCTGTATCTAACTGAACAAAGTTCATCAACAAACACTTTTCAAAGATAAAATAATTCCAAATAGCAGAAAAACTATACTTGCTTAATTATTCATAACTCAGAAGCAGCTTTCAAGTGACAGGCTTAAGAATCAAAAGTCTTTATCTCTATAAAATACTGATGTTTCTAGACTTTAAAAATGAAAATAGTTACCTCATTATTCACCTATGGATTTTCTAAGATTTAACAATACCTAAATAGTATTCATCCAAGAAATAACATGATTTTAACAGCAACCTAAATAAAAACAAGCATATCATTATAGCTATAAATATGCAAGATTTTAAAAACTGTCTGCTATTCTAAATTATTCGAATCTGGTTCCTCTCCAGTAAATAAAGGTAACTAAACTATATTGAACAGGTTGCCCCTACAGAGCTATTTTCTTTTAAGAAACTTAAACATTTTAAAAACACTTAGACCAGAAGGTTCTGTAAAAGTGGAAATGGCATCATTCAACCGTGCTAGCACTGTGTGCCCACAAGTGTAGACTAGGTCTTCACTTGACAGAGGTGGACACAAGAGTTCCCCTCAGAGAGAGCAAGTCCTGCCAAAGGCGTGATAATCAGCCCAGACAAAGATGCACATACAATGGTGGCTGGGTGACAGGTGAATATGCTGTGTTCCACACCATCCTTGAACAGGTCGGTCCTGGAGAAATGCTGAGACAAGAGCTGGTCTGACCACTGGGGTTCGGAGGAACAGAGCTGAGGAAAGAGACATCAAGGGAATCATAAGCACCTTTCCTGTAACAGGACTGAGACTTTCTACATGACCATAGATAAGCTGCTGCTGCTGCTGCTGCTGCTTAGCTGCTTCAGTCATGTCTGACTCCATGTGACGCTATGGACTGCAGCCCGCCAGACTCCTCTGTCCATGGGATTCTCATTGCCATGCCCTGCTCCAGAGGATCTTGCCAACCTAGGAATCGAACCCGGTCTCCTGCATTGCAGGCTGATACTCTACCACTGAGCCACCCATGAAAACCCATAGGTAAGCTACTTAAGCCCAAATAGGGAATAACCATCTAATCTGTAAAATGTGGATAGCATCTATTTCACTGGGTTGCTGTGAGACTAGACTAAGCAGCCATGGAAAGACTGATAAAACAATGAACACTTCTGCAAAAAGGGCTTCACTTTGACCAATTCTTAAAAATTAATTATGGCTCTTTTATCCTTTCATTCATCTACTCATCCAACAAACTTTTACTACATACAAAACTATGCTCTGCACAACAGCAAGAGGGATAAAAACAAAGTCTTTGTCTTCAAGTAATTCAGCCTAGTTTGGGAGATACCAGTTTCTTTTTCAAGATCAATTTCTGTGCTTGCACGCTTGAACTCATCCCTTTCTGTCCTCTTATAGATCTTGGTTAAAAAATAGGCAGACCTAAGAACACCCAAGCCTATCAATACCGGCTATGACATAATGGACAATTAAGTTAAATAGGCTCTCCAAGCCTCAATGTCCTCATTTGTAAAATGAAAACATTGGTACTTACTTCATAATACTCTGCTGAAAATTAAATAATATGTGTAAGATGTTCAGCCTAAGTCCCACAGTATAAGTGGGACTTATATATAAGTCCCCCATATAAGCACTCAATAAGCACTCAATAAAAGATAATTTCTCTCCTGTATCTTTAACCCCTCCTTTCTTCCTACTGACCATTTTCCCTCAACGGATGTAATATACTTAACCCCTCCCTTCATCCTATGTCCTATAACGCACTCTTCCCCTCCTTTCTTCTCTTCCTAAACATGCTTCTTTAAAGTGTTGTCTAAATCACCTTGACTTCCTCACTTCCCTAAAATTCTTCCTGGCCTGCAACTCGTCCTTATCCCCACCAAAGCTGCATTCGTGAATCACCAATGTTCTCACATGGCCACATCCAACAGTCTTCATCTTATTGGGCCTTTCTGCACGAGGCACTGGTGGCAGCTTCTCCCTTTTCTCTGACAGAACTCTCTTCAGCTTCTCCCTTTGATTCTCTGATCGTTATACATCAGTCTCCTCCTGCATCTGCTCTTAAATGCTCACCCAGGAGTCCATCATCTGCCCTTTGCTCTCCTTGCTGCCTAAGCCCACCCCTAGACATTTTGTCCACTCAACTTCTAGAGCCTTTAGGTTGGTGACACTCAACTCTGTATCCCCAGGCTTGATCTCTCTCCAGAGTTTCAGAAGTTTGAGTACCTGCAAGCTCTCTCCCCTAAGGTACCCCACCTGGTCCTCAAACTCACTACGGCAAAAACAAATCACCCTTCAATTCGTTTTCTCATTCAAACTTGCCTCTCATTTGCATGTTCCTCGTTTTATTTAATGATATCCCAGTCACTGGTCAACCTAAACCAAAAATCTGGAAATCATGTAAGACTTCCCTTCTGCTGCTATGTCGCTTTAGTCGTGTCCAACTCTGTGCTACCCCATCAGTCAAATACCAAATCATACTGATATAACTCCTTAGCATTTCTTGAGACAATCTTCTCTTACGTACTACTTTCCAAGTTCAGGACCTCACCATGCTTGCCTAGACTACTACAATTGTGTCTCAATTCATCTCCTAACTTAAGTCTTAGTTTGTCCCATCTCTCATGATGGCCATCTATAATATTACACAGTTACCAAGGTGGTCAATCTAACTGCAAATCTATGTCAAATCTTTCACCGTTTCACACAAAGAAAAAATGCATACTCCACATCAAGACAAATTTTCCTGAGATTTGATTTCAGTTTACTTTTCCATAACCATCTCATTCCTCACCTTGAGCTTCATGTTCTAATATACAATTTGTTTTCTCTCACAACAAGCGGCTTCTATGCCTTTCATCATTGCTTCTGCTCATCCCACTAGCTCTAACTGTAATGCCCTTCTTCCTGTGGCCTTCCCTACCCTCAAGACTCAAATCGGGCACAGCTCCTTCAGGAAGTGAGACAAGGTAATCCTTCCAAAACACAGAGCTAGTATAGTCTTCTGGATTGGCATACAACTTAGATACTGTGCTGTAGTTTTTGCTTTCTGTCATATTATGCTTGTATGTTTTTCCTATAAAAATAGAAACTCTTTAAGGGTTGGAACTACGCTTTCTCACATTTTTAACCCAATCATACTACAGTACCTTGTATAACACAAATGCCCCCTCAATGATTATCGAACTGAACTCCAAGGGAAACGACCAATACGTAAATTGGGACTTAAGACACTGACACTCTTCTCTGATTCAGGGTGGGAACATTTCAAAAACAGGGAATGCGGAGAAAAAGAGAACTCGTGAACACAGCCGCAGCATCACTATAACTTTCAGACTACCCCATCACCACGTCAGCCCAGAGGAGGGGAAATATGCACTCGGGTGGACATCTGGACCCCAAGACAACGCTGGTCATGCTCTGCCAAAGGAAAGGAGGGACACTCCTTTCAAAAGGTCTCACCGCCCAGCAGACGAATCCTAACCGCATCCCTTTCCCCGGCTGGAGGTTGTGCTGAGAACCTCCGGCTGCCCTCACCTCGCCCTTCTCTGGCGCCGCAGAGGACACTTAGCCTACAGAGAGTCGCCATGTCGCTCCGGAAGGTTCAAGGTCAAGCAGCAACCCGGAAGCAGTCATACGACAACATCCGCCCGCGACGAGGAAAAAACAAGAAAACGGAAAAGGCCACGTGAACCGGAAGTTGGGGTTGGCGCGGGACCGCCGCACATGCGCAGAAAACTCTTCGGAAGGTCGGTAACTGGAAACGCAAGATGGCGGAGCTGGGTGAGGCGGGTGAAGCCGAGTTGCAACGCCTGGTGGCGGCCGAACAGCAGAAAGCGCAGTTCACTGCACAGGTGCGGGGATAGGGACTAGTGTGGAGAGAAAGGAGGGTGAAGTACAAGTCCCAGGCACTCGTGGAGCTCTGAACGCTGGCGGCGTGGAGCGGCCGCCAGCCGCTCCGTGCTTGCTGCGCGCGGTTCTGCTCACGAAAGAAACGAGTCACTTCTGCCGCTGGTTACCTGCAGTGCTCAGGTGCCCTGTGAGCCTAGCGTAGGGGAAAGAGAAAGTGTAAAGCGAAGTAAAAAGTTTCGGGTGACGCAAGTGCACGGAAGCCTAGTTTGGTGGCGAGCTCTCTAGGCTGGCATTGGGAGGACCCAGCTTCTCATACTGCTCTGTCCCTTACAGGCCACGTGCCCCTAAACAAAATACCCATCCTCCGTAGGTCTTGGTTTCACAGTCGCCTGCTGCCTCACAGGATGTCGAGGATGATATGCAATAATATATTTGAAAACGATAGAGTAGTAGAGCATTATTGGATAAAAGTGGGCTGAAGTAGTCAGTCTAGATTATTAGGTAGAACAAGAGCTTCGGAGCATAGTTCCAGCCCCGGCTTTGACCTTTACTAGCTGCATGATTTTGGACTTACTATTCACCGTGCCTCTTAAATGGAGATGACAGTCATCCTTTAGGACCGCAAAAAGAATTGACTTACTACTTAGTACCCCAGCCTCCCGAAATAGCCAAGCCCTTGGTAAATGGTTATTCCCCGCTTTTGCGCGGAGTGGAGGTGGTGGGAATGGGAGGACTCGCGGAAGATAAGTGGCAAGAACCCTGGTTGGAAATCTTTGGGTCCTGAACATTTTGAAAGCGCACACATTTTCTGTGCTTCTGTGTGCATTTTTCTGTAGATTGGGTCCATAACCTTCATTGGATTCTCACATATATCCCTGACCCCTCAAAAGGTTAACGACTTAAGAACTGCTAAGGAATAGGCTTAGAATGAGATGAGTGCAGCGGTTTGGGGGAATTAATTGGTACCATAGCTTTCCCAGCTTATACTGGTGTCAGTTTGGAAATAAAGAGGGTATCAATCCTGCCTGCAGTTTTACAATCTGATTAAGGAAGTGACACAGAAAATAATTGTACTCTCAAGGAGGTGATAATAAACTGGAAAAACCTTTAGGGAGGAGGGGGGGGTATTGAGGGCCGAATTAAGTATGCTATGTATGGATCTACCTCATTGAAACACATTGGTTGGGTGTTAAATAAGGGAGTGCCCTGAGTGGCTGACAAAGAAACTGATGCATTAGGCCAGCACTGGGGTGACTTGATCAAAAGTACCTATTTTTCAGTTACTAAGGAGAAAAATAGACAAGGAGAGGATGAAAGTATTATTGCAGGGTAGGAATGAGGAGTTGGACTGTATTGGTGACAAATTAGGAAGTGAGGAAAGAGTCAAAGAATGGTTTAGTCAGGTGACAGAAAATGAGAAAAATGGGAAGGAAATTCATAGATAAGGCCTGTCAGCAGACCCCAAGTGGTTACTATTTTTCTTTCCTCTTAGGTGCATCACTTCATGGAGCTATGTTGGGATAAATGTGTGGAGAAGCCAGGGAATCGCTTAGACTCTCGCACTGAAAATTGTCTCTCTAGCTGTGTGGACCGCTTCATCGACACTACTCTTGCTATCACCAGTCGGTTTGCCCAGATTGTACAGAGAGGAGGGCAGTAAGCCACCCCTGGAAGAATGACAGCAGCAGCCAAGGACTGATTAAGCAGCCTGAAGGGCCAGCGGGGGAAGGCAGCCAGTCCTCTGTCAGGTTGGCTTCAGGCAGCTACCAAGCCTGTTGGTGCTAAAAAGGAACAGATCAGATGTTCAAAAAGTGAAATTTTATTTATTGGGAATTAAGAAATTCCATCTTGTATCACAACAGTTTATTCAATAAATGTGAATTCTCCAACTCTCTTTTTTAAATCCCATTTTAGGATTTAATATATAGATCTCTGATTGGTAGGAACATTAGAAATAAGTATGTTCCAAGGCCATTAGTAGTGCAAATGAGAGATCTTAGGTTTTGAAGAGCCATCCTAAGCCATATTTAAGGGGGTGGGGAGAACCATCAAAAGCCTTAGCCTAAGGCATCAGAGAGAATTTGGGGTTGAGAAAGGTGAAGAACAGAAAACAGCTTTATTGCTTATACATGACCAAGAAAAGGTAAACATGGCAAAAAGCGAAACAGGCAAGATGTGTGTTCACTGGGAAAGAGGCCTGCTAGTATGAGACAAAGAGGAAGTCAAGACCCAAACAGAATCAACTTCCTGGAGAAGCCTGGTTCCACTGGCCCATCTTCCTGAGTCTGTGCTTAGAATCAAAACTTTTAGAGCACAGAAACAATGCTAAAAAAAAAAAAACCCAGGAGCTGAAAACTCCTTCCCACAAAGATTTCACTTGCTCCAAGAAGAAAACAATTGCTTTAGGTTAAGAGGTAGTAATTATAGACTGTTCTTCCCTACTTGGGCCCTTAATCTCAATGTTAAAAATATGCACCATGGAACATCTGCAACTGAGTACCAAAGTACTAATATTTCAAATAAATATCCCAAAAGGTAGCACCTGCTTAGAGTCAAGGGCTAGGGAACCTCCGGCCAACTGTTTATGACTAAGCATTTTATTAGAAATCTGTTCTGTAAAGAGAACAATTTAATACTTCAGAGCTACAAAATATTACCACCTCATGGAATGTGTCATAGGCTATTGCTGGTGTCATACACTGTCAGGCTACCATGAACTGTTTCTGTATTACACATGGGGAAAGTTAAGGCCAGGGAGGTTGACTTACCTGCTCCAAACCTCGTAACCAACTAATGGCAGAACCAAGACCAAAAGTCTGAGCTTTCAAGATTTTTACTCAGCCCATGAAGTGACAGCCAGGAGGAAAAAACAATGTCACTTGTTCTGCCATAGTAAATAAAACTCACTTGTGTTCTGCCAGCCTTCTTCCAACGAGTTTGGTTTCTTAAGAATTAACCTAGTAGGATCACCATATTATAGCACAGGGAAATAACAAGATCTTTGCTTGGTGCTGTAATCCAAAGGCAGACTAGGAAGAAATGGATATGTCCCTGAGAAGCCTATTTAATTTTGGAATCGATTCAACCTAGTTTCAAGGGAAATCTACAAGTTCACTAACTAAAAAATGAACAAGGAAGACAACATTTAAATGGCTGTTGCTGCCCTGAATCCTTTTCAGTGCACAATGAGATAGCATGACTGATGCCTAATTCTTCATTTGGTTAAGGACTTACCCAAGAAATAATTTTGAATACAAGTGCATTTAGGCAATAAACAGTGGAACTGGAAAACCTTTTACTATCCAATCACCCCTGTTTAGGGGTATACTGAGTATAGCCACAGACCCTGTCCAGCAGGGAAATTTGACAAAAACCCCTAGTTTCTACCAATAACAGCTGTCTAAGGATGTTACCATGAATTTAAAATGTTTGTTCTTATGCTCATTTCCTTAAGTAAACTGGACCACATCTGTGGGGCCAAAATACAGAAAAGATCAAAGCACCAAAGCTAAAGACAAAGTCAAATTGTGGCACCTATTATATAATAAACAAGAGCAACACGATACTTCCTCATCATACCATTCTACATAGCACTAGCTCAATCCATCTCTTGACCCCAGCCCTTGCTTTCCCCAAATTCAACACTGTGACTGGTATACCCAGGTCTTTACTGGATTCAACTTTCTGGGTCCTTTAATTTGCCGCATATGCACTCTACCCTAAATGTGATTAATCACAAAAAATAATCTTCAAGAAACCTTCTTAACAAAATAACGGATTCCCTATTAACAGTAAGAGGATCAAGTTTAACAGGCCAAATTAGACAAGACGTCTGTCAGAACATATATAGATGGCACAGGACAGCTCTAACCTCAGGCCCTGTGCCGAGCAGTAGCATCACTGGCAAACCCCAAGGTGTAAGAACTGTAAATATCCAGTCATGCAGAAAACAAGAATGCTGCTTTCTCATTTAGTCATCCTCTGAACTCTCAGCAGACCTTTCATCTGTAGCCACTTTCCAATTTGTGCGTTTGTTTGTCCTCTCCTGTATTTCATTGTTAACTACAGGGATGTCGGCTTTTTTCTCTCTCTTTTTCCTTTTGGTTTTCTTAGTGTCTCTTTCCTCACTTTCCTCAGAACTGCTGGATGCAGAATCATCTGATGGGGAAGTGTCACTCTCTGCCTCTAATAAAGGAGATTTCTTGAGAGACTTTTTCCTGGATTTTTTCTTGCGTTTGTGTGGTTGCTTCCTTTTCCTGGTACTAGAAGCCCCAGTTTCTTCTGAGAACTCGCTTGAGGAATCTGCTGTTATATCTGTGGCTTCCTTTTTGCTCTTCTTCTGTTTTTTGTGTGACTTCTTTTTCTGCTTTTTTTTGTGGGACTTCTTTGACTTCTTGTGTTTGTGAGATTCATGGGTAGATGATTTTACCTGGGGAGATGTTTTTTTCCCATTGGTAATATCTTGCTGATCACTACTAATAAAAAAGAAAAACTGCTTTACTGTAGAAAATATAAAGTGTATTTATGTAATTTTTATATTCTGCTTTCGAAATGGGAAGTTGGGGTTAACCTCTGAATTTTAAATAAAAACTCTGATACAAGCTTACCATCTCACTTTATCACTGAGTTTTCTTTCTTCATTTTTAAAATGAAGATAAAAAGTCTTATCTGCTATACTGAGTTACTGTATGGAACACTGTATATAAAACCGACATGCTACAGATATGCCAAATGTCAGGGAAAGGCAAAATATCAGTCCTCTCCCAACTAAACTGCCTATTTCTCTGGTTACATTTTTAATGGCAAATGTCATATACTTGGTAAAAAATTAGGAACTTCATTTATAATTCAGACTTCGTACTAATCTTAGTTTCTAAGTTTTTTCCAGTAAGCCTACTTGCCTTACCTGTCTGTTTCAAATTCTTCAGGGTATAACTCTTTATATCCACTGTGGCCCCATCTGTAAGATAACGTTTTATTACACATATTACTAAAGCAATGCATACATTTCTTAAAACTAAGACAAATTAGACTTAGGAGTGTATACATACACAGACACACACAGAACAAAAAAAGATATGGAAGAGCCAACACCACATTTATAGATCAGTAACTTGGTTACATTTTCCATACTATACACTCTCATTTCAGAAACAAAGGATTCCTTTATCCATTTGTAAGAAAACTTGCCATTCTCTTCCTTGAAACACTGAGGAACTCTTAATATGCTGCTCTTCAGTTGTGAAATACTTCTCTAAAAGCACTTTATAACATAATGCTGTCTACCTTGGGACAACTTTTTTGAATAAGTTAATTGAGGTATAATCCATATACCATAAAATTCACCCATTTAAAGAGTACGATTCAGTGGCTTTTAGCATATTCAGAGTTGTGCAACCCTTACCACTATGATTTTATAATACTTTCATCACCCCAAAAAAAACAATCCCCCCAAAAAACATCAGCAGTTATTCCACTCCTCCATCTCCTACAGCCCATGGCAACCACTAATCTACTTTCTATCTCTATAGAATCATATAATAAGTGGCCTTTTGTGTCTGACTTTTCTCACCTGGCATAACGTTTTCAAGGTTCATCCATGTTCTAGCATGTAACATACTTTATTCCTTTTACTGCCAAATAGCATTCCATTACCATTCCATATACCACATTTTGTTTATCCATTCATTAACTGACAGACATTTGGGTTTCCACTTTTTTGGCTATTATGAGTATGTTATGAACATTTCTGTAATAAGCTTTTGCAGGGATAATTTTTAAAAAGTACACATTCTCAGGCCAAATATCATTAATGGTCATAAGAATTTAGTCACAGACCTGTCTGGCATGTTAGCTTCATAATCATATAACTTCTTGTTCCAGGATTTAGCCTTAAGAAAAGCATCATCCAGTGCTCCACAAATTTCATTCTTTGGCCTCCAGTAGTCTCTTTGACTTTCTTCATCAAAACCATCACTGCGCATCCGGCTATAACAGAAAAGAGAAGAACTTTTAGATACAGAAGCAATCTGTAAGGTTACTTTATGGACTATCATGCACAAAACTCACTGAACAAGCTAAAAGGAGACCAAAACAACCTAATACTTTTTTTTATAACCTGATACTTAAAAAAATACATATCTTTTTAACATTATGTCCTCCCTTAATCTGTACAGTTATTCAATGAAAATATGATCACTACCCCTCCTACTGCAGAGTACAGACAAAATAACTTTTGGACTGGGGCATGTTATACCTCACTCACTGATTCTGAAGGAAGCAGACCAATAATCACAGCTGGGGACATCTCAAACTGCTCCAGTGATTTTGAGATACACTCCCTTCCCTAACACCAGCTCCTACTGTAATTAGATCACAGTAACAGTGGTAGCAAGGTGTAACGCATGAATATGTTGAACTAGAAAAACAGTTAAGAACTACTAATCTAGCCTGTGCCTACAAAATCCCACTAACAAGTCACTAAGCCAGCTAAGATGTTATCAAAAATGTTTAAGGGCCTCCTACATGCCTATGAGGCACTGTTACAGCTGCAGGACTATAATGGGAAATGAGCCAATCAAAAAACTGCCCCTAAAGAAATTATGTTTTAAAGACTTATTCATCATGACAGGCATTAATAGTCCACTCCAAAAGAACAGTATTTTGTTCTGGAATGTTACTTGGAATTGAATAACCAACACAAAACAAATCATCATCTGCACTAAGTACTTCCAAATTCTCAAAGAACCATCCTCAGAGAGAAAACAGACTGAAAAGGTATTTATTTTTATGTCGAGACCCTGCCATGTTTACCATGGATACCCTGAATACTTTCTTGTGGAAAACTATTCACACACAGTCAATCACTCCAAAGTCCACACACTCAGCAGGCACACTCCTTAAATATCTCACTATTATTAACTATGTTCCTGGATGGCTTTAGAAATCAGCATTGCTAACTTTATAGTCATTTTTCATACAACAGCTCTACACCAATAGGCATATGAGGCCCAGGAAATGTTCCAACACTCTGACATTCCTATACCTCCACAGGTAAGACAACTAAGCCTACATAATCCTTCATACTCACACTCAAATTATTAAGAAGGTAATGTGAAAGGTTGTGTGACTAAGACAGTGGGTAGATAAAGAAAAGGCAGAGAGAGGATGAAAGACTAAAAAGGGAAAGGTGTGAATGATCAGCTAAGTGACCATAACATGCTCATAGAAAATCTTAAGTCAAAAGCCATCAGGTAAGGTCAGAATCCATAGAATCCTTAACGTTTACAATTGTTCAAGGCAGAACTTTTTTCTCCATTCCAAATAAGTACAAAGAGTGGGGCTATATGCATCAGAGCCATTACCTGTATGCTTGAGTCAAGATTTATGAAAAAGGAAAGTCTTAAAAGACTCACAGAACTGAATTCATCTATCTTTAGCACACCATCATGTTTTTAAACAAAAGTTGATGATTCTGAATGAGATGAGAATATTTTGGTTCTCAGAGTTGAACTTCACCTTGAACTGCTGGGTAACCTTCTCCTTTTGGTCCCCCGGTAAGCATCATCCATCTGTTTCTCCAGTTCTCTTATTTTCCACATATCTGATTCCTCTTGTATCTGGATTTAAAAAAAAAGAAAGAAAGAAAAGTAAGTTACTAGAACTTCCCTGGTGGCACTGTGGATAAGAATCCACATGCCAATGAAGACGACACAGGTTCGATCCCTTGTCTGGGAAGATTTCACATTCCACGAAGCAACTGAGCCCTTCTGCCACAACTACTGAGCCCGCGCTCTGGAGCCTGAAAGCCCCAACTACTGAGCTCATGTGCTGTGCACCCAGACCCTGTGCTCTCCAACGAGAGAGGCCACCAAAATGAGAAGTCCATACAACGAGTACTCCCTGTGCAAAGCAATGAATACCTAGTTCAGCCAATAAATAAACTTATTTTTAAAAAATAAGTTAATAAAAATAACACTTTACATCACAGAAAAGTAACTGAAAATAAAGTCTTCACTAGTTATTGGATTACAACCTGTGTTTTGATCAGGAACCTGGGAAACAAATTCTGGCTTCTCTCGAGTGCTTAAACAATCCAACTCAGTAAATCTCAATTACATAGAATTCTGCAGCAACAAAAGAGCTTTTTAACCCCTGCATAGATACACTCTTCACCTTATTAACCAAGTATGCTGCAGTTAGAAAATGATAATCCCTTATGTTTCTAAAATGCTTTGTGATTTTAATTGTATCATCTCTATTGAATTGTAAGCAATCTTACAAGGAAAGCAAAAAAAAGGTACTATTACATTTTACTGAGAAGAAACAAAAGCTCATAGATTTTTACCAAAGTCAAAAAGCTAATAAAGACTGGTCTTTCAACTTTCTAGGCTATGTCTCTTTTACAACACAGTAATTTTTGTTAAAAACAAAGCAAAACAAAACAAATAGCATGAGAACTGTTAGACAATTTCCTGAAAAGCAGAGTACAGCTGCACAAAGAACAATCAGCTATTTCTAAGCCCTCATATAATATTCTGTTAAATTTGCGCTCAATTTACCTTTTTTAATCACTGCTTTCAAATATAAGCTTACCATCCAACTAGGAGAGGTTTAAAGCAATTGCAGAGGCTGCTTATGTAACAGCTACACGCTCACTCACGATCAAAATATCAGGGGATAGGACAATAATAACATCTGCAATCTAATTAGGAGTTGCATTTTTTCATATTGTTCAAGAGAACACACTGGTCATAGCAAACACCCTCTTCCAACAACACAAAAGATGACTCTACACATGGACATCACCAAATGGTCAATACCAAAATCAGACTGATTATATTCTTTGCAGCCAAAGATGGAGAAGCTCTATACAGTCAGAAAAAACAAGACCAGGAGCTGACTGTGGATCAGATCATGAACTCCTTATTGCAAAATTCAGACTTAAAGAAAGTAGGGAAAACCACTAGGCCATTCAGGTATGACCTAAATCAAATCCCTTATGATTATACAGTGGAAGTGACAAATAGATTCAAGGGATTACATCTAATAGACAGAATGCCTGAAGAACTATGGATGGAGATTCCTAACACTGTATAGGAGGCAATGATCAAAACCAACCCCAAGAAAAAGAAATGCAAAAAGGTAAAATGGTTGTCTGAGGAGGCCTTACAAATAGCTGAGAAAAGAAGAGAAACAAAAGCAAAGGAGAAAAGGAGAGATCTATCCATCTGAATGCAGACTTTCAAAGAATATCAAGGAGAGTTAAGGAAGCCTTCCTCAGTGATCAATGCAAAGAAATAGAGGAAAACAATGGAATGGGGAAGACTAGAGATCTCTTCAAGAAAATTAGAGATACCAAGGGAACATTTCATGCAAAGATGAATGCAATAAAGGACAGAAACAGTATGGACCCAACAGAAGCAGAAGATATTAAGAAGAGGCGGCAAGAATACACAGAAGAACTGTACAAAAAAGATCTTAATGACCCAGATAACCACGATGGTGTGATCACTCACCTAGAGCCAGACATCCTGGAATGTGAAGCCAAGTGGGCCTTAGGATGCATCACTATGAGCAAAGCTAGTGGAGGTGACAGAATTCCAGCTGAGCTATTTCAAGTCCTAAAAGATGATGTTGTTAAGTGCTGCACTCAATATGCCAGCAAATTTGGAAAATTCAGCAGTGGCCACAGGACTGGAAAAGGTCAGTTTTCATTCCAATCCCTAAGAAAGGAAATGCCAAAGAATGCTCAAACTACTGCACAATTGCACTCATCTCACAGGCTAGCAAAAGTAATGCTCAAAATTCTCCAAGTTAGACTTCAACAGTGTGTGAACCAAAACTTCCAGATGTTCAAACTGAATTTAGAAAAGGCAGAAGAACCAGAGATCAAATTGCCAACATCTTTTAGATCACAGAAAAAGCAAGAGAATTCCAGAAGAACATCTATTTCTGCTTCATTACTACTCTAAAGCTTTTGACTGTGTGGATCATAACAAACTGTGGAAAATTCAAGAGTTGGGAATACCAGACCACCTTACCTGCCTCCTGAGAAATCTGTATGCAGGTCAAGAACCAACAGTTAGAACCAGACATGGAACAACATACTGGTTCCAAACTGGGAAAGGAGTACTTCGAGGCTATGTATTATCACCCTGCTTATTATTTTTTTTGCAGAGTACATCATATGAAATGCCCAGCTGGATGAAGCACAAGCAGGAATCAAAACTTCAGGGAGAAATATCAATAACCTTAGATATGCAGATGACACCACCCTTATGGAAGAAAGCAGAGAGGAACTAAAGAGCCTCTTGATGAAAGTCAAAGAGGAGAGTGAAAAAGCTGGCTTAAAACTTAACATTCAAAAGACGAAGATCACGGTATCTGGTCCCATCACTTCATGGCAAATAGATAGGGAAACACTGGAAACAGTGGCTGACTTTATTTTTGGTGGCTCCAAAATCACTGCAGATGGTGACTACAGCCATGAAATTCAAAGATGCTTGCTCCTTGGAAGAAAAGTTATGACAAACCTAGACAGCGTATTAAAAAGTAGAGACATTACTTTACCAACAAAGGTCCATCTAGTCAAAGCTATGGTTTTTCCAGTAGTCATGTATGGATGTGAAAGTTGGACCATAAAGAAACCTGAGCACAAAAGAATTGATGTTTTTGAACTGCGGAGCTGGAGAAGACTCGAGAGTCCTTTGGACTACAAGGAGATCAAAGCAGTCAATCCTAAAGGAAATCAGTCCTGAACATTCATTGGAAACACTGATGCTGAAGCTCCAAAACTTTGGCCACCTGATCTAAGAGTTGATTCACTGGAAAGACCCTGGTGCTGGGAAAAACTGAAGGTAGGAAGAGAAGGGGATGACAGAGGAGGAGACAACTGGATGGCATCACTGACTCAATGGACATGAGTTTCAGCAAGCTCAAGGAGTTGGTGATAGACAGGGAAACCTGGCGTGATACCATCCATGGGGTCGCAGAGTTGGACACCACTGAGAAACTGAACTGAACTGAAACAGAAGTTGCACAGAGTTCACCAAAGACAACTAAAGTTTTGACCTTATCTGCTCTCATGACCTCTATCACTTGCTGCATCAGTAACCCTCAAACCTTTATATCCAGTCTCAATTTTTCTCCTTTCCTCCAAGTCTAAGTTGCCAACTGTCTGGATATCCTATAAGCACCTTACAATCAACATGTTCAAAACCAAATTAATTACCTTTCCCATCAAATCTGTCTCTTATTTTGTTCCCTATCTCAATTAATTGCATCATCATCATCATTCACCCAGTCACACAAGGTGGTTATATTTGATTCCAGAATTATCACTATCATCCAATCAATCATCAAGTTCCTTGAACTCCAGTCCCTAAATTCTTCATCTTCATCCCTACTATCACTGTTTTCATATGAATCCCTCATCATCTCTCACCTGAAATACTACAACTATCTCCTAACTGGCCTCTCTACTATTTCAACCCATCTGATCTATCCCTCCCTAGCTAACAAATCATCTTTCTAAAATATAAATACAGTGAAACAGTGGAAACAGTGACTGACTTTATTTTTCTGGGCTCCAAAATCACTGCAGATGGTGAATGCAGCAATAAAATTAAAAGATGCTTACTTCTTGGAAAGAAAGTTATGACCAACCTAAATAACATATTAAGAAGCAGAGACATTACTTTGCCAGCAAAGGTCCATCCAGTCAAAGCTATGGTTTTTCCAGTGGTCATGTATGGATGTGATAGTTGAACTATAAAGAAAGCTGAGCATCGAAGAATTGATGCTTTTGAGCTGTGGTGTCGGAGAAGACTCTTGGAGAGTCCCTTGGACTGCAAGGAGATTCAACCAGTCCATCCTAAAGGAGATCAGTCCTGGGTGTTCATTGGAAGGACTGATGCTGAAGCTGAAACTCCAATACTTTGGCCATCTGATGCGAAGAGCTGACTCATTGGAAAAGACCCTGATGCTGGGAAAGATTGAGGGCAGGAGGAGAAAAGGACGAAAGAGGATGAGATGGTTGGATGGCATCATCGACTCAATGGACATGGGTCTGGGTGGACTCCAGGAGTTGGTGATGGACAGGGAGGCCTGGGGTGCTGCGGTTCATGGGGTCACAAAGAGTAAGACACGACTGAGTGACTGAACTGAACTGAACATCTCAAACCTTGCTTAAAAATATTTAATGGTTTCTTTATTGCCTACAGGAAAAAGTCTGATCTCCAAGCATCACAATCCAACTCTAATTCACCACTCAAGCCTCATCTTCTGCCATTACCTCCCAAATTCTCTACTTTATGGATGCATACAATTTCTTACCCTAAGTGCTTCATGCTCCTTACCATATGCTACTACATGATGTTTCCTCTGTGCTGAATGATCTTTGATATCTGATAAACTTGAACCTGTTCATCAAGAACTAGTTCAAATATCAGCAGTTCAAATACCACCCATTCTGTGAAGCCTTTCCCAATTTCCCAAGGCAGAGTTCATTATTCCTTCCTCAGTGGATGAAAGCACTTTGTTATGTCTACATTACAATACTTACCAAATTATATTCTCACTATTTATTTTATTTATCTTTGTCTCTTCCAGCTGTACAAAAATCCCTCCAAGCACACTGTTTGCCCTCCTTAACCATGAGGAATAACTAAGGTGTATCTCTAACCTTATTGTGAGCATCTGTGTGCCGGATGACATTTCTCAGGAGGACCTTCCCCAAAGGAACTCGGGACATTCTTCAACCTGAAATGAATCAATAAGTAACACTTAATAATTTAATATATTATATTTTATCACTATGAAGCATGAAATAAAGAAAAGATCACTGAACTAGAAGTCAGTGGTCCTGAGGAATCGTTTTTCCTTCACCATTAAAAGGGGAAAACACCTGTCCACACTAATGTGAGGATGAAAGGAGATAATGTACATTGGAGTTCTTTGAAACTGCACCAAATTAAGTGCTTTCAAGAGCACCATTTTATTTAATCCTTAAAATAACTGTTTTATTTTCCCTGGTGGCTCAGATGGTAAAGCGTCTGCCTGCAATGAGGGAGACCGGGGTTCAAGCCCTGCATCAGGAAGATCCCCTGGAGAAGGAAATGGCAACCCACTCCAGTACTCTTGCCTGGAAAATTCCATGGACAGAGGAGCCTTGTAGGCTACAGTCCATGGGATCGCAAAGAGTCAGACACGACTGAGTGACTTCACTTCACTTCACCTTCATTCCTTTTCTGTAGATGACATTCCCTTAAAGCCATACCTTGCCCCAGGGCACACAGTCCAGGGCAAACAAAATTCAGATTAGAAATCAATTCCCAAATCTCAATTAGTTTTCAGTTAAACACCTAGATTTAAGAGCGTCAGGGCCACAAATGTCAACAGTAACAAAAACTGACCCCTAAAAACATCAACTGCAGAGATGCCCTACACTTTTTAATTCAAGGGAATTTTATGTTCTATTTTGTCCAGAAGCCTTCAAAAAATAAATGACAGAGATATTCACGTGTGTAGCTATCAGGGGCTTTGGGCAACCACCCCACCGCTCACTCACCCCTCGATCCTGAGGAAATCAGGCATCTTGTTAGTGTGAGACGAAGAACCATTCCATTACAAGATCTCCTCCGACCCAGGAAGCCAAGGAGTCAGGGCTCAAAGGCAGCTCTGCAGCTTCACCCGAGTCCTTCGTGAAAACGCAGCCTTCCCACCGGTTATTCCGCCCTCACCCGTGGCCCAGGTCACGGCCGCCGTTCCCCTCAGCCCAGGCCGACAGGCAGATTTCTCTCCGGACTGAGGCCGGGGGCTGCTCCGGCGCGGAATTCGGGCGGCCGGGTTGGCTGGGGCATTCCCCGCTCACGTTCGTCTGGGACGATCCCAGGGGTTGGGTTTCACTCCCCAAAAAGGGATAAGGACGCTTTGGACGGGTACGACCCTCGACGGGGCCCCAAGATGTATCTAGAGTGGCTGAAGTGGGGGTGGGGAGGGGAGCTTCCAAGTGGAAGACAGAGAAACTACCCCTATCTTCGTCACCGGGACCCTTGCTCCCCAGCGGCCACGGGGCTCCTGGTAACCTTCCTTCCAAACGCCCTCCCCACAAAAACACACACAAACACACCCATACCGTGCGCCGCAGCCTCTCGTGGCGGGGTTGGGGGGGAGGAAGCTCTCTGGGAGAAGAGAGAGCTGACTTCCCTTCCAGGCCGGAAGTGGTGCTCACGGGAAATTCTTCCCACCAACAGAAGTCCCCAGGATTCCCACAGAAGGGTTTCCAGGACACTGTAGAAGTCCTCGGGGGTAGAACGGGAGGCAAGGTCCGTCCTGGAAAAGAAGTGGGTCAGGCTAAGCCGAAAAGCAAGTCCAGCACCAAAAGGAGAAGACTCGGGAACTGGATGTAGAAAGATAAGACCTTTCTGTCTGGAGCTTTCCGGACTCAATTAGATGTTGTCCCAATGTGGTTACCCTGGTAACAGGCGTCGCGTTTTGTCAAGAAACCGAAGGAAGAGGTAGGTTCGCAGACCTCTGGAAAAATTAAATTTCCCATTTAGTCTAATCTTAATGTAGTATTTGGAGAATCCTCCTCATTCTGTGGATGCTGTGAGATACGTCTCCATTGATGGAGGGGGCTTAGAGGGAGGTTATATGAAGTGGTATAGAGAATATTATTCTTGGCAGGTGTTCCAGCCTCTCCGTATTAGCTTACTTAATCCTCACGATAACCCTATGAGATAGATATTATCGCCTCCATTTCGAGGAGAATAAACTGAGGCACATGTGTAAATTAACTTCTCAAGATCACACAGCTAGTAAATGATAGAGCTAAGAGTGGAATCTCGACATTCTGGCTGCAGAGTCCATGCTTTTAACTCCTAAACTATGCTGAGGATTGAGAAAATCTCATGTGACCCTCAACCCACAGCACACTTCTAGCAAATTCAGGCCCCAGTTAGCATATACCCGGGTGTTGAAACAATAAAATCCCAAGAAATCCAAACTTTAAATGACCTCTCAAGCGGAGAAGGCACTGGCGACCCACTCCAGTACTCTTGCCTGGAAAATCCCATGGACGGAGGCGCCTAGTAGGCTGCAGTCCATGGGGTCGCGAAGAGTCGGACACGACTGAGCGACTTCACTTTGACTTTTCACTTTCATGCACTGGAAGAGGAAATGGCAACCCACTCCAGTGTTCTTGCCTGGAGAATCCCATGGACAGAGGAGCCTGGTGGGCTGCCGTCTATGGGGGTCGCACAGAGTCGGACACGACTGAAGCGACTTAGCAGCAGCAGCAGCAAGGCTCGTGAGGGTCTATGCAGAGGTTAAGGACTTACTATCTAAGAGAGCATCTTGAGAATGTAAGAAAGGGTACTAAATAGAGTACAAGGAAAAGATAAAACAGTGCTGATCCATAATCTTTTAGGCACTGGTGTTAAGAATAGCTGTCAACTTCAACAAAACAGCCCCTGAACTGTTCCCCCTCCCCCCAAAGAATAGATTTGAGGGGAGATTTTTTTCTTCCTTAAGTCATGTCTTTCCACAGGCTTAAGAGGCCTATTCATCTCAATCATGGAGTCATCCTCAAAGGGTCTGCTTACCCAGGTTACTCAGTTCTGGAACCTCTTAGATGATCTGGCTGAAAGTAACCCTGAGAGCTATCAGAAGTTCATTCAACAGCAGCTCAAGGAGGGGAAAGAGCTCTGTGCTGCCCCAGAACCACAGCTCTGTCTACAAACCAGGATCCTGGTATGTAGAGTTGGTGCCCAGAGAAAGCAATTCCTGATTGAAATGGTCCTGAAATAACCAGACAATGGCTTACCCTTAGCTATTACTACTTCTACATAAGAACATTGAGGGAAACTGTCACTCTGAATAATGGAAAATTGAATGTAATGTGAAAGACAGTGTTGATGGAATAAGAATGGGAATTTCATATTTGACACATTTTGGAGATTCCAAAATCAGTCATTTTTCTGCTAGAATAAAAATCAAAAGTAATGTAATTATTTAATAGAGAATAACATAGTTGGAGATTTTTCAAATAAAGAGAACTTATTTGGTTGGGGAGGTAACTCTGTGATGAGTTACCTTTAGGATATTTTTAAAAATTTTAAAAACTGGATTTTGAGACATGCAAATTTTTTGCTTTCTAGAAACCGAAAGAAAAATTACTTTTTATCAACCTATGTCAGTGGAAAAGGATCCCAGCTCCACAATCAGCCACTCATCCAGTACCTCTAAGTATTGGCAGACCAGAAGATACATCTGAGACATCAGGTACATAGAATTATGGGAGAGAAAGCACATTTTAAAAATTGGGATGTGGGAATAAGCATGGGCCAGATTTTACTTGGTAAAAAGGCATTACATATTTGGTCATGGTATAGTCAATGAATAATAAGGGCCCATGGGGTTGCAAAGAGTCGGACACAACTGAGCGACTGAACTGAACTGGATAAGGGTACTTTGTGAAAATTGAATACTATTTAATTTCCTAATAATATGAGCTATTTTAATTCATTTAAAATGCCAAGAAATGCTCTAATTGGAATTGTATATATATAGCACCATTGTGATTATCTTTGAAGATACAGAAATAGAATCTATACTTTTCCATCTTTATCAGGATATGACTTAAAATATTACCTGACGATATCATTACTAAAACAAATTGTCTTTATTTCACACCTTCTGAATTACACACACAGATGTTTACACAGTCATCGATGTTGCCTATCATCCTGATGTTCTCCAGGCAGCAGAGAAAGACCAAGTGAAAAAAGATCAACTGATACGGATGACCATGAGATGCATTGAGGAACAATTCCAGTTTACTCTCTCAAACTGTTACTATATTACCAAATTTAGAATAAAAGGAAGCATTCAAAGAATGAAACAAAATCTGATGGGAATCCAAACCAATCCCGCAGACTTAAGAGAGAAAATGAGAAATGGTAAGTTAATGAAATGTAATGGAAAGTGATCTGATTTAAAATGTTTTTTGCTTCTGGTGTACATTTTGCAAACTAGAAATCTCAATTTTAAAAGATGAGAAATTTACAATAGAAAAATATATAAAGATTAGATATTAGAAATATTAGCATGTCCCAACATAGATGCTGGAGAAAGCAATGG
Organism: Bubalus kerabau; assembly: GCF_029407905.1. Taxonomy (NCBI): domain Eukaryota; kingdom Metazoa; phylum Chordata; class Mammalia; order Artiodactyla; family Bovidae; genus Bubalus; species Bubalus kerabau. The sequence continues at coordinate 22,288,547 of NC_073638.1, read as the reverse complement.
CACCCCACTCCAGTACTCTTGCCTGGAAAATCCCATGGACGGAGGAGCCTGGTAGGCTGCAGTCCATGGGGTCGCTAAGAGTTGGACACAGCTGAGCAACTTCACTTTCACTTTTCACTTGCATGCACTGGAGAAGGAAATGGCAACCCACTGGTGTTCTTGCATGGAGAATCCCAGGGATGGGGGAGCCTGGTGGGCTGCCATCTATGGGGTCGCACAGAATCGGACATTACTAAAGCGACTTAGTAGCAGCAGCAGCAGCAACATAGACAGAGGCTTCCCTGATGACTCAGTGGTAAAGGACTCACCTGCCAATTCAAGAGGCATGGGTCAGATCCCCAGGTCAGGAAGATCCCCTGGAGAAGAAAATGGCAACCCACTCCAGTATTCCTGCCTGGGAAATCCCATGGACAGAGAAGCCTGGCAGGCTACAGTCCATAGGGTCTCAAAAGAGTCAGATACAATTTCATGACTAAACAACAACAACATAGATGGGCCTAGAGATTATCATACAAAGCGAAGTAAATCAGAAGGAGGAAGACAAATACCATATGATATCGCTTATGTGTGGAATCTAAAAAACGACACAAATGAACCTATCTAAGAAACAGGCTCATAAAGAAAAGACTTGTGGTTGCAAGGGAAAGAGAGAAATGGGCTGGGAATTTGGGATTCGCAGATGCAAACTATTATATATAGGATGAATAAACAACAAGGTCCTATTGTATGGCACAGGAAACTATATTCAATATCCTATGATAAACCATAATGGAAAAGAATATGAAAAACATATAACTGGGTCTTTTTGCTATTCCACAACCCTGTACAGCGACAATACTTCAATAAAATTTTAAAAAAATATTAGCAAGTCCTGAAAGATAAATCCTGCAAACTTTTAAACCAGATTCTCTGGTTTAAGAATCTTTTAAGATTCCCAAACCAATTTCCCTGCAGCTTTGTCTGCCGTCTTGGCTAACACTGCCACTGTCACAGCACTGCCTGATAGTATTTCATGTGGATTAATTTTGTGATTTCATTTTCCTTTTTTAAAATAAAGAACTAACCCTTGAGAAGATAAGAAGCAGTACTGTGAGCAACTCAGATCAGTTTCCTCAACTTCTACTGCCAGAAAACCAAGTTTCAAGTAAAACAGCATGTCTGATAGAAGAGATTTCTAGTACAGAGATTGAAGTGGAGATGAAGAGACCAGCCTATGAATTAAAAATTGTGGCAGATCAGAATGAGAAACCTCTGAAAATTGAATTAAAAGTTGAATTACCTGGTGTTAATTCAGTATCTCTCTGTGACCTTAGTGTTTCTGAGGTAAGCTGAACAGGTAATACTGTAAATTTCTATCAGTCAATAATCACTATGTTATGCTGCAGTAAAAAAAAAAACTCCACAATCTCAGTGGCTTAAAATAATTTGCTCAGGTTACATGTCAACTCATCCTGCTTTGCTCTGTGAGTGTTGCACATTTTAAGATACAAGGTGAAAGAACAATTTTCACTTTAGACAAGTCATTCTGATGGAAGAGGGAAATAGAAATGGTGAAACCATGCAATAGATCCTAAAACTTCCTCTCAGATATGGAATCTATTGCTTATGCTCACATCGTATTGATCAAAGTAAGTCAGAAGGCCAAGTCCTACATCAGTATGGCTGGGAAGAACATTCTTCTCACAAGCAGTCACTGGAAGTTACATAATAAGGATGCATAAATCCTCTTATAAAAGAAAAGCAACAATCTACAGTCTACCACAGTCCACCCTCTTGGTCACAAGTATTTGCTTCTTTTCCCAAGAAAAATATCTCCAATCCCAGTATCAGACTCTGAAGTGCAAGATTTTGCCATCATAATCTGCACTAGACAAAATTTGCATTAACTGCAATGACAAGTTATCTATTTCTGTAACCCCATGCATCAAACAATGTAGAATGGAGAGAGAATAACCACAATCAACAGTCTCAATTCAGAAACTGGAAAACTATAAGGCACACAGTAGTTATTGATACTCAGCAATTCTAAAATCCTGGTAGGCAGATAGTACAAGGGTCCCTTTCCCGGAGGTAGAGGATGTTCTTGCTGAGGTCCCTTGACAAGCTTCCTTGATTATCTAGCCTCCTAGTTCCATTATTTTCCATGACTTTTAGCTCCATTCTTTGGGAGGTTTTTTTCTCTTTCATAATCTACCTTAGCCATGCCTGAAAAGAGCGTTGAAGACTATGCTGTCATTTGGTGCTGAGGAGCTTACTCAGCCTGTTTGCTGCCCATGGAATGTTGAGGCTGAAAGGTTATTTCTCAATTTTATTACTGGTTGAAAATAAAAATTGGTTCCATTTTTCATTCAAGTCTTAAAATTTATGGGCTCTGTATCAGTTCAGTTCAGTTCAGTCGCTCAGTAGTGTCTGACTCTTTGCGACCCCATGAATTGCAGCACGCCAGGCCTCCTTGTCCATCACCAACTCCCGGAGTTCACTCAGACTCACGTCCAATGAGTCAGTGATGCCATCCAGCCATCTCATCCTCTGTCGTCCCCTTCTCCTCCTGCCCCCAATATTCCCTTTCAATTCTTTATATTCCCTTGCAAATTGAGAACTTTTCTAACTTCATCTTTTTGTAGTACCTTGTTAAATGTAGCCAACAGAACCAACACATCCAAATAACATTCTATTTTCCCATTTCTGTACCTAAAAATACAAGTTAATGAGGTAGATTGTCTTCCAAATTATTGTGCTAAGGGCGTTGTCACCATAAAACATAGATCACCATCCTTCCAGTCTCCAGCAAGTTTTCTTGCTGTTTGCTGGTCAACCGTGAAGTCAATGCCACATAATTTATAATGGCAGCATCCATCTTATGGTACTGTTATCAATTCACTTTTAATGCACTGAACCACCACCACCTCAGAATCTGAGGGATTTACAATACCTTTACTGCTCATAAGTGGACCCTCTTCTTATGGAAAAGGAGTGAATAACTGGGAACAATAAACCTGTAACAAATTCTAACCAGGAAATACTTTTCTATTTTCATCTTTTAAAATCTCTCTTTATTTTTTTTTTAGGATGATATATTGATCGAGGTCTCTGAAAAGTACAGATTATATCTAAACCTTCCAGAATCTGTGGATACTGAAATGACTACAGCAAAATTTATCAAAGAGAAAGCCACTTTAATTGTCACGATGCCATTGGTGTAAGTTAAAAGCATCAAGTATTTGGAGTTTTTTGTGAAAGTCATGTGAATTAGAGGGCCTCCATTATCTGTGAAGAGGTTTATCTTAAAAACTTTTAAGTTTCATTTTCTAGGAGTTTCTTTTGATGGAATGAGATTTTCTCATCAGCTGCTTTTTAAAATTCTTTCTCCTCAAGTAAACTTGGCATTAAGCAGAAACTACCAAAAAACAGTACTGCCATGATATACTTGTTTTGAAGATATTTGTAATGGCCTCAAGTAACTTAAATACCATTTGGGAAAAGTCTGTCTCCAGGTATTATAATATGTAAGAATTCTTTGTTTACTAGTTGAAAACATTTTTGTCTCTAATAAATTCTTGCATCAGGAATAAATACCAGACTGTGCAAGAAGTTTTTTTACTACCAAGATGTGCCTTAGCAGTCAAAGTTTCCTCCAGCAGTAAAGATGTAGGACCAGTGTAATGTGTAAATCTTTGCTTCTGTGAACCTCTGTACTTCTATAAAGCAAGCTCTGCCAGGAGTCCAAGCCACCCAGGCCTACCTCCCTTTAATATCAGGTATGGACTTGTCTGTGGATTAGATAAAACGATGCAGTGACAGTCATCAGGTATTATTACACGTAAGACATAAAATACATCCAACTCTAATTTAAGGCAAAGGGGCTGACTTTGGGACAAGTGCCTTTCTCTTAAGAAAATAACTTTTAAAATACGGAAGTGATGTACTTTTACTCCCATTCATCCATCAGTTCTTTGTTCAATACAAAAGTATGTTTTCCAATTTATATCCAAGTAAGCAACATTCACACCCAACTTTAAACATCCCTTGTCTTTTCTAAATACAAAACACTCTCCTTGTAATTATGTTTCTAATTCAACATAAGGTCTTTAAATTTCTGATTATTACAGAAAATCAGAAATGAGTAATTTTCTTAAACCTGGTGTGGACTTGAATTTTTCTAGCAATAGGATAATTTATAGTTGGAAAGTTTTCTAGAACTGTGATATCCTATACTTATCCTTCAAAAGATTTGGAGTACTTTGAACTTTTCTTCTACAAAATCACTGTCAAACTTAATTTCTATAAATTCCCATACCTACTTACACAGAAATAGCTGAATCTCTACTCTTGCACTCTCACACTTAGGTGTTACTTACATCAGGAGTTATGTAATTGTGTACTTATTAATGAGTACATGATCTAGCATGCTTAAGTTAAAATGGTAAACTTACATCCGAGTTTTCCAAAATCCCTTCACTTATAACATCTCCACCTCCCCCTCCCTACAAAAAGCAAAACTCTGGTCAGGAAGAGCATCAGCTAATAATGAACAATTGAGCAGTTTAATCTGAATCTTATCAAGATATTTCTTCTTCAAAACTGAAAACTTTGAGATGGACATGAATTATCCTTGATTTAGATACCAAACTCTTCTACAAACTTGGCTTTAGAGATTAGGAATCAGTAGTGATTATTTTCTCATGTCCTCCAGGGTTTATGCATTACTGAGTGATGAGAATTCTTCACAGCACATTCCTGGGACCACTCGCACTGGTCAACCTCTGTAGTCCAGGCCTTGGGATACTACTTCATTCACAAACCTCAGGAATGGAGTTTATAGCCAGCAGAGCCAGACCACATTTCCTTCTTGCTATGTGCCACCTCCTAACAAGAGGGCTCCTTGAGCCTGAAGGTTAGATTATATGCTCCCAAATTCAGAACTTATTTTACCAATTCTATAAACTCAAAATGTATCTGTATTAAGAGCTTACCATGTATATAGCTGTTCCTGGTCTTAAAAAATCTAATGTGAAAAATAATTACCAACAAATCAAAAATATTAGACAAGACATGTTGAAAACATATAGTTTAATTTTTCAAACAATCTAATTTGAACCAAAACACTATTTCTAACACTTGTTCATTCCATCTGGTAAGGGAAATATACTGAATCCAAATTTAGATTATAGCTCAGGTTAATTTTTAACTCAGAACAATTTTTATTAGAATGAAACTTTTAAATTTTTCTCTCAAGGGAACAACAGAGCCATAAACACTACCAAATAATGAATTATCTTTGAAGTTTCATGTATTTGAACCAGATGTGGCTCATACTACTGATGGTCCCTTGTCATAAGTTTGTTCCTTCTCCATAATCTTCAATTCAAGCTAAAATCACTACTGAAAAGTCAGATTAACGTATTATTTTCATAATAATACAGCAAGGAAAATATTCCTGGAATATATCGAGTGTCACTTGTGCACCATGTAATAATGAACATTTAGAAACAGATTCAACATTGAAAGACCTAAATTTCAGGGAATAGTTCTGCATATTACATTTTATAAGGAGGATCAGATTTGCTAATAGTCATAAACAATTCCAAATTTATTTATTAAATCACATCAATTCCAGAGAAAGTCTAGAACTGCAATAATGTTTCTAATTCATTTTTATTATCCTGAATATCACCACCCCCACCCCCCTACAGAAAGGCAAATTGTAAGAAAATGGAAAATAAATATTTAGGCTGATAAGGTAGCAAACAACCTAAATAATCTTTTTCTCTCTGATAGGATTTTAGGGTTTTCTTATTTTACATGAGACAACATTGGGGTGGAAAAACATAGAACACTTCTTTTTGTACACATTTAACATTTTCCACTTTATCCAAGTAGAAATGACCAGTTTGTTCCAGTCATCATCTTTTATCACTCCAAACTATCCACTAGTGTATGAAAAAGGGGAGCCTTTTTCTTTTCAGACACAACTTGATGATAAATGGACTTTGGCACATATCTCACTAGGAACCATATTTACATATATACACTTATTCCATTCCACAGTTACTTGATACAAGTTTTTCAAGTACTTACGTAATAAATCCTAGTAATTTAGTTCACTTGCAAGTAACCACTAGTTAATTTTACAGGAAAAATTCTACTTTCACAAGTTCACTCTGTTAAATTCTATAAGCATATTCTTTTATTTGAGGCAATTATAGAATTCTGCTCTCACAATGACACATTTAAATTATTTAAATAGATACACACACAAATTCTCACTTATACCAAGAAGCTGGTTCATATTTATACCTTCATCTCAAGAGGAGAAAACAACCATTTCTGAATTCATAGAAAAATAAACAAAGATCAGCTGGTTGAACAGTCCTATGAAAATGTTGACTTTTAAAGTTTTCTCATACTTTCCTTTAAGTTCTCCGTGCTTCTCATCCATGATAAACCAAGATTTATGTAACAGAAAATTTTTAACTAGGTTTAAATTCCAAAATCAAGTTTCAGTTCAAATCCTTTCTCCAAAAGAAGTAGTTTTCCTGACTTCTCTTTTCTCAAATTTAATCAAAACATTTGAGGTAATTAAATTTCAAAACCTCAAAGTCTCATCAAGGTTACTTTTATGTGCCTGTCTCAATAGGGAACCACAATTCTACCTCTGCATTTCCAGTGGAAGGACTTACCACCAAAGGGCTATGCCATAGGCCCCTTGACCTGGAGTACACAGCTTAAAATCTGGTGTTTATTAAATGTGCACAATATTGGGATGTAATCGGCATTTTAAAAAATTCAGTAATGCCCATTACAAATAACTTATCTGGACAGACTCAAAAATAACTGGTTAACCTTAAAATAAAAAGAGAACCACCGTTTAATGACATATTAATACCTTGGTAAGAATGAAACAGTGTGACCTAGGAGAGTCTAGAAATTCTTGGATTAATTATAACAACATGGTGATAGGTTTTTCAAGGTACTTTCTAAACTCAGCAAGCCACTGGGCTCCAACTGCTCCGTCGACAACCCGGTGATCACAACTGAGTGTAACAGACATCATGCTGGCCACATCAAATCTAGAAAAAGATTAAAAAAACATTATTAGGTATTCTAAAAACAATCACTAGATGTTAGCTAGTAACCAGCCCAAATGCCAGCTCCTAACTTACAATCCCAACCAGGTAAGATTATTTTTCTCCTACTCTTCATGGGTTGTACATCTCTAGCTCAAATCAATAGTTTGAAGAAACAGACCAAACAACCATCTGAAGGATACAGGTCAGGAAACAACAGCCCACAGGCCAAATCCCACCAAACACAGATGTACTGGAATACATTTTTGTATTGGCTGTGCCTGCTTTTATACCACAGTAGCTGAGTATTTGCAGTAGCAACTGTATGACCCAGAAAAAATAAAACATTTACTAACTGGCTCTTTAAGAAAAATTATGTTGACCCCTGACCTAGAGTAAATAAGACTTCCCATCTCAAATAGCAAAATAAGAAGAGTTGGTGCCCTGAGAAACTTCACTCTGTGCTTACATCTAGCTCTGTGTGAAGCTCCAGTATGCCATGCCAATAATTATAAAACCTAAGACTCAAAGCCAGGTATACTGTAATGAAAGTAAGTTTACAACTCCCTCTCCATTTTGGCACTTACCCTTTTTCATTATCTGCTGGAACCAGTCTATCCTCTGAAGCACCAATTGCCAAAATACATGCTTGAGGTGGGTTTATAATAGCAGAGAAGTTCTTAATCCCAAACATTCCTAAATTTGAGATCGTAAAAGTGCCACCCTAAAGGGAAAAAAAAAGATTTAAAAACAGATCATGGTAACTGCTTGTCAATATAAATCGGAAAAAATGACAAATGTTTTGTGAAAAAACCTTAAGATGTTTTACTTTAAGAAGGGATTAGCAACATGGATGAACCTAGAGATTATCATACTAAGCAAGTCAGAAAGAGAAAGACAAATACGGTATCATTTATATGTGCAATATAAAATATGACACAAGTGAACTTATCTATGAAACAGAAATAGACTCACAGACATAAAGAACAGACTCATGGTTGCTAAGGGGGAGGGGGGGAAGGTTCAATTGGGAGTTTGGGATTAACAGACACAAACTATTAGATATAGGATGGATATACAACAAGGTCCTCCTGTGTAGCACAGGGAACTATATTCAATATCCTGTGATAAACCATAATGGAAAAGAATATGAAAAAGAATGTATGCTGCTGCTGCTGCTGCTGCTGTGTCGCTTCAATCGTGTCCGACTCTGTGCGACCCCAGAAGACGGCAGCCCACCAGGCTCCCCGTCCCTGGGATTCTCTAGGCAAGAACACTGGAGTGGGTTGCCATTTCCTTCTCCAATGCATGAAAGTGAAAAGTGAAAGTGAAGTCACTCAGTCATGTCCGACTCTTAGCGACCCCATGGACTGCAGCCTACCAGGCTCCTCCGTCCATAGGATTTTCCAGGCAAGAGTACTGGAGTGGGGTGCCATTGCTAGACATGTATAACTGAGACACTCTGCTGTACAACAGAAATTAACACATTGTAAATCAAGTATACTTCAATAATATATTTTCTAAAAAAAGGACTCAACTACCATTAAAAAAGGAAAATGGTAAGTATATGAGGTGACAGATACGTTAATTACCTTGTCACGATCACAGAGTATACATATATCAAAACACCAAGTTGTACAGCTTATATATACAATTCCTATTTACTAATTACACATAAAGGTGAAAGGGAAAAAAAAGAAAAGACTGAATGGGGTACACTTTGCTGAAAACACACAACCATAGCCACATGAAGACAAGTCAGTTGTGTGGCTTTTGCACACTACTTGAAAATGTTTTTTTCAGCTTTTGATAGATTACTCAATTTTTCTTTATTTTCAAGACCTTCTGTCAGTGAGAACACAAGGCAGAATCAAAAAGTGGTAAATGCAATAAAAGCAAAGGCCAACTTTAAAAACAATGCAATTCACTAAAATAGCATAGTAACATTCATAAAGTAAATACATAATACCTTACCTGGAACTCATGTGGTTGTAGTTTACCCTCTCGTGCTTTGGTTGCTAAAGAAACAACATCATTAGCAATGGTTTCCAGTCCTTTTATATGTGCATTAAATACAATAGGTGTGATGAGTCCTGCAGGAGTACTGACTGCAACACTGATATCAACAACATGATTTCTATTTAAAAAGAAAAAAAGGAAAAGTAAAACTCAATATATCATCAACTGTTAAGAGTCTGTGTCAGGTTAAGCAAGAATAGTGGTATTCAGTCTGTGTTACTTTTTAGCCAGAGAGATCTTGCCTGGTTTTTCAATTTTGCTATGCCCTCTCTTAGACCTGCACTTTTGTTTTTTTAGACTTGCACATTTTAAAAATGAATGAGCAATGTGTCCGTAGATCGGCTTCACTTGTACTCACTGCTGCTGCTGCTGCTAAGTCGCTTCAGTCGTGTCCGACTCTGTGCGACCCCAAAGACGTCAGCCCACCAGGCTCCCCTGTCCCTGGGATTCTCCAGGCATATCGGCACTGACCAACATCATGAACATAATTGGGGAAAAAACATTCAGCATCCAGTGAGAACTGAAAAGAACTCCTTAGGTTTACGAGATGAAGAGGACTGGCCAGAGCTTCATCTGCAAGCAGAGCTTGAACAGATAAAAGCAAGACTGAAGGGAAAGAACTGCACAGGGGCAGAAAAAGGAGTGCGCGCATGATAGGGAGGTAGTGCTGTCTCAGAACATAAAAGCAGAATTACTAATCTTTTCTATGCTACAGACATCATTGCATTTGGGTCCCTTCTCAGAATTTTTAAACACAGGAAACAAAATACTTAAAAAAAAAAAAAAGAAAGAAAGAAAAAAAACCCCAAACAAAATATACTGAAATTCAGTTACTGAACTATTCAAAAAACAAAACTGTGATATATGTGCTTCAAAAATCTTGCAGCAGATCTAATTATGGCTATGCTTTTGAAGTAGTGATATATTTTAAGACATCCATAACAACTACAATGCATATGAAAACAACTCGATTTTATTTGGTTATCAGAACAAGTATTAAAACACCTCTTTGATTTGTTCTCTATAATAGGAGAAAATGCTAAATTTCACATTGAAAGTGAAAGTCACTTAGTCATGGCCAACTCTTTGCGACCCCATGAACTATACAGTCCATGGAATTCTCTAGGCCAGAATACTAGAGTGGGTAGCCTTTCCCTGTTCCAGGGGATCTTCCCAACCCAGGGATCAAACCCAGGTCTCCCACATTGCAGGCAGATTCTTTACCAGCTGAGCTACAAGAGAACCCCAAGCATACTGGCATGGGTAGCCTATCCCTTCTCCAGCACATCTTCCTGATTGAGGAATCGAACTGGGGTCTCCTGCAATGCAGGCACACTCTTTACTAACTGAGCTATCAGGGAAGCCCAAATATCACAATAAAGATTATTAAAAAAGAATTATATTTCCCCCCCAACCAAGTTTCCAAACTCCTGAACTGTATCAGGATCTCCTTAGGGGTTGTCTGTGTAAGGCCCCCTGCTAAAGTGTTCTGCAATTAAGAAAAAAGTTAACAAATGTTGGCAAGGATGAAAAGGGTGAGAAAGCATAAATTATAAATTGTTGGTGAGAATGCATTAATAAACTGGTGCAACCACTATATGAAGACAGTATGGAGGTTCCTTAAAAAAGTTAAGTAGAACTATTATATGATCCGGCTGCGACGCCCAGGCGTGCCTAAGCGCCGGCGGGCTGCGACGCCCAGGCGCGCCTAAGCGCCGCCGAGAGGAGCCACCCCACGTCTGAGGTCAGGGGCAGAAGCCGGGAGGACCCCATGCCCGAAAGGCGGCAGCCAAGAGGAGTTACCCCACGTCCCAGGTCAGGGGCAGCAGCTGAGAGTACCAGACTGCGACGGCGCATGAACGGCCAAGAGGAGCTACCCCGCGTCCGAGGTCGGGGGTGGGGGTGGGGTGTGCAGCCGAGAGAAGATACCCAGCGTCCGAGGTCAGGGGTGGCGACGAGAGGAGTTACCCCGCATCCGAGGTCAGGGGCGGCGGCCGGGAAGAGCTACCCCACGCCCCTAAGCCAGAGGCCAGGAGTGGCGGGTGGGAGGAGCTACCCCACGCGGGCTTGGAGCCCTAGAGGAGCTATCCCACGTTGAAGGTCAGGAGGGGCTGCGGTGAGGAGATATCCCTCGTCCAAGGTAAGGAGCAATGGCTGCACTTTGTTGGAGCAGCCCTGAAGAGATACCCCACGCCCAAGGTAAGAGAAACCCAAGTAAGACGGTAGGTGTTGCAAGAGGGCATCAGAGGGCAAACACACTGAAACCATACTCACAGAAAACTAGTCAATCTAATCACACTAGGACCACAGCCTTGTCTAACTCAATGAAACTAAGCCATGCCCGTGGGGCAACCCAAGATGGGCAGGTCATGGTGGAGAGATCCGACACAATGTGGTCCACTGGAGAAGGGAATGACAAACCACTTCAGTATTCTTGCCTTGAGAACCCCATGAACAGTATGAAAAGGCAAAATGATAGGATACTGAAAGAGAAACTCCCCAGGTCAGTAAGTGCCCAATATGTTAATGGAGATCAGTGGAGAAATAACTCCAGAAAGAATGAAGGGATGGAGCCAAAGCAAAAAGAATACCCAGCTGTGGGTATTCTGTGACTGGTGATAGAAGCAAGGTCCGATGCTGTAAAGAGCAATATTGCATAGGAACCTGGAATGTCAGGTCCATGAATCAAGGCAAATTGGAAGTGGTCAAACAAGAAATGGCAAGATTGAATGTTGACATTCTAGGAATAGGCCAACTGAAATGGACTGGAATGGGTGAATTTAACTCAGATGACCATTATATCTACTACTGCAGGCAGGAATCCCTCAGAAGAAATGGAGTGGCCATCATGGTCAACAAAAGAGTCCGAAATGCAGTACTTGGATGCAATCTCAAAAACGACACAATGATCTCTGTTCGTTTCCAAGGTTAACCATTCAATATCACAGTAATCCAAGTCTATGCCCCAACCAGTAACGCTGAAGAAGCTGAAGTTGAACGGTTCTATGAAGACCTACAAGACCTTTTAGAACTAACACCCAAAAAAGATGTCCTTCTCATTATAGGGGACTGGAATGCAAAAGTAGGAAGTCAATAAACACCTGGAGTAACAGGCAAATTTGGCCTTGGAATACGGAATGAAGCAGGGCAAAGACTAATAGAGTTTTGCCAAGAAAATGCACTGGTCATAACAAACACCCTCTTCCAACAACACAAGAGAAGACTCTATACATGGACATCACCAGATGGTCAACACCAAAATCAGATTGATTATATTCTTTGCAGCCAAAGATGGAGAAGCTCTATACAGTCAGCAAAAACAAGACCAGGAGCTGACTGTGGCTCAGATCATGAACTCCTTATTGCCAAATTCAGACTTAAATTGAAGAAAGTAGGGAAAACCACTAGACCATTCAGGTATGACCTAAATCAAATCCCTTATGATTATACAGTGGAAGTGAGAAATAGATTTAAGAGCCTAGATCTGATAGAGTGCCTGATGAACTATGGAATGAGGTTCGTGACATTGTACAGGAGACAGGGATCAAGACCATCCCCATGGAAAACAAATGCAAAAAAGCAAAATGGCTGTCTGGGGAGGACTTAAAAACAGCTATGAAAAGAAGAGAAGCGAAAAGCAAAGGAGAAAAGGAAAGATAAAAACATCTGAATGCAGAGTTCCAAAGAATAGCAAGAAGAGATAAGAAAGCCTTCCTCAGCAATCAAAGCAAAGAAATAGAGGAAAACAACAGAATGGGAAAGACTAGAGACCTCTTTAAGAAAATCAGAGATACCAAAGGAACATTTCATGCAAAGATGGGCTCGATAAAGGACAGAAATGGTATGGACCTAACAGAAGCAGAAGATATTAAGAAGAGATGGCGAGAATACACATAAGAACTGTACAAAAAAGATCTTCATGACCCAGATAATCACAATGGTGTGATCACTGACCTAGAGCCAGACATCCTGGAATGTGAAGTCAAGTGGGCCTCAGAAAGCATCACTACGAACAAAGCTAGTGGAGGTGATAGAATTCCAGTTGAGCTATTCCAAATCCTCAAAGATGATGCTGTGAAAGTGCTGTACTCAATATGCCAGCAAATTTGGAAAATTCAACAGTGGCCACAGGACTGGAAAAAGTCAGTTTTCGTTCCAATCCCAAAGAAAGGCAATGCCAAAGAATGGTCAAACTACCGCACAATTGCACTCATCTCACACGCTAGTAAAGTAACGCTCAAAATTCTCCAAGCCAGGCTTCAGCAATGTGTGAACCGTGAACTTCCTGATGTTCAAGCTGGTTTAAAGAAAAGGCAGAGGAACCAGAGATCAAATTGCCAACATCTGCTGGATCATTGAAAAAGCAAGAGAGTTCCAGAAAAACATCTATTTCTGTTTTATTGACTATGCCAAAGCCTTTGACTGTGTGGATCACAATAAACTGTGGGAAATTCTGAAAGAGATGGGAATACCAGACCACCTGACCTGTCTCTTGAGAAATTTGTATGCAGGTCAGGAAGCAACAGTTAGAACTGGACATGGAACAACAGACTGGTTCCAAATAGGAAAAGGAGTACGTCAAGGCTGTATATTGTCACCCTGCTTATTTAACTTATATGCAGAGTACATCATGAGAAACACTGGGCTGGAAGAATCATGGGCTGGAAGAATCACAAGCTGGAATCGAGATTGCTGGGAGAAATATCAATCACCTCAGATATATGATGACACCACCCTTATGGCAGAAAGTAAAGAGGAACTAAAAAGCCTCTTGATGAAAGTGAAAGTGGAGAGTGAAAAAGTTGGCTTAAAGCTCAACGTTCAGGAAATGAAGATCATGGCATCCGGTCCCATCAACTTCATGGGAAATAGATGGGGAAAGAGTGGAAACAGTGTCAGACTTTATTTTTCTGGGCTCCAAAATCACTGCAGATGGTGACTGCAGCCATGAAATTAAAAGACGCTTACTCCTTGGAAGGAAAGTTATGACCAACCTAGATAGCATATTCAAAAGCAGAGACATTACTTTGCCAACAAAGGTCCGTCTAGTCAAGGCTATGGTTTTTCCTGTGGTCATGTATGGATGTGACATTTGGACTGTGAAGAAGGCTGAGCGCTGAAGAATTGATGCTTTTGAACTGTGGTGTTAGAGAAGACTCTTGAGAGTCCCTTGGACTGCAAGGAGATCCAACCAGTCCATTCTGAAGGAGATCGGCCCTGGAATTTCTTTGGAAGAAATGATGCTAAAGCTGAAACTCCAGTACTTTGGCCACCTCATGTGAAGAGTTGACTTATTGGAAAAGACTCTGATGCTGGGAGGGATTGGGGGCAAGAGGAGAAGGGGACGACAAAGGATGAGATGGCTGGATGGCATCACTGACTCGATGGACGTGAGTCTCGGTGAACTCCGGAAGTTGGTGTTGGACAGGGATGCTTGGCGTGCTGCGATTCATGGGGTCGCAAAGAGTCGGACATGACTGAGCGACTGATCTGATCTGATCTGATTATATGATCCAGCAATTCCACTCCTGGGTATATATATCCAGAAAAATGAACATACCAATTAAAGACAGGGAAGCAATCCAAGTCCAAGTGCCCATCAACAGACAAGGGATATCTCACTCACTCACACACACACATATACACATGCATAGGAATATTACTTAGCCATAAAAAAGAATGAAATTCTACCATCTGCAGCCACATGGATAGACCTAGGGAATATTACGCTCAGGAAATAAATCAGAGAAAGACAAATACTGTATATCGTATATGTGGAATGTAAAAAATAATACAAATGGATTTACTTGCCAACAAAAACAGAGAAAAAAAACTAGTGGTTACCAAAGGATTGAGGAAAGGGCAGAGTGACAAATTGGGCATATGTGATTAACAGATACAAACTACCATGTATAAAATAGATAAGCAACAAACATATATTATAGAGCACAGGGAATTATAGCCATTATCTTATAATACCTTATAAGGGAGTGCAATCCACAAAAACACTGAATCACTATGTCATAATCCTAAAACTAATATAGTATTATAAATCAACTATCCTTCAACTTAAAAAAGTTAAACTTCACATGAAAAAAGAACTCCAGCTCTTTGGAGATTATGGGTACCAAACCCCTCAGTGTGCCCAAGCTGGCCCGAGGCAGCAGGCTTTTGCCAGTTGCAAACATAGGGACCTGCTCTAATAATTCAGTGATACTCAGCAGCTACCACAGCTGGGCTCTGGCCAAGGTATCACACAGCAGCACTGCTTTCTTAATTAAATTATCCTGTTATTACAATAATGTTTAAAAATACTCCTAATAGAGTAGGGATGGTGTTTCCTATCTTGTTCATCACTAAACCAGTCAATTGTAAAGGAAATCAATCCTCAATATTCATTGGAAGGGCTGATGCTGAAACTCCAATACCTGATGCGAAGAACCAACTCATTAGAAAAGACCGTGATGCTGGGAAAGACTGAGGGCTGAAGGGGGCGACAGAGGATGAGATGGTTGGATGGCATCACTGACTCAAAGGACATGAGTTTGGGCAAACTCAGGGAGATGGTGAAGGACAGGGAAGTCTGGTGTGCTGCAGTCCATGGGATTGCAAAGAGTCAGACATGACTAAGCAACTGAACAACAACAAAATCCAGTTAACACTGTACATTCAATAAATATTTGTTAAATGGCTGTATGAACAAATAAATGAAGGGCATTTGGTAAGGATTAATAAATAATGCATAGAACTTGAGCTGCAACCACCATCCTTTCATCTAAGTAGTGTTTCCTTCAGATACTCTTAAAAGGTTAAACAAATTTACCCTACAATCCAGCAATTCCACTCCAAGGAGTCTACCCAAAAGAAATGAAGACATATGTCAGTACAAAGAATTGTCGTCAAATGTTCATAACCGTGCTCTCAAAGCTATGTCTATGTCTTAATCCCAGAGTCTATTAATGTGACGATATTTAGTAAAAAGGTCTTCACTGATATAATCACGCCCTTGAGATGAGTTCACCCTGGGTTATCTGGGTGGGCCCTAAATCCAATGCCAGTTGTCCTTGTAAGAGACAGAAGGGAAGACATGGACACATGAAGGCCATGTGAAGCTGGAGCTATGCAGCCCCAAGCCAAGGAATGCCCGAAGCCGCCAGAGCTGGAGAGAGCAAGCAAGAGTTCACCCAAGACCCTGTGCAGGGAGCATGGTCCTGCTAATACCTTAATTTCACACGTCTAACCTTCAGAACTAGGAGAGTAAATTTTTGTTAAGCCACAAATTTTGTGGTGATTTGTACTGGCAGCCCTAGAAAACTAATATAGTCTCTAAAGAATAGTAAGACCCTCAGATGTTCTCTAATGGCAGGGTAACCAAGACGAAAATCAGAATCAGTAAACCATTTTTCAGTCTCGGGAAACATGTTTAGTTTTCCTAGGGAGTTTCAGATAGAAACTGAAACTTTTTTTTTTTTTCTGAAAGAAACTTCAGAAAGAAATGATGATAAGCAATTTAAAAAACTATACTATAATCAATCTGGTTGGATGATGGGTTGTGTATATGTGTTTGTAAAGAGGGTACAAAAAAGCTAAAATTTAACCTTCTTAAACAGAAAGGTGATAAATGAAAAACTGACAAAAAGGCAACAGAAAAACGTTATGTAGAAATATGAAGGTAGACGGCGTATGTGGGAGCCAGGTCAGAAGCCAGTAGGAACCTGAAATGTCCTGTAGTTGTCTAAGATTCTTCAACCACCATGTCAAGCAACACGCTTCTCTTTCTTCATATGATGAAGATCAGGGATCTACACTCATCTGAAAACCTAGAGAGGCACCATCTGTTCCCATTGGAATGGCACGTTTTGCAGCAATCATTGCATATGGATTACATATATGGAAGAGCAGGATAAATACTGTCTGTTCACCTGACCCACATGCGTGTGGCAGTCCAAGGCTTTGTTCTGGGAGCAAAGGCTCTTGATATGGGCGATTCCCCATATCAAGAATTCTGGGCAAAACCTAAACCTTAGAAGAGGAGATGCCATCTTGGTCTTGGCAGTGCTTGCTTTAGTTAGACATCTCCTATTGAGGTTATATGTTTCTGCTGAAAATAAATTATTTGGGTCAGACAAGAACATGGTAATTTGAATACTGGTTTCCTTTCTTGCAGGCTTGATTTGCCTGGTGGCCAAGTTACTGGTGACTAGTTCACTAGCTAGGTCACTCAGGGGAGTCGGATTAGCACAAAAGAAACATGCCACTTTTAAATATATTTGCTAGTGTTACGTGTCCACCTTCTTAAACCCTTCTGATGAAATTAGTTTTGAAGAAGACAACATGCAAATCCTGAAAATGCTCCCAGTGGCTGAAGAATAATCATATGCTTTTGATGTAATGTAGGAATCCTATATACCCCACTTAGTTTAACTCTCTGACTGCCTTGTGGACTAAGTACTGTTTTAAGGGCTGGTTGGCTCTTGAGGAACCCTTTCAGAACACTGCATGGAATACAACATTATAAACCGCCCTGAAAGTCTGTGTGTGTTTTTAAACCAAACCTAAAAAAGCTGTTAACAGCCACTTTGAAGTATAACTTATTTTAGAAGCATAGTTGTAAACATGAGAATAACTTAATTGTAGATCCCTTTTAGCTCTTTTGTAATTGCAAAATTATATTTTGCTGCTGTTATATTAGAATAATTTTAAATGTTATTTTGAAATAGAAATGTGCATTTTAAGTGCTAATGCAAAGGTAAATGAAAAACACTTTTAAAATGTGTGCAGTATCTTCATTTTCTCTAAAAGAATCATAAATTAAATAAATTGCCTATAATGGAAGTGATCTATGAGCAAGCTGGTTTGGTCAGACAGTATGCAAACTTTGGTATACCACAAACTTTACTTTGCTGTACTGATGAAATTCTCCTGTCTAACCTGAATTCACATTCCATGGTGATAATATGGTAAATGTAGTGTTATTAAAGTAAGTGAACACATCAAAAAAAAAAGAAAGAGAGATATGAAAAGTAAAATTAGTCACTCAGTCGTTTCTGACCCTGTAACCCCATGGGCTACAGCCCACCAGGCTCCTCTGTCCATGGAATTCTCCAGGCAAGAATACTGGAGTGAGTTGCCATTTCCTTCTCCAGAGAATCTTCCTGACCCAGGGATCGAACCTGGGTCTCCTGCATTGCAGGCAGATTCTTTACCATCTGAGCCACCAGGGAAGCCCAAAGAAATATAAAGGTAAATACCAAAAGAAATTATAGTTTAAATAAAGGCTGTGTTGGCCTCTTGGGAGTGGATCTCAAACAAAGGCCGAGCAGGTCACCATAAGCCACGAATTAATATTATAAAGTATATACTGTTATTGTAATAAAAATTAAATTAATAATACAAAACCATCTATGTAGTAGAAAAAGGCTAGACTGAGTCAGAATCCTGGTTCCAATCCCAGTTCTGCTGCTTACTAACATATGAACTCAGGGAGTAACTCAACTTACTGAGCCTGTTTCTTCATCTGGAAAATAGGAGTAAAAGCACCTACCTCATAAGGTGGTCCTAAGAATTAAATGGGACAACATGTGAAAGACACTAAGCACAATGCCAGTCACATGATACCGTAATATTAACAAATACTGCTTTTTTGGTTTTGTTTTCAATTTTGCCACCACTAAAGTTTAGCAGAACTAATTGGTGAACAAAACCATCTCAATCCTGCCTTGTGAGAGTCATTATCAACTTAATTATACATATCTGTACACTCATCTCCCTTCCCGGAACTCTTAAGCATCTGCAGTCTTTACTGATTAAATTTAGCATGGTCTCAGAAACAGTTTTAAGTTGTTTTGCCCACGGAAATCATCTCCCACTCTGTATTGTTTCTTCTTATTCCCTACACTCCTACTTATACATTAGACAACACACAAAAAAACCTGCTCATGTGTGTGTATATATATATATATATAGATAGATAGATAGGCAGATAGATAGATATAGAGCACACCTTCCCAAAAAGGGTTATACTTACTGTCTTATAACCGTGTCCATCCAAGAAGAATTTGCTTCAGGAACTTTTAAACATGCCAAAGCTGAAGCTTTTATAATGAAGTCATTGATGGAAATTTTACTTTTTCCTTCTAACATCTGCAAAGGAAAGAAATCATTATAGTTTCTTAAATTCTCTTCTCGAAGACTGAAACTATATAATCTTGAGAAGGTGGGAGGGGATGGATATACAAATGTCCTGAGGTAAAAAGGATGAAAAGAAACCAAAAGTTGTTTCTTTTTCATCTTTTCTAACATAGACCATTACAACTGTTAAATTTCCTGCTAAGAGGTGCTCTCGAAGGCAATGGCACCCCACTCCAGTACTCCTGCCTGGAAAATCCCATGGACGGAGGAGCCTGGTAGGCTGCAGTCCATGGGGTCCTTAAGAGTCGGACACAACTGAGCGACTTCCCTTTCACTTTTCACTTTCATGCATTGGAGAAGGAAATGGCAACCCACTCCAGTGTTCTTGCCTGGAGAATCCCAGGGACAGGGGAGCCTGGTGGGCTGCTGTCTATGGGGTCGCACAGAGTCGGACACAACTGAAGCGACTTAGCAGCAGCAAGGGGTGCTCTAGGTGCATCTGTAAGTTACAAAATAACTAAGCACTAAGTAGGTATGAAGACAAAGCAAACACACTGTTTCTTACCTACCCGAAGAGACCCAAGTAGTCTCAAAGAATCATAATGACTATGTTAGGCTAAAATGGATCCATGGCAAAGTCGACTTTAATGATAAGCTTTAATCAAGGGTTAGAAAATGAAAATTCTCCAGGATATTTTCTGCAAGTTAAAATTAAGATGACATCCACTTTCCATCATCAACTGGCATTTATAACAAAATACAATACAGCGACAAAAATGTAAATATTCAGTGAGGGAAACCAAGATTTTTAGAATTTATAGAGGTGGAATTTCCAGACCTTTTACCTTATTAAGTTCTTTCCGTACCAACAAAACTTCTCCCATATTTACATCAATAGAAAGGTAATAATGAGGTATGGTTTGCTTAGATTGCATTAACCGCTGTGCAATGACCTGAAATCAAAAGAGATTAAAAAATCAATTATCTTGAGTTGAGATGAGACGTTATCTATTCAGGGCTCTGTTTGCCCCTTTATCCTGCTCCCTGGTGATGCTTACCCAATATATTATTAGAACTGAAAGATGTAGGACTGTAGCACAACTTAGCCCCTGTAATACTATTTAATTAGAACACAGGGTTTGTGTATTCTAAGAATTCAACTGGCCAAACCAAACATCTACTAAATGAATCATCAAAGATCTACAATTTTAAAAAAGTCTCTTCTTAGTGTTTTAAACTATGAATACAACGGAACAATCAGAGTAAAGATGCCCCCAACAGCTTGAGGTCTGGAGTTATGGTAATACTCTTACTCGGCGAATGTTGCTGATTGGGATATCTGTGAAGACACCTGTAGGAACTGGAGCCACTCCTGGACTTGGGGGAGGCACGGCGGCTGCTGGAGTCTAGAGAGAGGTAAAAAGGTTCTTAGTAACTGTGGCTTAGTCTTAGCATCAGCAAGTGTGAACTGCTGTTAGTGATTCTTTTACAGATGGCAAAGTAAAAGTTAAAGGGCTTATAGAAAAATAACTATTTCTATCCCAAGGGAGCAAAAGGGACTCAGATCTGGACTGTGCTTGTTTAAAAGTTGTTTTTAATTTTCATACTTGGAACTGGGTAATCATATTTTAAGTGTCATTTTTCTATGACTAGTTTATATCAAAACAATTTTTTTTGCACTATTCTCCTCAAGAAAAACAAAGCATTCTTAAATTGAAAAGATTGAGATAAATACAAAGAAGGTATTGTATTTTCTTGAATAGTGTCAATAAAAAATAGCAACAAATCTTTCATTTTAAAGCAAACATCTAAATAACTAAATCATTATCCTTACTTATAGCTGATTATCTTAGCACCTTTGCTGATCAGAGTTGACTATGTGGATTTAATCCCTCTGTGGACTAATTAACTACCTAAAACTCAAATCCAAGTCAAGCATGCTTTTAAAAATAGTGTCTGAGTGAGATAATATGTTAGGAAAAATTTAGTACCTCTACTCAAAAAACAAAAACAATTTTGAAGGATTTCAATGTAGTATAGCATCTTTGGGGCTTCAGCCTCATAGCTCAGTTGGTAAAGAATCTGCCTGCAATGCAGGAGACCAGGGTTAAATTCCTGGGTGGGGAAGATCCTCTGGAGAAGGAAATGGCAACCCACTCCAGTATCCTAGCCTGGAGAATCCCAGAGACAGAGGAGCCTGGCAGGCTGCAGTCCATGGGATTTCAAGAGTCGGACTGACTTAGCAACTAAACCATCACCGTAGCATCTTTGTATATGAATAACAACACATTCATACTTATGTATTGTCAGCCAGTAAAATCAGACAAAGAAAACACAGCACTGATTAAGCTATTTCACTCACTGTATGCAAGGGTCTAACAGGCTGGACAAAGCACTCTGCAGAGGAAACTGCAACCAGAATTTAAAAGCCAAATAGAACTCACAGGAGCAGCTTTAGTAGGCACAAAGGAGTCAATGTCCTTCTTGATGATTCTGCCATCTGGTCCTGTCCCTGGAGGAGACACAGAAATACCACATATGTGAGAGTGAACCACGGATTCCTCAAGGAAATCAGCACTGTGATCCAGAAGTACAAGCTCCTAGAGGTTCTCTACCACAGAGCCTCTGATGGGGCCACTGCCTCAACCGTGCCCCTTAAACATTTCTCTAAAAAATACCAGCTTCAGTCACCTCCTCTTGGTTAGCTCCAAAACACCCTTTCTTAACTCTGAAAAGATCTCATTTCGGTTCTACATTCATTTGATGTTAAAGAATTATCTTTCTGCAGACATGATAACAATTATTTTGGACAAATCAGGTAACTTTTTTTTACCATGAAATAGCATGAATAATTTTCAAATGCAGTGATCTCATCTTTTAGAATCATTCAATCCATATGTGGTCTCCATCATTCACAACTTTCTCATAGCAACCAAGGCTCCATACTGGCTTGTGTTACGAGATTATGAAGGAAAGAGCCATCACATTACACATGAAGAAAGATCTTCAAAGTTCTCCCAACAAGGCTTAGTTTTACTTTCATTCAGTTTGTTTCCTCCTCCCATTCAGGCCCTCTTAGGTTTAACATTACACTTAAGTAGATAATCCTGAATCTTAATTCTAAGGAGATTCAGTATTAAAATACCCTTTACCCTTGCACACTTCTAAAAAAATGTGGTCAAATTGATTCATCTTCCTCCAAAGAATGCCTTTTAAAAGGATTCTTGTGTGCAGTTCGTCCCAAGTCCTTTCCTTCATTTTGAAAACTGGTTGGCTAAGACTGTATTACCAGGAGCTTAGAACAGAGGCAGCAGTACTATGAGATCCCCCTCAGTATAAAGGACAGAAACCATAACCTTCCTTTGCAACCAAGGCTGATCTCGACCCTGCAGTTCCTCAAGATGAGGAAACTGCAGGACCTGTCTTATGCTAATCTTCACCCACCCATAAGAACTCCCTATTAGGAGTTGGTAGAAATCTTTGAAATTCTTTTGCCTATCTCCCTAGGAAGGAGTAACAGATAGTCATTAGGCAGTATAGTATAAAAGGAAGAACACTAGACTAGGAGTGAAAAATGTAGGGCTGCTGTCAAATATAAACTAGACAGATGACTACAGTCACTTAATCTCATCTGCTCTTTAGTCTCATTTGTAGAATAGATTATCATACCAGCCCCTGCTCATGGGTATGTCATGAAGATAAAATGGGACAGTGACATGAGAATGCTCTGCATCAAAGCAATATAAACTATAATGTGGGTAGCTCTGAGACAAATCAAACTCTGAACATCAGGGTTTAGGCTTTCAAAACAGTTTCTCCCAAAATGATCACATTTTGGTCAAATTTAGTGAGCAACCTGTCCCTTGGGAAGGTGGTGGGGTGAGGATTGGAGATTGAGTGCAATAACCAATGGCCAATGATACAATCCGGCTTTCCAGGTGGCGCAGTAGTAAAGAATCTGCCTGCTAATGCGGGAGATGGAAGAGATGTAGGTTCGATCCCTAGGTCAGGAAGATCCCCTGGAGAAGGAAATGGCAACCCACTCCAGTATTCTTGCCTGGAAAATTTCATGGACAGAGGAGCCTGGCGGGCTGAGTCGGACATGACTGAGCAACTGAGCACACACATATAATGGTACAATCAACCACACCCCTATAAAAATAAAAAGGGGCAACCACGCCCCTATAAAAATAAAACTCCTGAACCAGGCCTGGAGAGTTTCTGGGTTGGTGAGCATATTAATGTGCCAAGCGGTGGTGCTCCCACAAGGGCACCCACACTCTCTTATGCATCTCTTCCATTTGACTGTTCCTGAGTTGTATCTTTTACAATAAATAGGCAACAGTAAAGTGCTTTGCTGAGTTCTGTGAATCATTCTAATGATTATCAAACCTGAGGAGGAGGGTCTTAGGAACTTCTGGTTTATAGCCCACGGAAAAGAAATATGGGTGGTCCCCAGGACTCGCAACTGCCCCCTGAAATGAGGGCAGACTTGTGGGACTGGACCCTTTAACCTGTGGAGTCTGATGCTAACTCTGAAGAGTTAGTGTCAGAATAGGATTGAACTGTTGGTTAACCGGGTGGTGTGACAGAACTGACTGATGGTCTGGAAAAAAACATTACATTTCATGTTAGACTTGGGTGTCAGAAAACACTAACTGCTGATCCTCTCAGCTCACTTATTTTAAACCATTCCTTCCACCCACTGCAAACTTTCTTCCACTTCATCAAGACTGACTCCTCCACTCCCATCATCTGTTGTCAGCCTCCTGTCTTCACCTCCTCCCTACCCAGGCTACACTCCACGGATCACTGTTGCCATCGCTGCCGGGCAAGCTCTGTAACACATGCCTTCTCAGTGCCAGCACCACAGTTGCTGAATATTGCTGGGAGAAACAAGTACACACCTAGCTGACTGACCGTGCCATAAATCAGAGACATAAACCTAAAACAGACTCACAAAACTACCCAGGAGATAATTGTTTCTTCTGAAGTCATTTTCACAATCTCAGAGAACAGTATTTCACACTCTCTAACCTCAAACCTTCCCACACTAATTCTACCACAGGTCCCCTCACTTTATACATTTTTGGCCATGCTGAGCAGCTTGCAGGATCTCTGTTCCCCAACCATGGATTGAACCCCGGCCACAGCAGTGAAAGCACCAAGTCCTAACCAATAAACCACCAGGGAACTCCTCGCTCACTTTATATTTTACTGAACAAATAGCAGCAACCAGAGAGGTTCTACCCTCCTCTGCTGCCACCAAACCTATAAAACCACCCCATATTCTCTTCCCTCCTATAAAAACAAACTGTCCTAATACCTACCCAAGAGCAATTTCATCCCCTTTTACATCTAAGAACTTTGTTCCTTGCCATATTATTCTGCATCATCAATTTATCCCTTTCTATTGGACAACTGGTTCTCAACAAGGCAATTTTGCAGTTTTGCCAGGGGGGCGTCTGGCAATGTTTGAAATGTTTTTTTGGTTGGTACAAGTGGGGGATGCTACTATCATGTAGCAAGTAAGAGCCAAGGATGCTGTGAAACATGCTACAATGCAGAGGAACCTCACCCTCACTCTGCCAGGAAGAACTGTTATTTAGTCACTGAATCATGTCTAACTCTTTTGCCACCCCATGGACTGCAGCACGCCAGGCTCTTCTGTCCATAGGATTTCCCAGGCAAGAATACTAGAGTGAATTGTCATTTCCTTCTCCAGGGGATCTTCCTGACCCAGAGATTACAACCATGTCTCCTGCATTGGCAGGTGCATACTTTACCACTGAGTCACCAGTTCAGTTCAGTTACTCACTCATGTCCAACTCTTTTCAAACCCATGGACCACAACACAACAGGCCTCCCTGTCCATCACCAACTCCCAGAGTTACCCAAATTCATGTCCATTGAGTCGGTGATGCCATCCAACCATCTCATCCTCTGTTGTCCCCTTCTCCTCCTGCCTTCAATCTTTCCCAGCATCAGGGTCTTTGCAATGAGTTGGCTCTTTGCAATAGGTGGCCAAAGTATTGGAACTTCAGCTTAAGCATCAGTCCTTCCAATGAATACTCACGACTGATTTCCTTTAGGATGTACTGGTTGGATCTCCTTCCAGTCCAAGGGACTCTCATGAGTCTTCTCCAACACCACAGTTCAAAAGCATCAATTCTTCAGTTTTCAGTTTTCTCTGTAGGGCAACTCGCACATCCATACGTGACTACTGTAAAAACCATAGCTTTGATTAGATGGACCTCTCTTGGCAAAGTAATGTCCCTGCTTTTTAATATGCTGTCTAGGTTGGTCACAACTTTTCTTCCAAGAAGCAAGTGTCTTTCAATTTCATGGCTGCAGTCACCACCTGCAGTGATTTTGGAGCCCCCAAAAATAAAGTCTGTCACTGTTTCCACTGTTTCCCCATCTATTTGCCATGAAGAGATGGGACCAGATGCCAGGATCTCACTTTTCTGAATGTTGAATTTTAGGCCAACTTTTCACTCTCCTCTTTCACTTTCATCAAGAGGCTCTTCAGTTCTTCTTCGCTTTCTGCCATAAGGGTGGTGTCTATTTCTCCCAGCAATCTTGATTCCAGCTTGTGCTTCATCCAGTCCAGCATTTTGCATGATGTACTCTGCATATAAATTAAATAAGCAGGGTGACAATATACAGCCTTTCCCAATTTGGAACCAGTCTGTTATTCCATGTCCGGTTCTAACTGTTGCTTCCTCATCTGCATATAGGTTTCTCAAGAGGCAGGTCAGGTGGTCTGGTATTCCGATCTCTTGAAGAATTTTCCACAGTTTGTTGTGATCCACAGTCAAAGGGTTTGGCATAGTCAATAAAGCAGAAATAGACGTTTTTCTGGAACTCTCTTGCTTTTTCAGTGATCCAGCAGATGTTGGCAATTTGATCTCGGGTTCCTCTCCCTTTTCTAAAACCAGCTTGACCATCTGGAAGTTCATGGTTCACATACTGCTGAAGCCTGGCTTGGAGAATTTTGAGCATTACTTTACTAGCGTGTGAGATGAGTGCAATTGTGCGGTAGTTTGAGCATTCTTTGGCATTGCCTTTCTTTGGGATTGGAATGAAAATGACCTTTTCCAGTCCTGTGGCCACTGCCGAGTTTTCCAAATTTGCTGGCATAGTGAGTACAGCACTTTCACAGAATCATCTTTTAGGATTTGAAATAGCTCAACTGGAATTCCATTACCTCCTCTAGCTTTGTTTGTAGTGATGCGTCCTGAGGCCCACTTGACTTCGCATTCCAGGATGTCTGGCTCTAGGGAAGTGATCACACCATCGTGGTTATCTGGGTCATGAAGATCTCTTTCGTATGGTTCTGTATATTCTTGCTACCTATTCTTAATATCTTCTGCTTCTTTTAGGTCCCTACCATTTCTGTCCTTTATCGAGCCCATCTTTGCATAAAAAGTTCCCTTGGTATCTCTAATTTTCTTGAAGAGATCTTGAGTCTTTCCCATTCTATTGTTTTCCTCTATTTCTCTCCACTGATCACTGAAGAAGGCTTTCTTGTCTCTCCTGGCTATTCTTTGGAACTCTGCATTCAGATGGGTATATCGTTCCTTTTCTTCTTTGCCTTTCACTTCTCTTCTTTTCATAGCTGTTTGTAAGCATCCTCAGACAACCATTTTGCCTTTTGGCATTTCTTTTTCTTGGGGATGGTCTTGATCACTGCCTCCTGTACAACGTCACAAACCTCCATCCATAGTTCTTCGGGCACTCTATCAGATCTAATCCCTTGAATCTATTTTGTCACTTCCACTGTATAGGCATAAGAGATTTGATTTAGGTCATACCTGAATGGTCTAGTGGTCTTCCCTACTTTCAATTTAAGTCTGAATTTGGCAATAAGGAGTTCATGATCTGGGCTAAGTCAGCTCCTGGTCTTGTTTTTGCTGACTGTATAGAGCTTCTCCATTTTTGGCTGCAAAGAATATAATTAATCTGATTTCGGTATTGACCATCTGGTGGTATCCATTTGTAGAGTCTTCTCTTGTGTTGTTGGAAGAGGGTGTTTGCTATGACCAGTGCATTCTCTTGGCAAAACTCTATTAGCCTTTGTCCTGCTTCGTTCTGTACTCCAAGGCCAAATTTGCCTATTACTCCAGGTATTTCTTGACTTCCTACTTTTGCATTCCAGTCCCCTTTAAAGAAAAGGACATCTTTTTGGGTGTTAGTTCTAGAAGGTCTTGTAGGTCTTCATAGAACTGTTCAACTGCAGCTTCTTCAGCATTATTGGTTGGGGCCTAGACTTGGATACTGTGATATTGAATGGTTTGCCTTGGAAACGAACAGAGATCATTCTGCCATTTTTGAGGCTGCATCCAAGTACTGCATTTGGATTCTTCTGTTGACTATGATGGCTACTCCATCTCTTCTAAGGGATTCTTGCCCACAGTAGCAAATATAATGATCATCTGAGTTAAATTCATCCATTCCAGTCCATTTTAGTTCGCTGATTCCTAAAATGTCAATGTTCATTCTTGCCATCTCCTGTTTGACCACTTCCAATTTGCCTTGATTCATGGACCTAATATTCCAGGTTTCTATGCAATATTGCTTTTTACAGCATCAGACTTTACTTCCATCACCTGTCACATCCACAGCTGGGCGTTGTTTTTGCTTTGGCTCTATCTCTTCGTTCTTTCTGGAGTTAGTTCTCCACTGATCTCCAGTAGCATATTGGGCACCTACCGACCCAGGGAGTTCATCTTTCAGGGTCCTATCTTTTTGCCTTTTCATACTGTTCATGGGGTTCTCAAAGCAAGAATACTGAAGTGGTTTGCCACCAGAGAAACCCACAAACAAAGAATTACCTGGTCAAAAATGTCAGTAGTGCCACAGCTGAGAAACTCTACACTAGGCCTGTTCTGCTGCTGCTGCTGCTAAGTCGCTTCAGTCGTGTCCAACTCTGTGCGAGCCCATAGACGGCAGCCCACCAGGCTCCCCCGTCCCTGGGATTCTCCTGGTAAGAACACTGGAGTGGGCTGTCATTTCCTTCTCCAATGCATGAAAGTGAAAAGTGAAAGTGAAGTCGCTCAGTCGTGGCTGACTCTAAGCGACCCCATGCACTGCAGCCCACCAGGCTCCTCCATCCATGGGATTCTCCAGGCGAGAGTACTGGAGTGGGGTGCCATGGCCTTCTCCAATGCATGCAAGTGAAAAGTGAAAGTGAAGTCACTCAGTCGTGGCTGACTCTCAGCGACCCCATGGACTGCAGCCCACCAGGCTCCTCCGTCCATGGGATTCTCCAGGCGAGAGTACTGGAGTGGGGTGCCATTGCCTTCTCTGAGGGCTGTTCTACCACCACTCATTTTCTAAAGCCCAGTCTTGAGCTCATATCCTCCCGAACGGTACATCTCTATTTTTATGCCTTCCTTTGCAGCAAAAGCTCTTGACTAAGTTGTCCACAATGCTATCTCCACTTCTTCATTCACTTTTCACCCTATCCAGACTGTCACTGCACGTATCTTTTGAAGTCGCTATTGTTGAGTCCTCATATCCAATCCCTAACTTCTGTTGATTCTGCCACAAACGTATGTTGAGGCTGTCCATTTCTTTTCCATTTCTATTCTCATCACCTTTGTGTAAACCACCGACTCCAGCAACATTTTAACAGACACTTTTGCTTTCATTTAATCCATTTGCACAGAGCAGCCAAAACAATCTTTTAAAAATATAAATGATTTTCTGCCACTTCTTCATTTTAATTTTCAATGGCTTCCTGCCCTACTTGAAATAAAATTCAAACTCTATCATAACCTGTAAAGTCTTTTATGTTCTTACCCCTGAGTTTCTTTCTGCCCTAATTTCCTACCACTCTGCTCACTATGCTCCATTAACACTGGCTTCCTTTCTTTGCCTCAAACACACCGAGCTCTGTCCCCTTCAGGCTGGTCTTTGCCCAGAATGCTTCTCTTGCAGTTCTTCACATGGTTGGCTCATAGCTGACTCCTCATCTTTCAGGTCAGATCAAATTTCACCTCGTCAAAAAGATCTTCCCCAACCATCCTGTCCAAAAGTGGTCATGCGTGCATGTGTGTGCTGTGCTGAGCTGTTCAGTCGTGTCTGACTCCTTGCGACCCCATGGACTGCTGGGATCCTCTGTCCATGAAATTGTGCAGGTAAGAATCCTGGAGTGGGCTGCCATTTCCTATTCCAGGGGACCGTCCTGACCCAAGGATTGAATCTGTGTCTCCTATACTGGCAGGCAAATTCTTTCCCACTGTGCCACCTGGGAAACCCATGACATAGAGTTACCCTGTTTGTTACTCCCTACCATAACCCTGGTTTATTTGTTAGCATTCAAATCATATTATTTAATAAGCTATTATTATCACCATAGCTAATTACCTATATTTGCTTTCTACGTACAGGCACTGTTATTAACGCATTTAATCCCAACAAGCTATAAAGTATTATTTCTATATACAAATAAAGAAACTGAGACAGAAAAGGGAACACACCTAGTGTTCGACAGAGCTGGGGTTTAAAATCTAAGCATTCCAGCTCTAAAGCCAATACTCTTAACTACTATGTTATAATCCCTGTCCATTTACTTCTTTACTGTCTGTCCCATGAACAAGTGTTGGATGCACAGACAATACTCAATGAATATTTGTTTAAATAAATGAATCACTTAACTCTAACTGCATAAGAATACTGAGATTTTTTTCCACATAAATATTACCTAAGGCAGCCAGTATCACTCAATATCCAACAAATGATCCTCATTTACTTGTTTAAATTCTTCAGATATAATTATTAACCCAGTCCTTCCTCCCCTTAAAAATGTTTTCCAACTTAAATTGCTATCCCTAATCATACATACATAAAGAATGGCAATATATTAGGGAAATGACATTAAGATGGAAAAAAGGGTCTTTTTACAAAAATTCTCTGAGGTGAAACAGTGATAACTTCTGTCCCCGTATCTTTGGGAACTGGCTTGCTTTCAAACCATTAAAACAACAGTCTGCAGACAGTGATAACCAACAATGATTGCTCATAGCTGGAAAACTGCAGAAGTAGCCATTATTTTGAGTAATTAAAGATGGCAGAACATCAAAACAGAAGGAAGTATAGGGTAGTGGGAAGAATACAGATTCCAAAATGAAACAAATCTAGATTTGAATTGCAACTTTACTGCTTAACAGAACAAGAGATCTTTCAAGAGTCTATTTTCCTATCCAAAAAATATGAGACGATAATTCTTACTTCAAGTGTTATGCAAATTAAGTCTGGTAATTAAATGACTAGCCATCAAACCAAGCTCCACAAACAGTAATTTCTCCCACCCCTTTCCAAAGTATATTAATTACCTTACATTAAATTTTAGCTTAAAACATTTAAATGCCAGCCAATAATAATAACATGAACAAAATTACTATGTATGGAGTATTACTATATTCTAGATACTGTTCTAAGCCCTTCACTTATTTTATTGGAAACTATTATCTCAGTTTTACAGATGGAAAAACAAAGTAACTCATGAAAAGTTACATAGAAAGTGATAAAGCCAGGATTAAACCCTAGATGGTCTGATTCAAGAGCCCATGCTCTTATCACTAAGCTACACATTGTCTTTGGGAAGGAAAAGATGAGTAAGACATTTTCCTTTGCCCTCAATAGGCGTTAGTTCAGTTTTATATGAATTTTATTATTTTAAGTCATTTCAAGTCATCCCAACTTCATGTTGTGTTTTGAGTATTGCTACATTCACTCAGCCTAGCACTAATACAGATTTCTTATCACATAATCAAGTACTGTAACCCAGCTTTGCTGACCACATCATACTTTCACCAACAATTAAGCAGTTCCCGTTAATAGAAAATGAAAAAAGCTATCTAAATTATACAGGTAGACCTTAGACAGACCAAGCAAAGCACAGGAAGTTTTCCTGCTCCGTCAGTTCCCTCCCTCATCCTTCTCCCTACTTCCCCAGGTAAGACAGCTCTATATATTAATAGTTGTGGTTGTACTCTCTGGTCCTAAGGAAGAAACTCAATTTTAGTAAAACTCCATTCCATAGAAACAGACGTACCTTTAACTTGTGTAAGGTCAATCCCTTTCTCTGCTGCCAACTTCTTCGCAAGCGGGCTAACAAACACCCTTCCCTTTGGTCCAGCTGGAGCGGCTGGCCGGGGGGCTGAAGGTGGAGGGGCTACAGGTTGGGGAGCTGGAGGAACAGGGGCTGCCTTTTGAAAAAAGTTACAAATTGTTAATTCACCACTGAAAAGACTAGTCTGAAAGATTAACAGCTTATAGCTAAGTCAAACCTATTTTAATTATATAACTTTTGTCTTTTCTCCAAAGGTTAAATGCTCATTTTTCTTGCTTAACCAACATAATACAGCAACATGAATACAATAACATTATTTTAACAAAGACAGAACAAAGTCAAGTTCTCTAACTCCATGATTAATACAGAGAGGCACTGAATTTAATTCTGGTGACCAGTATATAACATCCTTATAGCCTTTCTTCACTTTAATCTCTTATCTCTATTTTCTTGTCCCTTTTTTATTCTCATTCTCTTATTCACCTACATGGTTTTTACTTAACCTACTTCCAAAATAATAAATTATTCTAGAAGATTCCATGTTGAAAACACATTAAAAAATAAACCAATACTACTACTTGCCAGCTCCCCATAAATGTATGGAAGTCAGAAATCAAAGTTTTCTCTGACAGAACTGTGTATCTAGTCTAAACTCACATGATTCTACACCTGCAGAAGTCTTATAGCGTGACTGCTGCCTGGAATTCATATGAGTTCATGTTATAGGTATATAGTATATGGTGGTGGTTTAGTCACTAAGTCATGTCTGACCCTTGCAACCCCATGGACTGTAGCCTGCCAGGTTCCTCCGACCATGGGATTCTCCAGGCAAGAATACTGCAGTGGGTTGCCATTTCCTTCTCCAGGGGATCTTCCTGAGCCAGGAATCGAACCCGGGTTTCCTGCATTGCAGGCAGATTCTTTATTGACTGAGCTACGAGGGAAGCCCTCGTATATAGTATATAGCAAAAAACTAAATTCTACGCAAAATAAGCCATTCACGTCAAGATTCCCATGTGTTACAAATATAAGCTTGATCTACTATAATATGGGAATACCAAGAGGACCGACAAAGACTACAAATTCTATAGAAAATGGGTGACGAAGCATTACCTTCCATATGTATATCTACACCTAAAGCATAAAAAGATCAAGTCACCTCAGTTTTGTTCTCAACAAGACTCAAGAAAGCAGGGAAAAGAAAAATTATAAGAATCAAACTATTGACCGTTATGTGAACAGTGCCGTCCCATGCACCCTGAGGGTCTCCATAAATGTTAACTATCTCCTTCCTTAGTCACAGACTCTTAGCACTGGAAGGAACCTAGACTATCACCCCTTAATTTAGAGATGAATAAGGTAAGTGGTTCCCTCAATTCTAGAAGCATACCTACCGGAGATGGGATAGGTGGTGGTGCTGGTGGTTTTAAATCAGTTACTTCAGCTGGCCGATAGTCAGCAAATGCTGGTATATCTGCCTCTTTTTCCACAATGATACAGAGCGGGGTTCCTAGAGGGACATCTCGTGTGCCTTCAGGGATCAGGATTTTTGCCAGGTAACCTTCTTCCTGTACTTCAAAACCTTAAATAGAAAGAAAAAACCATTATGGAACTTAAAGGACTCTACTAGCCTACCAAATTCAAAGCACAATTTTGTTTTTTTTTTCTTCAAAGCACAGTTTTTAAGTAAAAGGTTCTTCAAAGTAGCTATATAACCTTTTACAAGCTATTTAACCTGTGTCTCAGCCTCTTTACCTACAAAATGGGAACAACAGTACCTACCTCACAGGGCTATTACAAAAGTTAAGTGAATTAATATTTTCCAAGCACTTGGAAATAGTGCCTAAAACAAAGTAAATACTACCTAATACAAAGTAAATACTACCTAATACAAAGTAAATACTAATAAATATTTGTCAAGTAAAACCCAAGAGGTTACACAGTGGTTAGCTCTGAATGTTTTCTTTAAAACATCTCCAAGGGCTGCTCTGAGCAGACCCACAAGACTCCTGAGATGGCATCAGTTGTACTGCTAAAGAACAGAACCACATGGTTGTTAAATTAAAAGAGCTACTACAGTTGATAGTGATGCATCTTTGGAACTTTTCTGAAGAGGTCATACTTGGTATTACACCAACTATTTCAATATGAAGAAATACAGCATTACTATGGAGATTCAATGGTGTTGACAACTTTACTCAGCTACTGCTTTTCTTTTTTTGGCTGCACCATGTGGCTTCTGGGATCTTAGTTCCCCCACCAGGGACTGAACCCCGGGCCCTTGGCAGGGAAACCGTGAAGTCCTAACCAATGGACCACCAGGGAATTCCCAGCTACTGCTTTTTTTTTTTTTTTACAAGGAACTCAAATACAATGGATTCCAAAAGTAAAACTGAAAGGAGCCACTGTAGAGGACATCTTTTGCCTTCCAGATCTCAGCTTTCTGTTGGGCTGTGCCTCTCCCTGATGAACACATCTTTGATGAATCCTTTTATTTCCCAGCTGAGAATTAATATCCAATACAAGACATATCAAAAGAAAAGGCTCCATGGCCACTACGGAGTTTATAGAGTTTGACCAAGGTTAATACGTCTCTAATGACCAGTTTCTAGAATACCACTCTCAACAGCAACATTGGTAATCAAGTTAAAATGCAAAATACACCTATTTTGCCAGGGCTTTTCTGTTTCTTTTTAATAATCTTTTTAACAAACAGAATAGGGACGTCCCTGGTGGTCCAGCGGTTAACAATCTGTCTTCCAATGCAGGGAATACGGGTTCGATCTCCAGTCAGGGAACTAAGATCCCACATGCCACAGAGCAACTACGCCTGCCACTGCAACTGCTGAGCCCGTGAGCTCTAGAGTCCATACTCTAAAACAAGCCTGAGCACTGCAACTAGAGAGAGCCTGTGTGCTGCAACAAAGACCCGGGCGGCCAAAAAACAAACAAACAAAAAAGAACCCTTTACTCTAATAAAATTTTATGGGGGAGAGCACAATATGCTAAAAGATAAAACAGAGAAGTGAGGGAAGGGGGCAAGTACAGTCCTACTGTCTAAGTCTCCTTGACCCCAAGGTGCCATCACGGAATCATGGGGTGTGAAGAACAAAATCCGAAAAAGACCACTGCAGAGGATGCCCAGAAGCTCCTATTGCATCTTTGAGGACTGGACAGAAAAAAAAAAAATTATCTACAGGTATCCAGATATAGTATGGCAAATATTAATTGTCTAGAGGGGTTTTTTTCCTAAGCATAAAAATAAATCAGATAGTCAATAAAAGGAAATGTGATACGATATCTGAACAAGTAGTATATACATTTCATCAGTCATTCTCATATACAACAACAATTGAAACCCTACTTTCAAGTTTTCCCTCAAAGTCATCTGAATTTCTTCAGTATTTTCCTGCCTTTGATGTTATTTCCCCCTATTTCTTCTTTTTTCCCCCTTGACCAGTGTGAAGAATGTCAGTTTGGATACAGCTTCTCAGTAACATAAGGCTAATAATTAAACTCTGGCCTAAAAATTATCTCCAAGCTGATACAGCTGTGATTCAATGACAGTGCAGTTTGGAACCAACAGATCCAACTATGCAACACTTTTGTTTATGAAAATACTCTGTTCCAGGAAATTAATCCCAAGAATTAAAATTTTTCATGTTATCACTCAGTCATTATAGGATAGGATGGCAATCCTCTTCCCTTCCTGGAAAACTCAGTGTCTCAACCATTAAGAGCTGAAGAAATCTCACCTATAGTGGCCTTGTCAGTCTCTATCTCTGCCAATAAATCTCCTTCATTTAGCTTCTCACCCACTTTTTTTTCCCATCTCTGAACTGTGCCCATGGTCATGGTGGGAGAGAGGGCAGGAAGAAGCACCTGTAGAAACAAACACATATTTTATTATTTCTCAACACTAGGATGCTTTTGACACAACGGCACTCAGGCAAGCAAATAGCTTTATGGAATGACAGGGACTGTGACAATTCAAATTCCCATCTGCCTGGTGCTCCCACAGCAGCAAAAGCCTCGTGCTTCAATAGTATCCCTACAGGTAAATCCTTCAAGTCTCAAGCTTTTATAGTGCCAGTGATACTCTGACCCACCCTCCAAAGTTAAAAACCATGGGCAGAGGGGAAAGATTTCTTTCTAGACGGCTAAAATTAATTCTTCAACAATATCTAAACATAGAACTTCTCATCTTCCTCAACACTTAGATTAAGCTAGAGGTTTTTCATCTTCATAGAATGACCTCAGACTTTTCCACTAAAAGTTTACTGTGTGCTTTATTGAAATCTACCTTTTCATTCAGAGGAGACTGAATTTCTCCCAAACTCCCTGGATAATACTTGATTACATTTTTAATTATTTATTTTTGGCTGCCCTGGGTCTTCACTGCTGTACACAGGGTTTCTCTAGGTGCAGTGAGCAGGTGCTACTCTCCAGCCACAGTGCACAGGCTTCCCACTGGAGAGGTTTCTCTTGTTACAGAGCATGGGCTCAAGGCACGCAGGCTCAGTAGTTGTGGCACGTGCATTTAGTTGCTCTTCAGCATGTGAGAATCTTCCCAGACCAGGGATTGAACCTGTGACCCCTGCAGGCAGATTCTTAACCACTAGTCCACTAGCGAAGTCCCTCCCAGGTACTTTTTCAAGATAAAAAACATATTAAGAATTGTTCGGGACTTCCCTGGTGGCCCAGCGGTTTATACTCTGTGCTCCCAATGCAACAGGGCACAGGTTAATCCCTGTATGGCGAACTAAGATCCTGAATGCCATATGGCATGGCTGAAAAAAAACCCCAAAACAACAACAAAAACCTAATCTTACAATAGTCACTTCCACCCGAGTAAAATCTAAAACAACAGATTGGCTAATCTAAATTAAAGACTGCTTCCCTATTTATATGGCTTGTATGTTCACTGAATTTGGATGCTCACTCAGTTATGGGTTTTGTTTGCTATCTTCTTAAGTCTTTTGCATCTAATTAACATAAGGATTGTGCTGAGAGAAAAGTCATTTTAGTGGATGATGTCTCAGGAAGCTGTGGGGAAAAAAGTAAAACAAAACTTAGAGCTCTTGACCTTCTCGGTGGTCCAATGGTCAGGAATCCGCCTGCCAATTCAGAGGACACGGCTTCGATCCCTGGCCTGAGAAGATCCCACATGCCTTGGGGCAACGAATCCCATGCGCCACAATCACTGAGCCCATGCCCTAGAGCCCTCGAGCTGCAAGTACTGAAGCTCCTGTACCTACAGCTCACGCTCTGCACCAAGAGAAGTCATCACAATGGGCAGCCCAAGCACCGCAACAAGAGAGCAGTCCCTGCTCACCACCATTAGAGAAAGCCTTCTCTTGGCAATGAAGACTCAGCACAGACAAAAAAAATTTTTGTAACTTTTTTTAAATTAAAAAATTTAAAAAAAATTGCTGAACAGGATGGAATAAATGTGTGAACTGACCACCAGGCAAAATTTCATCATGAGTGAATGTTAATAAAAGACCAGGGTATAGAACACGATGCCCCAAGAAGAAAATTATCCCTATACAAAAATTTCTACAAATAAACTAAGAGAAGGAAAAGTTCTAGTCTTAATCCTTTAGGAAAAAAACACAGCTGGCTTTTATCCATTTTCAGTATCCAAAACACACAAATATACATGGGATAATCCTAATATCTAATAAACTAATCAGTTTCTTAGAAACTGATTTAGTTAACAGAATCAACAGTGACTATATTTACCACCTTCAGCTTTGCTGTAATGCTATTATATATGTCTGTGCTGAATCGCTCAGTCATGTCTGACTCTTTGAGACCCCATTGACTGTAGGTAGCCCTCCATACTCCTCTGTCCATGGGGATTCTCCAGGCAAGAATACTGGAGTAGACTGTCATGCCCTCCTCCAGATTATATATGTCTATTTGACACTTATTCTTTATTGTTGGTCTTTTCTAAATACTACTGGATTATTTCACTTACTCTGAGAAAACACTACATGTCAAGGAAAAACACTAATTGGGGGCTTTTATTCAATAGACAGCACTTGGGGCCTACTAAAAAAACTCTATTTAGACAGAGAGTAGATATAAGTGGGTTTCCCAGGTGGTGCTAGTGGTAAAGAACCTGCCTGCCAAGGCAGGAGACATAAGAGACACAGGTTCGATCCCTGGGTTGGGAAGATCCCCTGAAGGAGGACATGGCAACCCACTCCAGTACTCCTGCCTGGAGAATCCCATGGACAGAGGAATCTCTGACACGACTGAAGCGACTTAGCACAGCAAAGTACAGATGTAAGCACAATCCTCAAAATCCGACATGATATTCTTGAATGAAAAGGACCAAACATTATCCTACCTGCTACATGGAGGCTGAGAAAGGTTAAAAGAACTATCCAAGTACACACATCTGGAAATAACCACTAGAATAAATGTTGTCAATTTTCATGTTTAAATCTCTATTTACTTTCAAATGACAAAAACCAGCCAGGTTTAATGCCAGTTTCCAGGATGCAACTCATCTACGAAAAATAATGAGTAAATAATACATTTTCTAGAGCAGACACCCAGAGGCTGAGCCTCACCTGCATGTGAGTAGGATATGAGCTACCAGGAGCCTGAGCAGAAGGTGCAGGGGATGGAGCGGGGGCGGCAGGGGTTGGTGCCGGGGCTGCTGGTGGGGCAGGTGCTGCTGAAGAATCCAGTGTGTAATTTTTAAAGGCTTCAACATCTTCAGGCCTAAGGAAGAGAAAGAATGTGTAAGTATAAGGGGGTTATAAAGCGGATGTATCAGCCTTAGAAGCTTTTAACTAACTCCTCAGTTCTGGGTTAAAATACTCCACTTAAGCACCTGACTTTCACAGTTTCCCCCGGTACTACTCACTTTTCAACTGTGATACAGATGATTGCTCCAACTGGAACATCTCTGGTACCTTCAGCAACAAGGATCTTTGCCATGTAACACTCCTCCACACTCTCAAATCCAACAGTAGCTTTATCGGTTTCAACCTTTTAACACAAAAGTAGGAGCTTAGGCTTCTGCTGCCGGTATGAAGTTTATTAACTTGTGTCTAAAATCATACAGTTCAAAGTGAAGTAAGTCAGAAAAAGAAAGAAAAATACGTGGAATCTAAAATGGCACAAATGAACTTATCTGCGAAATAGAAATGAACTCACAGAGAATAGACTTGTGATTGGGGGGTGGGGCAGGGAAAAAACAGAGTAGGATTTGCAGATGCAAACTATTACATACTGAATGGAGAGCAACATGGTCCTACTATACAAGGAACTACATTCTGTATCTGTGATAAACCATAATGGACAAGAGTATTTAACACAACATCGTAAATCAATCTTACAGCAAAAAAAAAAAAAAAAAATCATACAGTTCAACAGTGAAAATAAAGCCTCTATCACAGGTTTGAAAGAATTACTATTAAAAACACCCAGGCTAAAAATCAGTTTGGTTAGCTGCAGCTAACTTGGCTAACCAA
This sequence comes from Bubalus kerabau, assembly GCF_029407905.1. Classification (NCBI taxonomy): domain Eukaryota; kingdom Metazoa; phylum Chordata; class Mammalia; order Artiodactyla; family Bovidae; genus Bubalus; species Bubalus kerabau. The sequence continues at coordinate 22,249,755 of NC_073638.1, read as the reverse complement.
TCTCTCATATCAGACTGTAAAAAACATCTAAGTTTCTTATGCGTGCTAAGTCGCTTCAGTCCTGTCCAACTCTGTGCAACCCCATAGATGGCAGCCCACCAGGCTCCTCCATCCCTGGGATTCTCCAGGCAAGAATACTGGAGTGGGTTGCCATTTCCTTCTCCAATGCATGCATGCATGCATGCTAAGTTGCTTTAGTCATGTCTGACTCTTTGCGACCCCATGGACAGCAGCCCACCAGGCTCCTCTGTCCATGGAATTCTCCAGGCAAAAAGGATAATTACCCACTCAGAAAGTTAATGCTCCATTTAGCTAAGCTAGTCTCTTCTAACTCATTTCCAACTTACCTCTGCAATTAGTTCACCCTCATTGATTTTTTCTCCTTCCTTCTTTTCCCAGCGGGCTATGGTGCCTGCCTGCATTGTAGGGGACAGTGAAGGCAATGGAACCTAGAGGAGAAAAGGGAGAAATACTCAATTTTAAGAGCTACCTAACTCTCAATCTGGTGTACCACTTCGTTCAATTCAGACTAATTTAACGCTGAGTCTGAGTCCCTTCACACATTGGGCAATGGGCTTATAAAAGGATTTCCTAACATCAGAAGCTCTCAACCAGAAGGACAGGCCTTCCGCTCCGCTGTTCTGGGTGTTTCTAACAGCATGTACTCAGCAGACATCCCACAGACCGCCCCAGGCTTGGCGCTTTTTGAACGGAACCGGTCAGGAGAAGGAAGCCTGCAGCTCCTTTTTCAATGGAATAGGTCAGGAGAAGGAAGCTCAAGAGCTAGAGCAAAGCTGGGTAATGGAGAAGGGACAGTGACAGAGTATACCTGGAGGGGGGCGGAGACGGAGGATCATCAAGACCTCTAAGGAAGGATCCCAAGCCAAGTCTGCCGTGAAGGACAACGGGGTCCCGCGAAGGACAGGTTCTGGGGCTTACCTTCTGATGCGGGGGTAGGCTATACCAGCGGCGGCTAGGCGATCCCCAGAGCTGCAGCAAGACGCGATTCCGCGGTGTGGCCCAAGAGACTGGGCTCCAGCCGCAGAGTGCCCGGACCCTGCCATACCCTGGGGTCTTGCTGCTGCAGCGAGCCAGAGCCGAGCCAGCCTGCGGGGTCACGCACGGAGCTCCCGGCTCCTCCCGAAAGGCCGTCCACCGAGCCCCGAATCCCGCCCGGGGGGCTGCATTCTGAGCCCGTCGCGCACAGACGCGCCACATAGTGCCACGGCCCCCACACCCCAAAACCAACGCCGTCTCCGGAGTGACCTCTCCAAGAGCAGCGCGGCGTTGCCGTCAGCCGCGCAGCGCGGCCGCAAGTTGTCGTAAAACGGGCTGCGAAGCCTCGCCCTACCCGCTCCGCGGACCAGAGAAGCGGTGAACGTACGGTCTTTCTCCAGGAAATGAGGGGCTGAGGGTGACCCAGAGCGGGTCGGGGCGGCTACTATAGAACGACGAGGGGCAGGGGCGTTCCAGCAGGCCGAATCTGGGAGGATTAGGCGTGGGGAGGAGTGGAAAGTGGTGCGCTCGGTGGCGAAGGCGTCTCTGGGGCGGGGGGACAGGACCCGAGCGCCGTGACGGGCGCGGTCGAAAGGGCGGGGCCTAAAAAGGCGGCGAGAGCGGGACTGCGGGAGGTGAAGTGGTCAGAGGTGGGCTGAGGGGCCTGGCCCCAACCTGAGGAAAGATGGGAGGGGGCTCCCGGCCCAGCCGGGCACCGGGAGCCTGCGGCCGTGGGGCAGGTCTAGGCGCTCCGGCGGAGGGCCGCCCGAGGGGGCATCTGTGCTCGCCGGGCACACCCCCAGCCTCAGCATACCCTGTGGCCCCCAGGTTTGGGGCCTCGCTCCGCGCAGGCTGTCAGATCAGATCAGTCGCTCAATCGTGTCCGACTCTTTGCGACCCCATGAATCGCAGCACGCCAGGCCTCCCTGTCCATCACCAACTCCGGGAGTTCACTCAGACTCACGTCCATCGAGTCAGCGATGCCATCCAGCCATCTCATCCTCTGTCGTCCCCTTCTCCTCCTGCCCCCAATCCCTCCCAGCATCAGAGTCTTTTCCAATGAGTCAACTCTTCGCATGAGGTGGCCAAAGTACTGGAGTTTCAGCTTTAGCATCATTCCTTCCAAAGAAATCCCAGGGCCGATCTCCTTCAGAATGGACTGGTTGGAATCCTTGCAGTCCAAGGGACTCTCAAGAGTCTTCTCCAACACCACAGTTCAAAAGCACCAATTCTTTGGCGCTCAGCCTTCTTCACAGTCCAACTCTCACATCCATACATGACCACAGGAAAACCATAGCCTTGACTAGACGGACCTTTGTTGGCAAAGTAATGTCTCTGCTTTTGAATATGCTATCTAGGTTGATCATAACTTTCCTTCCAAGGAGTAAGCGTCTTTTAATTTCATGGCTGCAGTCACCATCTGTAGTGATTTTGGAGCCTAGAAAAATAAAGTCTGACAGTTTCCACTGTTTCACCATGAAGTGGTGGGACCGGATGCCATGATCTTCGTTTTCTGAATGTTGAGCTTTAAGCCAACTTTTTCACTCTCCACTTTCACTTTCATCAAGAGGCTTTTTAGTTCCTCTTCACTTTCTGCCATAAGGGTGGTGTCATCTGCATATCTGAGGTTATTGATATTTCTCCCGGCAATCTTGATTCCAGTTTGTGTTTCTTCCAGTCCAGCGTTTCTCATGATGTACTCTGCATATAAGTTAAATAAACAGGGTGACAATATACAGCCTTGACGAACTCCTTTTTCTATTTGGAACCAGTCTGTTGTTCCATGTCCAGTTCTAACTGTTGCTTCCTGACCTGCATACAAATTTCTCAAGAGGCAGGTCAGGTGGTCTGGTATTCCCATCTCTTTCAGAATTTTCCACAGTTCATTGTGATCCATACAGTCAAAGGCTTTGGCATAGTCAATAAAGCAGAAATAGATGTTTTTCTGAAACTCTTGCTTTTTCTGTGATCCAGCGGATGTTGGCAATTTGATCTCTGGTTCCTCTGCCTTTTCTAAAACCAGCTTGAACATCAGGAAGTTCATGGTTCACATATTGCTGAAGCCTGGCTTGGAGAATTTTGAGCATTACTTTACTAGCGTGTGAGATGACTGCAATTGTGCGGGCTGTACTGGGTGACAAAGATTCAAGTTCAGGTTTGTAGCCCAACAGGAAACGGGATGAATAGGTTTTCCAGCCAAATGGTGTGAAGGGCAGCTGAATGGAAGCTATATCCCCACCTTCAAGAGTGCTGTAGCGGGATTAAGCATCTTCTCTGAAGAAAAAAAGTTTACAAAACGAATTTCCGATTTTAATTTGCCATAGAATCCTTTCCAGTTACATCTATTACACTTCTACTGCCAGCTTATCATCCTGTAATTGGAAAATAATCTCATTTCTGAGCTGAGGGTGGCATTAGACTAGAGGGAAACGCATGCTGTATTTATATCTGGTTAAGTCCCCAGTATACAGATGGTCATTGAACATCAAGAACATAAGGAAACCAACATTTGAAAACATGTTAAACTTTGCAGGTAATTAAACGTTTGGAAAAATAAGGTAGCCAGAAGGCACTATTTCATACCTACTTAAATTGGAAACTTTAAGTTAAAAAAAAATTTTTTTTACTATCTTTATAACAGAAAAAGAATTGGAAAAAATCTATCCAAAAATGAGGAAAAGATTAAACAAGTACAGCTGTCTAACAGAATGATATGCAGGGAGTACAACTGAGAAACAGAATTCCCAGATTAAATGGAAAGGCATACTTGAAATAATATTAAAAGTAGAGCAATTATATTGTTAACAATTATGTAAAACTACTTATGAATAGCAATTGGAAGAAATAATGGAAGAAGAATTGTGATTAGTGAAAGGGTTTATACTGTATAAATTATTTAAATGTTTTAACAATTTTGAATTGGCTAAGATACCTTACTACAGTCTTTCCACTCCGTTTGAATTTAATAACTGCATCTAAATTACTTTAAGTTAGCCTTTGTACTAGATGATCTTCAGTTTGTTGTTCAGTTACTTAGGTAGCCTTACTTATGCCTTGTTTTTTCATTTTTCTGTGCATAGCAAGTTCGCATTTTGAATATACTTTTGATAGATGTAGCTAAATCATGGGAGAGCATAGGTGAAACAGTCCAGGAGTGGTTAGTTTACTTCAGAGGTAAGCTGGGAATAATTAGGTTTTTCAAATAAGCCCTCTGAGACTTGTAGAATATTACTGATATCGAATGGGTGAGATGTAAAAACGAAGTAGTTGGTAGTGAAAGTCCATTACATATTTAACATAACAATGGAGTAACCCAATTAAAATGGCTTGTGATTAATAGTTGAAAATAATGTAATTGGAAGGCAAATGAAAGCACCCAGGGCTAAAACTTTAGATATATAAAACCTTTAAAGTAATAAATAAAGGCTAAGTTTTAGGAAAGCAGCTTTCAAATTAATTTGGAAGTTCTGGTTCTTTTATACATTTCTGAAAGCCTCAGTGCTTTTTGCTTTTGCATTGGAGATTGTTTTGTCATAGAGTCTTGGGTTCTTACTTGTTTTCATATTTACATAAAATGTCAAAAGAAGTGCTAAATAAATGAATCTTCTTTGATTGTATAACCTATTTTGCACTTATACTAGAAATACCAGTAGTGATATCTGCAGCAATAAAGTAATCCTATCTCCACTCCCCAAGTAATGAGTAAACATGCTACCAGGGAGATCACTTGAGGAAATTTACTTTCACTAAATGTGAATGGCTTTCTTGATTAATTTCAGTTGATAATAAACACAAGTGAAAATTATGAATGGTATTTAGTTTGCAAACTCCATTTTATTCATAGTTTGTTTCTGAGTTGTTTTTTTTTTAAACTAGTTCACAAATCTGGTACATACAGGCAGTTAAAACTGGTTATCACTTTGATAATCAGAAGCCTCTGGTATAACACAATCTTTATGAAAACGTAAAACAATACATGATAGTAATCTCTTTTAAAGCAATGGTTGCAAACATCCATGTTTCTAAGAAAATATAACTTTACATATATATTTGAAGCAAGCTATACCCTCTTACATAAATCCAGACAATAGAAGAAGTGTGCAATCATAATGCTTATTTTATGGGGAAAATGAAAATTATTATAATTATGACCTAAATGTTTTAAGTAATTAGAGTCCTGATGGATTGAATATAGGGCATAAAGATATCTTCCTTAATGTACAACCATCCTGGTCAAAAAGAGCTGAGAAGTTGGTCAGTTGGTAGGATTGCCATTTCAGTACCAAGTAAATTTAACCTAAATTCTTTAGGTAGAAATTGTAAAATTTTCCAATTCTAGCTACTTTAGTTAACTGAGTGAGAATACTCTTCAGTTTTTAAATGAAGACTGTTTAAGGAATTGAACTTTTTATTAACTTAGTTTTTATGACAGGGTCATTTTTTAAATTGGGTTTAGAGATTATTTCATGAGCTCTAAACATTTCTAGTTCTTTAGTCAGTAGCAGGATGGACTGTCCCACACAAATGCCAGCAGGGGGCAATACTCTTAAGTCAAAAGATCTCCTACATATCAAATAGGAGACAGTTCAAACCAGAATGAATCAATGCACACTCCTCCTAGAATAGGCTCCTGTTCAGAAACTGGAATGAGGATTACCAACACATTTTACAAAAACATACTGGCGTGCCATCCTGTAATGGGGGTGCTTCGTTATTACCCATGGCCTCTGAGGTTAATGAGCTATGAAATCAACTTAAGCTTTCTATGGAGGCACCAAGGCCACGGAGCTTCTTTTCCAAAGGACACAGAGATTAAAGACAAAGAAGGTAAAGGACTCTGAAAATTTTCTCTGATTTAATTTCCTCTGAAAATTTAAATTTACATAATGGAAAGAATGTTTGCTGAAAGAATACTGACAAGTAAAACTGATTTAACAGTCAAGATAAATTGTACTGAAAATACAATAACAAATTTTAGTCTGATAACCCTCATGCTGTCTTACAGCAAAACACAAATTCATGCAGCAGAGAAACTGGTGACGAGAGGACTTTTTCTCCAGACTTCCTGGGGGGCAGAAAAGAAAAAAAAAAAAAAGGCAAATATACTGTTTTCTTCTGTCTGCTTTTGTAATGAATTATTCCTCCTTTTAACTGACTTTCCCAAATTGTCCCAGTCATTTCTGATGAGAAATCATTCTTCAGTAGGAGGAAACCAGGTAAACTTATATGAAAGACATCAGGTGTCTTTTGAGTTCCTTCTGTCAGCTAAAGGAGCCATCAAGGAGGTTCTATAAAACTAACCCCACAACTGAAATGGCTGGTAGAACTGGAACAGGGGTTGTCATCAGTATACCTGTAATAAAATAAAGCTTGTTCTGAAACCACAAGGGCTGCTAAGAAGAAAAGAGCCTGTATAAAAGCTACTGGGTTCCCTAGAAAATGGATACAGTATACAGAATGTGAGAATATATAGAACTCACACTCAAGTTATAAAAATAGACATGGTTCTTGGACGAAAAGCCAATGAGTACAAAAGAATTCTCCAAACATGAACTATTTTTAAAAGACGCATCTATATAAAACAACAAAATGTCATGTCAGAGCTCCAACAAGTTGTCTGTTGAAATGGCTGAAAAGGGGAGATGAACTTGAGACAGGTCAAGAACCCAGATCTGTCTGGCTCTTCTGCTTGGCAGTGTACATTGGTGATCACAGGCAGACTGCTTTGGAGACTGATATGTAGATATACATATATATTTATAGTATATATTTATACTGACTATATATATATATATATCTGATTGGTTGAATGAATGAGAAAACTCAAGATACTAAGTAATCTCTGAAAGTTTATCTCTTAGCTTCTACACTTGACAGTGTTGCACATGAGAAAGGATTCTAGAGTTTTTTCACCCAGAATCAACCCTGCCATTCACAACTCTTGCCCCCATGGTTTCTATTGTGCCCTAAAGGATCAGCCTAGACTAAATATATAATAGAAAATAACTCTGGCCTTGACATCGAAGAGGGGCAGACCAGTAACTCATGCTCAGTACTTATAATCACAAACACTGAAAGTAATGGTTTGTTTCCTTTCGACTGCAAAGGAGATGCCATAGGCTAAAGAAAAGTCATGAGAGAAAGAAAGTCAAGAAGATAAGGGTAGCAGCACCTTTCCATACCCGCCTGGATTTGAAAGGAGATTTTCACTCCTTATTCCTTTCAAACACAAAGTTCATCATTTGGGGGAGGGGGGGGGAGGAGGAAATGGCTCTAAAGTTAGAGAGTCCACAGAGAAAAACAAGCAGTACATGAAATACGCCTTCTGTGGGCTAAAGGACAATTTGCAGAATCAGTTAAGACGCAAGAGGCAGCCCAAGGTCTTAATTATGGTTTTAGCATAGTACAGCACAATATGGACAGCCCTTTTTCAATCCAATTAGCAATTCAGCACCATCCACGTCCAGTCCAAAAAAATTCCTGAAGAGTGGGCTTTCATCTTTGGTACCACCTTTTGAGTTATTCTTGGTTTGCAATAGCTGCAAAGAAGCAAAAAAGCTGGTACCTCCACCTTGTATGTGAGTACAAATGCTGGGACCCTGATTGCTGCAACCACTGAGGCCAATTAAAATGAAAATAATACTGTAACACATAGGAGTGATGCATCCAGTTCCCGGGTTCCAGATAATAGCAGCCATGCCCATATAGGAGCGGGATCATCCATCCCCGTTGGTTAAGGCCTTCGGTTTGTTGTCCGCAGAGTAGAGTAAAACAGTGTGTTCCCACGGACAAGGAACTCCAGAAGAACCTGTGGTCTACTTTTGGACAGAGATTTTAGGTGCCACACATGCCAGGCACACAAGCAGGACTGGCCTATGGCTGTCACACTTGGACAAGCTTCTGTTTTGGCAGCACAAACCTTCTGTGTATTCTGGTTTTAGTCCTCTTTCCTGAGTGAAGCAGCCAGGGTGTGCCAACTTCTGCAAGTCCCCAGTCTAATACTCAGCATTAATTTTCTCCATGGTCTTCTTCTACCCAGGCTACAATTTTCCCTTCCCATCCAGGAATGGCATCATCATCGTGGAAAACCTAGAAAAAGAAAAAAAGCCACCATGAAAAAAAATTAGAAGATAGGGAGGCCTGCTATACATCTGTGGTTGATTAAAAAAAGATCCCAAACATAAAGGATAAGAAAGTATAGAGGAAAGTCTTGAGTTAGAGCCTGTGTCCCTTTAGTTTTGTCCCTAAAGTTACAACTGGTTAAAAAAAAAATGTGTGTGTGTGTGTGTGTGTGTGTGTGTAGTGACCCTTGAACAACACATAGACAACACCCACCCCCTTCCCTGCCCCAGCCCTGTGCAGTCAAAAATCCACATATAACTTCACAGTCAGCCCTCCATATCCACAGTTCTGCATCCTCAGATTCAACCAACTGCTGATCATATAATACTGTAGTATGTATTCATTGAAAATTATCTGCATATAAGTGGATCCATGCAGTTCAAACCCATACTGTTCAAGGGCCAACTGTATGGTGTATATATGTATGATTTATATATCCTTAGTTCCACATCTACGAAATGGTAAAAGCACCCCTCTAGTACTGCTTTGCTCCGAGAGATTTATAAGATTTAATAAATTACTAAGCATAGAGCACTTTAGGCTTCTCAGGAGAAAGCAATACTATAAGCATTTAAAAGAGAAGGGGGAGAATAATAAAAAAATAAAAGAGAAGGGGGGAAATTTTGGTCCCAGGCAATGTAAAGAAAGGGTCAGAAAAAAGGCTAATCTTAATATGTGTGTGTGCAGTCCTTTTCATTCATTTATTCATTTCCTAAGTCACTAATAGAACAAGGTTATTAAAACAGTCCAGTGAAGAAATTTGGTTGTTTTTTGTTTTTGTATGTGTGTGTGTGGCATGCAGGATCTTAGTTCCCCAACCAGGGATTGAACCTGTGCCCTTGAAGTAGAAGCAGGGAGTCTTAACGACTGGACTGCCAGGGAAGTCCAGGAAATCTTTACAAAATGAAAGATTGGCTTTGCCAATCTTTTTCATTCTGTAACCACTGATGAGAGCACAGAACTCTTTTCAAAAAAAAAATTTGTTTCTGACAGATGTACTATAAAGTGTAGGCTAAGAAAATAGTCAAGAACTGAGAATAAGCATAGATGACTTTGCAGTTTCCTCATTTTCATTTTCTGAGAAACACACAATATACCATTTCATATATTCATGCCAGTTTGTTTATTTTGCTTTACACAGGAAGCCGAAAGTTTTCTAAGGTTTGGCTATGGAAAGAAAAAAGACCCCAAAGCCAAGCTTTTCTTCAATGTGGGTTCTTTATTTTCCCTAACAAAACTTTTTCCTTTTTTTTAAATTTTCTGGCCACACCCCGGGGCATGTGGGATCTTAGTTTCCCAACCAGGACTCAAACCTGCACTCTCTGCACTGGAATCACGGAGTCTTAACCACTGGGCTGCCAGGGAAGTCCCCAAAACTTTTTCCTTTTTAAAATAAAAATTCTAAGTTTGACCAGAGTGATTAAGTCCATGAACTAATGAAGCTATCAACTTCTTGGGCCATTCCCTGAAACTTCTTGGTCTAAAGAAGTCAACTGGCTTCAGGCACTGGGAAACCCCACTGCCCTGGTTAGGGAATACCAGTATTTCTGGGTACCAGATCTTAAGTAGGAATCTGTAGAGTTCAAGAACAACCAGCAATACCACCCAGACTCCCCGTGGGTCCTGTACCTCTTCCTTGACAGTGCCAAACTCAGGATCCAGTGCTTTGAAGTGATACCGATGATTTCCTTCCCGGTCAATAGCCGCTTTAAAATCCTTCAGTGTCACCTCCCCCAGCCTGCAACAAAAGGAGAGAACACTAAAATAGACTGTTTATCAGTGGGCTGAAAAGATAAGATGCTAGTTTTAAACCCAGGCCCCTGTCAAAGTCTCTGCTGGGAGAACAGCATGGCCTTGTTAGGTCACTGCCCTTGGTAACTCAAATGATTCTATTAGCAGAAGTTAGGGAGTTAGTCACGGTTAGGGAATGTAAAGTGTGTTAGTCGCTCAGTTGTGTCTGACTCTGCAGAATTCTGCAGGCAAGAATACTGGAATGGGTAGCCATTCCCTTCTAAAGGGGATCTTCCCGACCCAGGGATAAAAGCTGGGTCTCCTGCAATGCAGGTGAATTCTTTACCATCTGAGCCACCAGGGAAGCCCCATTGGGGAATGTAAATAGCATTACAAATGGGACAATCTGAGAATTTAAAATAGATTTACTGCTTTGATGGAAGCCAAATCACTTTTTTCTGTTTCACTCTGGAAATAAGACACAAAAAGTGTCTGCAATCTAATTTGTTAAACTATCAATATGTCTAAGTTCTCTTGATTTCCTTCTTTGCAGCAATTCCATTTCTCCAGGCTGGGAGAATTCAAACTATACCACTTTACTTCAGAAAGCTGCCCTCTAACCCAGACCCTTTAGGAACGGTAAATCTTAACACCTCTCCTCAGCAGTTGGTTCCAAAGATTAAAAATCTTTATTACAAAGCCATCTACCTTAGAAAGGAGTATATTAACTGAAAAGTTTGAAGGTTTTTAACATGAATTCTCTTTAGATTAGTTGTAGTCATCCAATAGCAACAAAGGTCAATAAGCAATAAATAGCCCTGGAATGCTAGGCTGTAATCCATAGCTCTCAGCAGAAGCTATTTTGAGCACTTTAAAAACTGTTATTCCTGACTTGGAGCATCTTTGTATATCAGGACTGGAAGCATTATTGTGTCTATAGCAGATCCTGACATGTCCCTTGTAATGCTGAAGGTTAGTGGTGAAGCTGGAACTCGAATCTCTATTTCCTGTGCCCTTCTCACTACACTGCTACACCTTGCAGCTGGTTAGGTGGGCAGTAACTAATGATTCTGCCTTCTTGTCCTTTTTAAATAAATAATGATTCAGAATCTCACCTCTTTGGTATATTAACCATGAAGGGTGTAAGTGACCGGTCAGTAAAATAGAGCACTTTCGTGCAGGCGCTGCTGACAGTTGGAGAACTCTGTGAGTGAGGCAACTCTGCAATCAGAGAGACACCTTGTGGTCAGAACATTCAGTTTGCTTCCAGTAACCCATCATTTCCAGTTACTCAAAATGTCCCAGGAGAATGAAGCTGCCTGAGATCATAGCACAATTTTGAAACCCTTGCCAAACACCTTGTCCATATGGTGTGACCCATAGGAAGTCACTGCTGGGGCCACTAAGACAGGAGGTGCTTCGGGCATGGATGCTATCACAAAGACCATCCCTTTTCACCTGTTCCAGGTGATTCTAGCAGGGGAACAGCAACTGTTCTGACAGGCACTGCTGCCAAGAGTCAAAAGAGGTCAGAGAAGGCAGGCAAGATTTCAGGTAGGGGACTTCCCTGGTAGCACAGTGGATAAGAATCCACCTGTGAATGCAGAGGACACAGGTTCAATCCCTAGTCTGGGAAGATTCCACATGCCATGGGGCAACTAAGCCTGTGCACCATAACTGCTTAGTTGCCGTGAGGCCTGTGGAACCTTCCAGGGCCAGAGAGCGAACCAGTGTCTTCTGCATTGGCAGGTGGATTCTTAACCACAGGACCACCAGCATAGTCTCAGTCCCCACAGTTTTTAACTCAGATTTCTTGATCCATACTTTGTCTCTCTTCTTTGTATAGGTACTGACGGAAAAAGCAATAAATAGCCCTGGAATGCTAGGCTGTAATCCATAGCTCTCAGCAGAAGCTATTTTGAGCACTTTAAAAACTGTTATTCCTGACTTGGTTCACTGATGCTCAGTGAATTACTTATGATTATGAATTTAAGAGAATAGGAGAAGAGACCAGTTAAAAAGTTTTATCATCAGGACCAAAAACTTTTATTAAAACATCTCCTGCAATTCCAGATACACAGGTTTTCTTAACTTATTCTAGGCCATTGATCCCAATCAAACTGGCAGCAACCAGAGAATAGTTCTAGGAAGAGTTTTTATTTTTTTAAATATTTGTTTATGTTGCCCTGGGGAATATGGAATCTTAGTTCTCCAACCAGGGATGGAACCCCAGTTCCCTGCACTGGAAGGCAGATTCTTAACCACTGGACCACCATGGAAGTCCCCAGGAAGGGTTTTTTTGTTTGGGGTTTTTAAGGCTTTTTTTTTTTTTTTTTTTTGGCTGCACCTCACATTTTGTGGGAATCTTAATTCCCTAACTAGGGATCAAAACCAGACCCTTGGTGT